>NC_137783.1:51866028-52466028 GCF_963455305.1 Plecotus auritus | reverse complement strand
AGAGACACTGTACCCGCTGGCACAGCCCCCTCACCTGTGTGCCATCCCAGTTCACTGCAGGTTAAAAGTCATAGCAGATGCACGGCCACCCCGTTCCCGTGACTACCTCCAGTGACGGGTCCTCACTCCCACCTGGTCAATGATGCGCCTCCAGCATCCTATCCCTGAGGCCTTCCAGGCCCAGGCCCTGCACCCACGGTCTGGTCTTTGTCCAGTTCCCAGGAGCAGAGTCTGAGACAGGCCTTCAGATTCCCATGATTTATTAGGCAGAGCTCTCAGGAGACACCTGAGATTAGGGAGGGAGGAGACAGACGAGGAAGGAGAAAGAGTTGAGCAATCATGTGGCCTCAGGTGAAGTCCAGCCTGACATGATCCTCAGAGAAGACTCTGGAACTAAATGCATTGCAGCAAAGAGCTGACCTTTGACAGCCGTTAGGCTGTGGGCCTCCTGGCAGGGGTATATGTGTACATGTGCCTCCCTGTCCGCTGGCAGCCAACACCCTTAGCCATGGAGGGATGGGTGCCAACCAGTAAAGGAGAGCTCGAAGAACCTTCCCAGTTCCCAGTTACCACAGGAACCTGTGATGATGGCAAAAAAGGCATGCTCAGAGGGACTTAGCAGAACCCAAGACCCAAAAGAGGGGGTTGTCATGAAACCTCGGAGAATAGAGTTTCAAGGAAGAGATGGCAGCAGTCAAATGCAGCTGTGAGGCCCACTCTCCAAAAGCAGCATCAACGTTGGTAACCAAGTCGTAGGTGAGCTTGCAAGAGAAGCCTCAGGGAACTTCAGAGCGTAGGCCGCTGGGCATGGCGGACGGTGGTCAAGGGAAGACAGTAAGTTGGGCAGTTTCCCAATTGAGAAGTCTTTGTAAGAAGGAGCAGAGAGACTGTGCAGCAGAGGGTGGGATGCAGGCTGTTGGACTGCAGGATGCCAGGGCCCACAGCTCAGATCCGGACCTGAGGAACACACTGCCCACCCTGCAAAGGGTAGGGGAGGGTGGGGGAGGGTGTAGGGGTGTAGGAGAGGGGCTGGCTGATGGAGTGAAGTCCCTATAGAGGAGGAAGTGGTGGTGTCAGGGGCTGGGAGGGATACCACATCCTGTGGGCCTGGGCAGAAGAAGACAAGGCTGAGGGAGGATAAAGGCAGGTTTGTGGGTGGGGGGTAGTTAGTGGGGTTTGTGTGATGGGGGTAACCTGCTTAGAGTGAGGTGGGCATGGCTGAGCAGGAGGCTGGAGCAGAGGACGGGGGAATGGGTGGGTGGGCATACAGACCATGCCTTGAGGTCAGTGAGGCTGGAGACCCTGGTTTGTCCTGGAATTCACCTGCGGGGCCCAGTGCCTCTCCCCAACAGCACCCTATGGCCTTATGCGGAGGGACAGTTGTGAGGCTCAGGGAGGAAGCTTTGCAGGGTGGGCAGTGTGTTCCCTTAACTTCCAGATAAACAAACCTCCCTTGCATTCTAGCTTCAGAACCTGAAACCAGCAATGCAAATGCAGACTTTGGCTGCTCACCCAACAGCCCGCTGAGACCTGCTACTTCCTCCCAGGGGTCTGGAAGGAGAAAAGTCCATGGGAAAAGCCCAGCAGAGGGCCTGGCTCTGGCTCCGGGGTGCTTGGAGTTCAGCTCCCTCACCCTCCTCCACCCCCGCTGCCCTCCCTCCCAAGCCTGGGGCCACATGTCACATCCTCCAGCCCATGGGTCATCTTGTGTTTCTGTTTTTCCCACCCTTCCTTCCTGCCTATAAGGCAATGACATTCAAACTTTTTGTTTTTAACCACAACCCACAAGTAATAATTTTACATCATGATTCAGCACACACACACACACACACACACACACACACACACACACACCTGCACTGAGTTTCATGACACAATCCTCACCCTTATTTCTAGGGTGCTCTTGATGTTTCTATTCTCGATTATTTCATTAACAAGTGCTGCTCACAACCCATCAAACTGATTTCTCAGGTCACTCAGCGACGGGTGGAGAAGCACTGCTCCTAGGCAATGGGGGGCAGGGTATGGACGAACAGGGGGCCACTTATTCAACCTGACAAGCTCAGGGGAGGCCCGCGTGGTGGCCTTACAAACTCAGAGACTGGAAGTAACCAGGTAGGATGGTGTAAAATGGAAACTTCCTAAGTCATGGCATCTAAGATAGTATCCCTTGAAGGTCAGAGCAATCTTCTTTTCCAGACCCCTCAGGGCACAGCCATCACCGGAGCACAGCCTTCTTTGTTAACCTGTGACTTAAATACCATCTCTACAGGCTGTAACTGTTACCTGTCCTGCACCCACCAGTGAAAAAGGAGTATGTGTCTGTCCATTTTTGTTGTTGTTGTTAATCCTCACCTGAGGATATTTTTCCATTGATTTTTAGAGAGAGTGGAAGGGACGGGGAGAGACAGAGAGAGAGAGAAACACCGATGTAAGAGAGACACACAGATTGGTTGCCTCAAGCCTGCAACTGAGATAAGTGCTCTTGACCAGAATCGAACCCAGGAACCTTCAATCTGCAGGCCAACACTATCCACTGAGCCAAACCGGCAGGGCGTGGTTTACGTTTTATCCAGTCTCAGAGCTCTCCCCGCTCTGCTTTCTCCCGCCTCCCTAATCTATCACCAGTGAATGTCATGTAACCCCATCTGTCTTCCACTTTGATTCAGATGAACAAAATAAGTAGCAAAACTGCCATTTTCCAGAGCATTTTCTCAGTCTGTTGAGATTTTGCTTTCCTACAATTGCTGACAGTTTGGTTCAAATAAACTCATAAAAATTCTCTACAGGTTTGGAGATTTCTCACGCCGACAGGGGGTGGGCCCTCCAGAAGCTCTCCCTTAAGCCCTCCCTGCTCCTCCCTGAGGAGTGTGTTCTCAGAGAAAACGCCTCCTGCCCTGTGATGCCTGCAGGAGGCAGTGCCTGAGGCTCAGCAGTGACCAGGATTACATAAAAAAAAAAAATGTTTTATTGATTTTAGAGCGAGGGGAAGGGAAGAGGGAGAAACATCAATGTGAAAGAGAAACACTGATCAGTTGCCTCCTGTATGCACCCCAACTGGGGGCTGAACCGGCATTCTGGGTATGAGCCCTGACCGGAAATCGAACCTGCGACCTTTGGTGACAGGACAACACTCAACCAACTGAGCCACACTGGTCAGGGCCAGTATTCCATTTTAATGTAAATCCTCCTTCTGTCCTTCACCTTCCATGTCCCACCAAAAAGAGAGACTGACCCCTTGGAGAGGCCCCCGAGGTGGGGGATTCCACAGGCAGTTTAGTAGCTGATGCAACCCCGCAGCCTGCACCCCAGCTCCCTGCTGCACACACGCCTCCTCACAATTAGACCTCACTCTCTTGACACACAGTCCCCCACACATGCCAGGGGACACATTGTGGGGTGCCATCTTTGGACCCGCCCTCACCAGGCCCTGAAGAGGGAAGGCCGCAGCAGCTATTTTGTGCCCACCGCTGGAAGCAGAGCTAAGAGCAGGCATGGCGACTGGATGCTGGGCTCCGGAATCAGACACCCTTCTCTGAACTTGGTGGGCACAGGGAAGGCAGTCAGTTGTGTCGGGTGCTGAGGCTGTAAGGATGTAAGGAGAGTTAGGACCTTGGCCTGGGGTGGGGCTGGAGCAAGAGAAGCCCAAGTAAAGTGCAGTCACAGGAAAGAAAACCCGAGGGTCCTTAGAGGGGAGGGTGCTGAGAACTGGGTGGCCAGGGAAAGACGTAGACAGTGGAGAGACAGCCAACTGAGAGAGTGACTAAGTCAACATCCAGAGCTTGAGGCCTGGGCTTCGTTTTTCATTCCCAAATGCTCTGGACAGCGCCCTCTGGGGCCGAAGATGGGGAACAGGCTCCTGTTCCTTAAACCCAGAAACCCAGTGTTGTTGGCTACCAGAGCCTGGCTAGCAACCCGGCCCTACTCAGACCCCGCTCCCCACCTGCCTGTCCCACCGCCAGGGCAGGGCCTGCTGACACAGGGGCTCAGAGGGCGAGGGCACAGGCTCTAAGGCTCTCACTGGGCCTGGGTTTCAGGGCCTCTTCCAGGAGCACCCAGGGCGGGGCTCCTCACACTCAACACCAAGCCACCTGCTTCCTTTCTTTTTCCTTCGCAGGGTGACTGGGCAGGGTGGTGGTTTAAAAGCAAAAACAAAAATGCCCAAACCACTCCTGAACGTTCACAAAATAGCTAATTCGCCAAACCTTCATTTTTGTCAATTTATTTAGAAAAAAATTAACATGGGCAAATGAGATACCTCAGTGTTACAACAGAGTATAGAAATGTCTAGCAATAGTCAAATAATTTGATCTTTAAATACAAAATAACCACATGAACACCTAATATACAGGTTTCATCTGAATACATATTTATTAGATAAATATTAGAAGTTGTCACATCATCTAACTACATACAGCTTTGCAAGACTAGAAACCACAATTACTTTTCTGAGCAGTTTAAAGTATGAAATGACTGCATTGTACACGATGTACAAAGACGATGGAGATTTCCGTGGGAGTTACTTCGGGCTGCACGGTGGGTGTGTTTATGTGTGTACGTGTGAATCACCTGTGATCATGATATCAAAAATTATACAAAGTATGAATTTGGTTACAATTTTCTTCTGAAATCCCCATTTCTTTTCATTATTTCCATAGCACCCTAAAAATACACAGGTGGCAGGACTAGTACACTGAAGCTAAATAGTACATGTAGGTAAAATAAAAACAAACAGAACAAAAATTCCTTTCCACACGGGGTCAGAGTATATTACATAGTGAGACAGATGCAGAGAGACCTCACAAATGCTAACAACAGGATCTAGTTTTTCACGTTAAGATGGAGTTCCAAGCCTTTTGTTTTGTAAAATAAAAACAATACACATTCCAAGGGAAATGAATGCATCTGTTAACATGTCTCTATTTCTCATTTACATATGTACACACGTCCCTTGAGTCGCTGCTGCTGACATCACCCTGCCCTGGTGGGTCAGGTGGAGGGAGCAGACATGTAGCTCTCTGGGGGTGTAGGGCTTCCATTAGGGACAAAGTATTAGACGTTTCTTAAAAAATAAAATGGTTACAGGGAACATGATACATGGGTAAAGCTTCAAACCAAGGAGATGGGGTGATTGCCTGCACTGGGGCCTCCCTGCTGGCCGCCGGCGCCCTGACCGTCTGTGGAGTGGCAGCCTGTGGCCTGGTGCATGCCTGGCGCGGAGAGGGGGCTTGCCGAGGCCTCGTTTTTGCTGAGGTTACTTATGGCTCCAAGTGGTCATCCAAACAGGATCAGGGAAGCATCTCCTGAGCTCAGAATTGCCCTGCTGGGGGAGGCTGCCCCTGGAATCTGCCATCAGCTGGGGCTTTCCCAGCCCGGGAGCTCATGCCTCCCTGGCCCCCTGGCCTGGCCCCCAAATCGCTCTGGAAGAGTTCGTCCCCAGAGGGAGGGCTTCGACACCTTGGTTCAGGAAGGCTCTTTGCTGAACTTGCTGGTGGGGGCTCTTGAGAAAGGGGATCCGGGCAACCTGCCTCGGGTATGGGCCCAGGCTTCCCCAGAGAGGGCGGAGGAGGTGCCTGGACCTGGCTGTGGGAGAAGTGACCTTCTGCACTAGGAAGCTGTGGGCAGGTCAGCTGAGCAGAGCAGGGACACCCCGACAAGAACCAGAATGAACCCCAGGCCTCTCTGGGGAAAAGTACACGGCAGGAAGCAGGAACTTCTAGGGAAGGTGTCTGTAAGTCTGTCTCGGGCAGAACATTCCCACACACCCCACACACCAGCCTACCAGCCGGGGCTGTCAGCACTGGGCAAGGATGGCTGCATGCTCACTGCTGCGTCTTGGCCCACCATCCTGGGCGTGGCTCTCCCAGTGGGCAGCCTGGTCTCTAACTCACAGCACAGCCACCTCTGCGCTTCGTCCCTTCATCGGTACAAATAGCCCTGGTTGCTTTTTTGTTTTTGTGTTTTTTTTAAAAAAGGACTCGGTCTTTGTCGTTGAGTCAAGGCATTTTAAAAACACCAGCAAAGGCTATAACCAGGTCATGAAAATGCTGAAGATTATCAAAGACAATACTAAAATATTCACAAAGATATTTACAAAAGCAATTCTTAAAATAATTGATTTGCATACTGAACACCACACTTTTTGAAAAAACCTCAACAACGGGACAAAGGAAACAAGGTGGGAGCGGACAACGGCAGCTTTCCTTCAGGAAACGTTGTGCTGGCCGCTGGTAGTGACTAGAAATCGACAGCTGGGCCCCGTCCAGGTCAGAGGCAGAGGAGTGCTGGGACCACCCGCCAAGCCCCACCCCGAGGGAGCCGGAGGCTGGGAACACACGGTGGACAGGAGAGCAGGAGGCCCCAGGCAGCAGCAGGGAGGGGCGCAGCGAATTTACAGACGTGACACGAGTGAGCCGCCGGCCTAGCAGCGTCCCAGGCCGTGCGGTGGAGGGAGCAGAGGACACAGCTACCCGGAGACTCAGAGCAGTCTGAGTGGAGCCACATGGTGGAGGGAAACCAGAGGCTGCTCTGTCTGAACCAGCAGGAGTGTGGGGTGAGCTTTTGACGGCAGAGGGACACAGAGGGGAGCAGCTGGCAGCCAAGCGTGGTGTCTGAAACCGCCATGAAGACACCCTTGATGCTTGTGTGTGCACCCCAGCACACATGGGCAGCCTCGGACACCGGCAGCCAGACAGCGGGGGCTAGAGATACCGATGCCGGGTTCCTGCTGCTAAGCCTGCACACACCTGAGCCTGCATCTCCCATGCCTTTCCACCATCCCACCTTGCCGTCTTGGGGGGACAAAGGGGAATCAGTAGAGAGGGAAGTGGGTATTCCACATAGCAGTCTGGGAGAGGTGGGAGAGGAGCAGGAGGGAGGACACAGAACACATGGGGAGAAACGGTTTGCTTGCTGTCCAAGTCCAATGTTCTTTTCTCCAGATGACTTTGTAGCTTTAGGCTGTTGTTCAAAACCAGGAGTGGCCTGGAGCAGTTTTAAGTTGCCATTCCTACTGACCACCTGGCGGCATTCCCCCGCCCCCAACTAAGGGCACAATAATTTCTGCTGGGCACTCACTCTCTGCCCTCCCAGGCCCGAGTCCAAGGTCGTGGAGCCACCTGCTGTGCTGTCCTGGCTCTGAGGAGGCCCTGACCCTCTCCCCACCAGTCCCCAAGCAGGAATGGCACACCCTCTCTCAAACACAGCATCGTGTCCTTCTCTGCTTGCTAAGTGAGTGTCTACAGGGTATCTTGGCTAGAGGTCAGGGGTCAAGTGTCAGCCTTGGCCCTCCGTGAGTGCGCTTTCCCAGAGGCTTGTGCTTTTCTGTGGTGGGTGATGGTGGTGGGCGGGCTGTTCTCCCTGCAGCCAACTGTCACTGCTCCCCAGGGCTTGGCCGCCTGGGGCTGGGGGCTTCTTTCAGCCTCAGTCACAGAAGGAGGCTCTGGGCCAGGAAGCAGGGGAGCAGGGTTAGTTTGGAAACTGGAAGAACCTGGCGGCCACTGGAGGTCAGCACACGGAGGGACCAGGAAGCTGTCGGGTGTCCTCTCACCGCGCTTTCATCGTGAGGGTCATCTTCCAGGCCTGCTCCACGCACCGGCTCCAGACCACAGCCTTCACAGGGCACCCTCCGCGCTGAGGCCACGGCAGGGGGGAGGGTCTGAGGACTCGGCTCCCAGCGGGAAAGTGTGTAGGATGACGGGAAGGAGCGGAGTGGGGAGGGATGGCCCCGGCGGAGGGCGGGCTTCAGTTGTTCTCAAAGAGAGACAGGAGGTCATCGTTACTATTGCTCGGCAGGTCTGGGGGGTCCAGGTACGAGAGGAGCTCGTCGGGATTTGTGAGTTCTGGCAGGAGCTGGAAAAAAAATACAGAAGCCAGATGAGGTGCTGGCTGAGGGGCTGGTGAAGGACATGGGGCATCCCATGCCCGTTCCCTTGCCTGCCTGCCTCCCAGGGTCCTGGCCCGACAGGGGAAGCCAACTGCTGCTAGCTGTCCCCAAATACACGTGGCCACGTGTGGTCTGGGGCACCCATGCTTGTTTCAAGCCCACCAGCTGGGAAGGCCCCTGGCGGGGCAGAGGCTTCCTCACAGCAGTTCCTCTGGCTCCAGCACCTGCCCCAAGGACCTGCAGGTCCAGTGGGCCTCCCAGCGGAACCCACTGTGCACGGAGGCGGCCCCTGCAGCTCCTGCCTCCCATATCTCGCGCTCTCAGGAGCTCTCCGCTCTCCGCTCTCCGCTCCGTGGCAGGCCCGTGGCGGGCAGGCAGCACCGGCCCTGGGCAGAGGCTGCACAGTCCCTACCCTCTACCCTGAGGTCCTTGGCGTCTTCCTGTCACACGGGGGTCCTCGTGAATCTAAGGCACCCCCTGGCCTGGTTGGTGGAGAGCTGGGCAGAGCCCATGGTGACCGTACAGCGAGGGCACCCATTCACCCCAGACTGACACTGTGGGGCCAAGGGTGCCGGGGCTGGGGCTGCAGGGCAGGAGCGGCTGAGGAGAGGGCAGGCCTCCTTCCTGGGAATCTAGAGCTGGGGGCTGGGAGGCAGGGCAAGTTCTGCAGGTTTCCCATCTAGCCCTGGCCCCGCCCCCAGCATTCCCAGCATCTCTTCCCCTCTTTCAGACCATCCAGGTCTCAGGTGTGAGACTGAGTTGTCAGCCTCCCACATCTGCCTCAGTAGCCCCGTGACCAGAGGCTGGCCCCTCACCCCATTCAGGGGCCTGTCTCAGAGTGAGCGATGGAGCAAGCAGAAGCAAGGGCATGGATAACACACGGACAAGAAACTGGAGACAGACAAACACCAGTGAGACAGAGGGGCTGTCATTCCAGCCCCTCCCCTGCCCCGGGCCAGAGAGTGTGGCAGACACGGAGATGGCAAACTCAATGTGGGCGGAGAGGGGGAGGAAAGGAGGGGGAGAAGGGCAGGAGCCTTCTATGCTGCCTCCGGACCGGGTCCAGAGGGACTCTGTGAGAGCCTGGGGAAGGTGGGGCGAGGCTGGGCTGCAGGACCGTGGCCAAGGGGCGAGGGGCAGGGGCTGGTAGGGCAAGGGAGGGGACCCTCGGACCCTCAGTGAGGCTTCCCCATGGTGGGGTTTCCTGGTTTTGAAGCCTGGGGAGACAAGCTGCCTGGGCCCACACACCACCCACCCAGCCCCTCACAGCTACACCTCCTCCACCCGGGCCTTGAGCCTCAACACCCAGCCCTGCTCTTTGGGCAGGTCTTGGGCGCCAGGCCTAGCCCCAGGCCAAGGCAAGTGGGGACCCCAACTTACATCCAGCGAAGGCTCCGGCATGTCGGATGCTCCCTGCGCTCCGGCCTGACCCTCTAAGGCTGAGGAGGGGTTAAAGGTCAGGTCGCTGTGTGGATGGTTGCTGGGAGCGGCCTGTGGCGGTTGCCGGGGAGGCTGGGAAGGAGGAGGAGGAGCCCCACTGTGATGTAATGGAGGCCCTGACTGGCTGCTGGGGTGTGGGACGTGCAAACCTTGTTGTATGGAGGGATGGGGCTGGTCAGAACTGCCAGCGTGTGGCATCTGTGGAGGAGGAGAGAGCAGGAGAAAAGAAAGGTGAGGTGACGAGGTACAGCGACGGGATGCCTGGAGAAATGAGAACCAAACAAAACCAGGAAAACAACAAACCCCCAAAACAGAGCCAACCCCTACAAAGCTGAATGCTGCTTTTGTTTTTTTGCAGAGAAACAAACAAAATTCTCCCCCAAAACTGCCAGTCGGGGAGGTTGTGGAGGGCAAGGTGGGGAAGGGGCCTCTGAGGCTGTGGGTCCAGGAGGGAGGTGGCCAGGGGCTTGGAGATGAGCAGACAGTGAGGGCCAGGCCCTGGGAGCCCGCCGCCTCCCAGCCTGGACTCCACCACAATGAACAACAGCGAGGGCAGGATGGACAAGCACAATGGGCATGTTTCCAGGGCGGAGGGTGGGAGAGTGCTGCTGGCAGCATGGTGCGGGCGCCCAAGGGCCGGGGGAGGAGAGCAGACACGGACAGACAGCAATGGGGCAGGCGTGCAGCTCATGGGTCTGTGCCCCCCAAGTGGGCACACAGGTTTCCTCCAGGAGCCTCAGTACTGGCCCTGCCTGATGCCCTGGGGCAGGGAGAACTGAGCCTCAGTCAAAGGAGCCGAGTGGGGCCTCCCAGACTCTTCCTCCTGCCACCCACCAACTGGCTGTACTCCGGGGTGCTACGGAAGGCGGGCACCTCCTCACCAATAGGGCACCAGGGCTCGCCCAGGGGCCGCCTTGCTAAGGTGGAGGTGGGTGGTGCCTCTCTGACAGGTGAACTAGAGGACCCACTTTCTCCCGTGGGCATACACACTGGACATGGGGGCTGTGGGTGGGCAGGGGAGGTGGTGGGTGGGACTTAAACTTCCCCTGCTAGTCTGTTTGCTGTCCCCCTTCCTTCAGAGCTTAGGTCTTGTAGAGAAAGGCTGAGTCCAAGCCCTCACCCACCCCCAGCACACCTGCCAGGCCCTCTGCCCACGCACACTGCCAGTGAGGGGAGCGCACGAACTCACCAGGGCATCCTGGTGAGCAAATGTCTCCTTGGTCTTTGGTACGTCCTCCCCTCCCCACCTTCTGGGTCACTCGAAGCATTCCTTTTTCCCTTTGTGGGTTTGAAAATGGCAACCACACCTTCCCTGATCTCTAGACTAGTTCCTCTTCCTGTTCCCTCTGGCTGTGGGCTGGCCTCTGCCCTTGGCCCAGGTGGCCCCTCGAAGCAGTGCCCCTTCAGCTGAGGCCCTGAGATTGGGGCCCAGGGCACCAAGTGTGAGGTACACATGAGGTGAGAAGGACCAGGAGGAGCTGGAGAGATAGGGCCAGCTTCTGACTCCCACCCGTGCCTGTGGATGCTCCACAGTGCACATTCTGGGGGGCAGGAAGGGGCTCCATACTCCCAGGGCATCCCAGCCCAGGACAGTCTCCAGATGTGCTGACACAGCTGTTCCCTTTGGCCCTGACATTTTGCTGGAGTGTCTCAGGACCCAGAGGGGCACGTGCTCTCTGGACCTGCTGATAATACCTGTTGACCTGCCACCTGGCATGGGCCTTGAGTGAACCAGCACCTGGCTGAATCCCTCCCGCCAGTCCCTGCGCACGGGATCCTGCCCAGCTGTGTGCTCAGCTGGGGCAGGCTGCCCTGGTGGGGCAGGTGTGGGGGGAGTTCATCTGTGACCACACCACCCCACCCCACCTTGCACCGCTGTACTTCTGGGTCCAGTTGCCATCTATGGAGAGCCCAGAAACGGGGAAGGACAGTGCATATTTGGGGAGCCTCCTGGGGGACCATGAAGTCAATTCACAGGCTTAGATCCCCGAGGAACCAGACGCAGGGCTAACAAGGCAAGAGAAAGTCGCGCTGGACACAGGAGGTGAACGACATCTACTGCCACTTGCCTGTGCTGGGGATTGGGAGGGCTCCGATGTGCAGCATGTGAGAGTCGGGGGGGTGTGGGGTGCTGGGAACTGTGAGGGCTCCGATGTGCAGCATGTGAGAGTCGGGGGGTGTGAGGTGCTGGGAACTGTGAGGGCTCTAATGTGTAGCATGTGAGAGTTGGGGGGGGGGTGTGGGGTGCTGGCCATGGAATTCTAAGGACCTGGGGGGCAGGGCTGGGAAAGGCCTCCAGAAGTAGAGAGCCCCATAGGGCAGAAAGTACCTAGCCAAAGCCCCGAGAAAGCAGCTATTTCTGACCAGGCATTCGGGGGTCCTGTGGGAAAGCTGCTAGAGAGCCCCTCACCCAGATTCCTGGTTCTACCACTGTGCTAACTATCAGGTGGCTCTGGCCCCAGGATGGCCCACTCTCAGTGGCAGGGCCACCTCCATGTCAGGTGTGTGGAACACGGCCCAGCCCAGAGGCCCCTTCCTTCGAGGCCACGTGATGAAGGGCTTGAATGGAGCCTTCTGGTGTAGGATGACCCAACCTGCTGCCAAACAGGACCCCTCTGAGGGAGCCCTGAGCTTCCCTCCTGCCATGTGGCCCAGGACCCACTGCTGGGCCTCAGCACCCTCCTCCCACTCGTTCTCTCCTCAGGAGCAGACAGCATCACTGAAGCCTCAGACTTTGGCCCAAAGGCTTTCCCCCAAACCCCGACTGTTCTTGCTCCCTTCAGGCCCTGCCAGAACTTTGCTCCATTAGTGCAAGGCCCGCGTCTGTCCTGCTTCTATCAGGTACAAGGCCCAGCCCGGGTACAGGCTAAGGAAACACCTTTAAATCAAGTGGGAAATATCCAGTGCTCACTGGCTTCCCACCTCTGCCGCCAGGGCCACGCGGTGGGGAAGTCTCTGGGTGGCAATGGACACCTTGCCTGCAAGGGCTTTCTCAGCAGTGCAGGGATGTGTAACAGGTAAAATGGGACAAGAGTGAATATGCCCAGGATAAGCAGATTTCCTGGCATTTTTGCAGGAGGTGGTGATACCCCAAGGATTCAGATCCCTAGGGAGTAAGTTCCTGGGTTTGGGACAAAATTCTACATGGTTGGGGCTACAGTAAGATAATGTAAGTGTGTATCTAAGTGGGGGAGAGAGGGAGGGAATGGCATGCGGGGATGTGTACAGTGTTTGTGTGAGGTTGTAGATGGGGTGTGCATATATGTGAGGCTGTACATGGGATGTACATGCATGTGAGGCTGTACATGGGATGTGTAAGTGTGTGAGGCTGTACATGGGGATGTACATGTTTGTGAGGTTGTACATGGGGGTGTGCATGTGTGTGAAGTTGAAGATGGGTGTGTGCATGTGAGTTAAGGTTGTACATGGAGTGTGCAAGTGTGTGAGGCTGTACATGGAGTGTGCAAGTGTGTGAGGCTGTACATGGAGGTGTGCATGTGTGTGAGGCTGTACATGGGTTGTGCATGTGTGTATGCAGGGAGGAGCCCGAAGCTTCCATCTCCTGAGCCTGTGTCCTGGGTGATACAGGTTCAAGGGTGCCAATGGGCTATGACGCAGCCCCAGGTAGTCTCTTACTTCTTCCTGAGCCCCCAAACCCAATTCTCAGTCCTCCCCTTGGCCTGGGAGGAATGAGGCAAACGTTAGAAGGTTGTGGGGGAGCCGTCTGCCCATCAGCCCCACGGAGAAGTGGAAGCTGGGGAGGTGGGATGAGGAAGCGGTACTCACAGTTTCCTGCATGGGGTGGCTGAGGGGCTTCTCCAGGGCAGCCATGTTGTTGGGCATGTCTGGTGGGTGGGAGAGCTGGGGGGGCCCGTGCATGAAGTCGTTCATGGACGTCCCGCCAGGGTTCCCATGGGGGAAGTCAAAGTTGCCGTGGCCCTGGTAGTTGTTGCCTGGGGGGAACAAATGGGCGGGGTCACTGCAGGGAAGACAGCACCCCTGGGTTGCAGGCAGTGTAAAACCAAGTCCTGTCCTTCTGAGGCCTGAGCTGGCTCCTGCAGCCTCAGCGTCCGGGCTGTGCCATGGGCAGTGATGCGACCTTGTCCAGTGGGCCTCAGCCCCAGGGCCTGTGCTGCTCTACAGCTATGAGGGGCTGAGTGGGAGAAAGGGGGGCCTGGTCCCTGTGGGCAGGGGACATGGAGTGAGGCCCACGTCTCAGGCCTCCACAGGATATGCTGAGCTAGCCCCTGGATGTGCTTCCCCCAAAGCTGCCACAGGGCTGCACCTCATGGCTGGGAAGACCATCCCAGAACGGGTCAGGATCTGCCAAATTCACAAAGAAAACTGCATCAGAATCAAGACGACACCGTTAGAAGCCAGCTGTCTGGCCTCCCGGCTGCTGTTCTCCAGCATGTGGCCTTGGCGAGAGGTCAGATCAGCACTCGGGGAAGCTGGGCCCTTGGCATGCTGCGGACACATGCTGTGGGCCACTGGCTGGGTGGGCTAGCCCCTCTGGGCCTGTATCACAGGAGCTCTGTGGACCTAAGAGCAGGATCCTATGAGGGGGTGGGTACTTTCTAGAAATGGCCATATGGTGAAACTTGGTTTGGGCAGCAGAGAGTAAGAGGTCAGAGATGGTGACCTTGGTAGCCCAAGGCTGAAGCTCCAAACCCTGGGACTCTGCCCCTGGCAGGGTGGGAGCGTTGCCAAGACAGGGACAATATAGATGTCAGAGACGAGGGAAGGGCAGAGAACTCCATGTGCGAGTATTCTGCTGGTCCCAGTAAGCACTGAGGCTGGGGAAAGGGTGGCAGTGTGCCCCTAGCAAAGCAGGCTCGGGAACCCCTGGGCTTGGCACCTGCCTGCCTGGAGTCGGGAGGAGGCCAGGCGGGGCGGTGGCGGGGGGGGGGGGGTGGGTGGGTGGGTGGCGGCTGGGAGAGGCAGGAGGCTGGCTCATGAGGCAGCTCTTCACTCAGGCTTCCCAGCTGGGCACCAACCACAGGGCTGGATGGTACAGGCAGTTGGACTAAGATGGGAGGTGCATGGGCCGCCGTACCCCCCAAGTCCAATGATGTGGGATTGTCCTGGGGGGCGTATGCCACCTCTGCCTCTTCACACCACCCCCCATTCCACCTGCCACCATCAGCAAAGAACTCCTTTGTCCCCGCTGGGATCCCGGTGCTGCCCTCCTTGTTTGGCGTCACCTACCTTGGTTGCTGTAGTCGTTGGAGTTGTTGGCCCCAGGCGGAGGCGGGAGTGGGTATGGGGATGGGCCAGGGCCCAGGGCTGCGATCATCTCCATAACATTGGGCATGATCATCTGGCTGGGACTCATGGTCTTGAACCGCTTGGAGGGGATGCCGTCAGGGTCATCCTTAATGTGCAGGTCTGACTTGATGGGCACTGGCCGCCAGCTGCATGTGGGGTCGATGGTGACCTCTTCAAACTCGGAGCTGGAGGAGGAGGGGGCAGAGCTGAGGCCGCAGGGGGCAGAGCTGTGAATAGGAGGTGTCCCTGCCCAGGTCCCCTGCCCCAGGCCTATGACAGAGGTATGGGGTTTTTACATCACATGAGAGATAGGGAGACTGAGGCTAGGAAAAGCAAGTGGCCGGCACAGGGCAGCTGGCCCCACCCAGGAAGTGGCTGTTGGGGGCACTGTCAGCTTCCTACCCTGGCTGAGTTTGGTCCTTTCTGTGAAGTGCATTTGCCCCCAGAGGTAAAGTCAGAGGAAGGTGAGAGATGGGTAAGTGGTTTTCTAGCCCAGGGTGTCAGGGATGTTGACATGCTCACTCACCCAATGCAGGCTGCCATCCCCTCTTCCCCCTGCCCCCCACGCTCCTTGCTGGGAGCCACTTACTGTTGGATGGCATTCAGGATGCCCCACATGTACTGATCCACCTCCAGGCCTTCCAGCAGAGCAGTTTTACTGGAAAAGGGAGAAAAGGCTTGGCCATGCTCCTGGACACTAAGGGGTGAGGGCACAGCCCATCCCGCCCACTGTGTCAACCACACTCCATCCCCGCTGCTGGTTATGCTGCAAGCACTGCCAGGAGGCGGCCCTGTGACAGCTTGACACGGGAGTGTGACTATGTACAGCTCCTGTCATCCCAGCCTCTGCTGTATGTGGGTTCTCGCTAGCTTTTAGGGCCGGCAGAGGTGCTAGACCCCAAAGAGCAGGGCCGGAGGGAGGCCTGAGGAGCTCTGTTGGGGTGGGCGTCACTCACTTGCACACAGGACACCGCCAGGTCCCTCTCTCACAATTCAGCTGCAGGTATGACTCCAGGTCAAAGCACTGTGGAAGCCAACAGATAGACAGACAGACATATGGACAGACAGAAGAGATCAGGACTCTCAGACACTGCTTTTATGCAACGTTACTGCTCCTGAGACCCTATGAAGGCCTCTCACCAGGGAGGGAGACATGGTGGAGAGACACAGGGCTGGCTGTTGGGTGGGGTTACTTTGCTGTCCCCGCACGCCTCTGCCCAGCCCCCCTCACACCACCCTGTGCCTACATCCTTCCTGGTTCCCCCGCAGCAACCCCTCACGGGTTGTGCTCTTGACTGCCCCTCTTGCTGGGGCTGGGGGCAGCATGGACTTCAGTCTCCCATCCGCCCAGCCCAGGTTCTGAGGACACATGTGGTCCAGCTCATCAGCATGTCAAATAAGTGACCAGATGTCCATCTTGCCCACATCATTCTCCCATAGGAAGCTCTGGGAGGGTGAGTGGGAGGGTGGGGCTGAGAAGGCAGCTGGCCTGGCCCGAAGCCTATTCTCCTCCTGCCCACCCCGCAGGCCACACCCACTCCTCCCGGACGGCTTCCCACACCCCTCTTCTGGGATTCCTTTCCTGAGCAGCCCCAGCACAGTGAACCCTGCCACCTGGGCTGCCCGCATCTACACAGTGTCTGCTGTAGCCACCTGGACTGTGACGGTCACTCATTTCCTGAGCACCGGCTTGGGCAAGGCCCAGGAACACAGCAGTGACCGGGCAGAGGCGTCCCTGTCTCAGGTCCTGAACCAGCCGTGGCTGTATGGGCGGGATTTCCAGCTGGCATCTGCCATCTGCTGGGGCAGGAACAGCCTAAATCCAGTTCTGCAGCCTCCTGGCCCCAGCCCTGAGCACGTAGATGCTCAAAGAGTAAATGATGGCAGACGTGGTGGAATCACGGCTGGTGGCTACTGTGTCCTTCAGAGGTCAGAGGCAGGCCCTGCGGCCCCATGCCGACCCCTCACCACCCCGGCCAGATGCCAGTGGCTCTGCGGACGGCTCACCTGGACGTGCTTGCAGTCGTGACCTCGAGCAGGCAGCTGGATGCGCCGGAATGTGATGGGGCATTTCAGAGACACTTTGATGGCCGTCTGCTCCACGCCGTCTTCCCCATTGAGGGTTGTGTTGCCTGAAGAGGCTGCCACGCTGCTGAAATTCCGCTTGACTGTGGGGTGGGAGGCACAGGTGGGTGAGGAGGGCAGGCCCTGCTCCACACGCCCCTCCCCACTTCCTCAAGCAGCTGTAACACTTTGGTTCTCTATCCCCACCCTGAAACTGGGAGGTTCTGGGAATAACTAGCCGAGGGAGCTCCGCCTGCCGGGTACCCCAGGCCGCCCCGGACACGTGTGGGGTGCACATGCGCCTGGAGGGGATCGCGTCAGTGCCCCAGGCTCCGCAGAACAAGCCCCACCTTCCCAAGAAGGGGACTTTCTGCAAAACTTGCAGAAACCCCGTCTGGCACTTCTCCACTGATTTTCTGGGTCAGCGGAGCCTCCTCAGGTGCTTCTGCACTTAATTCTGCGAGTGTGGAAATGAGAATGGACTGCCTGGCGGGATTCTCAGGAGCAGGAGGCAACGTGCAGCATAATCACAGGGAGGAGCAGCAGGGCACCTCCCCGCATGGCGCCCCCAGAATGGTCACCTGGGGACTCCTCCAAAGGAATGGACTCTGAGACAAGTCATTTTGTCTACAGTTAGGCATGAGCTGCTGGGGCCTCCCTCCCAGTGAAGATTCCTCCCTCTCCAGGTCTTCCTCTCCTTCCAGGTGCTCACCTCCTCTAGGAAGCCTACCTGGCCTGTCTACACCACAGGACAGTCTTGTGTTAACCAGCCTCACATCCTGTGATGTGCACCAGGTGGGTCAGGATTCCCACCGGCTCCTACAGTTCCCTGCTCATCGGATCATCGCCATGGACCCAGAGGAGGGCAGGGGCCAGGGCTGGGGTGTGGTGTCAAGGACCACTCAGGGCCCGGAGTGTCGCACACGGAACCAAAGGTCCCTGATGGACCATGCCTGGGAGGCTGGGGTGTAGCTCTCACTCACTTTTGGTGATGCAGTGCTCAGCGGGCAGGAGGCGCTTCTTGAGGAGGCCTTGCAGCACGGAGCGCACGGACGGCCGGTGGACCAGCTGCAGCACGAAGAGGTGGGACTGCGAGGAAGAGTGATGCTTGGTCCTGTCCCACGGCCCCCATGGCCCACCCACCTGTAGCCTCTTCGGCTGCCCCTGTGCCCGAGGCCCCTAGGAGGCCATGCCTACAGTGACACACTTCAGGAGTAGGTGCCCCGAGACCTGGGGGAGAAAGCCCTCAAGGACCAGGACGTGTCCTTGGACCTGGGAGTCAAGGGACCCAGGCTGGGGTCACTACCTGGGAGCAGCTGCCTCTGCTCGAAGCCAACAAGGCTATGACAGATACTGAAGCACCCTGGGATGGGTCAGGGGACACTGGGCAGCAGGACTGGAGCCTGCCTCACTTCCCAGCCCTGCCCACCACTGCCCCCCCATGCATCCTCCACCGTTTCTGCCTGAGAGTGTCCCTATCTTCACTCTTCCAGGAAGCCTTCCAGGACTGCACACTCCAACAAGTCCCCACAGGCTCTTCACTCTGAGAGCATCCCGTCCTGTGACTCCTATCTCCAGGAGGCCTCACAGCCCCAATGCTCGTAAAGTCAAGACCAAAGCTTTTCCCTCTCCTGTGTCCTGAGAGGCTCCAGAACAAGGCAGGTGATGCACGCAAGCCCTTGTGCCAAGCCCTGGTCTCTGGGGACAGAGGTGTGGCTCAGATGTGGCCCTAGAGCAATGAGTCACAGGTCAGGGACACACACACATGTGATTCTGAGAGAGGATGGACTGAGGAAGGGAAGGAGTTGATAACTCCAGACTTGGTGGAGCTGGCTCGGGGGGAAAAGGTGACAAGAATAAAACAATTTCTTGTGGATGAAGTCCAGCTTTGAGGGACACAGAGTCTAGGGGAAAGATGGAGGATGGAAGGAGGGGCCAGGAAGAGGGGCCTATAGGAGGAAGTGGAACAAGAATGCAGACTGCACGGAGGCTGCGGTGTAGGGGAGAGGCCAGAGCACAGAGGCCTTGGAGGCTTTTATTCCATAGCCCAGGGCCTCTGTATGTTTCTGGGGTGTGTTCCTGAAAGATCACTGCAGTGGCTGTGGGGATGGGGCATGGAGACCCAAGGACAAGGCTGAGAAGGGGGTCGAGGACCTTGGCTCCCTGCGCCGTGCCCAGCGCTGCCCACACTCACACAGCAGCAGGCCGTGACGGTGATCTGGATGGTGTTGCGGCCCGGCTGGCACACGTGCTTGAGGTGCAGGGGCTTGTGGGAGGTCTTATTGTCACCGCGCTCGATGGTGAGGGGCGTGGCGTTCACGCTGACCTGCACCGAGGCCGGCCAGTTGGTATTCATCTGCCGGTCCTCGTGGTGGTAGCACTTGAACTGCAGCTCCAGGTCAGACCTGGGGGTGAGGTGGGGTGACGCGGGGCTCAGGTCGGCTCTGCCAGGGGGCTGCCTGTGGCCTCCATGACACCTTGCCAGGCCACGCATCCCGAACTCAATACAGCCCCATGTGTCATGCAGACCCTATCCTTGGCCTCAATTGCTCTCCGAGCCTCCCCAAGCTCTCCTCTCTCACCCTAGATATTCCTGCTGCTCCCACCTCCAATCAAAACCCATCCCAACAACCCAGTTCCCCCCATAACTCCACATACCAATTCACTCCAGCCCCCCTCCCCAGCCATGATCTCCAGGCCCTACTCTATGAGGGCGATGCCTCCCCCTGCCCGCCTCGGACAGGGACAGAGAAACAAAAAGACACTAATTTGACAAGACCACCTGAGAGGCTGATTATGCCCATTGCAAGGCTCCTGTTGCATGGGAGAAGCACCCAGGCCAGGGTGGGGTCTGGCTTAGTCCCCCCGAGTGGGCCTTGAAGACACATCACTAAAGGGAGTCCCCACGAAACCAGCAGTGACCACATATGCATGAAACCCAACAGGGCTACAGGAAACCTCGTAGACAGGGCACTCATGGCTAAGGAGGGGTGGGGGAGCAGGGCCCCTGCAACCAGGGTCTCTCCACCTTCCTGCTGAGCACCTGAGTCGCATGCCCTCACGGCCACCCAGCTGTCTGTCCCTGGCCCTCACTGCAGCCTGCTAGAGGTGGCAGGTGTGGGCAGGTGTGTGCATGCCCCATCTCAGACGCATCTCCCGCCTCGGAAGTGCTCACTGGGCAGCTGAGCGGCCCTGGTCACAGCCATGGCATGGAACTGAGTCCTGCCTGAGGAGGAAGGACTGAGGGTGCAGACACCATCAGGTTCTGGCATCCAAGAGACCCAGGCCCATGTCCCAGCTCCGCCCCTTGCCAGCTGTGAGAACCCCCTCACCCCCCCAGCCCCACCCCCGCCCCCGCCCTCAAGCTAATCAGCTTCTCTGGCCTCCGTTTCCTCTTTGTTAACCCGGTAAGCACTGCCTACTCAAAAGGTCAAAGATGAGGCATGGAAGGCAGGGAACACAGGGCCTGGCCCAGCAGGGACCTCCAGCCAATCAGCGGCCCGTCCTGGTGTCTGAGCAGCAGCCCCGCCAGGTGGCAGCCCCGGCAGTCTGCAAGGCTTGTCTGTTCTGCCCCACCCAGCCCTGTTCCCACTCTAGCTTCTCCCTCCACATTCCTGCTCTGGCCACAAGGAGCCGCTCTCAAGTTCTTCTTGCCAGCTCAGGGCCTCTGCGGCGGCGTAACACCCTGCGCTCAGCCTTTAGGTCTAGGAAGTCGTCCCGGACCACTCTCTTGGGACTGGGTGACAGCTCTCTCTTCCCTCAGGCCACTAGGGAAGATAGCTTGTCTGTCTCTCCTGCACCATCAGGTTCCCCATGACATCCCCAGGGCCTTGCGCACAGAGGGCCAGTCACTGTTGCTGAACAGGGGAAGGTGGCAGGCTGATGTTGCCACCAGGGCCTTCTCCACCCAGCCTGGGCCCATGCCCCTGCCCTGACACTCACCTCCACATCAGCGTCTGGTGGACTGTGGGCCGCAGGTGAAAGACATGGTTGCTGACGGCCAGGTTGTGCTCAAGGCGGAAGGGCTCCAGCACCACGCCATCCCGCACGGGGAACGTGAGCCGCAGCTCGTCATTGTGGGTGGCTAGGTGGGGGAGGAGCCGATGAGCCACAGGCCTCTGGCCGCCATGGGCGCACAGAAGTGTGGGCTCTGGGGCTGTGGGTGGGGCTCACTCACCCACATGACATGCACCCTTGGCTGCATGCTCAGAGACACACACAGGTGTGGGTGCAAACACGGCCACAGAAGCTGGGCTGTGTGGTCCAGCACACACCAGTGAGCCGTCACTTCTTCCTGTCTCCAGGTCCCATCCCGCCCATCCCTGTCTCCTCCTCCAGCCCACAGGCTCCCTGCTCTGGAAGCCCCGGCTTCCTCTCCCAGCCCCTTCCCAGCTGCCTCTCCCTGAGCCTCAGGTGTTAGGCAGGTGATGAGGGCTGCTGGCAGGTGGTGAGGGTGCTGGCAGCTGAACCCCACCTCAGATTTCCCTATGGGTGTGGCTTTCAAGCCCTCCTGCCCTTTCTACATGCCCAGCCCCCAAAGGCAGGCCAACTTCTAAGCCCCTGGCTCCTCGCTGGACACAGGCAGGGAGAGTGGGGCGCTCACCTGGGGGTGGTGGCAGAGCACTCATATTTGGCTTGATGTCAGGCGGGAAGGGTGGCTTAACATCTTGGCTGGGGGACAGGTATGGGGGGATGCTGCTCCCGGGGGTCATGGGGGGTGTGGGATTCCCTGGAACAGGTGAGTGGGGGTAATTTGCCACAGGAACTGGCCTGGGAGGCTGGAAGGAAAGAGAAACCACACATCCGTTATGGGGTCACAGAGATAGAAGGATCCATGGCGGTGGACATATACCCCACCCAACCCAGGTCCTAGGCTATGGACCCTGCTCCCCAGAGGGAGGAGAGCCCCCGGAAAAACCACTCCCTCCTTCCTGGCTGCACCCAGGCTTCTGACCCCATCAGAAAACAGGTAGGAGGTGCAGGGTCCCCCAGCCCATTTACCAATGGGGACCCAGGCCCTGGGTATTGGAGACTTGTCTGATGTAACCCTGGGAGGGAAGAGCTGGGTCAAGCCCAGGTTTCCCGCTCCCACATCACGACTCTGGGCCAGCCCACTGGGGTCTCCAGATAGAGCCAGGCCTGCAGCATCATAGGGCAGTGGCTCCCCAGGAGCCCCTTTCCCTTTCTCTCTTAGTCCCCACCTTGCTTTCTTCCAGGACTGGCCAGGTCCACCCCTCCTGCCCCCCCGTCCCTGAAGTTGCGGATTCTCTGGCCAGGCATGTGTGCCCCGGAGCAGACGACCCAAGAGCACACGCCATCTCCAGGCCCCCCTCACATCCAGAGGCTGGGGTGGGAGCGGCACTCGGGGTATAGTTCCTAAGACAAAAAACTACGCACCCTATTGACGTTCCCTTGGCTGTAGTTACTGTAGCTGCTTCCAGAGAAGGTGTTATTCTGTCCATTAAACTGCTCCGGCTGTTAAAGCAAGATCAAGAGCGCCATGAGTGGAGAGAAAGCTGCTCTCCCTCCTGCAATGAAATCTGCCAGGAGTTCAGGGGGTGCTGAAGAGGCCCCAGTGCTGGGTGGGGAGCAAAGGGGGTAAAGCAGGTCACCCCCTGGGGGCAGCGTTCCCCTTCTCTCTGTCCATAGTTACTAACTTAGCAAAAGAGCTTACAAAAACACAAACACTATTGTACCGAAGTTGGAGCAAAAATAGTAATGCCACATGGCAGGTGGCCACGTCAGTTGACTTAATTCCTCGGCAAATACATGTAAGCTATTTCCAGAGTCTTCTCCACGCCTGAGAACGCACTTTATCATAACCCCAAAGAAGGGAGACACTATGTGCCTGAAGACATACATCATAGTATCATTCCAAAAGCGCCAAGTCAGAAAAACCCAATGTCCACCAGAAAGGAGGGATAAATACGGCAGTTACCTCAGGGGAATGCTAGGCGGACAGCGCAAGTGGAACCACGAGACACCAAGGCAACAAGTGGCATGCTCATGATCTCATGTCAAATGAGAGATTAAAAAGTTACACCCACACCCTGGCCGGTTTGGCTCAGTGGATAGAGCGTCGGCCTGAGGACTGAAGGGTCCCGGGTTCAGTTCCAGTCAAGGGCACATACCTTGGTTGCAGACTCTTGGCCCTGGTCAGGGGCATACATACGGGAGGCAACCAATTAATGTGTCTCTCTCACATCAGTGTTTCTGTCTCTTCCTCTCCCTTCCACTCTCTCTAAAAATCAATGGAAAAAATATCCTTGGGTGAGAATTAAAAAAAAAAAAAAAAATCAGCCACAACAACTCTACAACATGCTGGACATGCATGTGGAGAAACAAGGTTTTGATTAAATGTTAATGTATTCAGGGTGCTTTCCCTTTAAAAGACGTATTTCCTTTATTGTTATTATCTTGGGTGTGCTGCAAATAGTCAAAGGAGAAGGAAAACCATCATCTGAGCCCATGAGAAGAGGAACCAAGAGAAGCCAGCCTGGCCTCTGGCTCTGGTCACTACATGCAGTGCTCCAAGCAAGGACACACACACCCTGGTGACTGCAGGGGACACCTATGCCTAGAAGACACGGTGGGGTGGGGACGTGGGGGGGACTCACCTTATAATACTGCCCCATGTTGACCGTTGGGGGCGGGTACTGCCCGGTGCTCGGCTGGCTGGGCATCCTTTGCCCGGGGTAGTTGGGTGAGGTGAGCGGCCGCGGGGGGTTTGGGGTGGGGTACTGGCCTGGCTGTGTGGGGAACTGGCTGTTTGGTCCGTATTGCTGGTTTCCATAGTTGGGCTGTGGCAGCAGAGAAAGAGCAGGAAGTCGTCAGTGTCTGGGAGCTGAGCCGCTGGCTGGACTGCCAGGACCGCCCACCTCTCTCATCCGTCCCTACCGTTTCCCACCTGCAGAATCCCTCCCTATCTGGAAAGGGAGGTGGAGCCTGAGATTGGGGCGCTTCTTGCCTGGACACGCGGGGACATTACATTCTGTCCATCTGGCTCTGAGCCGTCTTTTCGAAGCACTGTGCCCTCTGAACTCTGGGGGTACCGCTAAAGCCTCTTGTTAACACCATTGTGTGGGGGCTTTTATCTCTCTCTCCTGGTGCTTGGTATGTGACAGGCACACAGACCACAGGCTGTACCTCCGGAAAGGTGACCCCACCCTGCATCTGAGGCTGTCTGGAGGGCAATGTCCCCACACCCCACACCGTGTGGAACACACTGTTTAGTTCTGGGCCATCCGCGCAGAAGTCAGGAGACCAGGGTGGCGAAGGGCTAAGAAAACCCTCTCAGGGGAGGCACTTGGGAGGGGAGGGGAGGGGAGGGGAGGGGAGGGGAGGGGAGGGAAGAGGAGGGAAGAGGAGGGGAGGGGAGGGGAGGGGAGGGGAGGGAAGAGGAGGGAAGAGGAGGGGAGGGGAGGGGAGGGGAGGGGAGGGGAGGGGAGGGGAGGGGAGAGGAGACAGCTCCAGAGAGGGTGAGGGGCAGGCAGGGGCACTGTCCTCAGAGAGCTATGAGGTGGCACATGCCACTTCTTCTCATGCTGGTCTCCACCCTCCAGCCACCTTCCCCATCAGTAAGATCAAGACCCTCCGGGCCACCCAGATACCCAGCCATTATGTCCTGCAGAGTCAGTGCTTTCTCTTCCCCTGTTTGTTGAAACCCCTTGTCTATTAATCGTCTCTCTTGCTCTCTGGCCTCAGAGGTCTAGGAGACGCTCTGTCCCAGTGCCTGGCACAAAATAGGCCCTCAATAAACACTCGCTCAAGGAATGAAGGAAGGACCGGATAAAGCACAGAGGTGGGAGGCGTCTGTCAGTGCCGAGGAACTCTAACTCTGTGCTGCGAACGTGGCTCTGCGACAGCGAGGTCCCCACCGCATCCCTGAAGGCTGCGGCCTGCCCCCCAGGCTGGAAAAGGGATCCTGTATGGGACAGGGGCCCTGACTCAGCTCCACCCCAGGAGCCCAGCAGTTCACAGACTCTGGGGGTGTGCCAGTGCAAGCTGACGCCAGCTTCCAGGACAGGGCCAGGCTGTGCCGGCTGTCACCCAGTGTCACAGCCCAGGGTCAGGCACTTTGCACCGGGTCGCCCCAGCGTTCTAGGGAGAGGATGATCTAGCAAAAAGAATCAAGAGCCTCTGGTGGGCCCAGCTCTGGGCAGGCGCTGGGCCGATGTCTGGCTGACGACCGGGAAGCCCCCGCTTTTTCCATGGACAGCTCCTTGGGTGCCAGCAGCCCTGCTGGCCAGGCTACGGAGGCCCCTGTGGCCCAGACAGTGGGGACGACAGGAGTTTGAGTCCAGAGAAGGCTGAGAGGGCTGAGTACAGGAGTGAGGCCAACAGCACAGTGCGAGGTCCCCCGAGAACAGCCAGGATCGTGGGGGCCAATTGCCTCCTGGCCCCTTCCTGAACTGGCGCCAACCTGAAGGCATGTCGGGGCCTGGCTCAGGCTCCTGGATGTTTTTGGAGATCTCTGACCTCTCTCTGAGGACTCAGGACACCTCATCAGTGGCCAAGCCACCTGCTAGCCCAAGCTAAGGTGAACGCCGAGGAACCCCACAGACCTTGCAGGGACTTAGGGTCTAAGGGCTTTAAACGCACTGTGAGCCCCAGCTGAAGGCCACAGTTCCGAGACAAAGAGGTGAAGCTGACCTGAGAATGGGCACACAAGCCGAGTGCTGGGAGATGCTCGTAAGGGCTCTGTCCAGGGGAGGAATCAAGGCAGGCTTCCTGAGGGATGTGTGCCAGCCCAGGGTTCTGGAGTCCCCTTGTCTTTTGCAGCTGACCAGACAGGCCACTTGCTACCAGCTTGTGGTCCGAGTGCTCCCTGCAGGCCTGGGGACACCCCCCAGAAGGCCTTCCTTCCCTGACCTCACTTGGAGCCCCATGTGGGTCCCTGCTCAGACCTATCTTTCCTGTTGAAGCCTCGGATCCCAGAGGCAGGAGGTGTGGATCAGACCTTCCTAAATCTTCACACGCCGTGGCTCAGCTGGCTGGGCAGCCCGTAGAGCAGCTGACTACTGATGAAAACATGCTGTCTGCCTTCCAACCTCCTCTCCGATGGCCAGTCTTTAATATTTCCCAGCTTTTGTCTCACCTCTCACTCTTGGAGGGAAGTGGGGAAGCCCTGGTGCGGGCGGGAGGCTGTAGGCCTATGGAAGTGTAGTTCCTTACCAAAGTGTTCCAGCTACTGTCTGCATGAGACAAACGTGAATGCTAACAGAGGCCACGGCTTGTCAAGGGCCCTCCCATGCCAGCCCAGGGCGAAGCTCCTCATGTCTCCTCACTCAAGTCCCACAAGCAACCCTCGGAGGGAGGCTGGAGCGCCACCGCCTTTCCAGGTGACGAGGCTGAGCCTCAGGGAGGACTTGCTCAAGGTCTCCCAGCGGGGAAATGGCAGAGCTGGGCTTAAACCCAGGAGCCCCTGACTCCTTGGGCTCTACCTTTAGGCCCAGGTTTTCCAAGGGGGTCAATCCCTTTCCCAGGTACTTCCCACAACCCTGGGTCTTCAAGCCCCAGGATCCTCCCTCCTCCAGCCCTGCCAACTCCCTGCCTGTGGTCACACTCACCTCTCCTGGGTATGGCCTCTTTATGCTCTGAATGGGAAGGGACTGGGGCCGGGGGCCTGGGTAGGTCTGCTGGGGCATCCGCTGCCCATGTGTGCCAAAGGGGCTGATGCCGGGCGGCCGGGGCTGGTTCATGCCCATGGGAGGGCCGCTCATCCCGGAGGGTGTCATGCCAGCCGCCATGCTTGCAGGGTTCATGCTGCCCCCCATGGAGGCAGGCCCCCGTGGCCCGGGCTGGTTCATGAATTGGCTGTTATACGCCTGGGTGGGACCCATCTGGAAAGAGGAACAGACCTTCAACGGGAGAAGAAAAAAAAAAAAAGAATAAAATGCCACATGCATTGAAAGTGCAGGGACGGAAGGGTAGGGAGGTGGGGGCTTGGGGTGGGGGGCACTTTCCTGTGTGGTTGCCACTGGTGACCAGGCCCCTAGGAGCAGCCAGCCTCCTGGGCTCACTGCTGCCCTCTGCAGACCGCACAGGAAAGATGCAGCCCAAGGGGTTAGGGGTGGGGCATGGTCACTCCAATGCACAGGCAGCATTTCCAGGGAGAGGCAGGCAGGAAATGGTAAGAGGGTGCAGGGGCGGGCAGGATGTGGGAGGATGGAGGTGGATGAGGATGGAGGCAGGAGCCCCTTTCCTGGAAGCCCTGGCCCCACCCTTGGTCCTTGGCCAATGGAGATACACCCTCCATCCAGATGTGGCCCAGTTCCTACCTTGGCCCACCAGCTCTGCTGTCCTCACCCCCATACCTGTCCTGCATTCCCGTGGGGGCTGCCCCCTCCTCAAACCCCACCCGGTCCTTCTGAAGGTTAGGAGGGCAGAGCTAGGACCTGGGTGGAATTCACAGATGCTGACTAGGAGAGCAATGGCCCTCAGAGGCACCCTGGGGACAAGCTGGTAACAAGGCTGTGCTAGACACGGAGCCCCTCTTTGGGGAGTAGGGGCCCAGAGAGCAATATGGAACCTCTGCCCACATGCAGACACACACACTACACCCAACCAGACGCATCCACACCCTAACACAATCTCCATGTGCTCCCATGAAAACCCAATGTACCCTGACACCATCAGCTCCCTCAGCATACAAAGCCCCACAGGCACCAACACCCCAACTCTGATACCCGGGGGCTCTCTGCCGGGCTGGCTGGGCGAGACTGGACCAGGACGAGAGGGGCCCTTACCGGTCCATATTGGTTTATATCCTTATTCTGCGTCTCCTGCAAGGCTGCCACCGTGGCAGTGGCTGTGGCTGTGGCCGTGGCTGCTGCTGCCGCCACTGCAGCTGCGGCGGCAGCGGCGGCCGGCTGACTGAAGTCAGCAGGCGGCCTGGTGTGCGGAGGGATGCCCATGCTTGTGGGGGCGTTAGGACCCCCAGGGTAACTGCGAGGGAGAGAAGGGAAGAGTTAGATATGGCCTGGGCTGGGAGGGAGAGGATGGGCCCGTTCCAGGCCCTCCTGCCCTCTGCTCACAGCGGGGGAGGTGTCTAGACTCGGAGCCCAGAGGGGACAGGGGCCTCTTGTGGGTCAGCAGCCATTCATGCCGCTTGGCGAACACTGAGCTTTTGTGTTCCTGGAGCCCTGGCTCGACGTGGCTGACACTCACTGCCATGTGCATTAAATCACTGCACCTTGTCCACCCTGCTCAGCCCTGGAGGAGGATGTGGAATCTCAGAGAACCTGAGCAACACGCCCAGAGCACTCCGGACATGGATGGGCTGGCGATTCAGCTTCAGGTGTGTATGGCACTTGCGTTTAACCACCTACTGCGTTGGTACCCAGTCAGCCCTGGGAGCTGGGGAGGAGTGAGGTCAGGAAGGTGGTCTTGGACAGAGCAGGGCAGCAAGAGGAGAAATGGGGCACCTCCACCCCACCCATGTCCCCGCAGCACCTTCTGGGGGGTTCCTTGCCCTTCTCCCTTCCCGTGAACCGGGGACTCTCAGCCTCCGCACAGCTTGGCCTTTGTAAGCAGCAGGCAGGGCTGAGCTCCCAAGCCCCGTCTGTAGTTGCCCTTGAACTCCCCTGATCCAGCTTTCAGTGTCTTCCAACTTACACAGGTGTGAGGAGGAGGTGCATTTTGAGGAATGGGGTCCTTTTTATCCCCATGGGCCTGATAGCTGTCACTATGCCACCCAACTGCTGTGGGCATCTGATGGGACGGCTAGGGGCAGAGGTGCCTGGACTTGCCCGCCCTACAGGCCAGGAAGCATGGCACCGGGACTTAAATCGGACTCTTCTGCCTAGATGAGGGGAAGAGCAGGGTGCCTGGTGCTCTGAGGCTCACCTGGCCCCGAAGCCCCCACTGCCAGGGTAGTTGGGCCGGCCGTACATGCCCTGCTGGATGTAGGGCTGTGCAGGACCCGCCTTGGCCGAGAACTGCTGCTGCTGCCCAGCAAACTGGGGGGAGTTGAGGCCGGGGTTGCTGGTGGTCATGCCCGAAGCCATGGGGTTGCCGCCTGGATTCATGGGGTTGTTGGCATTGGCCATAGGGTTCCCGAGGACCTGTGGGCAGAAAGGGTGGCTGTCACTCGAGCGAGTAACCCCAGGTGACATGGAGAGAACAAAGAAGAAACAGGGAAAGGGCGGTGGAGAAAATGAAGCAGAGGGAAGGCAAGAGAGGAAAAGGAGAAAAAAGGGGGGCATCTATTGTGGCCAGAGGGCACGATGATCAGAGGAGTAACCCAGCCAGAAGCAGGCAGCAGAGAAAACCTCAGCCAGTGGGGAAGTGAGGAGCTGGGCCTGCACCAGGCGGCAGGTGGGGAAGCAAAAGGGCCTGGATGCCCAGAGGGTGGCCACGCAGAGGCCCTGGTGGCTGTCATGTGACGGCAAAGAGAAGCCCAACTTGGCAGCGATGGAGGGCAGCAGAATCCTGGCTGAGGGGCCCCTGTGGCCCAAGACCCCAGGTGATTCCCTCCAGGGCAGCACTAGCCCTGAGCTGGCCTCGTGGCCATGGTAGGGAGGGACGGAGGTGGGGTGGGTAGAGAGGAAGGAGTGCAGAAAAGAGGAAGGCACGAGAGTGAGAGGCAGAGTTCACTAGGGATTTGTCAGAGTTTAGGCTTCACATTTTGCTGAAATCTAACCCAGGTCATCCAGGGTCAAAGACCCCAGACGCTGGAGCCCTGATGTCATTAACACTCAGGTAGTCCTTCTGTTTATCCAACCAAGGAACCACGGGCTAGGGAAGAAGCCCTGCTATCTGTCTGTGAGATGAAAGCTATTCCCCCAGAAAGGCCCTAGGATGGGGCAGTGCCCAGGGGCCAGATGCTGCCCTCTGGAGGCAGGTGTGAGCTCATCCTGGGTGGAGGCGTGCCCAAGGCTGGGTGTGCCCTGAACGCTGGTCTTCCAGCTGGGCAGAGTCTGGGATAGCAAGGAGGGCTGGCCTGTGACCCGAGGGCCCCAGGGCTCGAGGGATGGTCCCACCTGGAGGGGCTATGGGTGGGGGCAGGACAGGCTCTTACCTGGCTCTGGGATGTGTTGGTTACTCCCCACACCGTGGTGACCACAGAGAGGGAGCCGGGAGGCTGGTTGGTGTTCTGCTGCCAGGGGACAGGGTCATAGGGGAATGACCCATCACTGCAAAGGGAGACAGAGGGGTTCTCAGGGGCTGCGGACACTGACCAGGCCGGGGCGTGCCCACCACCCCGCCGTGCTCTGCAGCTCCCAGCCAAGCCTAGGCAGTTCTGCATCCCCAAGGCCCGGCATGGAGGCCGGTGCAGAACAGGTGTACCTCAAATGGTGACAGACTGCAAGGGTGACCACCTCTCCTGCCACCCCCATCACTGAAGAGGGGCCCCTAGGCTGTCTGTGTCACCGGAGTCTGAAGTCCACAGGCCACACTATGGAGGAGGAAGAGAGACTGCAGGCTGACTCTAAGCACCCCCTGCAGCCATGCTCGGACTCTAAGTGGCTGTCTAGAACAATCCCTGGCTCCCCCGTACCAGCTTCCCCTCAGAACTTCCCGGGTTGCCGAAACCGGTTTGGCTCAGTGGATAGAGCGTCGGCCTGCGGACTGAAAGGTCCCGGGTTCGATTCCGGTCAAGGGCATGTACCTTGGCTGCGGGCACATCCCCAGTGGGAGGTGTGCAGGAGGCAGCTGATCGATGTTTCTCTCTCATCGATGTTTCTAGCTTTCTATCCCTCTCCCTTCCTCTCTGTAAAAATATCAATAAAATATAAAAAAAAAAAAAAAAAAAAAAAGAACTTCCCGGGCTCTTCTCAGAAAAGGTCAGAAGGCCCCAGCCTGAGTGCTGGCTCTCCCCCTTCCTCCCCAGCCCTCATGGGGGGGCTGCCTGCCCTCCCGGCCCACATGGCTGTTGGAAGGAGTGTCCTCTGTTATGTTCTTCCCACTCCAGACCACAGCTCTAGGCGACCTCTCCCGCCCGCCTCTATGCTCACCCGCCAGGCTAAGCGCTCCAGCCCCTAAGACTGGGCACAATCAGAGGTTTCCATTGTCCCCATGTTACCAGGCAAAGTCCAAACAGACACTGCAAAATGACTTACCCGGACCACATCCCACATGGCTTCCCGCCTTGGCTCCCCCGTCCCGGAACATCCCCCGCCCCTGCTGTTCCCACGTCTTCCCAGTCACCTTGCTAGGCCCAGCAGGACCCATCTTGTTTGGTGACCCCCAAACACCAGAGGCCAGGACCTAACCTCAGGCCCTGCCCTACACACAGTAAGTGTTCAATAGTGGCTTGCTATTATTAGCAGCCGTGGTGCAGGCGGAGAGTGAGGCCCAGCAGACCCAGGGGAGAGAGGATCCGGGCACAGCCCCAGAGAGAGGGCTGGCAGGGTCCCAGCCCTGGGGGTGCCAGGCTGGGCTGCTTCGTCCCTCAGCCACTCCTGCACTGACTCTCTGGCACCTTGCACACAAGATGTACACCCGGGAAGGATATAAGGCAGAGCGCCCACAATTGGGGTCCCACCTTGGCCCACGGCATTCCGGAGGGAATGAGGCCTGCAAGGCAGCACTGCTGGGTACTTGGGGGGAGCAGCTCTGGAGGAGGGTGGCATGGCAGAGGGCATCTCATGCCTCCGTCTGGCTTGTGCCTTCATTGCAGGAAGTCAGCAGAAGACAAAGACCTTCCCTCACACCCGGAGGCCAGGACTTCCAGGAGTGAGTGCTGTCCTGTGCCACAGGCATGGAGGGCTGCTGCGGGTCTTGCACCTGCTCCTTGCCAGGTGGAACCCTTGGCAGTGTGGATGGAGTTGGGTGGGCACCTGCAGAGGTGTTCAGGCTGAAGGGCAGGACTGTGTCACCGTGTGCCCATGCTTGTTCTTCCCTTGCCTGGCCTGGGCTTCCCTCTTATCTCTGCTCACCAGTCATTCCCTGGCAGGCCTGTCCCACCATCCTGGTGTGAGAGCAACCCCACTTCATCCCCACTCCTCTTGCCCTGCCTCTTTTGGTAGCCTGGGTACAAGTCCTGGTCCTGACCCTTCCTGGCTCAGGGACCTGGTGCACGTTTCTGAGCCTGATGAATTCAGCATCCTCATCTGTAAATGTGGGCCTAAGAATGGCTCCCTCCCCAACCTCCACCCCCACCCCAACCCACTCAGTGTTTTCCAGATGCTAGTCACGAAACACGAGCGGGTCATGACATCAAACGGGTGCTGGGGAAAAAAGAGGGACCAAAACAAAGCCATCAAGCGAGAGCACTTGGTAAGGCTGAATACTGTCCTTGACCTTATGTCTTGATTTCATAGACAATATAGATGCGCCCTGGGTCACGGTGTGATGTGCACATTCACTGTGGGTCAGGTAGGCTCGAACAACACGGGCCTTGGCAGTGCGCCTGAGGTGAGTCAGAGGAGAATGCAGACAGAGGCTTTCTGAGCTGGAAAGTGACCCAGACTCTGGCGTACTCATGACTCCTGGGGAAAACAGCGGGTCGAGAATGGGATGAGAGGAGCTGCTCTCAGGGACCAGACCTCCTGCCTGCTCCTTGCCGGCCAGACACCCACCGTAGGGGTCATCGGAGAGGGGCCGCGGCCCAGAGGCACAGGCCAAAGGGGACAGACAGCTCACAGTACACCTGGGGGTGCTGACTGGGGACCCAGAGAACCCGGCGGGAGGAGAAGCACAGGAAAGTGAGCAACGAGCCCGCTCCTCAGTGCGGCTGGGCCGGAAGAACCTCTGCTCTCCAGGCCAAGGTCCCTGGCCTTTCCGGCTGCCCGCTGGGAAGTACTTCCCTCCTCTGTCCATATCTGGCTGCCATTCAGAGGGAGGCCAGAGTGCCTGGGATCTGAGAACCCCACTCTTAGTAATCCTGCCCAACAACAAAGAGGAAACCGCTGGACCCCCTCTCTCCTGTGGGGCCCCCGTCCTAGGTGTGGCTGGATGGAACTCAGGACCCCCAGCAACTGCCCAGATCACAAGCCGGGCCTGTCCTCTCTCCCCCAGATCTCCTGCCCCATAAGCTCCACCCACCAACAAGCTGATGCCCGCTATGGCACCTGGCAGGTTGAGGAAGTAAAGCCCTTGCGAGCCCCAGAGGCCAGCAGCTGCTGCCTCACCACCTCAGCGGGGAGGCCCCAGCTCACCAGGATCCTTCACAGGCCCACAAACAGCTCCGGCTGCCTGCCTGCCGCTCCGTGGGTGGGCCTTGTGGGCGGAAACCGGCTCCTTCCTGTTTCGCCCCCTCTACTCCAAACTCCGTGAGAAGCAAACTTAGCCAATGTTCCCAAACTGGGCATTCCACCGTCTGGCTGGTAGGCTCCCACAGAGCCCAGGCGCACACCAGTGGGCAAGCATGTGTATGAGGGACACGTATGTGTGCATACGCACGAGCCCTGCTGGCAGGCTGCTGTGCACACCTCGGGGAGGAGACGGGCACACACAGGGGTGGTCTCGGGGACTCGCTCGCCTCCACTTGCACCTGCTGCCGAAGCAGAAGTGGCAGCCGCACCAACACGGCTGTGACTCATCTCCTGGGGAGACAGCTCCTGCTGTCACAGTGAAGACTCTCGCCCCCACAGGCGCGGCACTCAGCCCTGCCGATGCCATTGCCCAGACCCAGACATCAACACTGGGGCTTGCCCAGGCCCTGTGCCCAAGCATCAAGGACAAGCCAGGCTCCTGGGCCCTACAGGATGAGAGGGGGCCCAGGGTGACAAAGATAAGACCTGTGTGTGTGTGTGTGTGTGTGTGTGGAGGGGTGTCCCGAGGCTCCTTTCCTCCCCCTGGCCAAATCCTATTTCACCAGCAGATATGCTCAGCCCAGGCCAGAGCCCCCAGGATCCGAGAACCCCATGCTTAGTAATCCTGCCCAGCTCTGCACATCCTTGATCCAGCATGACCCGGCCTCAGGCCTGAGTTGCCCCCAGCCACAGTCCTGCAGCCAGAATGGCTTCAAATCCTGTTCCTCCTGCAGAGGCACCTGTGCCGGAGCCACGTGCAATCTCAGTGGTGTTCTCCTGCCAAGCGCCTTCTAACACACGGGGCAGCTAGCTGCTTTCCCACCTCTGTACCTCTTCTCAGCTGGATGCTTCGTCCCCACCCTGAAAAATGCCACTCATCCTCTCGAGGCTCCTCCTCCAAAGGCCACTTTCTTCAGGAAGCCTTGGCCATGTCCACTTACTCCACCTGCTTTTGGGGTCTGCATGAGCCCCCCTGCCTAGGAGCCCGGAGTTCTCAGGCTCCCTGTTCCTGGCAAGATGCCTTCCCACCTGCACAGGATTGAGGAGCCCTTGCTAATCAAAGTGCCAGGGAGAAACAGCACCAACCATGTTCATCCTCCGCGAGTGCCAGGAATGGATGAAAGCGTCCATGCATTAAGTCTGATTGCCGACCACCTACATGTGCTTGTGGCCAGAGGCACTTGCACCCAGGAAGTGGCGGTCCTGCTCTCCAGAAAGAGGGACAGAGGCAGGTGAACAAAACCACTACTCTCTCCGTGCCTCAGTGTCACCTGTAAAATGGGGATGGTAACTGCCCCTCCCTCCAGGGGTTGTCATGGGGATTAAGCAAGCCCACATGTGTAAGGCAAAATGACTGACTCCAGCACATCTCGGCACCCGAAAACCGTTGGCTGCGGTTATTGTTGCTCTTGTTATGATGTATTCAGTGGCTTCTATACACAGAGACAATGTGAAGTGACTTTCACTTAGAACTTGTTTAATTCCTTAAAGTGAGCTCAACGGAAGCATCTCCTAGGAGCCGAGGGTCACTGGCTCCCAGAGCTCAAGGGCCAGGGCACAGTGGACCGCCCATCTCTCCATCTAAGGGAGCTTAGGATCCAGTAGGCAAAGCTGCCCCTACAGAGATGACTATAATGCAAGGAGGCACGCACTGCGAGGATGACCAAGAAAGGGACAGCTTCGGGGGGCTTCCCGGGACGTCATCTTTGGGAAGCCACCCGGCATGAAGGGACAGAGGATATGTAAAGTTTGGCCTCAAAGACAGGCTGCAGAGAAAACCCAAATAGTGTCCCAGGAAAACAACACTTTCTACATCAAATCACTGGCTTTGGCCTGAACTCAGAATACTGGCAAATATTCAAGGACTCTTGACTTAACATTTTTGAAGTTAACATTCAAATGGCACAGGGAGGCCTTGCAGGACAGTGCTTACCTATCTGGGCTCTGAACTTAACTTTTTGGGGAGTCCTGGCTTTGGTACTGGTAATTTCTATGATCTGGGACATGTTACTTAAGCCAGTCTCAACTTGCTCATCTGTAAAGTGGGACTAACACTCTGCTAGGATGAAACATACAAACACAAGTAAAGTTTAGCACAGTGCCTGGCAGACAGTCCCTGTTCAACTTACATTTTTCTCTCCCATTCTCCAGCCTGACTGCCCTGTAAGTACCCATATTCACTTAAAGATGATAAAATGAAGGAGCTTGGAAGTTTTGCAAATATGCTACCCATGGGAGGAGGTGTTATCATTCCTGACTGTTGGACATATCTTCCAAACCTCTTAGTGTTCCTCCGTCTTCCATTTTCTATCTAGTGAACTCCTACCTATACTTCAAAGCCCAGCCTGGATACTTCCTTTTGTGACTCTCCTAAACAGAACCAAGAGAATTTTCCTCGGTTCCCGCAGCACATTTTTCATATATGTTATAAAGAGTTCTTCACACTGCAGTTAGAGTAGATGGCTCATAGGTGTGTTTGCCAGCTCCATGGGCAGTGACTGGTGTTTGCTAAATGTGGGAAATGAGTCAAGCTCAGGAAGAGGGAGGGATGATTCCTGGTTCCTGGGTACCTCCCGTGGCAGTGTCTGCAGACCTTCAAGGAGGGAAGAGGAGGAGGGCTGAGTTATTTCTTCCCCTGCACTTCTAACAGCCACTTTATTTGGGAGAAATAACAAATTCCGATTAAGGGCATTGTCAGACCCTAATGAATTTCCCCGATCCAGCTCTACTGGCCCCGTCTCTGTGAAGGCTGTAGTGTTATCACTAATGAAACACAAGGCAGCGAGGAGCCAAAGCTCCCACCCGCTTTAATTTAGGGGAACCATTAACAATGCTCTCCATCATCACAATTACTGGGGCTTCTTTCCTCCCTGCGGTGAAGCTGAGAGGAACTAGTGCAGCTAACTGCATACTGGAGGGTCTTAAATTTTTTTCAATAGAAAGGAGGAAAGGAAAAGATCCTTGCATTTTGGCAACCTGGAACTGATGGAGCAGGATTTATAAGTCCTTCAATCTCCCTTTCACTTACTGTTTCTTTTAAAAAATAAATTTCTGGGGGCAAGAAGAAGGGTTAATTACAAACTGAGCTTTTAGGTAGGTGTGCAAACTGTTAAAAATGAAAATGGTGAAGGTAGTGTGATATGACCAAGGGAATAAGACCCCGTCTTTGTTAGCTGACCACGAATGACCACATTAGAGTCAGATGTCACCAGGCTGGGGTTGGGAGAATAACACCTAGTCCAATGGGCTCCCTGTGTGCAGGCCTGGTGACGAGCATGTAGGTCTTGTGCTGCTGCTTTTTCACTTCTACAGATGAGGAAACTGAGGCACAGAGAGGTTATGGAACTGCTCCAAAGTCACCCAGCTAGAAGACGGCAGAGCTGAAACTCGACGCCTGGCAGCCTGGCTCCTGGGCCTATGCCCCAACCTGCTGCAGAGGGGAGCACCAGCACCCTGCCCAGGTTCAAAGGGAGCACCAGCATACTGCCCAGGTTCAAAGGGAGCACCAGCATACTACCCAGGTTCAGGGGAGCACCAGCACCCTGCCCAGGTTCAAAGGGAGCACCAGCATACTGCCCAGGTTCAGGGGAGCACCAGCACACTGTCCAGGTTCAGGGGAGCACCAGCATTCTGCCCAGGTTCAGGGGAGCACCAGCATACTGCCCAGGTTCAGGGGATCACCAGCATAGTGCCCAGGTTCAGGGGATCACCAGCATACTGCCCAGGTTCAAGGGGAGCACCAGCGTCCTGCCCAGGTTCAAGGGGAGCACCAGCGTCCTGCCCAGGTTCAGGGGGGCTCCAATGCCCTGCCCAGGTTCAAGGGGAGCACCAATGCCCTGCCCAGGTTCAAGGGGAGCACCAATGCCCTGCCCAGGTTTAAGGGGAGCACCAGCACCTTGCCCAGGAACCTCTCCTCTGGGGTCGCACACCCCTCACCGGAAGAGGTGGCACCCTTCAGCCTCAGAGTCTTTCCCAGCAACTTCGGGCTTTGATTGTAATCAAATTAAGAGTGTAAACAAGATTTATTAGGCTTTTAATTACCTTTGCAGCACTGATTTGCATATGGACAATGTGTTAATCACAATTGGCTTTTTTAACCACTCATTACAAATCTGGGAGCAAAAGACAGAAATGCTTGCTGGCGTCAAGTCCCGGTCACAGTGCAGGGGCTGGGCTCTCCAGGCTTCCTTTCTCCTGGACAGGGCTCTGCACCTCCTACAGCTCCGTGGTCAGGACCAACAGGGAGCGAGTCCAAACGCTGCTTCCCAAACCCTAAAGCTCTACGCAAGCCTGTGGGTACTCAAGGTTCTTCCTGGTCGCCTTCACCTCAGGGACGCCTTGGGGCTGCAGTGATCTGACCTTTTTTGACACCTCCTCAGGGTGCTGGCAGCACCATGGGCCTCGCCTGGAGACACTGGCCCCAACCACAGCCTGGTGCGGTGGCACCCACCTCTGCCCTCTGTAGCCTGTAATGGGCATGACTGCATTACCTGAGCTACAGAAACCCAAGTCACAGAATCTCCCCAAAACAGCCTGGGGATCCAAGCTTCCCGATTCCTCACCCTCTCCTGTCTGTTTGTCCTTAGAGCCCTCAAACAGGACCTGAATCTTCAAATAGCCAGTTACCTCCTAGCACCAAATCCCGAACATCCCAGGCCCCCACGCTCACCCGGCCCACCGCTCCTTATGAAAAGGCAAAAGGAGCTTGTTTCCTCCGAGTCACTCGGTACAGGTGTGGAGGAGGAGGGTCAGAACGGGCGCGGACCTTCTCTGTGAAAGTACAGTTCACCATGAACAGCGAGGGTTTGGACTGCGCAGGTCCACTGACAGGGGTTTTTCCACCGACCCGTGCAGTCCAAGCCGCGTTTTGCAGGTTGTCCTCTGAGCAGCCTCCTGACAGTCGGCCTGGCCACCTTCCTCCTCCTGAACCTGGAGGCCAAGCCTGCCTACCACCCAAGCAGCCCCTGGCCCCGCCCTGGGGACACTGCCCACTCACCTGTGCGACAGAGTGGGTTTCATGGAGCTCATGGAATTGAGGGGGGGCTGCATGGGGAGTTTCCCGGGGGGGTCGTTCTGGCGGCTCTTCTGGTGTCGCAGCAGTAGCAGGCGGCCGAGCTCCTCGCACCAGGAGGACAGCAGGGCTGCAAGGACAGAGAGGACGATTAGTGTCACCTCGCCCACCACTGTGACCTGCCCGCCCCACCTCACTCTCCCAGTGTTAGCAACGCTCCCCACTTTTGTGTAACACCAGTAGAGTCACTAGGCCTGCTCAGGAGGCCTCAGTGTTCTCACCTGTAAAGTGGGACTAACACCGCCCGCCCGTCCCCCTCCCCCCTGCCGGCCCCGAAAAGCTTCTGTGGCTGTAGGAGCAGCTCAGAGGGCCAATTTCAATGGCAAAGAAGAGAGTCAAGACAGTGGAGGGGACGGCAGAGATGATGCCAAGGGGAGACCAGGGGGAGCCAAACAGCACTGCCAGCTGCCCCCAGGCATCTCAGTGAAGCCCACCCCCAGACTCTGGACAAGCAGCTGGACGTGGCTTCTCCCCATGGGTGGAGCCCAAACCACAAGGTTGAAACAAAGCCCAGAGCCTTCCTGGAGCCTGTGGACAAGCCCAGGAGTGCCTGCACCATTCTCCCTGCATGGGCTCCCCTGAGCAGGTGTGCGCACAGCTTCGGTCACACCTGAGACTGGCCCTGCGCTGCTGGCACAAGGCTGGAGAAGACAGAGACTCCTAGGCTAGAGGGCTGCCCGGGGGGGGGGGGAGGGGGGCGGGGGGAACTAAGCCAGGGTCTCCCAAGGGCACCAAAGGTAGGAACACATGGGAACCCTCCACATCCAGCCTGAGAGAGGCCCTGAAAACCAAGAGAAAAGCAATTCGAATTAACAGGGTAGAAAAGTACCCGTTTTCTTTCATCCTTCACTGTCCCAGTGTGGCCACCAGGGGCCAAAAGCACCCTCAAGGTCAGCATGTCTGGTCAGTCTTCCCAAAGTGCAAGAGGGAGCGGAGGTCTGGGGAGGGAGTGAGGAGTCAGGAGGGCTCGGCTGTTACCAGCTTGCTGTGTGACCTTAGGGAGCTCGCAGACCCTCTCTGGGCCTCAGCTTGCTTGCAGGGGAGAGGAGTGATGAATCTTGCCCTGATTTCCTCCCAGGGCTAAGGTGAGGAGCAGATGGGGGAACTGCTGAGACTGTGCAGAAGCCAACGGGGTGGGGGGGGGGGAGGGGGGCCACACCCCGGCCATGCCCCACTCCTGCCATGAGCACTTCCCCAGACTGATCTGATAGCTCTGGAAATAGTCAACCAGGCCAGGTGGCCAGGGACCTTTTGAACCCAGGACTGCTTCAGCCACTTGGCTGGACACAGAGTTCACTCTCTCATTTCCAGGGTCTCCCATCCGAACGCTGTGCAACATGCTTCTGTGGCATTTCCTCAAATCCGCCCCACACGATCCAGGATGTCAACTATTATCCCCATTCTACAGATGAGACAACTGAGGCTCAGGCAGGCGAAGTCACTCGCTCACAGTAACCAGCAAGGGCCAGACACACAGTTGGTGCCCCTGCCCCAGTGATAGAGTCTAACATGAGACCAGAATGTGGGGAGGAGATGAAACCCTTCAGAAGGCAAACACCAAGCAGTATGGCCTCCAGCCCCTTGCCTCGACTGAGTCCACCCTTTTCCCATGTTCGGCCAGAACTGGGGAAAGACACCCAGAGTGAATGGGCAGCTGCCGCTTCAAACCGCTCAGAACCTGAAAAGGGTCCGCCATCAGCAGGGCTGGGAACCATCTGAGACTCTGCCAGGCTCTGGCCCTGCCTGTGGCCCAGGCAAGCTCTATCAGGAGTGGGGAGAAAACGGGGCCCGGCATTTGGGGAGCAGCAGGCTCCTTCCTGCCCCTCACTGAGTGGGCAGGGTCCAGGAGGCGGTTTTAGTACCAGCAGAAGCACTGCACCAATCCCGTCCGGCTGTGAGCTGCCAGGGCGAGAGGTGCCCACGCTCCCATGGGTGGGCTGGGGCCCAAGGTCAAGGGAAGGGCAGTGGTTCTTACAGGGAATGGGGCAGGAAGGTGAGGGGTCCCACCAGGGCTGCTGGGTATATCTTCTCAGCTGTGTGGTGCACAAAGATTCCCGTGAGGGCCACAACCCAGCATGCACCCCCTCCCAGTAGATACCTGTGTCCCTCTCCATGCCGGGTGCCAATGGGCTAGCTATGTCCTAAAAGCTGTGTCCTGCCCCTTCCTGTGGGGCTCATCTTGCCACCACTGCTCAGGGAGGAGAGTGCCGGAGAGAAGACCCCACCCTGGCCTGTGTCTGCTCAGAAACCGAGGCAAAACGCCTCTAGAGTGGGTGCCCAGCACAGGTCTGCCTCAGCTGGGGGGAGGGGGGAACAGCTATTCACAAACAAATGAATTTCTAGATTGCTCCATTCTTCTCCCAGGACCCTAGTTACTGCTTCTTTGTGTGGGGGGCACTGGGCATCTGGAAACTCATTTGCACGCCAAGCACGAGGCGCTGGATCACAGTGATGCAGGGACTGCTCAGCTGCCAGCACAAAGGACGGCACAGATGGTGCGCCGCTGCCCGCCCTGCCCTCCCGCCCCTCCCAGCCCTCGCTCCTCCTGGGGGCTACCGAGCCATGCAGGAGGCATTCAGAGCTTTCCTCCAATGACACAGGCCACCCTCCTGCTTGGTCAAGGACCGCCCTCATCTTCCTATCACTAATGGAGTGTTTTTCCTTAAAGGGGATAAAATGAAGGGAGGCTGGTGGCGTTGTAGGGCTCAGGATGCTGTGACAGATGGGATGTGTGCATTAGGCAGCCAGTGAACAACACAAATGCCAGGGCAGCCACGTTCCTACAACTAAGAGGGACAGGATGGGGAGGGAGGAAGCACCACCCTCACCCCTCGGCCTGAGCACAGAGGCCCCCCCGCGCCCCCCCCCCCCCCCCCCCCCGGCAGACACATGGCAGGGAGACGCATCAGGGCGGGGAGATGCACGGCAGACGGCCCCAGTGCATGCTGTCATCACGGCTTAAGCCAACACAGGCTGTTCTGAGGCAAATGCTAGTGAATGACAACGTGTGGGAATCTGCAGCCAGACAGGGAGTCTGGGCGCTGTCAGAACCAGCAGGCCCGGCAGACAGAGGCAGGTAGAGATTACACACACAGACAGACAGCCCAGTGGGGGGGGAGGTGTCCAGGGCTCTGGGAGGGTGTCAGCATGTGCCCCGGATCTGGCTGTCCTGTGTGTCTCTGCTCCGGGCACTCGCTGGGCGGGGGAGGAGTACTGGGCATGAAGAGTCCCGGGATGGGGAGGGAGGTGGGAAGGCCTGGTGTGGTGTGCACAGAGCACACCAGTCTTAAGAATTTCAATTTCAGGGAGACACTAGCCGTGCAGGCAGGGTCAGGAGTGTCCCTCCTACTGCCCGGGGAGCCACCCTTCCCTCATCCTGTGAGCTCCACCACTGACAACTACGTGACCTCGGGCAACTTACAGAAGCTCTCTGGGCTTCAGTTTTTTGATCTGTTAAATGGGCATAACATGAATGCACATTCCGTAAGATTATTCTGATGTCTGAATGACACTAACACGCATCAGGTGGTTAAAACAGTGTCTGGTGCGTAGGGAGCACACAGTCCTTGAAAATGCTGCGTGAACTCCGGAGAGCAGAGGGCAGATGTGCGTATGCGCTGTTTCCCGCAGGCAGTAAGGTGCCTTGTGAATGAGAGGAAGCCATCCCAAGCCCCTCCAGAAGGTGTCAAAGAAGCCCTGAGGGACACCAGTGCCACAAAACTCAGGAGAGGGGAGGGGAGGGAAGGGGAGCACAGAGGGCAGGCCATAGGGAGCAGGGCTAAGAGCCCAGGCTCTGGAGTCCCACAGACGGGACTTAGAAGTTGTGTCCCACCACTCAAGCTGCTTCACCATGTGGAGCTCCAATTTCTCCATCTGTGAAATGGGTTTAACAGAAGCTGCCCACCTCAGCGAGTGGACCTGAGCCATAATGACTGTTGTCAACCAACCGCAGGGGTACCCGAGAAAGGGAGGGAGGATGGGCAGAGACCACAGAAGCCCCAGAAAACAGCCCCTCAATCCAATAGCCACCACCGCACCACGTAACACCAGGAAAGCTGGGGAGGCACCACCTCCGGAACGGGTCTGCAAGACCTGACCCCAGCTCTGTCTCTGCCACCCACGTGGCACCTTCAGCAACTCATCTAACAGTCCTATGCCTCAGTTTCTCCATCTCTAAAATGGGGTGGTGGTAACTCCACTCCCACGCATAGTTGTAAGGAGGAGCCAAGTTACCAGGGAGAAGTGCAGGAGCAGTGTCAGGGAGAAGCGCAGGAGCAGCGCCAGTGCTACACGCGGGCTGGTGACAATGGCCATTCGTGTTACAGACCTTGGCTGGTAGATGAGTGACCACCAGGACAGACGGGGCCTTGGCATCTCTGTGCACTCTGACCACACGGCAGAGCACAGAGACACATGAACTGGGTAGGCGTGAGCTCTGCAAGTCACAGGTGGTGGGGGCCTCAGTGTGTGCGAGGCCCCGGGCAGATGACTAGGACCCCCTGCAGCACTGTGAATGGGGTGGGCAGGGGCAGGCTCCTTAGGGTCCAGAACAGCCACAACCCAGGCCTGGGTTTTCATTTGGCACCATCTTGAGCCCTGGCCTTTAGCAGCCAAATTCCAGAAGGCCATGTCCATAGGGGAAGCAAGAGTCCCGAGGGGTCAGTGGAAGGGAGAGGGGACTCCAGGGAGGGAGAAGACACGACGGTTCACCTGTGATGCTCCCACTGCCGACACATCTCTCTAGCCTGTCGAGGAAACCCCAAGGGACACCGGGGTCCACTCCAGACCTGCCACGGACATAAGCAGCGACGGGCACCTGCCAGCAACACGTGCCTCACAGCAGATGCTGTGCCATGTGTGGTATGCATCAGAGGGACAGGAAACGGTGGTGTGAGACCAGGGGTGGCGCACCTTCCATTCCTGAGCTCCGGGAGACGTGTCTAGGGGCCCTGCACCAGAGGACGCCACGGCTAAGGCACCATGAGCTCCTCTGGAAGAGAAATGGAAGTGAATGCTGGGCCTGAGAGTCAGCGGGGCGCAGGATGCAGGTCTGAGGGAAGGCACCATGGGAGAGCACCAAGATCTTCCTGGCCACCCCCCTTGTAGTCCGCAGCCACTACAGTGTCTTTTAAGGACAAGAAACAACAACAACAAAGAGATGAAAGAGTGAGGGCAGGTCTGCAGTGGAGCCTGGGGAGTCTTAACCCTGGCTGGTCCCCGGTGTGCCCCCCTTGGGGACAGTGACCAGCCTTGCATTTGCCTCTGTATTTGTAGCTTCCAGCAGAGCAGCCGCCCAGGCTGGGCTGACCAGATGGACCAGGGCCAGGGCAACATTTCTCTGAGAGGCAGTGGATGGAAGAGCCTGGATGGAGGAGCCTGCATTCCTGACGTGAGAATTGCCGGGGCTCCAGGTAGGGAAGTGGAGCTGTGTTTTCTAGAGCAGCTCTTAGCCAGTGGACAGGGAGCAGATGGGGGTGGAGGGGAGACAGAGGCTAGGGTCTGAAAGCCAGAGCATCGAAGGGGCAGACAAGCTTGCTGGGTACGTGTGGGAGGCTGTCCCTTCCAGGCTGCACTCAGGCTTGGAAAGGGGCCAGAAACCAGAGGCAGCCATCGTGGCCACAGGGAAAAAGGCAGCTCTTCTCGTGAGGCGAGCAGGGGGAGGTTAGCTAGCCTGGGATGCTCTTTCCCAGTCGGGCCTGGGCATCAGGAAGGGGTGGAGGGGCAGTGGGCCATCCAGGAGGAGGGCAGAGACCTGGACGTGGGGGCCAAACAGGAGGCTTATCAAAGGTGCTGCCGCCTAGGGACGCCTCGGGCAAATGAAGCAAAAGCGTGTTGTATCAAAGAGCATCCCAGCTGCTAACAGGCTGCTGCAGGACAGAGGAACGGTGTGTGTGAACGAGAGAGGGAGGGGCTTCCAAGACCCAGGATGGACAGGACTTGGGTGCCCAGGAGGCAACCTGCCAGGCGTGGCCCTCTCAAGCCATGCCTTGGTGGAGGGGGGAGGACAGTGGGGCAGAGAGAGGTGGAAAGAGGTCCCGGGAGCATGCAACCGGGGTTCACTGCCAATGAAAAACACAAATGCTTCCATACCATCCACTTAACTAAATCCATACAAATGGCAGCAGAGCATGGGGGTCCCATTCCCAGGGGGGAAGTCTGGCCTGGCAGCTGGAGGGCCTCACCGGAGAGTCAGGATGGAAGAACCAGCCATCCACGCTGGGCTCCTCCCTCCACCCCCCCCCCCCCCCCCCCCGCTGCCTCAGGTGCCTATGCCATGGCCACTGGATTCCCAGGAGCACCTCAGCCACCCCAGGCGATGCCCCTCCATTGTCCTCTCCTGCCCCACCCTCAGATCATCATGGCTTGTGTCTCTGCAGTCTGTCCCTTCGGCTTCTTTTCTGTCCCAGTCACCTTCTGCCGCGGTGTCTGTTCTCCCCTGAATTATGACAAGTGTGTCCTATCCTTTCTCAGGGTCTCCAGCCCCGCCTCCCAGCAACCCACACTGGGCAAGACAGCGAGAGGACCTCTCCGATTGCGTCCTCAGAGGCGGTACCGATGGACAGTGGGGCTCAGTGGCTACCTGGGGAAAGATGTGGTGTTCTACAGCGAGAGCAGGAGCCCCGAGGGCCACGCTGGGACCCAAGAAGTTCACTTCTGCCACCCCCAGCACCCAGAGCACTGTCTGGCACAGGTTACGCAAACACATGACTATGGGATTGAAATGAATCACAGTTGGATAAACCAATATGCAAAGGACGGGAGAGTGGGACAGGCACTGGGCACGCTGTGCCTGAGGCCCGGACTAGCAGGGTAATACCTGTGACCTGCCGCTGTGACCTTTAAACCTGCCAGCAGCTCCCCATCCTTCCAGGGCAGAGGCCTAGCCCCTGGGGCATTAGCCTGAGAGAAATCCCATCACAGAGGTGTACAGAGGCTGGTGCTTCATCAAACAAAACCTACAACCACGTCAGGTGACCCTTGTTTTTGTGACCCGCAGAGCCATGGGTGAGCCTTGCCAAAATGGGGACTGAAAGGCAAGCAGCTGACAGAAACAAGTTCGTTTAACTTGGGAGGCCGGCTGCAGCCCTGGGTTCCCTCTGCTCAGGGCTGGCCCTAGTCTTCATGTTAATGGTGTCTGCCCACGCGGCCTTCCCACAGCATCCCACCAGGGCTCCCAGGGGATGCTGCTGCTTCTCTTCCTGCCTCCCCAGCCCAGGCCACACCTCCTACCCTCTGATCTTCCTCTTTCATCTCCCAAACACGGAGTCCTGGGACCACTGCCAGGGAAGCGTGGAGGTCAGGATGGTGGGAACTCCTGCCTGTACCTGGGGACCAGGGTTCCAGACTCTGGACCCATGCAGAGGAGAGGTGAGGCCCTGGAGGGAGGGTGAAGGGGAGGACATGGGGTTGGAGATGACAAAGGCCTAGGAGAGTCTGTCTCAGCTGTAAAGTGAGGAGGCAACAGGAGGACCCTCTGCTTTCAGGCCTGGTGCGAGGAGCCCCAAAATGAAGGGAAGGCCCGAGTTTTAAACCACATGTGAGAAGTGGCTAGTTTCGTGCCGAAGAGTCTCAACTGGAAACCTGGGAGCTATAAAGTGCTGACTACCTGCTGCCTCCAGAAGGCAGAGTGGCCAAGCACTGTGCCTGAGACCCGGACTATCCGGGTAATTTGAACCCAGGCTGCTCAAATCCCAGCTCAACCACTTAGCAGCTGTGTGACCTTGGGTAAATTACTTAACCTTCCCGTACTTTGGTTTTCCCTTTTGTAAAATGGGGATAATAAACATTACCAGCTCCTAAATTGTCATGAGGATTAAACAAGCTAATACACATAATATGCTAGTACAATGCCTGACACAGAGGAAGGATTACATAAGAATATGTTGTTCTTTTGTTGTTGATATTGAGCACATACCCCTTTAGGATCAAGATGCTTCTGTCTCCCATCTACTGTGCTGTTGCCCATATAAAACCCAATTCCCTTCACCCATCTCCAAGAGGATCGCAGTGCTCTCATGCCTTGGGCCCAGCCTGCACCAGCTCCTGCATACTGGGCGGGCAGTGCTGCTGCCAGCACCCACCATGCCCAGGGTTCTCCCCGCCAGACACTCTGCACAGAGTGGAGCCCGGGGCCTGGGAGCTGGGCTCTGGAAGTGGCTCCCCCGCCATGCAGTGCAGGCGGCCAGTCCGGGCCAGTCCTCCTGGGAGCCCTGGGTGTGGCGCTGGGCTGAACCTTGCAGCAGTCCTTCCCGTGCTGGGCCAAGAGAGTGGCACCAACAGGGGCAGGTCTCTGCGAGGCCTGGCCGTTCCTCAGCCTGCATCCCCCATGTGTCCAGCAGAAGGTGGGACTGGGAGCGGAGCCAAGGGCAGATTCTGCTCCCACCCCCATGCTTCCAGTAGGAATGGGTGACCTGAGCCTCCCCCACCTCTGGCCACAGCTCTCCACGTAACTGCTACTTAGCTGTCCTCTGTAGGCCCACTTCCGCTGGGCGCCCCCAGAAATGGAAAAAGAGCCCCTCCCTGCCATTTCTCTCCGGTCATCTCCTCCTAGGAGAAGACAGCACAGGATGCACAGACCAGAGGGGCGGGCGCTGGGGCAGTGGCTGCTGGGCCTCAGGAAGCCAGGTGTCTGTCCCATCATGACCACTAACCCAGCGGGGCAGCCGGGGCCATGTGGGCATGTCTGTGAAATGGAGTGGCACTCCCCACTGTGGAGAGTGAAGACCTAATGGGGTCAGGGGGACGCACAGACAGCCCTTTAGTTTTCCCTACAGCCTGGTGCCTTCTGCTTCATTGAAGCCCATAACACGCAGTGAGGGGCAGGCCGAGGACTCTTCCTGTCTGTTTTATGAAGCAGAAATGGCAGCCCAAGAGGGAGTGGATCACCCATAATCACACTGCAGGACAGAGGTTCTGCTGCCAGCCCAGGGCAGGTTCCCTTTCACCCCACAAATCTGTGATGTCACGTATCTGGAAGCAGGCACAACCCAAGACAACAGTTCTGTACTGCCGCCCACCTTCCCACGATTAGGCATTGTCCCAGCTTCTTGTCCCAGTTTGCTACCAACTTCCTGTGGGGCCTTGGGCAACTTTCTCTCTCTGGACCATATGTGAAAGACTAGGTGCTGGGCTCTCTGAAGTTAGATGGCCCGGGACTCAGCCCTGGCCTCATAATGGGGCCACATCTCTCAGAGCTGAGGTCAGCCTCGACCCCTTCTCAATCCTACAGGTGCTGTCAGGTGAGCTGCCCATCCTCACACCTGGAAAGGACACTCCCCCAACCAGGTGTGGGTTGTAGATGGGAGGGGCTCCAGAGAGCTCACCGTGCCCAGGTGCTCGGTTTACTGTGGCCGAGGGCCCAGAGTGGGGAGTATCTGCTGAGGCCTGATGGCTGGTGTGTGCAGGACCCAGGGGTGACGGGAGCTGGGAGGGGAGGACGCTGAGGGAGAAGGATTCCCCCTGGTTAGAGGAGATGTCTTTTCTGGAAGGTTGTAGGTTGGACTTGGGGGACCCGGACAGCTGACCCTTGGGACATAAAACCAGAGAGGTTTTCCTTGGGGAAATCCTGCTCTCCTGCAAAACGGCCATATCACAGCACCCAGCAGCATGCTGTCCTGAGTTTCAGCTACTTCTGGTTTTTCTAGATCATTCCCACACTCTGCTGCCTGCTCTGCCATCTCCCATCACTGTGTGGGCAAGAAGGTCAAAACAACCCTGCCCCTCTCCTGCCTGGTTGCCTGGCTGCCCCGCACGCAGGGAGACAACCAGGTGATGGTGTGGCCGGCCCAGGATGCATCTGGAGGCTCATGGCCCGGCCCCTCTCCACCTCCCCCCCCCACCCCCCCCACACTGGGCCCTACCTGCTTCCCAGTGGTTGGCAGGTCTTGCCATCTCAGGTCCTGAGGTCCAGCCCAGCCCGAGGGACTCGGCCATTCCCTCCCTCCAGGAACACTCGTCCGTTCCCACCCCCTCTCCCCAACGGATGCCCGGGTTGGCAGGAGCTGGGAGTCTCAAGGCGTGTGAACTCACCCTGAGAACTGAACTCTGGGGACCTCAGAGCTGGCAGGGCTGATTCCCAAACCGGTTTGGCTGTCCATCCCTCACCCAGGGGAGGCTGGGCCTGCTGAGCAGGCGACTCAGACTCAGAGAAGTCAGCCAGGCTGAGCCTGTCCGGGCTGAGGCTTTAGGAAAATCCCAGCCTGGAAAACTCCCTGCCTACCTCCCACCACCATCTGAACCTTCCTGTATAATGTAGATCCAACGAAAAAACACCCCAAAGAAGCTCAAGGTGAGCAGTTTCGTCAGAAAGAGAATGCTACCTCCCTCCTGTAGGTGCGCCTCCGTCCTCCAGCCTGAGGGAGGGGCTCGGGCAGGGGCGTCGGTCAGCGGGAGACCAGCTGGCAGGAAGCTGCCACTGAGCACTGTGTCCCCTAGTGGGGGCTGGGTCACACACCCCTGGCCCCTGGACTCTCATAAGCCACCAGGGGGTGGGGGTATCACAGGCCCCATTTTAGATATGAAGGGTGACACAGAGAAGAGGGTAACCTGGCTCAGCAGGCCAGGAGCAAGGCAGGTTTGCCTCCTCTTAGCCTGAGACATTTGCAGGCAGCAGGGCAAGGGTGGGATCTAGACCACCTCCGCTGAGAACTATACAGCATTAGTAGCAAAGCAAGTGTGGAGAGGGGCTGGGGCCCTGATCCACCCCACAAGAGACTGAGGCCAGGAGACCTCTGTGTGCCTACCCCCCATATACTGAGAGGACATGGGTTCCAACAGGACAAGTCCCTTTGGCTACCCCAGGACTGATCAGACTACCCATAGGGGGCGGGGGTGGTGGTGCTGAGAGTCTTGCCACTTCCAACTCATTCCGCGACAGCACCTGAGCAGAATGGAGGAGGCCAGAGGCCCAGCGCAGCAAGGATGCTCTCCCCATATACCAAGACATGCTCCCAGTGTGTTCGCAAGACAAGACCCGAGCCACACCTGCCCGGCCTCTGCAGCCTGGAGCCATGCCCCTCATTCCAGCAGGCGCCACCTGAAGAACCTACTTTCTATTCTGTATGCGTAGTTTCTCCCGGGGGCTAAACACCACTGCCCATACTTGCTCCCAGGGAGCCAGGGGGCTAAGGAGGGGTTGCGGGAATCTGCTTCTTCCCCGGATAATTGACTCTTCTACAGCTTCCCAGCTGGGTGCTTGCAGTTTGGCGGTGTCCTGCCCCCAGCATAAGGAGAGATCGGGGTGAGGCCAGTTCCTTCCCAAGGTCACCGAGACCCAGAGTCTAAAACACCACGGCATTCATGTGTGCTGGGAGGCCTTGCTGTGCACTCCCTCCATCCTCTCTGGCCCACGTGTCCAACCCCACGACTGTCAAATGGCAGTTGCCTTCCCCCCTGGCCTGCGACTGAAGCAGCACAGAGGCCATCCTGGGTCCCGGACCTGAGACTACCCAGGCACCTTTGTTTCTATAGAGGAGCCGCCTGAAAAACCTCTGAGCCCTGAACAGTGACTGAGGGTGTGTGCTGAAGTGACAGGGCGGGAGAGCGGGTGGGGCGGGCATCACTTTGTCAGGTGACCCTTGACTACCGAGAGTTGGGTTCAGGTCACTGCTCTTTGAGAAAGCTGATTCAGAAAAACCTGCTGCAGGGACCCCTAGCTCTCCTGCCTCCCACCATTTGCCCCTATACTACTCCTCCTTCCCCTGGCTGAGCGACCTGGTTCTCTCAAGAGTCTCAGGTTCCTGGTGCAAGCAAGAGACACTGTGAGTGCTCCTCCTCCCCACTGCAGGCCTGTGAGCTGAGGCCCGAGCCAGCCAGCTGCCTCAGAGGCAGAGGGACCCTCCAGCTGCAGTCACTCTGCACATCAGGCAGGTGTTTCAGCTCAGGGACACGTGACCCAGCCCCATGGGTGTTCAGTGGCAGATTCAGATGCTCCTTCTTGACCCTGCACTGTGGGTTCTCTACCCAAAACCACGCGGCAGGGTTTCCCTTCTCGTCCATCTATCCAGCAAGAGCAGTGGATGGCCTGCTTGCACATTTCACGTTTCCAAATACTGGCTTCCTAGTTGGTCACGCCAACCCTTTTCCAAGAAACCCCGAGTGTGAATGTTTGAAGGAGCCCTGGAATTCACCCATGCCCGGCTGTTACCTCTCCACATGCCCAGCAGGGGTTGGCAGTGGATGTCCCAGCTGTCCAAAACACCAGACTGGCCTTCACTCATCCCACAGGGCTCTCCTCAACGGCAGGGGCACCTGTGCGTTTTCCAGACTACTTGTCATTCTTTATTTTATTTAATGTGTTTCCTTATTTTACTTGTCATTCCATAGTATGCCATCTACTTGGTTTAGCTATGCAAAGGTGGACACCATGCCAAGAAAACCTGACAGAGACTGAATTTATAGAACACGGGGGAGGGGGGAATGGGGCAGGAAACGAGAGCAGAGCGTTCCCTCAGCAGAAGCTCCTTTACACGATGAGATGATTCTCTGTGAGGTTTCTTTAAATATCTAGCTGCCTTGTTGCAATGAAATAAGAATCATTTATAAGGGTTCCATTTACATCTAGGCTTCCTGGCTGCACCTTACTCAGGGTGTAGCACACCTGGTGATGTCTGGGTGAATGTATGTCCTGGAAGGTGAGGTCCCAGGGCAGGAGTGAACCACAGAGGTCTCGCCCAGGGGTTCCCAATTTTACCTACGCATCAGAATGATCTGGAAGCTTGCTAAAATACAGACTGCTATGCCTCACACCCAGTGGGGTGTGTGATTCAGTGGGGCTGGATTACATTTCTAACCAGTTCCCAGGTGATGCTTGTGCTGCTGGTCCGGGGAACCCGCTTTGAGAAGCACTGGTCTAGAATGGTGGGTGAGCTCAGTGGTCGTTTGCTGCATGAACAAGGGGTGGGGTGGGGGAGAGGAAGGAATCATTCTTCCCTTGCCCCTTCTGAGTTCAGAATGCACACAAGCTCTCGGACCAGGAGAGCTGAATGCTTGGCAGATGGTCTCCGACATCACTGCTGACCTCCCTGATCTCTGCATTCAAAGCCCTGGGGTTCTGACCTGGACTCTCTTCCTGGTTTTGGTACAAAAGAAAGAACACAGGGCAGGTAGTCAGAAGAGGGTGCGCCTGGCTGTAATCTACTCGCTGTGAACTGTGTGGTCTTGGGCAAGAGCCTGGCAGGTGTGTGCACCTATGTGTCTTCACCTGCATGGAAACCTCTCTCACCGAGTTGCTCGAAAGGTGTAGAGGGGCAATCTTGACAGTGGCTGTTACCGATGGAGAACTTGCTTCAGGCCAGGCTCTGTTCTGAGCACTTCACATGCATCGGCTCATTCAAGACTCTCTCCTATGAGGTCACTAGTCTTGTCTCCCCATGTAAGTTCTCAGCCCCACCACTTGCTAGTGTCAGCTGTGAGGCCCTGCACCCTCCCTCTGGGCCTGCCTCCTGGTGCTGAAGGGCTGCAGTTAGGCCCCACAGACTCACTCAGCAAGCTCACTCAGCACGCTGAGGCTCTCAGGAAGCAGCCCGGGGCAGCTGTCATCACAGGCGGGGGACAGACAGCAGCCTGGGCCATCTGCAGTTCAGGCTAGCTCCCCATTTCTCCTGCAGAGCGGCTGGGGGAGGGAGCATCATTTGTTTAGGTCTCTGCAGTATTTAATCACCACCCAGCTCTCCCACCCTCTCCCCCCTCCAGTGCCTGCTCTGTCCCTGCAGGAAACACTCTGTGCCTTCTGCCTCTGATGGAGGCAGTGAAAAATGAACACAGCACCCGGAGAGCAGGCAACACCAGGAGGGGAGGGCGAGACCAGCCGGCCCAGCCCAGCAAGCACCAGCTGGGCAACCTGGGTCCTGACACAACTGACCACCTGGCAGGGCCCCAGAGCAAATCTGACTGCCTCCGAGGGAGCAGAAACACAGAGCCTGGGCCTTCCTGGGCCCCTGGAGAATCTGCGGCCAGGAATCCATTCTCTGCCTCTGCCCCGAAGAGAGACAGGCCATGTGCGGGACATGCCCCCTGAGGGGCAGCTGCAGGCCAGGTAGGAACGCCACATATGCCTCCTCTTCTGAGTTTCTTTTCCTGACACCCTCCTGGTGAGGGGATCACCACCCTCACCTCACAGGAGGGAGCTGGTGCTCAGAGAGGGTCAGCAGCCACAACAACAGGCAAGTGGGCACTATTTATTTTACTTAATAAAAGTACTTTTTATTTACATAAGTAACACATAAATCCATTCTCCTCAGAAAACTAACATTTCAGATAGATTCCAGAAGAGGGATTAGGCCCACTTTTCCCATTACATCTGATGGTTCCACCTCACTGTACCTTGCGCCCCCCTCCCTTAACTTTTGAATGTTATTTTGAAGACTTTATGTGTGAGTGTGACTAAAAATACACAGAAGTAGAAAAAGGGTGTGCACTGAAAACAGTCTCCCCATCCCAGTCTCGCTGCAGTTCCTCTCACCAGGGAACCACGCCAGCAGCTCTGTGTTTCCATCCAGAGCTATTCTGTCGTATACATGCATCACGGCCTTCGCAAACCCTGCCTGGAAGGTCCTGGCCCTGGATACCCATGCGGTTCACCCCTCGAGGCACGTCCTTACTCTTTACTGGTGAGGGCTTCCCTGACCTTTCCAGCTTATACACTGCAACAACCTCCCCCTGCACCAACTCCCTCCCCGGCTTTCTCCTGCTAATCCTCCTCCAGAGCACTGGGCACCTTCTACTTCCTCTCATATTTACTACACGACAGCCCACTCACTGCACTGGAGAGCTTTTGCTCCAGTGCAGGGTTTCCACATGCTGTGGTCACTGCCACGTCCTCCGGGCCTGGAACAGTGCCTGAAACAGGGGCAACAGTCAGCACCAATGGATGGCTGAGCATGGGCCTGGCACGGACGGGCAGATCCCACCCTGACACAAAGGTGGCGTGTCATACATGCTGTTCTCACCTCCTGTTTGAGAACACCTGTTTCTCCTTGCCTCTCCAGCCTGGTGTAAGGCACACAGCACATGCTCAGAATGACTGGCTGAGAACCTGACCCCTACCTCACACCACAGATCAAAATACACTGAGTGGCCAGATTATTATGATCTCTGAACACATAATAATCTGGCCACTCAGTGTACATCCTATATAATAAAGGGCTAACATGCAAATTGTCCCCTCGACCAGGAGTTCGACCAGCAGGCAGACCAGCCAACCGCCCATGTCCCCTCCCCCTGGCCAGGCTGGCCGGACCCCACCCATGCACAAATTCATGCACTGGGCCTCTAATATATATATATATATATATATACACACACACACACACACACACACACACACACACACGCACGCACACACTGAGTGGCCAGATTATTATGCATTCAGAGATCAGAAAGAAAGAAAGAAAGAAAGAAAGAAAGAAAGAAAGAAAGAAAGAAGAAAGAAAGAAAAGAAAGAAGGAAGGAAGGAAGGAAGGAAGGAAGGAAGGAAGGAAGAAAGAAAGAGAAAGAAAGAAAGAAAGAAAGAAAGAAAGAAAGAAAGAAAGAAAAGGCAATACAATACATTGCCTAGGAGATGATATAGGAAATTATCTCCTAGACCTTGGGATTGGGGATGATTCTCAAAGGAGCCACAACAAGCACTAATCAGGAAAAGTTGACAAATTTTCCAACATTAAAGCCAACAACTTCTGGCATATCAAAATACTCCATTCAGAGAATGAAAAGGCTAGCCCAGAGAGACGGAAGCCACGGTGAGGCCCAGGTCCAGGGCTCTAGGGCGTCAGGCTCCTCAAGATGGTCTGCAGCCACCCAGGAAGGCTGCTCAAAAGAGGTGGAGGTTGACTCCATCTCACTTGTCCCCAGCTCTTGCCTCTTCCGCCTCCTCCCTGAGAAATCAGAGGCTTAAGACAGACAGGAGCCCCCGCCCCCTTCCTGCCCCACGCAGAGACAACCAAGCAAGAAAAAGCAAATCCAAGAGCCCAGGAGCCTGGTGGCCTTGGGAAGTTTGGCTTGACAGGGCAAGAGCAGTTAACAAAGCTCACACCATCCATCACCGGGCCCAGCCATTTAGATGCTGGACATTTGATTAAACTAATATGGGTGGCGGGGGCGAGGCATGGCTGGGCGCTTCCTACCCTCGCCTACAAATTAGACCGTCTCACCCAATCCGATTACCTTGACTGCCACATTTATCTCAGGCACGGGCCATCCATCACTCCTCACAGCTGGCCCTGTGCCTCCTCCTGCAGGAGGGGAGTGGAGTGCTCTCAGTTTCAGCAGGCGGGGCTCACTCAGCCGCTCCTCGCTTCATCTGTTCCACAAGTGAAGCCCCTTATCCTCAACCGCACACCCGTGAAACGGGACAACGGAGCAGCGCTGTCCAACAGAGCTTTGCAGGATGGAAACCTCCTGTCTGTGCTGTTCAGACTGGGAGCCACCAGCCCGTGTGACTGGTGAGCACTTGAAAAGAGCAGTGGATGGTATGTGTGGCTAGTGTGGCTGAGGAGCTTGAGTTTTACATTTTATTTAACTTGACTTCATTATATTTAAGTGTAAATGGCCACATGGGGCTCTGGTTCCGCCATCAGACACGGAGGATACAGTGGTCGCTGCCTTTCTGGGGTTGTAGTGAAGGGTCAACGAGGCAGCTTACACTGCCCCGTACAGTCTCTGCATGTGACCAATGCTCTCCAAAGGCTGGGCCCGCTCTCCTGGAAGGGAGGGCTGCACTCTGAGGCAAAGGAGAACAGCAGCCACTCTCTGAAAATCCTGAACTGACAACGTGGTCACCTTTGCCGTCTCATAGTCCAGCAGGTCAGCAGGCTCTGTTTTAAGGAAAAGCACTGAGGCGCCTGGGTAAAAATGGCACAAACCATACAGTGGCAGAGAGAGGACTCAAGTCTTTGTGGCTCTGCCTTCCCACTGGACACCTGGTGACCTAGGAGATGCACAGCAGGAGCAAGGTTCAGGGTGGGGCAAGTGAGGCAGGTCTGCTGGGCAGGAGGGGGGTGGCAGCCTCTCCCTGGCACTACATCGGTCAGCTTCTCTAGACTGGTATCCTCCTCTCAATGCCAGTGCTGAGGAGGGGTGTGCCAGGCACAGGGGTACCCCAGAGTCGCCTCCAGGCCAGGCCCTGCCCAGCATGCTCCAGCCCACCAGGCCAAGCCCAGGGCAGCACTGAGGCCCCTCCCAGCACAGGGCAGAGCCAGAGTAACCCACAGAATTTTTGGTTCTAAATATACAAACTCTAGATGGGCCAGGCCTGAGGCTTTAGCAGTGACCAGGGCAATCAGACAGGGAGCCTCAGGGGCACTTGGACCAGTGAGAGCTCAGGACCACCAGGCTTCCTCCTGCTTTACAGGATGCCAGTGAGCATGGGCGCGGCTACAAGGCTGGCAGACGGGGGTCCAAACCAGCTTCTCGGCCAGGAATGAACCTGAGGGCTCTGGGCAAGCCGGGTCCCCTCCCAGGGCTGCAGTGGGGACGAGAGGTGCAAATGAATGTGTGAACAGACGCAACACCCCACAGCGCCTGTTCAAATGATTGGTATTGCCAGAGGTCTCAGGGCAGGTCCAAGGTCAGGGGAGACGACTCCCACCCGGCCCTGGTCCCAGCCCAGCCTGCGTCCTGAGGGCCTGGGAAGGCTGGTGAGGGTGGCACTCCAGCAGGGGCCTGAGACTTCATTCCTCAAGGATCGACTGTGTGACCTGCCATGAGCTGCATCACCCTTGGGGTCTCCTTTATGAAAAATAAGCATAAAATCATAAGCATGTGCGAACCCTTCAGTGAGGATCAGATGAGACGTGCAAAAGCTCTTAGAACCTAGATGTGAACAAATCTGCTAGAATCTAAGCGTGCCAGTGGGCAGGCTTCCCAGTAACTTCAGAGTGGCCTGACCTGCAGAAAAATAGGCTCCCCAAGCAAAGACACGCGCCCCGCAGAAACAGCAGGCGATTAGGAGTCCGGTCTTCCGACACTTGAGAGATGCCCCACTGGCAGCGGACTTCCCACAGGACCAGTGGCCGGGAAGAGGCAGGCCGATCACCGGCAGCATGCCTGGTGAGCCCCCTCGGAACTTGCTGTAGCCGTGGCTGGCAAGCTCCCAGGAGTGGGCTGACCTGGCCCACGGGGCTGGGCACTGTGACCTGCAGCTGATGCAGCTGCAGGAGGAGTAGGCTGCCCTGGATGGAATGTAGGAGGTTCCTGGCAGGAAATCACCACCAGGCTGGGAGATGGAGGAGGGAAGGCAGCAGGGTGGAAGGCAGCAGGGTGCAAGCCAGACAGGAGAAGAGCCTTCCGGGACAAGGTGCCTGGCCGAGCCAGAGGTGAGATGGGATTTGGGGAGAGTATACCAGGGGAGCTGAGGAGGCCTCCCTGGAACTCCTTCCCCGAGATGCACCCTTCTCCGCCATCTCAGTTGAAGGTATACTTAGCCACTCACACATTAGTATAAATGAATTTATAACAAACTGTGCCAAGACGTGCAAGTAATTGAAAGGAAAAGAATGGGGTGGGGGAAGACGGCAGGCACTCTCCCTAGCCAGCCACTTCCTCAAAGGCAAGACTCCGAGATCTCCCCAATGGAGACCCCGCTGCTGGGATCACCAGCGTTCCCTCCCCCCTCCCCAAAATGCCAACACTCTTTTGTTGCCACTTAAACCAATTTGGGGGTAATTCTGCAGGCAATTGTCTTCCGATTTACAATGCGGCTCAGTGATTGCATCGAGGCTGATGGTTCAGGCTGTAATTGTATGGTAATCACTTCTGTTTATGATCGATGCGGAAATCACTATTGTTTTCCAGCAGGCTTGTTAAATCAAAAAAGTGCAGGGGTGGGGAAGGAGGGTTTATTTTTGAGAGTTGGAGCCCTGAGAAAATGAAATTAAGTAGAGCAATCCAATGTGGGGGTGGGGGAGTGGGGGTGGCGGCAGCTCTGACGATAAAGGCACTCTCATTGGCTCAGAACTGAGACAGAGGCAGGGACACAGACAGTGAGAGCGACAGGGAAGGTCCAGGTGGAGAGGCAGAGACACTTGTGGGTAGAGACACAGGGAGGCAGGCAGGAATGCCCAAGGAATGGCCAGGCTTGGGACAGAGATGGTCAGATACACAAAGGATGCCCAGAAAGACCCCACTGCTCACAATGCAGAGACACCAAGAGAGATACTAGGAGATCCCTTTTACACACACCCACACTTGACCACACCTGCCCTCACCACTCCTGGAGAGGTGGGGACAACCAGGTGCCAGGTGGCAGGCCAGATACTACCTGCCCGTCAAGGCTGGAGTGCCCTACCTGCCCCATCTGCGATCTGCTTGCCTCTCCTTGCCCTTACCCCAAGACCACCTGAAAATAGGGTGGCAGATGGCACCTGGGGGCTCAGGTGGCAGGAGTAGGGCAGTGCTGTGAGCTGCGCTGCTGCTGTGGGGAATGGAGAGCTGCCCACCTGGCGGGCAGAAACCCGAACCTCCCAGAGGCTGCAGGGAACAGGCTTGGGCTGGGTGAGGGGCAACGGCTCCCAGGGCAGTCACGGGCACTCCATGGCATCACAGGACTAAGCCAGTCCAGGCTGGAGGCCAAGGCCCTGCAGGGAGTGAGTAGGCACCAGCTGCTATGTGCAGCTCAGACAAACCTCTCAGTTGCAGGCTGAGCTTGGCTACAAGGCATATGCTTTTTCAACTACACACCTTTCTTCCCCAGCAAAAGTGCACGGAGACCATGCAAGCAAGCACTGAAAATCATGACTATGGTGAACAATACCAGGTGTCTGGTTTCCAAAGCCTGCAGGCCGACACCTTTCAGCTCTGCTAGCTCTCCTTGTGTTGCTGCCCCTCTCTGTCTAAATCGCCCTCCAGATTCCATGGTTCTGCCGCCTCTCCACGGAAGCCTTTCCTCACCCAACTGGACCTTTCTCTCCCGGGCCCCAGGGTACTGAATGCCAGGCTGACTTGCGATGCAGGACTTTGGCGGCCCACAGGCCTGGCTCAGTGACTTCGCAGCTTGCTTCAACAGTAATGGGGACTGGCAGGCTATCCCTTAGCACGGTGACCTCCCAATGGCTACAAGAGCAGCATCAGAGCCTTCCCCGCAGTGTTAGCCTTAGCACAGAAGTCCCCCCACCTGATGATGTGGCCTCCCTCCAACCCAGAGCACCCTGATTCTGCTGCTGTGCCTGCATGTCGTCTCAAAGACAGCCAGGGTCCGGGATGGTGGGCAGTGAGCTTGGATAAAGCTCACTTGAATAAAGGAGAGGACCGTCCCCTCTCCTGTAGGCCCTCCTGGGCTCAGCCCCTGAACTTGCCCTGGCCTGGCCCTCCAACAGGCCACCCCCAGCCAGGCTGGCCCCTGAATTTAGGTGCTGCAGCTGCCTAACTGGGGTTCTGCAGGGCATTCCAGGCAGCCGTGGAAAACCTTAGAAGGGGAACAATCACTCCTAATTCTACTTCCAGGATTCAGCCTAAGAAAACAGATGACTTTCCCTGGGGAATCCGCTTCTGGAGTGTATACACAAACAAGAGATGGTCTTCCACAGTCACAACAAGGTTGGCCACCGTGAGGGTTTACATTACACTGGAATTGCCTCAACAGAGAGGGACATGCCGGGGTGGAGAGCACATGTGTGCGTGTGTTTGTGTGGGTGACCACACAGGGCATGTGGGATCTTTTTTGGGGTGACAGTCTCAACCTTGCTCTGCTCAGGGATCCCTAACCACACCTCAGATCCTGCGGTCTGAACACCACGCTGGCTCAGGGCTGGCTCAGGCCTGTTGGGGAGGCAGGAGGAGGTCTCCTGGTGGGCACTAAAGATACACACTCTGAAGGTGAAGGCCAGAGTTGGAGTGTGAACTTCACCCTGACATTCCCACCCCCGCCGGCAGTTCCCCTCTGCTCAGTGTTGATAATGACAGTAGCTCCCCTCTCAGGAGGCTGAAGAGCTCTAGAAACATCGTTATTATAACTTCCTGCTCCAACTTGTAACCCTGACTCCTGCTGACTTAGCACCCTGAGGTCCAGTCCTGGAGTGAGCAGTTTAGGGGAAGGCCCCTGCTAGGGTGTTTGCCCTCCCTGCACCCTTCTCCCCCAAAGGGGAAGAACAACCCAGGTGAGTTTGCAGGGCTGGCAGCACGATATGGAGGGTCTTGTTCCTGCCCAAGTGGCTGTGCCTAGGAAACAAGGCTGTGAGGGCTCAGAGGCCCAGCCTACCCCAGGTCCTTTAATCCTGGTGCTAAGTAGGATAGGAATCAACAACCCCACTTTTCAGATGGGGCAAGTAGGGGCCCTGAGAGGCGAGGGAACGCAGGCAGCCATCTGACTCTGCAGGGCTCTATACAGCAACAGTCCAAGAGTCTGTGTCTGCAGGGCGCTCTGAGAATATTCACAGAATTCTTCTGCCATCCCCGAGACAGGCAGAGAGGAAGCTGTGGCCAGCCAGGGCCGATTTCCCGGGGAAGCCACGGAACGCCCTTCCCTGGAGGTCTAGGTCCAGTCATCTCCCCAAGGATGGGACAGGCCTTCTGGGTCAGCACCAGCGGGCCTTCCCAGGCCTCCCCCGGTCCCGGGAGTAGTGTTGTGAGCAATGCCGCTGTGCCAGATGCTTTTGGCCATCTGGCGACAGAGGGGAATGTGCCCAGAAATGTCCAGGCCTCAGAGTGAGCCCCTCTCAGAGCCCCGGGTCTGCCCTCTGGTTTGAGTGAGCTAAGGGCCTAAATGCACTGGGGAGGGCAGAGGCCAGGCCAGTCACGGGACACTCCTCCTACCTCAGCATGACGACAGCAGCTAACATGAAATGCATCCTTTGTGCCAGGCACGTGGACTTGGCGGTCCTCACAGTGATCTCGCGGCCACTGCCTTTATCATCCCAGTTTCTGGATGTGGAGGCGGAGGCATCGCAGACCTGCCTGAGGTCACACAGACTGGCCCTGCCTCACCCTTAAATGGTGGGAGAGATGACGTGGGCGCCGGTATGCCCCAGAGGAATCGGGACGTGTTCACTTCACACACCACCCAGCTCCCATGCCACAGACACCCGCCAACACTGCATGTTAGCAAATCTGCACAAACCCATGACAACACCTCCATATACACTCAATCAACAATCATCCAATACGCATATGTCCTGCACGGGCCCAATAGGACACATGCATGTTCAGTTGCATGGGTACATGATATACATATGCAGATGCAAACTGCACATAATATTTCTAAAACGTTCCATCTTATACTTCTATTCTCTAGCCAAACCTACCCTGCAGTGGGCTCACCCCATTTTACTTCCAGGCACATGCACAGTCCTGCACACCCTCTGCCTTTCCTCCACCCCCAACATCTTCATCTGGGGATCTTAAGCTCCCCGAGGTCAGGGTTCCTGTGTTTTTCACATTCCCACCGATCCCACCCAGAGCCAGCTCTCCATTTGTTCATTCACTCACTCAAAACATATTAGTGTGTACTATAGCCCATCTGAATGCAACACATCCAAACTTGAATGAGCTGTAGCCATGAACTTGAATACAATGTTCCTGCACAACCCAGGGCTGGACTGAGCGCTGTAATTACTGCCCTGTGAACCGCTAGGGGCGCAGGCATGGACATTAGTGAGCAGCATGGAGGCTGTGTGATGCAGTGCCCAGCAGGACACTCAGCCCCGCTCGTTGTTACAACAGGCCTACTGGGTGAGGGCGCCCCCATTTATAGAAGAGGCAACTCAAGTATCAAACTCTAGATCGCTGGGTGGGGTGCTAGCGAGGCTGGGGGAACCAAGTGTCTAAGACCAGGGAGGTGTCCAGAAAAGCCAGCCTGGGCCATGCCTGTCCGGAGGTGAGCACATAGGGAGCACTTGTACACTCCTGTGAGAGGGCACAGGCACCAGGAAGCCCTGCCTGGGAAGAAAGCTCCATCTCAGAGAACAAAATCTCATCCTGTCATCGAATGTATTTCTCAGGAAGGTTCAGAGCCCCTGAGGACTATCGGCCTGCCGGTCCTGTCCTGGGGAGGCTTAATTCCGCGGTGGCGTGAGGGTGCTGGGCTAGAGGGTGCCCCCTTGTCTGCGGCAGGAGCCTGCCCGCCAGGGTACCTGCTGCTCACTGTGCCTTCAGGCAGGGGCACAGAGAGGGTGGAGGACGCACCCCTGTTTCAGGTCAGAGTGGCCTGGACAGAAGCCAGAGCCCGTGCTCTCAAAGGGAGCCAGGGTGTTTGCCCTCCCTGCACCCTTCTCCCCCAAAGAGGAAGAAGAGCAGTCCCCGGAGGTGGGGCAGGGACCCCCAGAAGTTACTGAGACCAAGTGGGTGAGGCTGCCCTGAGTCTGGAAAGGTGTGTGGGGGGTGTTCGCTGCTTTGGGTGCTACCGCCCTGAGCACCCAGGACAGCAGGTGTGCCCTCCATCCAGGGCTGTGCTGGGCCCTGGCGCTTTCAGGGCCTTTTGTGAACAAATGAGAAGCAGACCCAACTGAGGGTTATACAAGTTGTCCTCATGCCTGCAGAGCAGCCACAAGTTTCTCTTAGCAAACACTGAGGCAGTCCTGGGCCTCAGCCAAGAGGCCTGGGGCCCCAGAGGCCAGGCAGGGGTGCAGGGGAGAGAGCCGAGCATTCCGTGTGTTGTACTGGAGTAAAGGCCCCCACACAGGCTGGTGGGCGGGTGGGGGTGCAGGGCATTTCCACAAGTACTGGCTGTGATGGAAGATTACAAGGTAGGGAAGTAGGAGGACATGTCCCCAGTGTAACAGGCCTTGCACAAATGCAAGGAGACCCACGACAGAGCAGCAAGGACAGCTGGTGTTTCCTCAGGGCTGACCAGGTCCTAGCACTGTATTCAAAGCTAAAGCTGGCATATACTCTAACGCTCCCACAACCCTGTGAGCTAGGTACTATTCCATTTTACAGATGAGGAAACTGAGGCCTGCAGAGAGTTAGATAGAGGTCCCAGTGTGTGGACAGTAGAGGGAGGGAGATAATGATGAGCAAGGCTCAGGAGGAGAAACCTCTAAGGGGTGAGGGCCTCCAGCCCTAATGGGGAGGGGCACCGGATGGCCATGTCCTCCCACCTGGAACCCCCTCAGATCCCCACCCAGCTGCCCTAGCATTCTCCCTGTGTGCAGTCTGGTCCCCCAGGCCTGGGCTGAGTGCTGCTCAACCGCCAGGCACACGGCAGCGCTGTCAAGGCCTGGGGTGAAAGAGGAAGCAGCGCACTGGCTCCTGAGACCTTCCCGCAATCACTAGAATTTCCAGTCCCTGTGTTCCTTTCCTGGAGCCCTCTGGACAGCTGGAAGCCAGGCTTGGCCCTGGGCCTGACCCCAAAACCACCTCAACGTGGCACAGCTCATGGACCCTCTACCCAGAAAATGCACCCTGCACAATTTGGGAGCTCCTAGACCCCAACAAACTCTCCATGGCCCTCAGAGGGGAGAAGAGAAGTTCTTGTGCACCAGAGGGCTTCAGAGGCCCCAGGTGCAGACTTCCTCAAGAGGGAAATGAAAGTGGGTGTGTGCCGGCCATGCGTGCTTCCTTCAGGCCTGGGACACACACCGGAGCCTCCCAGGCGGCCGCCACTGGGGAAAGACCTGCAGCCTCTCATCAGGACAGAATGAGGGACATTCGCACCCCCTCTCCCCACTCGTTTCTTCAGGCTCTCTGTCTGCAGCAGCCACTGTCATGCCGGAGGGGGAGCAACCCCAGGGCGGCCCACCCTCCACACTACACAGCAAGACCTGTCTGCTCACAACACCTCCAAGAACATCTTACAGAAAAGGAAACTGAGAGTGGAGATGGAGCTGGGACAAAGAAGCAACTAGTCTCTCAGGCTCAGGAACTCAAGAGACCAAAAGCCCAGCTGGTTTGGGAGCTAAATGTCTGCTGTGCAGAATCACATCAACCTGGTTACTGCTGAGAGCTGCCACGTAGTGAGCAGGTACCAGACACTGAGCTGAGCCCTCTCAGCCCACCTCGTGATGCTCCACTGCAAGGGTACCAGGCAGGCAGGCACAGGCAGGTCTATCTTATTGATTAGAAGAAAGAGGATTAGAGAAGTTAAGTGACTTACCCAAAATCACCCAGCAAATGACAGATGTGGGTTTCATAATTACTCCCGACACTGTCTTGGGAAAGACACTGGGTGGCCCCATTTTAAGAGCCTCAGGGGTGGGGCAGGGAGGTCCTTCAGCGCCCTGTGCTTCAGAAAGGGCAGGAGGGAGGCCCAAGCCCTGTACAGGGAGGTTGGGGTAGGAGCAGCTGGAGCTGCTGACAGGAGGCAGGCAGTCCCCATCTTTCAGGCCCTGGGCCCTGCTCCTTGGGGGATGGCGATGACAGCTCCAAGGGCCTTGACACAGACACGCAGGCGCAGCACCATCCCACATAACTTCCTGTGCTGATGGGGCCACTGAAAACTGAAATGTGGCCAGTGTGATACCGAGCTGAGGTTTTAATTTAATTTAATAGACATTTAAATGGCCACATGTGGCTAGTGGCTGCATAGGGCAGCACAGTAATCCAGTTGGGGGCCCGACAAGGGCTCCCCCACGTCACATGGTCAACTTGGAAAACCACAGCTGGCCAAGAACTCGGGCCTCCTCCTTTCTTCCTGGGTGAATGCCTTTGCTGTGACCCATCGATGCCCAGGGTGGTCATTTAAGAGACAGTTGTTGAGCACCCAGCACTAAGACATGCCATGGGTGTCCCATCCGGCCACTCATAATATAGTGGGGCCGACACCAAGTGCGCAAGTGACCCCATAAACAGACTGATGTAAGTGCGGGTCCTGGGCGTGCAAAGGAGTGGAAGGAATGCAGGAGGCAGGGTCCGTGCCTGTGTGGGTGCCTGGGGCGGGGGACCAGGGAAGGCTCCGGGTGGTGACATTTGAGCAGGGCCTGGGAGCAGGTGGATGGAGGAGACAAAAAGAAGGGTGCCTTGGGTCCTTTTTCCCTTCCCTCTGAAACGGGCCCCCACCCCCACCCCCACCCCCTTTTTAACAGCCCTCCCGCTATATGTAGGGACTGAAACAGAACCTGTTAAATCTGTGAGTCACCAACCAGGTTACACCCTTAGGAGGCGGAGAGGGTGCCCGTAAGTCTCCTGCTGTCCCAGGCTCTGACCGATGTAGCACTGAGAGGGCCCGAGGCCTGACTCTACAAGCCCAGAGGCTGGCCCCTGTCACCTGTCCCTGCAGTCCCAGCCCCGGAGGGCTGAATGGCCCACATTGATTTAAAACCTCCCAGGCCTAGTGGTCACCCCAGAGACTGGGGAGGTTCCACAAACACGGCCCCTTTTTCCAGGAGAGAGCAGAGGGCGCCCAGGGGAGGTCTGAACAAGTTCCACCAAGTTCCCAGAGCTCCTCAGAAGAGCTGGCTGCCCTTGCCCCCCACCATGGGTGACCACAAAACAGGAACCCTGTGACAGGGCAGGCTTTCCATTGCGTCAGCTGAGGCAGGGGCATTCCCGCAGCAGAGCCCTAACCTCGCATGCCTCCCCACTTCCCTGCACGGACTCCGGCCTACAGCTCGGCAGCAGTTACTCCTGGACGTCCTCTGTGGCTCCCACTGCCCCAGGATAAGATCTGTGCTCCCCAGCGGGCTTTCAGCACTGGCTCCACTTCCCGCACTCACCTCCACCGAGTCATCTGGAGGGACATCCTCCCTTCTCCAGGAGTGCCACACCTCTCCTGATTCCCCAGCATTTGCACCTACAGCTCCTCCCACCCAAATCCTACCCATTTCCAAAACCAAATTCCACCTGTGGCTCTTGGACTCCTGTCCTCAGTTCACTTCTGTCCTAAATCTCCATCCTTCTAGGCCAAAGTTGTCCAGAGGAACTTTCTGCCACAGTGGAAACATGCTCTAATCTGAGCTGCCCAGTCTGACAGCCACCAGCCACATGTGGCTGCTGAACATTTGAGATGTGGCAAGTGACTCCAATACTGACTGCAGAGTTCCAGGTGCAGCTCCCTCTGAGGCCTGGGAAGAGTGGGCCACTCCAGCACCAAGGTTACCATTGCCCCCTCTTCTTTCTACAGCTCTTAGGGTGTGGAGCGTGGGCCTCTGCTCATTCAGTTCTCCTTGCCCTGCTGCACCAATATTCCCACTGTGTCCTCAGACGCAGTTCCTGCCTTTGCCCCCACCCCGTCCCCCACCCCTCCCAGCATAAGATGAGTAGCTGGACTCTGGAGTGCAGTCTTCCCTTTTACAGATGAGAACACAGCAACGTTCTCAGTACAGAGATGAGAACAGAGGCCCCCAAAGGGGAAGTGACTTGCCAAAGGTCACACACTAATTTGACACCAGATCACAGATATGATCACTTGAGGGCTAGGCCCTGACAGCCATGTTTCCACGAAGAGTGTCGGAATTATCTGGGCAAACTTTGTGAAACCAAAGCCCAAACACAGAGGCTGCGCCTTACCCCAGAACTACCAATCCACCAAGGTGACTGGGAGCCTTGGCCTCCTGGAATGTGGGTGTCCTGGCTAAAGCCCCTAATTCAACACACATGCATGAAGTACCCACTACTGCCCCAGGCTGGGCACTCAGAAGGCCTGGCCTGGTCCCACGGTGGGTGGGGGCAGTGGGAGAACCCAGCAGAGTTGTGGGGGTTTGGAGAGGCCCCTGCAGCTAGCTCCAAGCTGGAGTCCGGTGCCATGGTTGGGGCTATTGAGAGGGAGGTAAGGGCCCACTTCCTGAACCTCCTCAGGCAGGAGGATAGCAGATTGCCCGGCAGGCCCAGCCCAATGCTCTGGGTGGCGGGGGTCAGTCAGTTTTGAAGGGCACACAGGACAAATCAGACTCTGGGGAACAAGAGTGCTGTGGGCATCCCCGGGGGGGGGGGGTGGGTGCGGGGGCAGGGGGCCACCCTGACTCCAGGGAAAGGCATAGTGAGCAGGGGCCTTGAACACCCCCCTACCACACTCCAGCCTGGGAACCTGGGAGTGTCCCCAAAGGTCCTCTCATCCCTCAAGCTCCATTGGATGGGCCTTGAAGACCCACTTTCAGGTGTGCTGGGACTCTTGGCCAGGGGCCATCCCCAGTCAGACCTCCCCTCCAGTCAGCTCAGGGACAATGGGGAGCTAGAGGCTGCAGTGAGCCTGATGTTGGGCAGAGGTGGGCACCTCAGGACACAAGGACAAGGCCAAAGCAAAGTGACCTCACCTCAGGGTCGGAGCAGGAAACTGAAGCAAAGCACAATTAAACCTTATCTAAGTCTCAAGTTCAAAATGGCAGACTGGAAAGTGGGATTTACAGCCCACCGTGAGAGGGCCTTAGCTTCCTTCACACTGCGCTGCATGTGACCTTGGGCAGGAAGGCCCTTCGCCCACCCAGGCAGTGGCTGCCTGTCCTTCCCTGGCTGTGGTGAGTGGCCAGGCGCTCCCTGGGGAGCTGGAAGTGTGTCGGGGAAGGGGCCTTGTTTTTCCCTGAGCAGGCTCCCTCGTGGGCTGCTGCTTCTCTGCTGGCCCCAGAGGGAGAGACTTTCCTCCCACAGCTGCGGCTTCTGGGGAGCGTGGCACAGCCATGGCCCATGGCATGAGGGGCAGCAGGCCCTGGCAGGGCAAATGTCCCCAAATTCTCCTACCCCAGGACTGGGGCCTGTGCACTTCTCTGGGGTAGTGCTAACGAACCTAGCCACAGGCCCACTGACAGTCCTTCCCCGTGGGGAAGAGCCAGTCTCTCCCTCAGGACCGTGTTGATCAGGTAAACACCTCCCTCGCCCGGAGCCTCACTCCCTCTCCTTCCAGCTCTGCCAACTCAGAACTCTCTGTTCCCGGACCTGGAGCTGAGCTGGCTCTCTCGCCCGATCGATGGGTGAGTTCACAAAGCCTGACGCCTACCAGGCACCACGACAGTCCTGAGGGAGGTCTGAGGCTGCTCCTGGGGCGGCTGCCTACCCCTGACCCCTGGCTGACCTCAACTGGGTGGCGGAGCCCTGGCAGAGGAGTCGGAGAGCTGGAGCTCATGCCACTTCCTGGGTGACCTTGGGCAAAACAGAGCCTCAGCTTTCTCCTGGGCTAAATGGGAGCAGCTGGCTTATCTATCCTCCCTTCACTGGGAGGCTGTCAAAATAAAGTGCTAAGAAAATGGAAGGTGCCTTTATCAAACGGACTCACCCAGCATGGCCACACCTGTGGGCTCTTGGACTAGTGTCCTCAGCTCACTTCTGTCCTAAATCTCCGTCCTTCTAGGCCAAAGAGGTCCAGAGGAACTCTCTGCCACAGTGAAAATGCTCTAATCTGAGCCCTAGCTTGACAGCCACCAGCCACGTGTGGCTGCTGGACATTTGAGATGTGGCAAGTGACTACCATACTGGCTGCAGAGTTCCAGGTGCAGCTCCCTCATCCTTACTCTGAGGCGTGACCCAGAAAGAGCCTTCAGGAAGCTCCCAGGCGGGACTCGAGCTGAACATCTGTAGGAGAGCCTCTCAGTCTGACTGACAACACCAGTTCTCAGCTAAAACCGACTTAAATCCAGAAGTGCTCTTTCAATCCCTCCAGTGCCTCCCACCCCAAAAGGGAAAACAGCTCTGGACCAGCTGTCCCCTCATTCCATCACTCAGCAGTCATCAGTCATCGAGCATCTACCACTTGCGGGGCGCTGTGATTGGCACTGGGGTAGACAGTGATGAGTAATACATGGCTCCTGCCTTCATGGAGCTCACAATCAAGGCCTTGCTCCAGTCCCTACTGGGTGGTTGACCTCAGACCCATCAGTTTCCCATATGAAAAGGGGGGGGAGGCAAGTTCTGAGTGCAAAGACTGTGGTGAGATCTAAGAGGCAAGAAGAGATAGGTGAAGGGGCTCTGGCGGGTGGAAGGCTGAGCAGGGATAGCATTAGGAAGCAAGTCTCAAACTCTGTGCCGGCTGCTGCTTCCGGTAGAGACCCAGATTCTCACCAAAGCATTGCTGTTTGGTGGTTTCTCACTAAGGAAGTTCAGGGTAAAAATAGCTCAGGAGGGGACTTGAATCCAACTAGTTCGGGGGTAGTCATTGCCTGGCTACTAAGTAAGAAAAGAGGTGTATTAGTAGCCACATGGATCTCAAGACTCACTGTCCCCCCTAAACCCACCAACACATAGTGGTACAGGGCCTTTGGCTCTGTATTGGAGAGGGGTTTCATGTGCAGAGTCCCAGAACTGGAGGGGCCTAAGTCCCTATACACCATCTGGGGTCACCCTGATTTCAGGGTAGTACCACTTTGCCCTCTCCAACACTTCCCAGCCAGATTTCTGGCCCACTGTAGTCCACTCTCAAGGATGGGCCTTTAAGAAGCACTCTGGCACCAAGTGCTTACCAGCTGCCCCACAAAACCTTCCTGCTGAAGAAGGCACCAGCCATACCCAGTGCCCATCTGGCAGTTCCACCTAATAGTCAAGGGCAGGGGACCTGGGCCCCCACCCTGAGAATGAAGGTCTCCTGAAGCCCATCTAAGGAGTGCCACCTCCCTCCACTGGTGCAAAGGATTAGGGCAGGGAAAGTCAGATCCCTGCCCTCTTCTAGGTTCACCCAACCTGGTTTCCAGTTGGATCCAGGAACTGGGCCCTAACTAGCGCCATGGGTAACAAGGCTTATAAGATCCCAACTCCAAAACCACTGGCTCAAACCTCCTTTTAGCCCCAGGGCAGTGATCTGAGAAACCTACTCTAAGGTCTTAAAGATCTTTACAGGCTGGTGTCAGGCACCCCAGAAAGGCCCCTTCCTGCTCTCCAGTGCAAACCTGTCTCTCTCCTCCTCCAGCCGGCCTCCCTAGCAAACACTTGTCAGAAGTCTGGTTTGCACCTATCACCACCCCAAAGAGAGCCCTTCGGCAAAGGTGGCCTCACCAGCCACGGTGGGGGGTCTCTGGACGCTTTTAGCATTAGGGCTGCATCCTGACAAAGGAGCAGCTTGAAGTTAAGGACCCTTGGCCGCTGCCTCAGCGGAAGGCTTCCTGGCCATTCTTCTTTTTGCCATAGGAGCCTATTGAGGACTGAGCCTTGTAAAATGTCTGCTGGAGAGCCAACATTTCACCTTCGGGGAGAGGGTTCGGGGAAGCCCCTGGCCCCGGGCCCAGAGGAGAAATGAGGACCCCTTCTATGGGCGCACAAAACGGCCCGGTACACGCCGGTGCCACTCTCGCGGCCAAGCCTCGGGCTGACACCATGCAGTACACGGCGATACCCACAATGCACCGGCCCTCTCTGTCACACACAGGCACGCACACTCACCCCCGCTCCCGGAGGGAGTCCGGGCCCGGCCCGCGGGCGACCCTTCGCCGACCCCTCCAGCCACACACTTACCTGGAAGTTGCACCGGCCGCGGTCCCGCCCTGGCGCCCGCGGTGGGCTGGGGCCCGGCCGCCCCCGGCCGCAGCGAGTGACTCTGGGCAGGTTTCAGCCGGCGCCGAACAAAGGCTGCACGCAGGCAGCGGGCGCCGCCTGCATCCCCGCTCCGCGCCCCGGCGGCGGCGGCGGCGACGCGGGGGCCCCGGCAGCTGCGGCGCCCGCTTGCTCGGCGCAGCCCGCTCCGAGGGCGCTCCGGCTCCCGCGCTCCCGCTCGCTGCTGCCCGCCACCGCCGCCGCCGTCCGGCTACCGCACCGCACACATCAATTATTCATCGCCCGTCTCCAGCTTCCCGGGCGAAGCCAATCACAGGCGGAGGCTCCGCTAATGGGGCCGCCGCCGCCGAGGAGGCAGCCAGCCGCGCGCCCGGGCGCAAGCGACAGCCCTCCGGGGACGGGGATGGGCCGGGGGCGCGCGGGAGGCGGGGGCGAATGGGGCGCGCCAGCGAAACTTCCCACGGCCCACGGCCTGCGCCCGGACCCCGCCGGCGCGACCACCCACCCTGAGTGCGCCCGCGTGGGGCTAGAGGTCTAGTGGGGGAGGTCGGGCGCAGCGCCGCGGTGGAGGTGGGGGGGGAGGGGAGGGGAGGGAGGAGGAGCGCGGGAGGAAGATGAAAGGCTAGCAGACCTGTCTCGGTGTCTCCAGGGAACCTCGGCTCGCGCGCGCCTTACCCGCCCCGCGAGCCTCGCCGCCCACACCCCCGCCCCCAGCCCGCGGCCCGCACTCACTCGCGCGCAGACGGCCAGCCCAGCCACTTTGCTGCGAGGGAGCACGAGCGAGTATGAATCGGAGGCAGCTCACATTTCAAACTTGCACGCAGGGGTGGTGCTGGTGCACGCCGCCGCGGAGCGAACGCACCGCCCGACCAGCGGCGTTCCTGCCTCCGGGCGGGGGCGGCGGCCAGGTCCCCTCCCCACCCCCCCCTCCGCCTAGGCAATTAATTGGAAGCAACACTAGTGCAAGTGGGGCTCCCAGAGCGCTGTCGCCCCGAGGGGACCACCGGGAGGGCGCTGGTGGGGGATGACTTCGGGTGTCTCCCACCTCCCCACCCCCCTGTAGCGAATCATCCCAAGTGGTCATGCTAATGAGGGTACCCCGCGTGGTGAAGGCGGAGGAGGTAGTTGGCCTGGAGGCGGCCGTGGCCCGGGGCGGGGGGTGGGAGGAGGCGGGAAGGACTGGGGGATCCGGATTGCGACGTCGGTTTAAAGGATTTTCAGAACGGGTTGGGGCGGAGAAGGCAGGCAGCATGGTATCTTCCCAGGCATGAGGGCTCCTGCCACCCTGGGATTCCCCGAGTGTAGAGCCCGGGGCTGGATGAGCGGGCGCACGTACACTTGAGTTCCTCGACTTCGGGGAGTTCCTGTGCCCTGGAGCCAGCAGCGATAGGGAAGCCGGGGGCCGCAGCTGCCTGAGGCCCCGCCCTTCCCCGGGAGCTGCTGCCTTCCTGACTTTGCATCCTGTGGTGGCCGTGGCCTCTTCCTTCCAGCCTGCCTATCGCAGAAGCTCCTGGCACTGAGCTGAGCTTAGCCCAGGTGGAGCCCTCCGCACCACAGACACCCCTGGACGCCCACCCGCTGCCCTACCCCAAAGGGCTCTTCGCCCCTCCTTTTGTGGGCACTTCCCATCACTATCATCCCCTAGGCGGGAGAAGCTATTTTAGAGCCCTCTCCCCCCAGCCCCGCCCACCCACCAGTGAAAGTTTCTTGAATGGTGACCTAACTGCCCCAAACAATTAGGAAGGTAAGTGGGACGCCATCATTCATCCTAAGGTAGCCAGAACCGTCCTTAAAATCTCTATGTTGGAGTGCCCTGCACTGCTCCCCTTGCCAGCTCAGGAAATTGATCAGGTTCACCAGCCTTTGCCATTGCTTCTACAACTTCATTCGGGATTACCCCACCGCCACCCTTTTCAGTCTGAGCCTCTGGCTGCCCCCTACATCTTCCTGACTGTCCCACTGCCCACCCTGGAAGTGGAGGAGACAAATCACTTATCTAGAAATTATTTCTTGCTCCTCCTTTGACATAAACGGTTAGAGCCTTCTAATCCCACCCACTGATACTTGAAATACCTCTTTTGGGGTTGGCATTTGGCAATGCAGTTGTCATGAGGTTTTCCCCTCCGAGGAGATGGTTAAATGGACTAATTCAGACTTTATAACATGCTGCCTTTTGGACAAGAACTAGCTCCCTACAAGAGATTAATTGGCGTTCCCTTCCCGGGGGCCAAGCTCAGGGCCTCCAGGGAAAAAAGACTTACTTCTCTGTCCTGCACAGATTCCACGCTTTGCTCATCTCACCTCCTCTAAGGACTTCCCACATCTTGGGTTACAATGGCTTCCTTGAGGACAATCATTTACTTGCTGAGACATTCATTAGGGTCCTGCCCATCCTAAGCAGCCCCACCGGGGTTTGGGATCCCAGAGGGAGAAGCCCTGTGGCCAGCGAGAACTCTCCTCTTTCTTTGCTTGGCCCAGTCCCCACTGCAGATCCCCAGGACAACATACTCCAAAGCCCAGTGCTCGGCCGAGACACCCAGAAACAGATGGGCATGGCAATTTGGCCCACCTTTCAGAAGAAACACTGAGATGGGTGTCTCTCAGTCCCGGTTTCTAACTTTTGGTTTCAACCTAATGTCAGGGTTTGATATAGAATCCAAACAGCCAAGACCTCAAGCAAGTAGCTCACTTTCCTCCTGGAACCTCCCTTCCTAGAAGTTCTGTACAACAATAGTTCGGAGCCACCAAAGACTCAAGGTTTAGAGCTCCCAGGGTCATTCTTGAAATACCCTGTAGGAGTTGGTACTATGTGGCCAGCCCCAGGCACTTAGTTCAGAAAACCGCTCCTATAGGTTGAGCTAGAATTGGTTCCAGGAATTGAGCAGAGGTTTATACCAGAGGGACACACCTGGAGGCATTGCCTGGGAAACAGATAGCCCCACCAGTCCCCCATCCCCCACTTTCTAGGGACCCACTCAGGGAAAAGCCCTAGGGTGGGGTAGAAGAGCATTGATATGCAAACATTTAAGCTTCTCTGGCCTGGGGTCCACAGTTTTTTACTTTCTCCAGGTAAGAACTCCCCCAAGTAAACACTCTCCACTAGCAGATTGACATAATTAAGAAAACAAATTATTTTCAAGCTTGCATTCACCAGCCATTTTCACATGCTAATTTCAAGGTCTGCTCAGGGTCCCACTCAGGGTCCTCTCCTGCCCAATTAGTAGCAAGCTCTCATCAATACTACACTTCCCAGCCTAAGGAAATCTGGGTACTCCCACCAGTTCCTGCTTCAGAAAGGCTTTTCCCTACTAACTTCACATTCCAACTCCACTTTTCTAACTTGCAAAGATTTGCTCAAAAGCCTGGGGCCCACAGTGGGCCGTCCCACCCCCTGGGCGCCTGCCTTGATGAGGATCTACAGGAAAGGGGCACAGACAAAGGAGCTCCACCTCAGCGCTCAGTCACTCTGTGAGCTCTCCAAGTGACCTCAGCGAGGGGGGGCCCAGCCCGGGGAATGACTTGGGAGGCAGAAGAAAGGAAGAAAAAAGGGAGAAGCTGCGCCCTGGGGCCCTGGCTCCTTGATGAATGCCCGAGAGCGCTCGTGAAGCCTGACTCGGGGATCAATAGCGGGTGGCTTTTCTTGCGTGTGTTTGAACTCCCCCTGCTGTGAGCCCTGTCGAGGAGGGGCGACCAATAAATCACGGCACTGCAGCCAGGAAGGGAGGAGGGTGGAGGGAGGATGCTGCCCCAGCTCGGGAAGCCTGTCACGTGGAACCCACCTTTACAGGACCAGCCAGGCCCTGGAGGGAGGGGACTGCTAGGGTTGGGTCTAGGGTGCGGGAGAAGCCCCCTCCAGGATCCCAGCTCACCTACAGAGGGATGGGGCTCCCAGACCCTGAACCAGCAGTCCAGGCCAGTAAGGAGAAAAAAAGAGTAAAGCCACCTAGGATGTAGGTCACCCTGGGGTGGGAAGTGGCTCAGGGCTGGGTCGGCCCAGTACAGAGCTTTGTGTAGTGGGAGGCCTCGGGGCACATGAAAGCCAAGCTCCCTCCCCTGAGACTGCAGACCCAGAGGTGGCTCTTTGGGCACTCGGTCTTCCTGATTCAGGCCTTGCTCATTCAGTAGGTCTCAACACGGATCCCAAGGACTCAAAGATGTCATACATGCAGGCTCAAGCACTCACAGGGAGAGGGAGGTAGATAGGAAGGCCCTGGGCAGGTCTGTGGGCCATCCACCTTCAGACAATTGGTCCTTTTCAAAATGCATGGAAGGGAGCACAGGGCAGAAGTTGATAAAAGGACACACACATGCCCAGGAGCACGTATCACCGGAGCATGTCTCCCCGGAGCATGTCTCCCCGACAGTTCAGGCAACAGTCCTGGGTGCTGACTCAGGGGCGCCGCTTCCAGGGACCTTTCTCTGGGGCTTCTGTCCTCTCACCTCTGAGGGGACCGGGCACAAACTCCTGTGTCTTTCGATAATGTTCCCTCTGCCCTTTTCCTTCCATGGCCCTGGTCAAACTCAATTCTACCTGTCCGGTCTTCAATAAGAAAGGCACAGTTGAGGTTCAGCTCCTGGCCAAGGCAGGTGTCCCCCCAGGCCTCAGAACCCTGCCCACACACAGGGACAGCAGGAGGACACACTCCCACTTGGGACACAGAGATGGGCCGAAGCCGGATCCAGGCCTCTGCTCTGTCCGGAATAACGCAGAACCCACGGCGACATAGTGCTTGCTGGTTGCCAGGCTCGGGTCCAGGCACTTTCCAAGTATCAACACGCCGTCCTCACCAACAACCCTCTCTGATAAGGTGTGATTATTGTTTCTACTCTAGAGACAACATCATCAAGGCACGGAGAGGTGTCACCACCCACTGCACGATTTAAACTACCCAGCAATCGGACGGCAAGTTGCACGGTAACCAAAGCCCCCCATTTCCAAGATGGGCTCCGAGGCCCAGAGCAGAGAGGCCGACAGACACACAGAGGGCTGTGATGACAGATGCGCCCCGACTCCTTTTATATTCTTTCCAGCACACATTGCACAGCCTGAAATAATTCCTTTCCTTGTGCTTCTTTTTTTTGTGTGTTTAGTAAGCACCTGACATCGGGATTGGCTGGGACTCCACCTGAGGTGGGCTGGGGGACAAGGAAGAGGAGACCCTCCGGGGTTCTCCTCCTCACTGTACCCCTCCCCTCTCCTGCTTTACCCGCTACCAGGGCCCTCGTCCTAAGCTCAGACTGCATTCCCAGAAGTCTGCATTTGGCTTCTGCCCAAATCTTATCCTCATTCCATTAAGAAAACAGAACTCACCCCTGCCCCACACCTCCTTTCCGCACCCCCGAGAAGCCCTACAATTGCAAGGTGATTGGGGGCCCAGGAAAGCCTCCTGCCAGGCTGAAGGAGAGAGGAGTGGGAAGGCAACCCCAGAACCAGGTACATAATGGCCACTGAGGTGGCTTCAGTCTCCAAGAGCTGCCGCCTCTCTACGTGCTCAGCTGGGAAGGTGGCCACCCCAAAGGCTGTCTGCCCGTGCCACTGGGATGCCCGCAGCCACTCAGCCACCAGGGTGTCATGTGGGCAGAGAAGCCAGCAAACAGGGGCTAGAGTGGATCAGGAAGGAACTGTCCATGTCCCCTATTAACGAGCTGTGGAGGGAAGGGACAGGCCTGGGTTTGGAGGCCGAGACTCAGGAAACAAGTGCTGACTAGCTGGTGCCCTAGACAAGTCACTCAGGCTTCCTGGGGCTCTGCCTCCTCATTTGTAACATGGGACTGAGGACACCTAACACCAGGTTCGTCCTAGGGAGGACTAGGAAGGACGAAAGGAGATAACAGCGATGATTCTCCAGAGGTTGGGAGCCTGCTGTTGTGGGTGGAACTGTGTCCCCCAAAGATGTTGAAGTCCTGTAACTGGGACATTATTTGGAAATAGAATGAGGCTGTTGGGGTGGCCCTTGGTCCCATATGACTGGTGGACTTATAAAAAGCAGAAATTTGGACAGAGAGAGAGAGACATGCACACAGGGAGAATGTCATGCAAGGAGCCACATGTCAGGGACACCAGAAGCTAGAAAAGGGGCCTGGAACAGACCCTTCCTACAGCAGTCAGAGGGGGCATGGCCAGGCCAATACCGCACCTTGATCTTGGATGTCTGGCCCCCAGAACTGTGAGCATATGTTTCTGTGGTTTAAAGTCTGTGAGTCTTTGTCATGGCAGGCCCAGCAATTCATACCCACGGTGACGCTGTGGAAATGGAAGTTGCAGCACATCCCTCCTCGGCTCCTATCCCTTCCACCAGCGGCTCTGGCTCGCTCAGTGCAAAACCTAAGTACTTATTATCGCCCACAAGACCCTAGTGACCTGGCCCTCACCTCCCGACCTCGTTTCCTCCCTGGGTTACTCTGCTCCCGCCTTGCTCCCCTCTGGCTGCCGACGCCCCAGATGCACCCTCAGGGGTTTGCTGGGCAGCTCTTCTCCAGGTCCCAGACTCCTCCTGCCTCCTGCAGGCTTTCGCTAGGTGACCCCTTCTCGGGGAAGCCCTCCTCAGCCACACTGGCCACCCTTCTGCAACTTGTCCCTGACTGGGCTCTGCCTGCACACTACGACTGGTGTAGGTGAATGACTTCTCTTGTTCCCTGTGCCTTCCTTCCAGAAGGCAAGCTCCCTGTCGACAATGACTTTTGTCCCTTTCTGCACAGGTTATTTCAACAGTCCCTGAAATATGCCAGGCAGAAGTGTGCTATTTGCTGCCTGAATGAGTGAGGGAGTCAGGAACGAATAGAGTGAGCAGCAAGGTCTGTGAGCCCTGCCTCCCCTGCCTGCCCACCCAGAGACCAGGTCCCCAGCCTGCTGTCTGGAAGAACATGGTTGTTTCTCAGTGGAGGCAGCCTGCTCAGACAGGAAGCTCCGGCCAGCTAACAAAGGGGCTGCCGGAGGTGGTGGGAGCTCAACACCCAGGCCTCTAATGAATCTTTCCCCATTGATTTCTGGAGTCGCCTTTGAAGGCCAGGGACAGCAAGGCAGCTCGAATGTCCATGCCTCAGCAGTCCTGGGGTTTTATTGCTTCTCCCAGGACTCAGCTTTGACAGGGGCTTCCGGATGGCCCCCGGGTTGGACTGACATAAGCTCCCTGCATTTGGAAAGGCAATTTCCTTTACTGTTGAAGCTGCCTGTCTGTCTGTCTCACTGCCTGGCTGTGCAGCACACCTCCCGTCTGGGCTGGAGCAGCCGAATTCCACTCCTGATACTCCCCAGACAAAGGCTCGTGCAGGCCCAGGAGGATGCCGTCCACTTTGCAGAGGGAGAAACGGGGCTTAGCAGGGAGGGGCGGGGGAGGACTTAAGGTCACACACACAGTCTGACCCAGAGCTGAGTATAGGCTCGGGGCCACACTGGGGTCGCGTGGTTGCTGGAGCCCATCTGACTCCACTGTGCCCCCAATCTTGCAGGGCCTATTGTGTCCGGCACTTTTCCCTAGGAGCCTCTACTTGCTTTGGGGTGCTATGGTTGGTACGAGCAGAGGAAGGGTGGTGGAGAAGCACACCGAAGCTCCTCAGTATGTTCTTGGCAGCAGTACAGAAGGCGTACAAACGTCCAAGCCCATTACAGCTCAGCAGGAACCTGGCATCACCAGGTGCACTCCCCACCCTCCTCTCTGGATAGTGAAAGGCCTGCTCACTCCCAGCCTCTTGCTCCCAGGCCATGGCAGCCCAGGGATCCAGTGGCTTCCTTTATCCCCAGTGTGGGCCCAGGGGTCCCCCACTCCCTGGGGCTTTGGACTTGAGCAGACAGGCCATGTAGGAATGTCTGTCTGGGGAAAATCCAAAGTGGCCGCCAGGGCAGGGCAAGAGTGGGAGGCCTGATGTTGAAATCAGGATCTGCAGAGCTGAACTTGGCAGGTGGGAACAGCACACTCCTCTGCCTGACGCCAAGTACCCAACTGAGATAGACTCTGCCTGCGAGAGAGACTGGGGGACTTGCTGTGTGACGAAGAGCAGGTCACTACCTCTCTCTGGGCTATAGCCACCACCCCATCCCCCCAGTGACATGTAGTGCAGGTGCTGGATCTCAATGGCTGCTGAGGGCACTGGTCTCCCCAAGTCTGGCTGAGAAAGTGTCACTCCTGAGCTGACCTTCACTGATTTCCTACAGAGGCCGGAGCAGGCCAGACAAGATGCCTACGACACATGTAGCCCTCTTAAGACAAAGAAGCCAGTTCCAAAGTAGAGGGCCCATTATGCTCCCATTCTTGTCAATTTATTGGCAGTGCGTCTGTAGGCATACCATTTTTGGTGCACTATGAATTCCATAAGAGCAGGGATTTTTGTCTGTTTTGATCACTGCTATATCCTCAGTGGCTCTGTACCCAGCACATAGTAGGTACTCAACAAATATTTGTTGAATAATGGTTATTCACCAAGTTATCCCATAGTAGTGGGATTTCAGCTATTCTTCACTTTTTTAATAATTTTCTTAATTGTTTACAAGGAGTATATATTATTTTTGTGGTTAGAAATAAACATCCCATAAAACCACTTTCATTTTCGAGTTAAGTGAATCCAAAGTTAAGACTCCATCCCCCCTCCCCTCACAAAAAAAAGGTGCTGTGCACCATCTCCAGAAGCAATAACTCAAGAGTCAAGCATAAAACAACTCCGTGTAACCATGTGCTCTTCAAGGCCCAGCCTATGGGTGGCCTGAGCATGACATGGGCAACAGGCATCCTTTCCCTCTCCACGTGGCACAATGCCAGTCCAGCCGTCTCTTGTCAGGACACCTGAAATAGCCTCCAAACTATTTTCCTGGCCTCTGACCCCTAGGTTCCTCCTCTGCCTGCTGAGACTTTCTAAAAGACAAATCTGATCATGTCACTCCCTTGTCTAAAACCATCCATGGCTCCCCAGTACTCTCAGAATCAAGTTTCAAATTCAAGTTTGATTTCCATAAGCATTCAAGGCCCTGGAAGTCTCATGCATAGTTTTCGGAAGGGCCCTTTTGCAACCCTCAACCTGGGTTGCTCCTGCCTGGGTGCCTCCAACAAATTCCTTAAAGGCATTTATAATCCCTGGTTTGCTCATCTTCACTGGAGGCAGGCTCTACCTCAAAACCTATTGCCAATCATAGTTGAACAGTGTCTGGGTGCTAGCATTGCAGCTGGGAAGGGAAATTGCCACAAATCCAAAAGTGGCAGGGGAGCTGCCCCCCGCCCCTTCAATCTGGGGGCCTTTCCAGGGGGATGAGGAGCCAGACACCCTTGATGAATTGAAAGGCAGGGCAAGCCATGGCCAGCATCGTGGGTTGAGGCTCTTAAGAAGGAAAAAAAAATCAGCCCTGGGATCTCAGCCCTTATGATGCTATGGTTGGGGCCAAGCAGTACGGCCTCTTCACTGCCTCAGTTTCCCCACTTGGGATGCAGGCAATATTCTGGGATGCATGGTAGAAAGCTGCAGCCCTGGGAACACTGGTCCCCCTCAGCAAGGGGAGCCCATGCACCCCTCGGGCCCCAGACAGACCCGGGAGTGTGGTGTGTAATTGAATTTGGCCTAATTACCTAATTGCACTGAGGAACAACCAGTACTGACAGAGACCTCGGGTGGTGAGAAGCCAGGAGCCAAGAGGCAGTCCCCAGATTGCCTGGGTAGGCATTCAGGGAAGCAGTGCCAGGAACTAGCACCTTCATATCCCTTAACCTCCAAGTGGCTTGGAACCCTGGTGTCACTGTTCCCATTCTTAAGGTGAGGAAACTGAGGTTCAGAGAGAAGCATGTTGCATAAGGGACACCAAGTCAGAGACGTAGAGAGGAAATTTGAACCCACATTCCTTCTGCACCTGGGGCCTTTGCACATGCTGTTCCCTCTGCCTGGAATGCCTTTCTCTAGCCTCCTCTCTGGGCATATTTTCTCCTTGCAGCCTTCCTGCTAAGGTAATTTCCTCAAGAAAGACTTCTCTAAGCTCCCAGGCTCGTGGCCCCCTCCACCTGTCTTTGTAGAAGCCACCAATGATTACATCATCAGGAATCTGTCATCACTCGGTGCACTCCCCTCCCTCCTTTCCTGACAGGGCTGAGTGAGCTCGCAGGCTCCTGGTCCCCTCCACCTGCCTTTGTAGAACCCATCAAGAATTACATCACGGGCGAAGGGCACTTATTCCAAGTCTGGAGCTCCTGGAAGACAAGGGCTACAGCCGCCTCGCTTATATTGCCCAGCATCCAGCACAGGCCCAGGGCACCGTGGTGCTCACATCTGTTTGCTGAATGAGTGGCTGAATAACCTGTGCATTCTGGGCCTTTTCCAGACACAGTCAATTGGTTTCCTGCCACCTCTGGCCTGAGTCTTGGGGGTGAGGGTCTCATCTACAAGGAGTATTGCACCTGGGGCTCTGCCAGGAGTCCCTCAGTGTCACAGGGGAGCTAGAGTGATGCTGCAGGGCAGACGCACCCTCCTGACATACTGGCCTCCAGAGTGGATGGACGAAGTTCTTTCTGAGGCCCTGAGCTGCGTCTGCAGATATAAGATCCCACTGTTGGGGGGCGAAGGGACAGGCCCAGGGTCACTCAGCTTGCAAAGAGCCAGAGCTGGAAGCCAGGCCTGCCCAAATCTGGGACCTGGCCTCACTGCACCTCACTGAGCTGTGAGCGAATGAACAAGGCTAACTTACAGAAGGACAAGTACTTTAATCCACAGAAAACCATGTGAATGGTGGAATTTCAGGGCTCATGAGACAAGGCAGGACAGAGGCAGCTGCCCATTGGGCTAATTCACAAGGCAGCTCTGCTCCCAGAATGCATGAGGCCTCCATTCATCCAGGACTCGGGCTTGTCAAGCCTTAGGCCTTCTGCCTCCTTTTGGGAGGTGGTCTGACCTGGTACCCAAGTGTGCCGGTCTGGAGCAGGACTGCCTGGGTCTAATTCTAGCCCTGCCACTTGCTGGCTGTGTGGCCTTAAGCAAGTAATTAACCTCTATGAGTATCAGTTTTTTCTTAATATCTTTGCAAAGATGAAAGAAGAAGATGTATCTGCAGTATTTTGCCCAGCATCTGGACCAGGATAAGTAAGGACTCAATACAAGTTAACTCCTTAATTGATTAGGTGTAGTAGTAGAATAATGGGAGTATTAGAAGTTTAGCATGGCAGTATTAGAATAATAGTAGCTTGTCCTGGGAGTACCAGTACTAGTAGTATTGGGAAGAGTATTCGTGTGTTTTATCATGCCAGCCCCATCCTGGTACAATGAGGGACACTGGGATGACTGCTCCCTCTCTCTGTGCCAATCTCCTCTCAGATAAAAGTAGGGGGTTGGGCCAGGTGATCCTGAAAGGCCCTCTGCACTCTGACCTCCACGCCAGAGAGTAATAGCTGCAATAAAAACAATACTACTATAAATACTTACTATTTCTACTTATCATAGGCCTCTTGTTCTCCCAAAGGCACTGCCCTCCTGCCTCCCCTTCCTCTCCAGCACACAGCATCCTCCTCCCCAACCCAGCCTTCTTCCTCTCACAGCTATTTTTTTGGCGGGATGTATTCTCTACCTAATAGTTTCACCTCAGTGACTGGATGTGGCAAATGGATACGAGTTTTCACAACGTGCAGGGCACAGCTTCCCCCACACCATCCCATCTAATCCTCAACACCAACAACCCTAGGAGGGAGGTATGGTTAGCCCCATTTCCTGCCACAGCTAAAGCTCAGAGAGGTGTTGTCAGTTACCTACAGCCACACAGCTCGAAAGCAGGAGAGCAGGATGCAAGCCCAGCGTGGCCTACCTCCATGGCTGGACACTTGCCATGCAGGTGCTTTCTATACCTTAACGGGTCCTGCCCCTCCCCACCCCCAGACCCACTCAGGTGCTCCTCAGTCCCGGTCCTCCCCTGCTGAGTGGACATGAGGTCTCTTTGTGTATTCAAGGAAGAGGACACAGTCCCATGTATTCTACAGACGGACCCTTCCTCCGCCCACCAGGCACGGCCCACCTGTCTCTGCCTTGGTCCCCAAGGTTGAAGTCCCTGCTCCCACGGCCACCCAAGAGCCAGTGGCAGCCACAGCTGGACTGGCCGGCGCTGGGTCTCAAACAAGAGGTGGCCAATGACGTAAAAAACCTCCCGAGTTTTCTTGCCAAATTGGAAGCCCTGCTAGTTCTGGGCACGTGTCTTGTGTGGTCTCAGGTGGTCCCCTGCACAGAGGCTGCTCTGCTGGGGGCGCTGGATCCCCCAGAGCCAGCCAGGGCCTTTCTCCTGAATGCCACCGCTCCTTGAGTCAGCTCCTGGCTGTGAGCACATGGGGGTCTGTGACACTGAGCTGAGGCAGCCTTTTCTGCACAAGGAGAGACCCCGGACCCCAGAGCCCAGCCTTGATGGACCAGGACAACAGTGCTTTGGAGGAAACAGACCGTCACCTGCAAGGCCACCTCCACACCCTCTGTCCTCTCTATCTAGCGAGGCAGTGCCTTTCTCCTCCTCTCCTATTATTTTCTCTCTCACACAGTCCTCTCTCCATTTGGGGTGGGAGGAGAAGAACCAGATGCAAAAGCCCTGTCCCCCGGGGGTGGCACACCAGTCTTCCCCCGGAGACCACCCAAGAGCCTCACTTCCACAGCAGCTCACAGCCAAGCAACCGGCTATCTGGCCACACTTGCCTGCACTCAGCTTCCCCACGGAGCACAACAGCACACCCATTTCCTGCCTGCTGTCTGCATGGGGAGGGCGCGTTCCCATCTTCTCTCTCCCAAACTCCATCTCACAGACGTGAGCCCTTCACACACAGGGCCCCTGCCTCCCGGCCTCCGGGCAGACGCTTAATTGGGAGGAAACGATTCTAAACATCTGGGGTGCACATCTGAGAGTGGGCTCAAGACCACACGGAGCCTGGAGGAAATGGCAATACATGCAATTATGTCACTTCCTCAGCTGAGGGTGCTCAGGAGGGGGCAGCAGCAGGCATTTCTGGGGCACAGTCCAGGCCTGGGCTGGGGCAGATCGGGGCATCTGTGGACAGTGAGCCTGGGGCCCAAGGCAGAGGATGCAGGGGACTCCAGGCAGAGCTGAGCTGCAGTCCCGAGAGGAAAGGGGAGACAAAGGCAAAGAAGGCAAGAGAAGGAAAGAGAGGGAGGGATAGAGGGAGAGAAGAAAGGGGGCAGGAGAGGGAGAGAGTGAAAGAGGGGAGGGGGGAGGGAAACAAGGAGCGGGAGAGGGGAAGAGAGGGAAGGACAGAGGCAGAGGACTATTTTGCTCAGCTTAGAGGCCTCGGGCTCCCAGGACTCGGAGCTCCCTGGCAGCCAGCCCACCAGGAGAGCAGCACCCTGAAGGCGGAGGGACCCATTCCTGCTCTGGCCCTGCTGGGACCCTGGGCATGGCTGTCACTTTTCTGAGTGTCAGTTTCCCCATCTGGAAAAGGGGACAGGGCTCTCCCTATAGGAGAGTTAGGGGCTCTCCTATGTGAGGTGACGGTGGACCGGGGCTATCCCTGCACTGACCCTCGGTTTTCCAACCCTTTGGGGCTGGGCGCTTACTGCTGGGAGTGGCTGGCCCAGGAGGTGCCCCTCTTCTTCAGCTCCCCGCTTTGCTCATGTGGGTCTGTTGACTTGATGCTTTCCCTAAGCACATCCAGGTCTGTGAGCTCCTGGAGTGTTCCCTGAGTGCCAATCACCACGCCAGCATATAAATGCATGCCCGTGCCCCACTGTGGAAGGGTGAAGTAGTTTATCCTTTGCACCGAGTTTCTGCTGGCATTATAATTATGTGCCTGTTTCAAAGGCAGACTCCTAATCCCCTGCCCCCCGCCCCCAGTAATTCCTGTTTCCTGCTGTATACAATAGTGCTCTTCATCCCAAACAGGTGAAACTGGGTCCTTTGGAATTATCTACAGGAGCCCAGCCCCAGGCACCGGTTCCCACCTGGCCAGCCTCAACAAGCCAGGAAATGCGCTTAGGAATATAAGGAAGCCAGTGGTAATAAATAGCTCCTCATGGAAAGTCACTGGCCAGAGCCCTGAACTCTGGGGTCTGCTTCTCTCTGGGCCCAGGAATAGCAAGGGCAGACTTGGCCTAGGTGGCCATGCTTCCTTCCAGCCACCTGCGTGGCCACCACCCTGTCCCCAGTGAGGAGAATTACCACCATGCAGGGCTTCCACTGCAAAACACAAACACCTGGTTGCCTGGGCAGCACCTTGCCAGGATGATGTGATCCAGATGGTCCCTTGAGAGGCAGATGGGTTGCCACGGAAACAGAATCACTGCCTCTCCAGCCAGGAGACTCGGATTGTAGATGGGCTGGACCCCAAGCTTAGAGAAGTGAAGTGATTTGCATAAAGCCACACAGCAAGTAGGTCTAAGAGCCTGTATGGCAAGGCAGGATTTAAGAATCAGAACAATTACGTACGAAGCCCTTTTGTGATGCCAGCTTGTGCTAAGTACTTTGTACCCATTATTTTGCGTGAGGCTGGGAGGATTGGCCGCAGTCACACGTGGCATGGAAGTGATGGAGCTAAGCCGAGACCAGTCAGCCTGATCCTGAAACCTGAGCTTGGACCCCTGTCCCATGCTGCCCCCAGGTTGTGCATGTCCTGAGACCAGCCCCATTTCAGTAGACCGCAGAGGGCCACTGGAAGTGTGGAGGTCAGCCAAGCTGAAGGCCCGCAGGCTGAGACCCAGTTTCCAGAAGACGGAGCAAGTATTTGAAGTTGGGGCAGGCCCTTCCATCCTGGTCCACACCCTTCCTTCCTCATTCTCTTGCTTCTTGCCTCCTCCTCTCAGCCATGCATAAAGCCATCCATTCAGAGTCATCTACTCATTCATTCCTTGCCTTCTTACACAAAGGATTTGAGTTATTTTAGAAAGTTAATAAATCTTTTGGTGTGCCAGTTTCCAATCTATAAAATGGGTTGGGCCATTGTATCAGTGCTGATGTTCATAATATAACCAGCACAGTGCCTGGCATGAAGAAGGAGCTCAAGAGACAGCACTTTAAACATGACTTTCTCTCTTGAAAGAATCTTGGGAAGGGTTGCTGGGAGACTTGGTGAGACACAGGCCCTCAAACCTCCCCAGCCCGAGGCACAGACAGGTGCTGCTTGCCCTGTGCAGCCTCCCTCAGCTCTCTCCTCTCCTGCCTCCTCTGCTTGGGAGAAAGGAGGTGCTCTTACCCCCACGTGAGCCTGTGCTATCCTGGAGATAGCCTTGGGCTCTGGCCTGGAGCCTCAGGAAGGGGCTGTATCCTGCCCGAGTTAATAGGATCCCACTCATCTACTCACTTGGAGGTGAATGTGGTTGGTATTTACGTTGGCCCTACCTACCAAAACAGGTGCCATCTTTTCCAAACCTCACACCACGGCACAGCATCAGGCACAGGGTTTTCAGCTACCTCCAGGTAGGACAGGCATCCTGAGGAAGTCTGGGTGCCAATATGTGGGAATAAGATGGCTAACATGTATACAGCACTTACTAGACACCAGGCCTTATTCTAAGCCTGTATATACGTTAACCATGATGTAGGCATTATTATTATCACCTTTTATCAAATGAAGGGACTGTGGGAGAGAAGTGACTTTTCCGAGGTCACATGGCTGAAAGGTGGAGGGCTGGGTGGGACTCACACCCAGGCAAGCTGCTCCGGAGTCCGGGCTTTTAATTACGGCTCCTCTCTATAAAACAGATGAAGGGTTTCTGGAAAATATCCTTGAAACTGGGGCCGACCAGGAAATGCGGCAGTAAGAGCTGACATGTACTGAATGTTCACTTTGTGCCAGGCTCTGCCACTCACCACCTTGGGGCCATGAATACTGAATGAACTCAAAGATGGGTGGGTACTTAACCCACCGACAAGGACAAATCATCATCAAATACTGTACTTAACGTTTCCACTTCCGGCCCTGGCTGGGTAACTCAGTTGGTTAGAGTGTCGTCCTGATACACCAAGTTTGCAGGTTCAATCCCCGGTCACAACACATCCAAGAATCAACCAATGAATGCGTAAATAAATGGAACAACTTAATGTCTTTATCTCTCTCTCTCCCTCTTTCTTCCCCTTACTATCTCTCTTTCTCAAAAAATAAAATTTGCCTGGACAGTGTTGCCCAATGGTTGAGAGCGTCAACCTATGAACCAGGAGGTCACAGTTTGAGTCCCCATAAGGGCACATGCTGGGGTTGCAGGATTGATCCCCAGAAGGGGGCTTGCCTGAGGCAGCCGATCAATGATTCTCTTTCACCATTGATGTTTCTATCTCTTGCTCTCTCTCTCTCTCCCTTCCTCTCTGAAGTATATTAAAAAAAAAAATCTTTACCTCAAGTATTTCAGGTAATCATGACAAGCTCGCTTGAGCCATTACCATCCTTTTCCAGGATTTCATGTCAACTTGCTCATGTCAGCTTATGGCCTCAGGGTCAGATATTCTTCCTTGAATCACAATTCCTGCTCTTTGTAGCCAAGTGGCCTTGGTTAAATTGCCCAGCCTTCCTAAAGCCCATTTCCTCCTCTGTGAAAAGAGGAGACATGGGTCTGGGACCACGTGGAATAAGTGAGTTCATGGATACTCCACATGGTGCCTGGTTCTGGAAAAACGCTGATCAAACATTTACTATCATCATCAGATTTCTTTCCTAATCCAAATGCCCTGGCTCTGTAAGTCTCATAGGCAAGACTGATGACACCTGCACCATCGTTAATTCCTGCCTGTCTGTCTCACCCAGAAAGTATTTACAAGGCTGTGGCTTGCAATGCTTGCTTAAAAAGTTCCAGAACCACCACACCCACTTTCTGCCAAGTCCCTGCTCCATTTCACTCTCACACCCTTGAATCCCATGAAATCCCTCCTCTGGGGTGAGAATGCTAAGCTCCATCTTAAAACCAAAACTCTGGCTCCCTTAATCTTCTTACCTGGCTCTTTGCTCTGTGGAATTAATTGCTGCCCATGGCTTTATTCACTTCCCAGGAGCAGCCATGGCACCTCAGGGCAGCCTGGGTCAGGGGGCCTGCTTTGGCAGGACCTCTGTCCCGATGCCCCTTTGGCCTGGGCAGCCAAAGGCAGCACTGTGGCTGCAGGTGGCAACATGGGTGCCTGCAGGGTGGTAACCCTGTGGCCCTGCATCTCCCCAGAGGCTGTCAGCCTCGAGGGACACCTGCAGAGAAGCAGGAGAGCTAGAGTTCTGGTCCCACTTCTGCCCCTGCCAGGGCCACCTTCCCATCCCTCAGAGCCTCTGTCTCCTTATCTTTCTGTGGGAATCAGCCTGTCTTGGGGGTCTCATGAGACTGGACAAGGAAGTCCGTGTAAAAGGCTGTGCTGGGTGTAGGATGACTGTCATTTCACCCCTACAGAATGGGGCATTCGTTGATGTCAAGCCCTGAGAGTGGAGACAGTGTGTGGTGCTTTTATATGCTTTTGTAGCTCCTGTGCTCAATGCAAAGGGGCCTGGCACAAGACACTAATCGTTCCTTGTCCTAAAATTCCTTTTTTTAAAAAAAAATATTTTAATTGAATTTATTGGGGTAACATTGGTTAATAAAATCATACAGGTTTCAGGTATACAATTCTACATCATCTGTATATTGTAGTGTGTGTTTATAACCCCAAGTGGGAGAACATATTGGCTGATACATCTGATAAGGGCTTAATATCTAAAATTTATAAGGAACTTATAAAACTCGACACCAAAGAAACAAATAATCCAATTAAGAAATGGGCAAAGGACCTGAATAGACACTTCTCCAAAGAGGACATACAGATGGCCGACAGACATATGAAAGGATGCCCATCGTGACTCATCATCAGAGAGATGCAAATCAAAGCCACACCTGTCAGAATGGCTACCACCAATACATCAACAAACAAGTGTTGGTGAGGATGTAGAGGCAACTCCCTTTTAATATTTTTTTATTTTAAGAGGCATTCTCATGTCTGTGACCTCATCACACATCCTGTTGCGGTGAAGGTAGGAGAAACTGATGTTGGGCAGGGCATCGCCGCCCAGGGGAGCGGAGGTAGAGAGTGTCCCCCAGACCCCCATGGCTTCATCAGCTCTGTCCTCTGAGTGAGGCACCTTCAGGTGTGACCTAGGGGATGTGGCCCCCCGAGTGGCGTGAGTGGCCCAGTGAGGAAACCACCACCACGCCAGCTCTCCTCCCGTGCCTGGGATGCTGCTATTTCAAGGAGGGGAGTCTCATTCCTAAAGCCCTGTCATGCTTTTAATGGGCGGAAAGCTGGCCCAGGCTCTAGCTGTGGAACCGGAACCTGTAGCTAAACCCAACACAGGGCGGACTCTATTGTCGTTAATTTGACAGTTTCTGGGGCAGGGGACACTGATCTGCCAGTTATGGTAGTGATGTAAGATAGTTTCCTTTAAAAATGCCCATCTTGAAGTCAAAACGAGCGAGAAACAATATGAATATACGACCCTAATACGAGTGGGACTGGGAAGTGGCGGGATGATGAGGTTGGGATGCAATGACTGGTGCTGGGAGGGTGCTTTGCTGCTGGAGCCCAGGTGCCTCCTCATGCCCTCTGCTCACAGTGCGCGTGGCTCAGCCAAGGTGCTTCCACACCCCAACCCCACACAGCCCTCAACTAACAGTGGACGCCCGACGCTGGATCAATGCCTCCTCGCCCTTGCCTCTCAGACTGAGGAGGATATGTCCTACTCAGTCTCCCAGAGCTCCTTGCAGGTCCCACAGCAGGTAGCTTGTTTAACCACACGTTTCACCAGCCTCTCTCCTCCCTCCACCCCCCACACACCCCATCTCTTTTCCCTGCTTCTCTGCCAGTGTTTTCTGGGACCACCCCCTGAATAAGTCTCATCGCAGGGTCTGCACCTGGTGGGACCTAAACTCAGACAAATCATTTCACTGGGGCTCCTCCAGCAGCCCTGCCTTTCCCTACCATGTGCCTCATCGATCCCGCCCTGTCCCTTGAAGCCCCCGGTCCCAATCATGTGGCCAGGGCGAGGAGTCCCTGAGTGCAGGTAAGAGAGGCGCCCCATGTTGAGAGGCTTCTGCATCGCCTGTCAGGGTTCTGGCCCCCAGGCACCCCTGCCAGGGGCGGATGTCTACTTCGGCCACCCATTCTCACTTTGGACAGGTCTGGAAAACAGAGATGCAGCAGCTGGGCCTCGGCAGCACTGCCCCTGCACAGCCCGGCTCCGTAGGGGAGCCAGCGATGAGCTAATCCTGCAGCAGTCCTGGAGACAGGAAAGAGCAGCCTCCCCGCGAGCAGAGGCCTGCCCCGGGCTCTGGGGAACCAGCGAGGCCGGCACTGGGAAAACTGCTGAGCCGGCCTGGAGACAAGGGCGCTCTTGTCTCCCCCGCCCTTGCCAACTCCAGCCAAACTCAGGAAGAACCTACAACGACCTTTGCTGCTTCTGCTTAGAAACAGAATCCGTGCTCCCTGAGAAAAATGTGAGAAATCAAGTCACCCCACCTGACCTGAGAGAGTCAATATTTGTAAGTAGACATTTTGGTATGTTCCCTCCATTTTCTGTTTCCTGTGCCTACATAAATGTATGTCTTACATGTATTTGTACCTGGTTGAAGTCATACAGAACATCCCATTTTGTTCCCTTCTAAAAAAACGAATGTCGTGAGCACTTCCACATGGCAAAGATTCTTGGGAGAGCTCGTTTTCAATGGCTGTGGAGTGGCCACCGAAACACTCAGCTCCCTTTTCTGGGGACTTGAGCTATTTCTAAATATGCCTTCTCTCATCCTTCCAGGGCACTGCGCCCTCCTGGCTGCTCACGCCGGACACCCCAGGGACCATCACAGCCACCCCTCCCCCCAATTCCTTAGCCTGGGAACCATGTGTCCACAAACCCTCTGTCCCATGGACTCCTCCCACTGTTCTTTTTCTCCAAAAGGCCTCTGGATCCCAGGCCTCAGCCCTCAGGGAGCTGGGGGAGGGGAGGAGAGCCAGGGGCTACTGGCCCACGACAACCTACCCCACCTGCTTGCTCAGGGTCACTCAGAGGTCCAAGTCCTGCTTCCAGCCCTGGGAAGCCATGTGACCTGGGTCTGTCTCTTCCCTGTTGGAGCCTCAGTTTCCTTCTCTATAAAATGGGCATGCTGTCAGAGCCCCAGTGGCCTCTCCAACTGAACTGGCAGGGGGTGAGCTGTGAAAGGTTTGGTCCATTAAATAGGGCAGATTGCAAGTCAGTTCCCAGGGGCCTGGCGATAAAGTCCAAAGTCCTTTCCTGAGCAGGACCTGCCTGCAGTGCAGGGGCCAGGGCAGGAGGAAGGAAGGCAGGTCCCTCCCCCACATCCCAGCTCTGCAGAGCTCACATGAGGAGGGGTGGGGGCTGATGTGCAGGAGGAAGTCTGTTCCTGGCCTTGACAAGGCGCCCAACCAGGCGGCCTGGCATTTCAAGGGCAAGGGAGGGCCTGCCTGCCCACTGTCACTGGGAGAGCCGCAGGCATTAACAAATCCCCTGCAATTTGCACCCACCAATCCCGCCTGCTCGCCGGGCAGCCGCAAGCCGTTTTTCACGCAGAGCTGCGCACAGCTTTGTTTTAGAGACAGATCTGGCAGGGTGTCCCTGAATGAGGCCATTTGTCCTCCCCGGTGATGGTGACGGGAAGGCGGCTGGCTGTGTGCTCTGGGGTGGGCAAGAAGTGGCGGGGGGGGGTGGATAGGGAAGCCATGGGGGATGTGTGAAGGTGGAGATAGGCCAGGGATGTCCCACCACCGTGGATGTCTGACCGCCTCGTTCAGCCAGGTGGGAGCAAGCATTGTTTTCAAAGACAGAGGGTTTGTGACCCACCTTCTCCTGCTTAAGGAGCCTGGGGAGAGGTGGTGAGCTGACCTGGCTGGCCCCTAATGCCTGTGCCCTGGTCCATCCCAACCGTCTGAAGGAGGTGGGACTCACCATGGGCCCAGGGTCAGGGTCTGTCTCTGAGCCCTGGGACTGCTGTGGAAGCCCTGGGGCTGAGGGCTCCAGGTCAGACAGAGACCTGTGTGGGCCCCTCCTGACCAGGAGGAGCAAGGCAGGGCCCATCACATCCTGATTCTTCACCTCCCTGGCTGGCTAGGGCCCAGGGCGTGTCTTGGTCCCCTTCCCAGGGTCTGCTGTCACTCCCCTGGGCACTGTCAACACATCAGGGAAACTGGAGCAAGCAGATGCTGGTCAACACAAGCAAGAGATCCACTTTGTGGGGCTTCCCCTTCTGGTCCAGGGCTCAGGCTGTGTTGGGAGGTGAGGGTGTGCTTGGAATAGATGTGGGAAACGCACATGCCCACAGGGCCTGGGTGTGTCCAACGGTGGGAAATGCTCAGTGTGTGACAATGGGGGAGCATGGCACTCCTGTGGCGGGTCAGCCACCACCAGTGAGTTGTGGGTTCAAGGTCCCCACTGAAAAGCAGGCACGTGACTGGACAGTGAAGTCTCCCAGAGAGCAAACGTGGGCAGCTAACCTGCAGTAGGACCTCAGATGCCTGTGGGCCACCTCCAGCTCACGGCGGGTGATTGACAGCCACCCTCTCCACTGCTCACTGAGGAATGTTGAGCTCCTCTCCTTGGGTTTCAGGGGCTGCCTCTTTCAGCGCCCCCTATCTCCTGAGTTCTCTGCTTCCTTGTCCTCCCTTCTCCAGGCACGTACAGGTTGCCTCTCCCAGGATGCTGCCCGGACACCCTGGCACCCCCCTACCTGCTGCTCTCTCCACACATGCCACTCTGCCAACAGCCCATGCCTCGTATCTCCCAAATGAGAGCCCAGTCATCACTGACCTGTCCCGGGAGACAGGCAGGGCACGAGGACACGCCCCTGCACCCTAGCCTCTCGTCCAGGCTCTGGCTGCCTTGCTGTGACCAGGAGCAGTCCCCCTTCTCTGGACCCGGGCTCCCCATCCTTTGGGTTCTGGCATTCCTATTATTTTAACATGCTGCTGGGCTGCTTACAGAGGTCAGCTGAGGGGACACAGAGGCACTCAAGCGTGGACAGTAGCTGAGGCACGCAGAGGGCTCATGGGGACCGTGGACGTGGTGACTGCTTGGTGCTTGGCGCCCATGGAGCCAGCAGGCATGGGCTCGCTCAAGTGCCGAGGAGGCTGGCATTTCTGTGCTGCCTGCCAAGTTGCTGCGGGCTGGCACACAGTGGCATTGGGGGTGGGTGGGCATGCTGCAGTCCTGGGGGACAGGCCAGGTGACCTTCCGTACTAAGGCAGAGGAGGGAGCAGCTTGGACCCCAAGGACCTTCCCTGGGAGGAGGCTCCTGCCCGCCGCATGTGCGCCTGCTCCTGTGTGCGAGCATCAGGCTAAAGGCTGCACCAGAACAAAGAGCTGGGGGCTGGGTATCTGAGGGGCCCACGTGGAGACGCCTGACTTGGCGGTTTGCTGCAGTGTCTGCTCGCTTGCGCGCTCTCTCTCTCTCTCTCTCTCTCTCTCTCTCTCTCTCACACACACACACACACACACACACTCACTCACTCACGAAGAGCACTGCCCCCAGGCCTGCTCTAGCTCCAGAGCCCACCAATGCTGGCGAGCACAGCCAGCCCAGCCCAGCGCCATCCCTCCTGACAAAGCACCGCTCCTTATTGCATGATCTCATCCCACCAGCCCTCATCTGGCCCCAGCTTGGCCTCCTGACAAGAGAGACAGTCAGGGAGATGGAGCAGGAGAAGGGGTGGGGGAGGCAGGCAGGGAGAGAAGGGGAGAGACACACACAGACACACAAAGACATGCACACAGTTCCCCCGACACGCACACGCACACGCACGCACACACACACAAGCCCCCTAATGCAACCCCAGAGACACACTCACCATCTCACACACACAGACATGCATGCACACACAAACACCAAGGAGAAAGTCTGAGAGGTGGAGGGAAGGGAAGGACAGACAGAGGCAGACAGACAACATCAGAGACCCCCAGAGAGAAAGGAGGGGAGAGACGGGGAAGGTGAAAACTGCACAAGCCAATCAGACGTGGTGGGAGCCCAGATGGAGACTGAAAGACTGGAGGGCAGAGAGGCAGCACACGCTGGCTGCAAGAGCTCTGAGGACAGAGAACGTTCTAGAACTGCAGAGACCAGACTGGGAGGGGCCTGGGCAGGCCCAGCTGTGGGCAGGGTGGCCACGGGGACCCCCACAGCTGTACCAGAGGTGGGTTACACAGGTCATGCACCCACAGAGCCTCGGGGAAGGAGAGCAGAGGAGAGCTGTCCAACAACAGGCAAGTCACAAGGCCTCCCTGAGCTTCAGCTCCCTCCTCATAGGTATAGGTAATACCCCCTGTCTCACAAAGTTGGGGCTGCAGCAAGATCGGGGAACACCCAGCACGCATCAGCAGGGCCATAAGAGACCCATGAGGGAGGGCTGCATGGCATCACCTCTCCCCCCGACAGGGAAAAGCTGGGGCTTCTGGGGGAGCCCACTTTCCTGCCTACCCCTAACCCTTTGACACGCTTTCCTGCCTTGGTTTTGCCTTTGACCTATCCTTTAGATAAGGGGTGGGGAACCATTTTTCTGCCAAGGGCCATTTGGATATTTATAACATCATTCAAGGGCCAGGCAAAATAATCAACTTAAAAATTAACCTGCTATATTTGGTCAAACACTTAATTAACTCAGCCCTAATGCCTTGGGCCAAAATTCGAGGGCCTTATATGGCCAAGTGCCAGATGTTCCCCACCCCTGTTCTAGATCCATCCCCTTGTCTCCTCCCAAATCCATAAGAAGTGGAGCCTTCCTGGTCCAGACACCAGCATCCTGGTCCTAATGTCCCCAGCAATCCATCAACCAGTTCCCCTCCTGCCCCCCACCCCACCCCTGCAACCTGTTCTTTTCTAGCTGGAACAATCTTTGCAAAATGATAATTTAGCCATGTTCTCATTACTTTTAGAACAAAGACATAATCCTCAAGACAGGCCCCATGGGTTCTCACTGCTGCTGACTTCTGCTTCTGGGCTCTGGAGCCTCTGCCCTGTTAGTTCTGCCAAAAGCCATGCTTCCTTCTACCTCAGGGCCTTTGCACAGATGGTTGTTCCCTTTACCTGTGAAGAAGCTCTTCCTCCTTTTCTTCATCTATTCAACTCTTACTCAGCCTTCCACCACTCCCGAGTGGTCTCATGGCATCCCTGAATTTTTCTTCATGGCACTTATCACAGCTTAAATTTACATACACACACATACACAAATGCACATGCACATACATCTGTGATTATTTGATCAGTGCTTTTCTCTCTCTCTAGACCAGGGGCCAGGAAACCATGGCCTATACCTGCTTTCATGAAAAAGGTTTTATTGGAACTAGCCACACTCATTCATATCGCCTTTGGTTGCTTTCGTATGGACTGTGAGGCCTAAACTATTGACTACCAGGCCCTTTACAGAAAAAGTTCGCCAATCCCTGCTCCAGACTGCAAGTCTGCCAAGGTGGGGCCGTATCTGTTTTGTTTCTCATGAGGCCCAGCCCTGGCCAGGTGCCTGCACAAAGCAGGTGCTTATCAGAGACAAGGATGCATATGTTTCTTGGATAAGTAGCGATTTTTACCTTGTCAAAATTGTATTGACTTAAGTTATTATGAAAACTGCAGATTCCATCAGGAACAGACATCACTTATGGGATTCCAAGAGCATTTCTGGCAAGCAGTTCAATATAGCAGCGACTTCTCAGCCCAGGCCGGCGCACCCAGGATCCCACAGCAGCTCCTGGCCAACGTGCCCTGCCCCACCATCCAGAGGTGCCCACGACCCGGTGCACGACTGCCCGCAGACATGAGAGGGAGCCCAACCCCTCATTCAAGCGACTGGGACTTAGGAAAACACATCACGAGACGCCCTTTCAATGTTTTCATTAAGGCTCTTTCTACATCTACTCCAAAGACCTGGTCGAGGAATTCAGAGAAAACGTCTGTTTTATCCTTATACGGAGAAATCGTTGATTTTTTTTTTTTCCAATGAGTTGTTCTGACTTGATAAGAATGTTAACAACAGCGAGACACTGTGCTTGGCGCTGTACATCTTTCTATAACTTATAGTGATCACTGCAAGGTCGGTCACATGGTCATTCCTGCCTTCCTGAGGAGAGGAACTGAGGCTCAGAGACCACACGCTCAGCAGGTGGCTGGGCTGGGTTGTGATAGGCCCTTGGAGGACTAAAGCTTACACTGTACCCTGATGAGGATGGCGGGAGTGTGCAGCTGTACCTGCCTGGTGGGTGTGGAGCCCTCACAGACAGAATGCCGCCTGCCTCTCAGGGCCTCTATTTAAGATGGGGCCGTGAGGTCCCTGTTAGAAGCCTGGATGTGCTGATTTATTTTTATTGAACAATTTTTTTAATGACTACAGTGGAGTGTCAGAGTTAAGAATGCTGACTCAGGAGTACAGACCTGGGCTTAAATCCCAGCTCTGCCACTTTTTAGCTGAGTGACCCGAGGAAATATCTTCAGCTTCTCTAAGCCTCAGTTTCTTCATCTATAAAATGGGAATGATGACAGTGCTCATGCCCAGGGGTCACTGTGGTGATAAAATGAGACAATATACGGCTCCCTTTAACCTGCTGTTGGGGTGTGGTGTGCCTTGGACCACCTGCTGGCCCTGAAGTGCCCCTGAAGGTAAGAATACTTCCCGAGACAATGAACAAGTCTCGCCCACAGGCTCTGAGCCTGGCTGCACCTGGAGGCTCACACCACATCTGGATAAACCTAGGCACCAGCCAACTGGGGTGGCAAACAGCCCTGGGTTAGAGTCCAGTTCCCCTCCCACATCCCGATGATGTCTGTGGAGCGCCCCCGTGGTCACCTACCGGCAGACTTCGGAGTGAACTTGTCTCGGTTCGCGGCACACACAGCCAGCAGTCTGTAGCCGAGGTCCAGGTCGAACCCTTGCTGAGCTGCCACCCGACTGACCACCTGCCAGCAAGAGGGGAAGGGAGGGCAGGGGTGAGTCATTGCCTACCCCAGGCCTCTGAGCCCAAGGAGCAGATGTGCCCATTTTATGGGTGAGGCGGGCAGGCTGAGGCCTGGTCAGTCACTCAGCAAACACGGACAAGCACATCTTCCATGCCAGGCCTCCCAGACCCCAGAAGGCCCATGCCCACCTCCTCCCTGCCATCATTATAGATCTCCTGTACCCACGTCTCGGGGCCTTGCTGCCCTCGTACTCCAAGCAAAGTCCCCTCCCAGACCACTGACACCCCCCGCCCCCCATCCAAATCTGCCCATAAGGAGAAACACTGATGACTTAGGACACTGGGCTCCCATGGAGCTTCAGCTTGGAGTCGCCCAACTGCCAAGGCTTCCCCCGATAGACACTCCTACACTCCGCGTTGCTCTGCACTGGGCCAAGCCCCTTGCAGCCCCTTGGACCTCAGCCCAGAAACTGTACAGCTCTCACGCGTGGCCTGGGTCAGTCTCCAGGGCCAAGCACTGGCTCGCACACGGGCGGCTTTCGTAAGAACATCACCAATAGCTGCGTCTCTGGAGCCTGGAGGTCTCACCCATCTCCTGTGAACCTAGAAGTATGGCCCAGGAGGGAGAGGGGAGGGCCAGGGAGGGCTGGCTGTCCCCAGGAAGCAGGGTGGGCCAGGGTGCTCCCGGGGCCCTGCAAGTGGCCCACAGGCTCACGGCCATCAGGCACCACTCCCTCCCCTCCCACTCCCAGGTGTCCTGCGCCTGCCAGCTTTGTTCCTTCCTGCCCGCCTTCCTCATTAACAGCAGGCAAATTAGGTTCCTTATTAAGAAGAAAGGACCTTGGAAAATGGAGTCGCTTCAGGAAGCAGCTGGGCGGCTCAGGCTGACTGGGAAAGGAGTCCAGAGGTGGGGCTCTCCCTTGAGAGAGGGAGACTCACCGTCAGGCCCTAGAGACCACCTGCTCCAGAGGCACGCAGAGCCCTCAGAAGGCCCCAGGGTGTCATGGGGTTGGGCCTGGCCCCTGTGGCCATTAGTACAGCTCCCCATAATGTGCTTTCTATTTAGGGGGTCCTTACAAGGACTCTAGGGCTAAAAAGGGTGGGAACACCACTAATCTAGGCCGACCCTTTCATTTAAAAAATGCAGACCCTGGAGAGTGTCCGTGGTGAATCAGGGAAGAGCGGGGGATCCCCTTTCCAGGACCACCAGAGCCTCTTGGAATGGTGCCCGGCCTCCCCACCCCATCTCCTGGGAACCCCCTGTAAGGAGGAAACATGACTTTCTCAGGTTAGAATGTTTGCTCAGCTTCTCAGCCTCAAACAGAAGCCCCTGATGCAGAGGTCTTCGTCCCCCCCGCCCCCGCCCCAGGCCTCTTTCTCATGGGCTCTATTCTCTCCTGTACTGTGATTCTCAACCTCCCCCCACCCCCACATACACACCATGTTCCAGAATCTCTGGGCCACCCCAGGGCGGGGGTATCCTCACTGTGAGTCTCAATGTTCAAGCAGGAAAACAAGGCCCCTAACTCTTTATGGCAGACAGACAGGTCTACAGACAGACACTGCAGAGTCCTCCCCAGGGAGGAGAGCCCTGGGGTGTGAGCAGTCTGCACAGGGAGTCAGTTTGGACTGGAGCATCAATGAGGCGGCTGTTTATGGGAAATGTCAACACGGGCGAACAGTATAGTAAGAGAGTTGGCTCCGGGCACTGAGGGCTGAGTAGACATTTTGTAAGCAGAGATGCTCCAAATTCTTACAACGGCTCGTGAGGGGGTGTTATTTCCTGTTTTACAGATGAGGAAACCGAGGGTAAAATAACAGCCCAAGGTCCACGAGAGGGCCAGAATGTGACCCCAGGCAGCCAGGCCCCATGCACGGTCAACTCTTCCCAAGAGAGGGCCTCTTTTTCAGCCCACAAAGGGTTAAGGCCACAGCTTCCAACCAGCCTGGCTTGGAGAACCCTCAGGCCCTAGTTTGAGGGCAGGAAGGTAAAGGTCCCACTGTTTGGCCAATACTGGCTAATCCTGTTGCTCTGGTTTAAAAAAAAGAAAAACTAGCTAAATTGAGCAAGAGGGGCCTGGTGCTGGTACAAGGGCTGTCCTGCAGGCTGGGCCGGACCCTTCAGAGGACCCTTCAGAGGAGCGGAAGTATGTCACCAAGTCCCCCGAGTGCCAGCCTTTAGAAGAGTCACTGACAAGGAGGCTGAAGCCCGGAGAAGGCAGAACCTCACTGAAGGTCACACAACACAGGTGTGGCCCAACGTGCTAAGCTGGACCCTGTGACCCCAAAGTGTGCATGTGCCCCCCTGGCTTCTGGGCCCAGCCTGAGGACCCTGGGAAAGTCCTGGCTTCTGGGCCCAGCTGAGCAGTCTGTTGTGTTTCAGAGGCCTGCTCCCCCTGAAATGGGCAGCACCCTCTGTGGGGTCCCATGGAAGGAAGACCCCTCTTCCACAAAGGCTGTGGCAAGCAGCCTCGCGCTGCTGCCCTCTGCTGGCTGCAGGGCCCACCCAGCTCAGCCCTCCTCAGGCTGGCTGGCTGAGACCCCGACCCCACGTCCAGGACCTACAGGTCAGAAAATCCAGCCACTCATGCCACAGAGAGAAATGGAAGCCCAGGTAAGGCTCCTGTTGATGTGCTAACTGGTCTCTGTTTCCTTCTTCCACCTCAAGAGTGGGGGTGTGCTCAAGGTCACGTGGCCCAGACTCAAGAGAGGGGGTGTGCTCAAGGTCATGTGGCAAATACATAAATCCTCAAGCGAGTGTGTTGCTTTGAAAAGTGGTGAGCCTTCTGGCCAGGAAGCAGGACAGGCTGTCTGGGAGAGGTCAGAGAAGGGTTTCTGCTCCCCTGGGGGGCCAGACACACAGCCAGCCCCTTCTGACTCCAACCGTCGGGGAACTGGAGGCATGCTGGGCCTGTGCGCTAATCCTGCTCCCCTCTATCCTGTGCAACCTATGGCTCAGTCACACAACCTCTCTGAACCTCAGGTTCCTCTCCTATGAAGGTTTGAGGATGACCTCCATTTCCACAGTTGTGTGTAAGGGGCCCTGCCATGTTGAGTCTCATGGCTGTACCCTAACCCCTCAGGGCACTTCGCTACCAGTCTCAACACAGGGCTGGTCTTTGTGCTACTGCTTTGGAGTCAGGCATAAGACTGGGTTCTGGTTCTGCCACTTACTAGCTGTTCTACCTCACTCAAGTGACTTAATCTCTCTGGGTCTTAGGGTCCTCATATGTGAAATGGGTACAAAATGCCCTCCTTGCAAGGGTGACAGCCAGCACAGAGTTCAATGAATGCTGTATGTGAATGTCCGCCCAGGGCTTTGGCAGTGAGGGCTTTGAGGCTGCAGGGACTTCCTCACAGGAGAGATTAAGCTCCTGTTGATGTGCTAACTGGTCTCTGTTTCCTTCTTCCACCTTCTACCTGCCCCCCTCCCCTGAGCCTTCTAACAGGAGGAAGAGGCAGCAAGTCCAGGGAGGCCTGACTGTGAGGGGGACACCCAGAGAAAAATCCTGGCTCTGTCACTAAGATGGATGGCCGGGGAGTGAGCAATCAGCACCATCAGGAAAAACCTGGTCCTGAGCGGGGGAGGTGCCCCAGGCTCCTGCACTTCTGAATCCTGGGGTCAGAGGGCATGAAGGGAAGGGTGGACAGAGGCCTGCCAGGGGCCCAATGGGGTCCAGAGCCAGTCACTTGAATTGTGCCTGAGCTGATTGGAAGCAGTAAAGCAGTATGGCACAAATGTGTCAGTTTTCTGCCGAGGCTAAGTGGTTTTTAATTTATATCCTCTAAGTAAGCCGGATCCAGAGGAATTTGCTCCCAGAAGTCACCCAGGGGATTGTAGTAACCTGGGAAGCGCATGCTGCCACCTGGATTGGGCGAGGTACATGTGTTTGGTGGGGGCTGGACAGCCTTGCCGGCTAGGGCCCTTGGAGTCTCTGACCTCACCAACCCATCCCTCTCTGTGGGCAGGGCTTGGACTAAAAGTGCCTGGGGAAGGGGAAGACTGGCAGAATGGCCCTGGGGCACCTGGGGGTCGTCAGCGTTACCAGCTGAAACTATAGCCAGCTGCTCCCCCACTCTCAGTTGCCTTGTTTGTAAAACAGGGTGATGATACCTTCTCTGCCTACCTTGAAGGGTCTGCATAAGGATGCAAGGGGGCAGTGCCCAGGAAAGTGCCTTGGACACTGAGGGTGTCTTCTGTGACCCTCCACCTCACCTTTCTCTCCCACTGGTTCTACTGAGCTCCAAGGACAGTCAGACTTGGGTCTCTGCAGCTGTGGCTGGTGGGCCAAGGACCCCTTTCTGACTAAGTAGCAGGCGAGAGGAGTGGGGGGCAAAGATGGCTGTTCAACCAAGCATATGCCTTAAGCAGGGGTGCAATGCGGAGAGACCCAGCAGAGTGGCGCTGTGTCTTTGTCCAGTTTCCCCTGCCTGGAAAGCACAGCCCCTGCCATGTCCAGTCAAATCCTAAGGGTCCTCCCTGGACTTCCTCCTCCAGAAAGCCCTCCACAATCCCTCCATCCTACCCTCGAAGGATGCTCCTCTTCAGAGCTCCTATCCTCACACAAATCGTATCCCATCACTCATCTGCTGAAGACCTTTCAAGGGCTGGCCACCGCCCTTCAAATATGCAAACTCTTCTCGCTTGGCCTGCTGGCCCTGTGTTAGCTGCTTTCTGCTTCCTCTTCAACCTCATCTTGAACCCCTCCCCCTTTCGCGTGCTCTGTACCTTGAACAAACCAAGCCCCAGGGCCTTTGCACCAGCAGTTCCCTCTGCCTGAGGACCCTTCCCTCTCATTGAAGCTGACTCCTTGCCATCAGGTCTCAGCTGGAGGTCACCTCCTCAGGAGGCTTTTCCTGACCACCAGCCTGTCCTTCTCACGGGTGTGTGTCCTTAGTGTCAGCCTCCCACTGGAAAGTTAGCTGCTTGGGAGAGATCTGTCTGCTGCACTCACCGCACTTCCTCTGTGCCCAGCACAGGGCCTGGCTCACTGCAGGGACTTGATGAGTATTTATTGAGTATTAATGAGTTTTAATGAATGGATGAATGACAAGGCTACTAGGGCAGAGTAGTTACTGGACATCTCATGCCCACCTGCCAGTCCAGCGCAGTCAGGACCACTGTCTGATTCAGCTTTAAGCCCCACGTCCTAGGCAGGGCCAGGCTTGGGGCAGGGTGCTACGGAACGTGGCAGCCTGTCTGGCCATGTGTTATGGGTGATGCCCACCTCCTCCTTCACGCTTGGCTGCCTGTAGCTGGGGCGGGAGTGAGGGCCTCTGTAACATCTGTCCCTGCCCACAGGACTTAGCCTGAACCAGGATCCCCACAAAGAGGATTAAGGGAGCCGCGCAGGGAGGAAGGGAGAGCACAGTGGGCTGAAGGTTGAGGAGGGCTGCTAGGCAATGCAGGTGGCAAACTGAGTTGGCCTAGTGTTCCCAATGGGGGCCAGATGGTGTCGGCTTTGGACAAATAGAGGAGCCTGGGAGGGGCCTGGCGGCAACCCTGCCTGGCATGCCTAATGGCCAGGAGCTTTTCTGTGGAGGCAGATGGGTCTCAGCTTGAATCCCAGGTCTGCTGCTCATGGGCTGTGGAACCTTGGGAGGTCAGTCACAAGTCTCCGTTTCCTCCTCTATAAAATGGGGAAGGTGGCAGGACCAGCTGCACAGAGTGGGTGTGAGGATTCCGTGAGAAGGCGTGTCCGGTGGGCCAAGCTCAGCGTCAGGCAGAGAAGAGGTGCTTGGTAACGATGGCCCACGTTATGGTCCTTGTGGTTATGGTCCTTGTGGTCGCTATTCCTCTCACTCCAGGCCGGGGAAGTTCTGGGCCTTTTGCCTCCCTCCTGGCTGCAGCTTCACAGGAAGTGTGATGCCCTCAGGCTTTACCCATTGTTTCCCCTGGCCAGGCATCCATCTTAGTCTCTCCTGCCCACGCCTTGGGGTAGTGGGGCTCCCCAGCAATCTGTTTACCCAAATTCTCTTTAAAGCTGACTCAGGCCCTCTGAGCAGCTGCCCTCACTGGCCACCGAGGTGCCTTCACACTGACCGATACAGGTCACATGGCTGGGGACATTCGCGAGCGTCGGGCTCCTTCCCTGTGGCTGTCAGCCAGCAAGCTCCTAAGCTTGGCCAACCACACCACCAGCTCTGGGCCTGGCCTCCGCTGAGCTCGCATCCTCGATCCTTACCCAGCTGAGTTAACTTCAGTTCTCGGGGTCTCGTGTGCATCTGGGCCTTTGCACGTGCCCCAGGTGCCTGGGACACTCTGGCTACCCTCAGCTGCTTGTGCAGGTGGACCACAGTCCTGTAGATGGCGAAGTGGCTCCTTTTCTCAGCGTTCTGTGACCCACCTACCCCATCTCTCAGTTAAAGCTCCCTTTTTCTGTGTTTCCTCCACCTTGTACACAATTTTCTCAGCCATCTCTTTCCACGTCCATGTCTGTCTCCTCTACTAAAGAGGAAATCAGGCTCGGCAGAGCCTTATTCATCATTGGGTTCACAGGGGAATGTACATGATAAACAAGGGATCAATCAGTCTTCATTTAGATAGGTAGATGGATGTAATAGGAGCTCAATAAATGCTTATGTGAATAGCTAAGTGGATGAATGACCATAAAAATAGCTCAATAGATGTTTACCTAAGTCAAGGAACAAATGACTGGGTAGATGGGCAAACCCTTCAAGAGTCTCTCTGCTTTGCTTATGATGGAACATTTACCCCATTAGACTTATAACTCGCCAAAGTAGGCCTGGTCTTTCTCACCAAGTGTGGGGAACCCACATCATCATGGGGACTATATCTCCCCATCAGACCAGTTTCCTATGGTGCCTATATGTCAGGGGTGAGCACAGACGGCCATCCCCTCCATCAGGGATGTCTTCCTATCTCTCATCCCCCATCACCTGTGGCCTCCCCTGCCCCTGGCCAGGCATGCTGGTCCCAGCCATCTTCTCTGGGCATGTGCAGGTGGGGAGGGTGCGGACTCACCGTCAAACAGCCCATCAGGCTCTGCTCGAAGGGCCGCTGGAAGGCGCGTGGGTCTCCACACCAGTCCAGCAGCTCTGTGGCGGCATTGTGGAAGTTGGCAGGGTTCTGTAAGTGCTGCGGGAGGGAAAGGAGACAACATGAGGTCCCAGGAATGCAGACAGCATGGTAGCAGGGAAGACCCCAGGCCTTAGGGAGAGGAGACTCAAAGGCCCGATTAATGAGTTTTCTTCAACTTCTCCTCATACACCTTCCCTTTGCATCTCCTTCCCAGCCCAGTCCCTGGCAGGATAGGGAATAGCAGCTGCATTGTAAAGGTGGGGAAACCAAGGTCAGAGAAAGACAACGACTGTAGGTATTAAAGTGATATCTGGGTCCTGGCAGTGCGGGAGGTGAACCCTGCATGGTAGAGGAGGGTGCCATCTGGCTCCAAAAATTGGGGGTTAGCTTTTCCTGAGCCAAAACAGGCTGGCCCTGGAGATTCCTCCTTGACAACTCCCCTCCCACACCCTCCACCTATGGCTTCAGACCAAATGCTACCACAGCTAAGTCACACAGGAGCAGGGGGCTGGGAAGGTGGACTAAAACCAGGTTGTCACACCAGGGCCTGGTAGATGTGGCTTTTCAACTCCTGGTTTCCTGGGCCCAGTCTGGCTCAGCTTGGGGCTGTTGGCATTGTTGGGAGGGGTCCCAGCCAAGCCCAGGCCCCTCCCAGTCAGGAGTCTAATCAACAGAAACTGATTCTAGTGCCAAGGACTCTAGACCCGGCCTCGACTCAGGCCTTCCCTCCTTGACTTAACATGTATCCGTGTCTTCCCAGGCCCCGCTGGGCGAGGCACTGAGCCCAGCATCATGGAGCAGGTGGGGAGAAGCTTGGAGTCCCGCGTTGGGGGTGACTACGTGTGGGTCCTCCGACAAAGGTCGGAGTGTAAGCAGCTGCAAAGGGGAAGGTGGTCCCTTCTGAGCTTCCTGTGGCCTTAGTGCTGGGAGACACAGGGAACAACAGCTGCCCCCGGGGACTGCAGACTCCCTACCTGCAGCACAAGTCAGCCTCAGTGCCAAGGCGGGGAGGGGTCTTAGGGCTGCAGGTGCCAGAAGTGGGAAGGGAGCGGAATGTGCTGTGTGACCCTCTGGGGCAGGGCCTCTGGGGGTCACACTCTGCCTTCCTTCACCTCTTACTAGCTGCTGAGCTAGGGTATGGAAGCTCACAGGACGGTGGTGGAAATGTTTGTTTCTTTCAGTTAGGGTTTTATGACTGTTGTTCTATACAACGTGGCTTGTGCAAGGCAAGGTTTAAAAATGGGTGCAAGCAAGTGGAATGAATGAGAATACCCTCCTTCCATGAAAGAACAAGGAGAAGGGGAGATGAAGGAAAGGAAGAGGGCAAGCGTGCAGCCACACAGCCGTGTCACAGGGCCGGGTGGGAACTAAACAGGAGACTCACCCGGCCCTGGCAAAGTGCCCGGCGTGTGGGGTGTGCCCGCGTGGGGCTGCCCTTGGCCGTGTCCGCCTCCCCAAGGCTGTCCGGGAAGCACGGCTGAGCTTGCAGCTCGCAGCTCGCAGCTCGTGGCCTGGCTCCACCCAGCACTCTCTCTGCAAAGGCAGAGCTCTGCGCTTCATTTGCAGCACCCGGGAGGAACTGCCACATATAGAAGCACGCCCTTTGGGAGGGCACAGTGGTCCTCACCTCTGTCCTTGTGCACAGAGGTGACTGGTCCCTTCTGAGGCCACGGGTGGCACCTGGGCTACACCAGGAAAGCCAGGGAAATTGGCCAGTTCCCTGCCCCACAGCCTCCTTTCGCTAACAGAGTTATTACGTTTATTTACATGATGTCACACCCAATTAGTAGGGTCAGCAGCAGCCACAGGTTGCCCTCTGAGCTGCCTGCCCGCAGCACCCCCACCCTTGGCACCCTCTTTTGGGGCTCTGGGCTCACAAGTGGCCTATGAAGGCAAGCTCAGGGGCCATCAGCTTGGGCTCTGAGTGGTCACCTGTGGGCACCACTCATTGGTAGAAAGAATGTCAGGCATCCCATTCAGTGGCTGTTGCTCAGCAGCACTGCGGCTCTGGCCAAGCCCCTCGCTTCTCTGTGCGCTGGTTGCCCGTTTCCACTCTGAGGTGACTGGTGGGCACGGAGAGACTGAGTGATATAGTGAAGTGAGCGGGATAGACCTGGACCAAACCCCACCTCAGCCACTGAGCCACACAGCCCCGGCTGTGTTCCGAGCTGCAGATCCCTCATCTGTAAAGGAGGGTGATGACAGCTCGCAGGGCTGCTGCAAGGGATATAAACGATAACCCTGATGACATTCCCCCCCCCCCCCCACCCAGAGGAGGGCCAGGGGATGGTGGCTACTGCTCTGCATGCTGAGACCTTTGCACTGTCTCTCGTTTCTTCTACGAGCGTCTTGAGCATAGAAACAACGCTCTGTCCACCTCTGGACCTGGAGATGGCACAAGGCCAGGCCTGCACAGGTGGTCAGTAAGCAGCTAACTGTCCAAAGGAGGGTCCATCTGGAGGGGCCAGCAAGCTGACCACTTCAGAATAGGTCCCAGGGGCACATGGAGAGGCTGGTGGGTGAGGCTGGCCAGCCTTGGATGGGCTGGGCATGGGAGCACAGATCTGAATCACAGGCACAGGCCTCCCTGGCTGTGGCAGGGAGGACACTAATCCCCTGTCCCCATCAGGAAGCCTGCCCATCTCCACAATTCCTCAGGAGATCTGGGCTCTATCCACTGCCACTGAGTCTGTTGGGGCAGGAGTAGTGGACAGTGCCCAGACCAGGAATTGGCTACCCAGACCAAGTGATGAATGCCTTTTCCTGTCAATCCACCTGTAAATCAAATGATCCATCCATCCACCCAAATATGAATCAGTTCATAACTATCCATCCACTTACCCACCCACCCATTCAGCCATTCACTACTTTATCCATCACTCATCCATCCACTCATCTACCTACCTACCTACCTATCCATCCAGAATTTATCCAACCACCAACTCATCCATTCGTTCATCCATTTATCCATCCATCATCTAAATATCCCCACCATCCAACCACCTCACCGCCCATCCACATGTCCATCCACCCACCCATTTATTCATTCCCATCACTACCCACTTATCAGTCCACCCCTGCCCCCTTTCCCCAGCATACGTGGGGCTCACCCTGGCCTGGGCACTAAGCTAGACTTAGAGATGGATATGGCACATCCTCTGCTCCCAAGGAACTTAGCCTGGTGAGGGGCCTGATATATGCCCTGCAGGGCCTACAGCTCAAGGGAGAAAGCACAGGAGGGGTGAGGCAGCTGTGTGCCCAGGAAGCACTGGAATTCAGAGATGTGCACCGGGGGTTTGGGGAGGCTGCTGTGCAGAAAGGAGCTGATTTGCATGGCTTTGCAGGTAAAGCCCAGATGTGCCTGATGTCTGAGTGGGGCACAGTGTAGAGGGCACTGATTCTTCTGGTACCCGAGGTTGAGAAGGGGAAAAGGCAGCTGAGCCAGAGGCCTAGAGGGAAGATGAGCAGCGGGGTGTGGGGGATGGTGAGTGCAGCGATGGCTAGAACAAGGCGGGCGGTGGGGGAGGGAAGACTAGAAGAGGGGCAGAGAGGAGAGTGGAGAGTTGGAGGCTGCAGGCTGGAGGCCCCTGACTGGAGCCCTTCCAGAGAGAGGTAGGCATAGCCGCCACATCCATCATCCTCAGCATGCAGACCTGCCCACCTTTCTCTTCTGATTAAGATACAGGACGTCTGAGAATCAACAGTCCTCAGCCAGCTGCGGCCACCCTCTGGGGCAGCTGGGGAGCGTCTGACCTGAGGTGTGGGAGGGGGCGTGGAGGATGCAGAGAGCTCTGAATGGCAAGGAGGGCATCTGGACAGCTTGCTCACCCTCAGAAACATGCCACTGTCTGGCCCAAACGCAGAGTTCCGTGGGTGTGTGCACACGGTGTGTGGGCAGACTGGGAAGAGCAGCTGCAGTGATCCCTGCCTTCCAGCTCTCCGCACACTATGGCTGGGCATGCGTTACCATGCCCACTCGGCAGGCAAAGCAAGATAAAAGTGGCAACTTAACCAAGGTCATGTAGCTAGTGAGGGCTGGACTCAGCTTTGCTAGTAAGTCTGATCTCTGGGCACCCCACTTCGAGAGGGCTGGACCCCGAGAATAAAGGGCACCCGGATTCCTGGTGATGCAGAGCCAGGAGGGGTAGAAAGGGCAAGTGCTGAGCAGGCCTCAGGAGCAGCTGCGTGCCTGGCACAGTCTCATGCATAGGGGGCATGACTGTATCGTTGGGGGGCGGAGGCCACTCACAGCGAACCCTCATGGGCTGGAGAAACTGGGTCAAAGGCAGAGCCTTGCAGAGGAGGGGGAGGGAGGCAGGGGAGGAGGGAGCGCACGTCTGGTTTCTATTCTGTGACCGTGAACAGAGGCGTAATTGGCATTTGGGAGAGCGGCTAGGGCTGAGTTCAATCCGTAACAAGTCCTCTTCAATTTCCTCTCCTCAGCCTGCGCACAGGCTTCCGAGATTGCCCTGCTTGATGCTAATGGGAGGACACATCCCTCATTCCCCCGACCAGCCTCAGCTCCACCAGCCCCGGAGCCCAGGGAGGACCTGCTATGGGGGGCGGGGGGTTGCGAGCTGGGGTGCTAGGCCAGTGGCCCACTCTGCCTGAGCTCCCTGCCAAACCCGCTGAAGCCAGGGGACGTGCCCCAGCACTGCCCTTCCTGTCACTGAGCCATGGAGGACAACAGCCTTGCCACCATTAGCTGTCACCTGCCACGCGCCAGGGCTGGGCCTGTGCTTCACCCACAATATCCTCACAGCATCCTACCAGGTGGGCCTATCGGCCCCAGCTGACAGATGGAGAAACTGAGACCCCGCAAAACAAAAGGACAGCACACTGTGGGTACATGGAGCTGTGAGGATTGGGCCCAGGTCTGTTTACTATCAAAGCCACACCCCTTCCCCATATCTGCTCCTCCCTGGAGTAAAATAATATTCCGGAGTCTGCACAGATGCTGCCACTCGGAGCTGCAGGGAGGCCAAGCTCAGAGGGTGGGCACAACCCTCCCAGAGCTGAGGTCTGGGAAGGAGATTAGGCACTCATTGCATCCTCGCAGTGCACAGCAGAGCCCAGAGAGGGCCTGACACAGCTGGGAGAGGGGCAGGGACGAGGCAGAGCCGGCATTTGAACCTAGGTGTGTGTGACTCCAGTCAGGATGGTCCATGCCAGCAATGCTCTCCCAAGATGGGTGGTCAGGTAGCCCCAGGCAGTCGACCCATATCCACCATCACCTCCATCCTGGGCCCCAGATGCGCAGCTACAGGGCAGCCAGCACCCCTACTGCCTGTCCCTGCAGAGGAGTGAGCTTGGCCACACACCCACCTGCTTGATGCACTGCAGGCGGTCATTGGTCTGCTGGATGTGCCTGTCCATAGAATTCATTCTGGCCGTTTCACTGGGTTCTACCCGAGAGCCATGAACGTTGTCCAGCCTGTGGAGAGAGAGGAGCGTGGGCGTCACTGGGGTTGCGCCAGGCCCACCAGCCTTACAGCCACCTTCCAACCCCCACACTGACGTGCTGGCCCTGGAGGCTCCCAGCAGGTTCCTGGGCCCTTTGTGAGGCATGGCGGCCTCTGCCCCAGGCAGCCGGGCGCTGGAGGGAGGAACCGTGGCCCCAGCTGCTCAGCCTGTCCTTCCCCACGCGTGGCCCTGGGAGCCCCATCCGTACTGAGGATGGGAGGTGCCCCCGGGTATTCTCTGTGGTGACTGATGTGAGCACTGGGCAGGTGTGTCCACCATGGGACGTGCAATGCACACTCAGACACACGCATTTCTATGCATACGTGTGTGTTAGGTGGTAGTGGTGGGATGGCAACTTCATTTCCAGTTTCCAGTTCAGGGCTTAGCCCTCTCGAAGTGGCTATGTGTGTGTGAGCATGTATGTGTGTGAACATGTGTGTGTGAGAGCATGTATGTGTATGAGCATGTGTGTGTGTGGTAGGATCTTCCCATGTGACGACCTCCACTGCACTTATGGTGTAAGTGTGAGTGTTGTGTGCCTCCTCAAACCCCCACACTTTGGAGTTCTTCACACTTTACAAACCACTCCAACTCCATTTCCCCCCTTTGCCCTCCTGGGAAAGAAGGAGGGAGGCAATTACTACCATCTCCACTTTCTAGATAAGGAAACGGAGGCTCGCAGAGAGGAAGGGAGCTACTCAGGGTGGCACAGTGCTAGCCCATGGCTGCGTGGTCTTGGGTACATGAATGTCCTGGCCACCAGGCTCACTCTTCCTGAATGGCTGGTGGGAGCACTAACGTGAGTGCCACTCCTCCCAGGTGGTGAAGCCAAGTAGGAGAGGCCCCCTCAGCTCCAAAGACCCTGGAGACTCCAGGCCTCTGCAGGGCAGCCACGCGGATAAAGGGGAGAGGGAGATAGAGAGGCGGAGTGTTCAGCTCTGGTGTCCCCACCCTCAGAGGTCCAGGTCCTTGGGTCAAAGCAGAAGTCTGCCCAGTGCTGGGTGGGTTTGCCCTCACACAACTCAGTGGGCATTTCTGACATACGGTCCGACCCGGGGCACTGAACAGAGGCTTATGGCCCAGGCCTCTCCCAATGTCTCTATTCTGAGACATTGCCCCCCAAAGGTTCCTCATCTCTGGCCCCACTTACTGGGCACTTTCTATGTGCTCACTTTACTTCTCATGCTCACTCTCTAAGACTAGAATTATCTCCATTTTACAGATGAGGAAACTGAGGTCCTGAGACCTGCCAAGTCCCCACAGCTACTAGGTGTCTGGACTGGGGTCCATATGCCTGTCTGCTTCCATGCCCCGTGTCCATTAACCTGGAAAACACACTCTTAAAAGCAGAGCTGCTGCCTCACTTGGGCCTTGTCCTTTTGATACGTGCTTTCTGGGTTCACTCCATCTTGAAGCTCTCCAGCAGACAGATCACAATGAGGGAGTGTCCCGTATTTATTTCTTCTTCCCTCGCCCCAGCAACCATCCCTCCACTCCCCCCACTTAGCACACATTTATACACCCAGATGTCTGACTTCTCCATCCATCGTTTATCCAGCTACATGCCTGTCCCACAACTCAGTGGGCATTTCAGACACACGGTCAGATCTGGGGCACTGAATAGAGGCTTATGGCCCCTGCACCTGTGCACACATCTTTAGTGTCCACTTGCACATCCATGGCTGCTTCCAACTCTCCCAGCGAGTGCTTTCCCGTACAGGACTGTGCTAGGCCTACGGGGCATACAGGGATGAAAATGAATTAAGTTTACAATGGTCAAGAAACTCTTGGTCTAAGTCTGTGTTCACTCCAGGTCACCTTCCAGGTGACTATTTGTTGAGCTCCTCCTATAAGTCGGGTGTTTCAGGCCCTGGGCACAGATAGACACTGTTACTATACCCCCTCCCACTTTACAGATGAAGAAACCGAGGCTCAGAGATTATAGTAGAAACTAGCTTCAGAATCCTGGCTTTCCCATCACAGCCTAAATTGTACAGGAACAGGGAAGCCCCTGCAGGAGGGTTCTCTGATGTAAACATGTGTGCTGGGGGAGAAGGAAGAGGTGAGGTTGTCCCTGAAGCAGGGGCTGAGTTTACATGCACAGAGCTTCAGCCAGTCTCACGTGGCAAGTGCTCCTGGGGCCAGAGACAAAGCATGTGGGCATGGGCACATTGGCTGCCAAGGTCCCCATCAAGGAGTGGTTTCCACAGCCAGCCAGAGGGCAACATTTTGCCCCAGGCCAGCTCCACGCAAGAAAGACCAGGTCTCTGCAGGCCTCAATCCTGTCCTCAGGCCGCAGCCAACCAGGACAAAGGGCCTGCAGCGACCCAAGTGGCCAGCGGGGGGCACTGTTGATGAGCCTACGCGCCCAGAGGGGCTTCCAGCAGGCTTCTCTGGCATCTAGGCCTTCGTTTGTTTCCCCATTTGTAGAGCAGGATGGTGAGGGTGAGGGATCAGATGGCCTCGTGAAGCTCCATCTCTAAGTAGGAGCTGTGCCCAGGATGGGCACAGCATCTGGTCTAGGGTGGGAGACCTAGTAGGGCTTTGATAAGGCACCTGTCAAATGACTGACAGATCATTTCTGGAACCTGGGGCACTTGGGTCATCCAGGGAAGCCCCCAGCAGGCATGGGGAGTCCAGAGCCCCCAGGCAGTCACCTTTGGGCCCAGAGGCAGTGGGGCCACAGTTCACACGTTAGGAAGCAAACAAAAAAGGCGGGAGGGAAGGGAACTGTCCTAGCTCAGGCCGGGCTCCAGGCAGCTCATGGCCATCGTGTCTGGAAGTCAGTGGCTGGTCGGAGTTGGCTTCTAGAGTCAAAGATTCTCCAAATATCAATACCCAAAGGTCCTTTAAAGTCTCCCACTAGCCTAACAGCTCAGCTGGTTTTATTTGGGGGAGCCCGAGCCTGCAGGAGTTTGTCCAAAGCCACAGAGGCCCTGGGCGCTCTTCTTCCAGGCTAGGGCTCCTGACTGGAGAAGCCAAGAAATGGACAGGTGGGCCGGGGACATCTGTGAGACCCAGAGACGGGGTGGCAGCTAGCAGGGGAAACACCACAGGCCACAATTGTGTGTCGTCTATAGTAAAAGAACAGAATGCCTGGCTGATTATGGAGGCACTCACAGGTGAGGGGACATTTTTAAACTGCTGAGATCAATGGAAAATCAGGGTTATCAACAGCAGGAACAGATGCGGCTGTCAGCGCCAGCCCCTGCAGAAGAAGGGTCAGGACCTGGAAGGCTAAGGGCCCCAGGCCTGAAGAGAGAAGGGGTGGGCTAAAGTAGGCACGGGAGAGGGCGCTCCCTGAGGGGTGGTCTGGAATCTCCCATTAGTTCTGCACCTGCTATGTGCAGGCACCAGTCCTGGTCCTGTGCATTGCTAATTTATTTAGTCCTAAAAGGCTCAGAGAGGTGGCACAGCTTGCTGAGATTCAAATGCTCTGCCTTTCTAACTATTTCTATGTTATTTCTTCCACTCCACCAAGAATGAAGCCTCCTGGAAGTCCCCCCCGCCCCCGCCCGGGGCTGTGACTGGGGTGTCCCCTTGGTTCCAACTAAACTGTCCAAATCCACCCACTCGCTTCCAAGGCCAGTGGGCTCTCTGCATGCAGGCTGTCTCGCCAAGTGACCAGTGTTCAGTGGCCAGCAGAGGTCGCCCTCCGCCATGGGAGCGTTGCTGGCCATGGCTGCCTCCCTCCTCAGAGCCTGGATGCCCATAAGCCTTTACAAGGCGCTACAAATCCTCCGAGGCTGCAGCTCCAGTGCCCACCGTGGCATTCCCTCCCAACTGGAGACTGTGTGGGCCTGGCCCTGGGTGTACCCATGGCCCAGCCCTTCCACCACCGTCCGCCTCTGAAAAAGAGGGGCTCAAGTAGGCCTGCCCCCATCGCCTGGCCCTTGGCTTCTCTCCTGGTCTGAGCAGACTGGAGCCTGTAGGAGATGCAAAGCTAGTCAGCCTGGAGGGCCTGGAGAAGACCCCGCTCTGCCATGGCCCCCAGGCCTCAGTTTCCCCTTCTGTAAAACAGGAAGGCTGGCCAGCCTTTGGCAGCCCTTCAGACTCCAACATCTTAGGATTTCTGTCAGGAGTTGCAGCTGTTTGAATGCTCCATCTCAACAAATGCAGAAGCTTGGCTCCAAAGAGCAAAGCAAGCCCGTCCCAGGGCAGCCCAGGAACTGCCGCTGCCTTTCTCAGCCTCACACTGTCCTGGCACCTGCGCTCAGCTTGGCTTCACTGCTCAAAGGGATGTTTTCTGACTGATGGTGACATCTGGGTGGGCTAGTCTTCCCAGTGCCTAGCTGAGCTCTCGAAGGGCCAAGCTTCTGTTTTACACTTCTTAGCACCTAGCACAGTGCTGGCCAAGTTTACCTTAGCGGTGCCCAGCACCGGGACGTGCTCCAGAAAAGTTAGCTGCTATTATGCACACAGGGCTGCTCAGAGAGAGAATGCTGGGAGCTGAAAGGACACCTGGGGACCACATGGTCCTGTACCCGCATGGGGTAGGATTGGGGGTAAGGGCTGGAAGAGAGAAGGTCACAGAAGGAGACAATGGCTGAGTGGGACTGAAGCCCACCTGGCTGTTCTAAGTTGAGCCCAGGTTGTCTCTGGGTTCTCTGAAAGCATGTCTCCTGGTTGGAAGGCACATGGCCTCGGTGGGCTCCTCCCAGCACATGGGAAGTGGGGTGCTCTTAGCTGCCCCATAGAAATGTGGATGGAGCCCTGGAGGCAGCTCCCTAGGATGCTGGGCCAACATGAGCTGTGCTAATACCAGTGTGTTTTGTTTTTTACTTTTGAGGCCAAACAAGTTAACCAGTCCTCTTAACACACATGCATCTGGGGCAGAGGTTTGCTTACGTGTGTGCATACTTACACACATATGTACTCCTTTGCATACTTGAGACTAAGTACATGCACACACTGAGTGATGCACAGATGCACTTGAGCACACACATCTCATGACAGCTTGCACAGGCAAGCAGAGGGTCCCCGGGGAGCCCTGCGAGCAGTGGTGTGCAGAAATGACTCAATCACCCTGCATCTGCAGCACAGGTCCCTGGGCGAGCGGAGCTGGTGGTGGGGGTGGAGGGCCTGTGCCCACAGCTTGCAGAGCAGAGGCTGCATTCCAAGATAGCGCCAGGGCCAGCGAGCTTGGGACCTGCCCACAGCTCAGCCTGGTGGGAGGTCGTAGGGGTTCCGGGGACCTGTCCCTGCCAGCGCCTTTACCAGCTCTCAGACTCTGAGAGGGGCAGATAGCATGGGCCCTGGGTTCAGCAGTGACCTGCCACCCCTGCATGTGACAGTCCAAGGCCTTCTTGCTTGATCTCCACCTTCCACCACTTCCAGTCACACCCCGTGTCCTCCACATGGGACTGCTCCATCTCCTGGACTGTGCTCTGACCATCACACCTTCCTGTTTTGCCTCTGCCCCTCAGCCCCGAGCACCTGGCCCCTTCATCCATCTAGGCCTGCTTCAACTGTCACTCTCTTGTTGGTTTCCCTCAGCAGAGCCACTCACTTCTATGTCCCCAGTGTCTCTGCCCTGCATCCCATCTCGGCGGTACTGGACAGTGGTGTATCTTTGCATCCATCTCCCACATCAGCTGGGATGTCATCCGGTTATGAATTCCCAGAGCCTGGCCCAGGGTCTGGTACCCAGCAGATGCTCAGCAATGCGCGTTAGATGGACGGACAAATGGGTAGATGGACAGCCATTGTGATTCAGAGTGGCAAGAGCTGAATACCCAATGGCCCAGCCTAATCAGAGGGTCTTGGGACTGGGAGAGACTCCAGTAACTGAGTCCAGGGTTCCCAAAGAGTAATGCATGTACGAGCGGTGGAGAAAGAATGCTTTTAGGTGGTCCACAGAAAACCTAGTCGATATTCCTAGTGACGCATTTGAACTAGAACAATCATCACTGCTGAGTTTATGGATATTATTGAGAACTAGAGTCCTGGTGCATGAATTTGTGCACAGGTGGGGTCTGGCCCGCCTGCCCTGATCGGGGCTGATTGGGCCAGGCTGGCTGGGGGAAGGGGACTTTGGAGGTTGAAGGGCCAGCCCTGCCCCTTATCAGGGGCGGGGCGGGGGGTGATCCGGAGCGCGGCTGGCTGGGGGAGAGGCCGCGGGCGGTTGGCAGGTTGGCCCCACCCCCTGGTCGAACTCCCGGTCAAACTCTGGGTCGAGGGGACAATTTTCATATTAGCCTTTTATTATATAGGATTATTATATAGGACAAGGGTAAATTAGGGAGTGATGGCAGACCTGAGTGGGTTAAGGAACCACTTTAAACAGCATAAAGGGAATGAAAGCGACTGAGGTTAGGGAAGGACTGATACAGCCCAGTGCCCTCCTCGTCTTCACGGTGAAGGAGCAGATGCTCAGAGAGCTGCAGGGACTGCCCGTGGTCACACGTTTGTGACTCTCCCACTCCCGATCCTTAGGAGACTGCACGCTGCCTGGCGCCAGAAGAGTGTGGAGGTGAAGCAGAGACAGGCAGAAGAAAGTGGCTTTGTGCCCTGACCCAGGGAAGTCAGGGAAGGGCAGAAGGACAGGAGCTGAGGACAGAGGGAGGCGAGAGGCAGCTCTGGGCAGCTGCTCAGGACCAGCTGCTCCCACTCTTGGCCAGGCGGCTGGAGCAGGTCCTGGGCCAGCTTGAGGCCTGGATCAGGGTGAGGCTCCTGGGGGAAGGGTGGCCCTGAGTCAAACCTTCCCGCCCTCTGGGGTGGTGAGCGGCTGCTTTATCACCCTGAGTTTGTGTTCTCCACTGTCCGACAGGAAGTGCCCCTCACTGCCCCACTGGCCTGAGGAGCCGACTACATGCAGTCACTTTGGGGACAGTGGTCTGAAAAGGGAATCTCTGACTTGGACACCAGCTCTTCCAAATCCAGTTGCTCCCTCCACTCGGGAATGCCCGTGCTGAGGCCTAACAGGGCTCCCTACTTCCTGGCCAGAGTTCGGACACTGGCTTGCACTTGGGGTTCCTGGAAGGTGGACCCACTTCTCTCCATGACCCAATCTCCCAGCACCCAACCTCGTCTACAGGAACACCCCCTGTCAAGGGTGGTCTGTGGGATAACACAGTGAACCTTGTGTTTCAGAGTGGGGGCTTCCTGAGGGCCGGCCCCACACTGCCACCTCTGCCAACCTGCTCTGGGACACCAACATTAACCCAGAGGGAGGAAACTTACTTGGGGAACACATGTTGATGCTGCCCTGACAGAAGGGCCAGCCCACTGGTCAGACCCACGTGGGGCTGGGAGTCCCAGCTGCCTTCTTCAGGGGAGCCTTAGCCCCAAGCTTGTGAGGCCTCAGCTGCCGCAAGCCATGCCCTTGAGGCCAAACCTTCCTGCCATTCTCTGTGGCACTCAGAGTTCCTGACTCGGGGCGAACTTCCTTTGGCAGCTCCTCTCCCCAAAAGGTGAAGGAGGGCCAGATGCAGCCCTGGACTAGGTCCCGCACCCATGGCAGCCCTGGGCAAGGTCAGCAAACGCAGGATGTTCAGCCATCCCCACGGCTGCGAGTGGGAGTGGACACGGAACAACTACTCTACATGTCAGCCACGAGGTTACTCAGCTCACCTCGCTGTGAGCCTCAGACGTCTCCTGTGATGTCCCAGCTACTATTACCAAACAGGCTCAGAGAGGTCCAATGAGTTGCTCAAGGTCACACTAGTGACCTTGGACTTGAACTTCTGTCTGACTACAAAGCCCATGACGTTTTCCTGAATCATATTCTCCATGGGAACATGGCAGGCTTTCACTGGCCCCCACTGTCGGCACACGAGGACAGTGACTGTCACGTCCTGGCTGGTGCTGCGGGTGCTGGGCCGGCCATGACCCTTCAGGATAGCAGTGCTCAAGCAGTGGCCCCAACCTGCCTTTGTCTAGAGGCTCTTGTCTGTGATCCCAAGGCTTGGATGTCGTGAAGTGGGGAAGAGGGAGGGTGGGAATTCCCTGAAGGCCTTGGAGGACATGGGGTGGAATGAGGCTGGAGATGGAGCCAGGCCCCCTAACCACCAGCTGTGCCCTCTAGCAGGTTGTAAATACCCTGTAGACTCTCTCACAGCTTTAGGGACAAAGAGGTGTTCCCTATTGCCCCTCCCCAAGCCCAGCTCCTCAAGACTCCAAATCTACCATCTGGCATTCTCAGGGAGGCACAGACAGGCACGGGGCCAATGGCATGTCAGGGAGAGCCAGAGTTAGATGAGCCCTTAAGGATCACCTGGCATAGGGATGGCAAGACGATGGGGTACGGCATACCACCTCCACCTCACACCCATGGCAGGCATGGCGAATCAATCACCACTCTTCCGGTTGAGTCCGGCCACGTCTTGCCCATCCTTCACACACCCTCTGCCCAGCCATCCTGAATCACCTGAGTCAGCCCATCTTTGGAAGGGGAGGGCTTCGCCTGAGGTCAGCAGCCCGTCAGGCCTGAGCACAGCCACATGCAGACTTCCTGATTTCTGACTTTGTGCCCTTTCCCCTGAACTGTGACTCAGAGCCAGGTTCCTCTGGAGTTGAGAGCCCATATATGGCCCACTCAGGTGAGCCAGCCACGCTGCAACGACCTATGTCACAGCCTCACAGCAGCTTGCAGACAAGTACTATCCCCTTTCGCAGATGAGAAAGTTGAGGCTCAGTAGACAGGTGCTTTCTTCCAGTCACACAGGAAGCATGGCTGTCCTAGGACAGCAGGTGCTCCTCCCAAGTCTGGGCTTTCACTAACACTAACTGTACATGCCTTCTCCTTTAGTTAACTGCTATGAACTGTCAGATTTTTCTTAATTCTCATAAAATAAAATATTAGAGAAACAAATCAGAAAGTAGACATTTACTTAAGCTAAAAGTGGAAAATGAAAAAAGTCCTCATGGCTTAGGTCTGGAGGGGATCTGGGGACCTGCTCAGGCCTATCTACATATGAGGAAACACAGGCCCAGGGCAAGGGTCAGGTGGAGGGAGAGCAGAGACTTGAGGCCCCATCGTGGGTCAGAAGTGGGTCAGGGATCACACCCCAGTTCCCTGAACTTCTCGGCTCTCTCTGGCCCTAATTTGGTCGAGGCAACCCCTTGCAGATGCCTGTCCAGGCCAGGCCTGTGGTCACAGACAGCTAAGATACAGAGGGCCTGCCCAGCCGCACTCCCAGCAGCCTGGAGGGGTGGGGGGTAGGACAGGGTGACGGCAGGCCATGCGCTGGGCAGGAGCAGGTTCTGCTCCTACTGGGAAACTCTGCGGTTTCCCTGGTAGAAGAGGACCCGGTGGATCTGTGTGGAGATTTTCACCATATCAGCTGAGCTGAGGCTGGCACAGACCCCACAAGCCCCCATCTCTCCAGAGGCCCTCTGGGTGGGGTGGGGTTGGGGTTCAGCTGGGTCTGGTGCCCTTCACTCAGCCTGTCATCTGGTCTGTATCGAGAAGTGTCTGGGGATGAGGTTACTTGGGGACTGGGCCTCCCCATCCCAGGCTGGGAGTGGGGGTCTCATTCATGGAACCCTCCAGGGACAAGCTAGGCACCCACAGGCCACCTGAACATGCTTCCAGAAGTCCACAAGACAAAAATTCACACCCACTGCTCCACAGCCACACGCTGACTCGCTGCTCCAACTAAGATCAACCTTTAAAAAAAAATCCTATTCTAAAAACTTATTTTTTTTAAAGATTGCAACAACATCTTAGGCAGAAGATCCATTTATGCAACAATGGAAGGGGCCATGCTCCAGACGGAGGGGTGGGAGTGAGGCTGCCCGCTTCACTCACCTTCACACAGGGTCTCTGGGAACCACCTTACAGGCTCAGTGCCAGGCTTCAGAGGTCGTGGGTGGCTGAGACAGGGGCTCTGTACCCACTGACCAGAGGCCAGGTTGAGGAGCTGGAGAGGGGTGTCCTGGTGGCAAAGGCCAGCCATGGAAAGTTCCAGAAGGAAGGAGGGATAGGGTTGGACCTTCAGGATACGTGAGCAGAGCACTGCTCCTCCAGTGCAGCGGTCTGGACGCCCAGTGATGTCTGTCCGGGCGGGCAGTGTCATGGACGAAGGCAGGGAGACCAGGGAGGAACCACTGTCTCCTCTGGGCAAAAGGAGGCCGAACGCCTGAGGTCCGATCCTCCCTGAACAAAGGATTCTCTGCTTGCGGCTGCTGGGGGCCAGCTCAGATTCTACTCCTCTGGAGGTTACTGAACCCCTCACCTGTGAAGGGCCTTAGAATCTGGCTTTCCCAAAGCTATTGGATGGAAAACACTTTTTCCACTAAACACATTTTAAAATCCCAAAGAAAGAGTTTTCCCGGAACTCACTGAGAAATTCAGACCTAAGGAGAGTGGCTGCAGGGTGGAGAGGCTGGGCAGCAGGAGAGAGAAGGCAGGGGAAGGCGGGCAGCAGGCAGGCTGGGGGGCAGGGGCCAGAAACGGAACTGTCTGCCGGAAGAGAAGCCACAGGGCACCCTCGCTAACGGTCTGAAACCCTTTCCATCAGGACTGGGGCCCCAAATTCTGACTCCAATATCATGGCCAACTTCATGAAACCACCACCATCTCCACAGACCTAACCAGCCAGGAACTTGCCTGCCTGAGGGCCCCCTGGGCTCTGTGCCGCAGGCCACTTGCTGTGAGGGCGAAGACCAGAGCTGGAAGGTCCAATGAGCTGCCTGAGGCACAGGCTAGGTTGGCTGGGGAGACTGGCCCCTTCTCTGCACCACCCAAGCCATGAACTCTAAAGAGAGGACACCCTGGCCACAGGAACCACAGGTTACAGGCCAAGATGGCCCAGACCAAGGTGGCCCAGACAGCCAGAGTTCTCTCCCTAAGGCTGTGGGGTGGGCAGCCTCAGAAATCTCAGTTCCTAATTTGAATAACAATGAGAACAATACAGGTATCTTAGTATCTACTGAGTGTCTGGGAGCACCTTTGGCATTTTATGTGCATTATCTTTATAACAATACTAGAGGCCCGATGCACAAAGATTCCTGCAAGAATGGGCCTTCCTTCCCCTGGCTGCCAGCACCACCTTTGCTCTGGCCAGAGTCGCCTTTCTGCCTTCCCATGCTGCCCAGAGGCCCCCAGCGGCTGGGGGTGGTGCAGAACGACACAAGCGTCCCGCCCCGCCCCCAGCCGCTCAGTGCCTGTGTATGCAAATTAATCCGCCATCGTTGTTGGGTTTATTTGCATACACATTCCTGATTGGCTGGTGGGCATCATGAAGGTACAGTCAATTAGCATGTTTCTCTTTTATTAGTGTAGATACTGTACCCAAAAGTAGAGTGATTAGCACTGTCCCAAAATGGGAAAACTAAGATCGAAATGGTTAAGGAACTTGCCCAAGATCAGAAAATGGCAAAGCATGCTTCGAATCCACGTCTGACAGACCCAGCATCCACCTGCTAAACCACACTAGCTTCCAATGAAAATGGTGCCACAGACAGCTGGGCTCCAGGCTGTCCTGAAGGAGGTCCTTCAGTTCAGCCGTTCACCCAGCACACTCTGTGCCAGCTCTGCACACTGGCTGTGCCCAGCTGAGTGGGATACAGACAAGAGGCTTCCGTCCTCAAGGGGCTCCAGATCCCACAGGGGGGTGTCCCCAAGCATGCCAACACACGTGCACTGCTGCGGACACACAATAGACCTCCCTGGGCCTGTCCTCTCAGGATGGGGCTCTTTGAGATGGGACACACTTCTCCGTGTGCCCTCTAACACTGTCCTTTCACACCTGGCATCTCACCTAATTCTCACACTCACCCAGGGAGGTGGGCATCAGTTCTCAGACTTTACGGTAAGGAAACGGAGGTCCAGAGAGGTTATGTAACTTGCCTAAGGTCACACGGTGGGGCAGTGAGGTTGCCTGGATTGGAACCTAGACTAGAGTCACTTCAAAGGCCCACCCAGCCTGATTCAGGACTCGCACAGGGTGCAGGAGAGGGGTTCCTGCCAGGCCAGGTCACTGTGCGGGCCAGGCACTCAGTGCCCTGACTCTCTGGCCTCGTGAAACGGGGTGGGATGACTCCTAAGGCATTTTCTGGCTTTCATGCTCTGGCAGGAGTCTGGGGAAGAAAGGAGCAAACAAAAAAAGTAAGACGACAACCCTGCCTTCCAGAAGCCTAAAATCCAGGTGACAAGCTGTTCCACCCACCCCCTCCCCCCGGACCTGCTGGCAGTCCTCACCATGGGGGCTAAACCAGGGCCAGGCGGGGGGCATCCCCAGTCTTTCTGCAGGAGGCAAAATGGAGTGAGGCCCAGAGGGCCAGGAGGTTTGGTCCCCAGGGACAGTGTGGCTGGGCAGAGGGCCAAGACTTGGGGATGGGCTGGGATGCGGCAGGGAAGGCCAGTCTTATTTCGGAAATAAAACCACATGCCCAGTGCCCTTTTGACCAGGCCTGGCTAGTCAGCCTGGCAGGGTGGCATGAGGAACTTTCTTAAGGGAGAAGGCATTGAAATGAAGCACAATGCTCACAACTCATCTGTTTTTTAATTAACTCACCCTGCTGCCTTAAGTGATTCCCTGCTTACGCTCATTCTTTTGAAAATTCCAAAGTGCTGTTTCTGACCTGTGATTTACTACTGCTGTACGTCTCTATAAGCAGTGTTTTAGCTTAAGTGGCAGTTGCATATTAATTACAAAGTTAATTATGTGCTGTGTAATCATGCTGTAATTCATTAGTTTACTCTACACTCTGAGAGCCTTGTGCTAATAACAAGATCTGACAGAGGGTTTCAGGAATCACCAAAAATTTCCATTGACAATCCCAAATGAGGCTGAGAAGGACTCGAGACCCCATCAATACACCTCGTTGGGACCAGCCGCTTGACCTGAGGCCTGGCCTTTGTGCTGTCGGAGCTGGACCCGCACGGACCGGAGCTCTAATGGGCACGCGGCCTGCAAACCCTGGTCTGCTGAGGACAGTGGAAAACCCAGCTGGCTCTTATTTTTTCCCCACGAAAGTGCAGGGACAGGAACAGAATTTGCTTAAAATTACTTACGGAACACAGAGTCAGTTCCAGGTGAAAAATAACAGCTCAAATCACTATAGTGGCCGTGGGAACACTGGCTGTGGGGCAGACCCGGAGGGGCCTCCAGGAAGCAGGTCTGAAGCAGTTGTTCAGACAGGGAGACCCAGGCCGAGGGAAGGCGGGGGGCGGGGATGGGGGTGGAGGGCTTGTCTGGGATTTGGATCAAAGTCTCTTTTCCTTCTCTACTGAATCCCCCAAATCATCCAGGGATCTGAAAGTGAACACTGGCCATGTTTCTCTCTCCCTTCTTTCCTGTTGTGTTTCGTCTCCTAACAAAATAACCACGGGGTGTCCTCACTTCACTCCCGAGAGAATCTCAAAACCCCACTGAGGCCCAGCTGCCCGGCCTGTGAATCTGGGTGAAAGCTCCCTGCCTCCTTGCACAGCATCGGATGATGGATGGGAAGGAAATGTGGGCACTCCGGACCCTGCCCGCACCTCAACTGCTCAGGGGATTCTTTTCTAGAACCATCTCTTCCTAGGCTCTGTGTTGCCAGCCACTGAAGAGTCCCCATGCTCCTCCAATGGCATTTAAAAGTCAATGTGCATAAAGCAGGCTTGCTGCAGTCACCCTGCACTCTGCAAATCTTCGGATCAAATTTCAAGCCCTTGTTGCATGAGGGGTTACAAAGGTTGTGACCTACCCCGGACACAGCGATCTGGTGGCTAAGACTCTCCTCTGCTTTCCAAATATAAACCTGCTGTTTTATTTCCACTGACAGCCGAATGAAAAAAAAAAGGAAAGTGGAAGTCCTTTCCCTTCTGGTCTAGTCAACAAGAGGAGAGAGGTCTCAGAGCCCCAGCTGGCATGGGAGGAAGACAAATAAGAAAAAACAAAACATGTCCTTGTGTTGCAGTGGAATGTTTAAAAGAGGTGAAAAGCACAAGGCCAGGGGCAGATTTCATTTTCTATCATTTCAGCAGGCTCAGGGAGGAGGCAGGATGCTGCCTACTCGACAGTTTTAGGGGAATCACTTTTGGAGGGAACTCATTTTGGGGGGAGGGAGGCGGTGCTTCTTAACAGCTAAAGCGCTGCTGTGGTTTCCTTTCCTGGGAACCCTTTGGTTTCCCTGGCAACAGAGAAGTCCAGCCTCCAAAGTTCTGCTCAAAGACTAAGGCCTGGCCTGGGATGCTCCCAGCAATTACCCATGGCCAAGGCTGTGCCATGCTGCTGGCAGGGGCAGTGAGCTGAGCGGGAGAGGTGCAAAAATGTCAGCTCTGCAAAACTGCGGGCACTGGTGTCCCGCCCCCGCTCCCCCACTTGTGCAAGCAGCTACTCATCCCCAGATCGCAGCTTTCCAGGGCTTCAGGGCTGAGCAGTTTTTGCCAGGAAACAGCTAGGAAGCAAGCCTGTGTTTGCCAGCACCCAGGACCCGGAGGGAACGGGACAGGCTCTGAGGTGGGTGGCCAATGGGCTAGCGAGGCCAGGCCTCCTGTCCAGCAGGCTTCAGCCTTAGGTGGTTGCACAGGGAACTATCAGACGAGAGAAGGTCTGAATTTCTGAATCATCTTCCTCCATCCAGACTCGCTCCAGAGGCGCCTCGTGGATCTTAGAGCCCATCTTTTTAGAGAGAAATATTTAAACGTCTGGCCTGGGAAGATGCTTTTTGGGGATCGGATGTGGGAGGGGATAGAAGAATGAGAGCAGAGGAGGCAAAGAGGGGGCCAGTGACGGCATTTGCGGAGCACTCATCTGGCCGCTGGGCATTGTGCTGAGTGCTCCATATCTCATTTAACTGGCTTTCTAGCGGCCAGCTGCAGCAGGTGCGATTAGCTCTTGCTGGAGGAAACTGAGGCGGGGCGTGACCTGCCCAAGGCCATCCAGTAAGCGAGTGGCAGAGCTGTGGGTCACACCTGCCAGTCTCAGGGCCCTCTTCTCAGGAGAGGGGTAGAAGGAGTGGCAGCGGGAAGAGGGGGGCTGAATGGAAAGCGGTATACTTCCCTGGTGGCAAAAGGGGGACAGAGGTTCCCAGAATCCCCCCAACCCACACCCACAGAGCCTCCCCTATCTAAGCATTCCCCAGGAAGACAGGCCTTCCCAAGAGGCCCACCTTGAGGCTGACGTGTCCTGATGCTGCATCCTTTATGAGCTTTATCTCCGTGAAAGCCCAGGACAGCCCCGCAAAGTAGGTAGTGATAGTCCATTTTATAGGCAAACAGTGGGGGCTCAGTAGCGTGTCCAAGTTCACATAGCTAGCAAAACGGAGAGCTGGGTTCAGGCCCTGACCTTACGTTGAAATCTAGGCGGGGTCTTAAATAATGATGGTGTGATGGTGATGATGATGGTAGCCAACCTTCTTGAGCTCTCCCAGGTGCTCATACCATTTCAAGCACTCCATGTGTATTAATTTAGTTTATTCCCTCCACCATGCTATGCAGTACACACTATACTTAGCTTCATTTCACGGATGGGGAAACGGAGGCACGGAGCTATGTAGGCAACATGGCCAAGGGCTCACAGCTAGTAAACTGTAGGCCAGGATTTGGACCCAGCCAGGCAGGCAGCTGAGCTCATACTTATAACCTGTGTGATGGCTGTTTCTCTAGTCACAGGAGCACCCTGCCTCCCAGCCTTGAGTCCTTGATTCTGGGTGGTTCTGGGATCCCAGAGGCCAGGTAGCCATTGGTTGCCCAGGTTTCTCTCTTCCTTGAGCCAGGAAGAGCCCTGGAGAGCTCCTTCCCCTCCCTGGACATATCAGGCAGGGGCCAGACCGCATCTCTGGGTGTGTGTGTGAGTGCCAGTGCGCACGCCTCGGGCCTGCGCTGCATCCCGAGTGTGCGTGCAGCTGATTTATAACCCGTACAGAAAACAGAATTGCAAATCTCACCCACAAATCTTCCCTATCGAGGTACTGTGACAGGCAGACATGCTGTGAATTGCCAGGCACAGGGAGCCCTCCACCAGCCTGGGCTCCCTGGTGCTCCTGGCTCTGGGACTGAGCCCTGGGGACCAGGGTCTTCTGGTGGCCGGCAATCTGGCCAGCTGGGCCCTGGGAGTAGCCGCCGACCTAGAAGGCCCAGTCCTGTTCCTCAGAAATGCTGGCTCTGGAGTGGCTTGGCCCTGGGGAAGCCCCATGTGGCACAGGTGACCGTCCCTCCTAGCTGGTCCCACACACCGCCTGCCCTCACACTTTTCCTCACTGCTCAGAGCAGGGCCATTGGCACCCACAGAACTGAGCAGGGGGATACTGGCAACACATACGGTGCACTTGGGCTACACTCATTGTTTCCCCTGGTCTCGTGTGATCAGCACATCAAGGCTCAGAGAGATGACATGGCTTGGGCCCTGGATCTGAACACGGGCGGCCCGATTCTAGAGCCTGGGCTGAGAACCACTCTACCCTCAAGTCCTCAAACCCGCTGAGGGCCCTTCGGCCCTGTCCCTGACACTCACACTACCTCCCTTTCCCTGAGAGGGAACAACGGGAGGGCCCAGGTTTGGATCTGGTTGGGGCCACCTCATCTGTGTTCTGCCCCGTCCCAATTTCCACAGCTGGGAACGTGGGAGGTGTTTCCGGCTTCCGCAGACCTGGAACCGGAGCTGCTGCACTCCGAGTCCTGTTCACACTGTCCCAGCCAAACCCAGCCCTGGAGGGCATGGTGATGGCACTACCCTCTGAAGGTGGCACCCAGCACTCAGCCCCTTGGAGGGCTGTGACAGCCCAGTCCATTCCCTGCTGCCCATCCTTTAGGATGGGCGAGGGCAGGGCCAGAAGGAGGCTGACACGCTGGGTGGCGACAAGGGCAGCGGTAGGCCCCTGTCTTGGCTCTACCCTAACCTGCTGTGTGACCCAGGCTAGTCCACTGCCCTTCCTGAGTTTTGTCTTTTTTTCCTGAAAAATAGACTGGGCTTGCCTGCAGGCTTATGAGAGGATTAATTTAAATGAGCACAAGGGATCCCTCCACCCTTTGGAGACGTGTACACAGGCATGCACACATGTTCACATTCACACACATACATGCACACACAGCTGGTGGTATTAGGTTACAGGAATCCCGTCACAGCCCCAAGAGGACCCCGCACCAGGCTGCCCTTCCTGGGGGTGTCTCTGGGGCCTGGCATCAGGGTGAGAGGCCTGGCTCCTCCTCCTCCTCCAGCTCAGACTCCCTCAGTCTCAAACCTATAATCACCGGCAAGGAAATGACAGCCTCGCCCAGCAGCCACCCTCAGCTGGTGGGTGGGGAGGCAGGGGGTGGCCATGGTGGTGGCTGGAAGGCAGGCCTGGGACACAGAGCTGCCGAGTCAGGAGAGGTCAATGGTGGGGACAGATGCCATGGGGACTGTGGGCTTTGGGGTGGGCAGATGATGAATGAGAGGGAAGAGGGGGAGGGGTGGGCACTAGACTCAGGGCTGGTCTGAGGCTGACCCTCTGTAGGACAAGGCCCAGAGAGGGTCAGCAAGGGGTCATGACCCTGGAACCAGAAGCACGGGCCTGAGACACTGAGGCAGGCTGGCTTGGCCCTTGGAAGAAGCAAGGCCAGCAGTGCCTGCGGTTTGGGGTTTGGGAAGCTGCAAACACTGATTGCAGGGAGACCAGGGCAGGGCCTGGGGCTCTGCATTTTAGGATGAGCTGCTTAGGAACCCTGGACTTCTCTGCTCAGGAAGGTGCTGGGGTTCCTCCTGTTTGTGCCGCTGTCCCCTCGGCACCCGCCTCCATGTGGCAGGAGGGCCAGGCCATGGGCAGTGCCATGGGCACTCTGACCACATCTGCTAAGCTTGGCTGCTCAACACTTGTCCCCTCAGAGGCACATACCCATTGGTGGGTGGGGCTGCAGGACTGTCCCTGTTTACTAAGGCCCAGCCAGCGGGGTTCGCAGGGAGCACTGCTGCTGGCCCCCTCCCTTCCCCCCGCTCCCGGCCCGCCCGAACAACAGCCAACAGTAAGCTAAAACCCAGCCCCAAACTTGCTGGACTCCATCCAGGGCCACGCGGACCCTGGGCCCATGTTAGTGGGAACCGAAAGCTTGGCCTCCTGGCAAAGGGGCATCCCACCCTGGCCCTGCTGCCCTGGCTCTCCTTGGCCTTGGACAAGTCACTTGCACTCTCTTGGCCCGGGTTCTTCATCTGCAACAGGAAATGAGAGGAGTCGCATGTGGGGCTGGGCAGCCGGGAGGGAGGAGGATTCAGGGTGGAGGAAGGGCTTCAGTAAAGCTGGGTGAGAGAGCAGTGCACACCCACCCAGGTGGGCTGTGTCAGGAGGCTGGGTCTGGAATTAGGGTTAGGGTCAAGGTTGAAAGTGTAGTTGGGGACAGCATTGGGTTTATCTGACTGGCACTGTCTGAAAGGAAATTCTGTGGGCAGCTGCCTCAGTGTCTCTGGACTGCAGGAGGGACCACTCAGAGGGAGACAGCAGTGTCTGCTTGGGGCCACTCAGAGGGCCAGCGTGGGCTCCCACACCACCAGGGAGTCTGGAGGCGAAGGTGCAGCCAGCCTCCCTCGGACCAGCCTGAGCACAGGCCGCTCTGAGACTCAAGTCCTGGGTAACGTGACAGGCGATGAGACAGGGGACCTAAGGAAGGGCCCATTTGGGCATCAGAGCATTTGGCTTTGGCCCAGGTGAGGGCCATGGGGATGGCCCAGCTCTGGTCTGCAGCCAAGGGCACTGCCTGGGCCTTCTCAGGCACAGGCCTCGCTGGGCCAGGACTCATGCTGACATCACCACAGTCACTGTCACACCTGTTGTCCTGTTTGAAATTCGGGGACTCAACCTCTTTTAAGAGGGCTCAGCTTGAGGACAGGGTCACCAGGATGACCCTGGTCACACAGGAGTGCTGGGGTGAATGCTGGGGTGTGCACAGCCTGGCACCCCTTGGCATTTCCTCGGTCTATGCCAGTGAAGGCCCAGGGCTGGTCTCTGCTGGGAACAGGCCACTGCCCCTCCCAGTGCCCCACCTCCCTCTTCACCTTCCCTCTTGACCTCCAGGATGGTGTGAGGCACGGGTCCACCTGCACCCCTGGTGCCCCTCCGGAAGGAGACAGATGGACCGGCGGTGGACAGGTGGGCAAGGAGCTATAGTGGAAGTAGGGCTTGCCTGCTTCTGTCTGCCCAAGGATGGGGATCTGAAGCTGGGGGCCCAGTGCCAGGGCAGGTGGCATGAGTAGCAATTGTTCCAGTGGCTTGTCTGCTCAGCGTGCCTGCTCACCCGCTGCCCGGTCCCCACTTGCCATGGCCTCACCAGCCCCTTCCCTGCCCCCTCACGGGCCAGAGATGGCTGTCGCCATGGCAACCCTGCTCATTCAGTCCGAGATAATGAAGCCAATGTGTTTTTCATTTCCATGAGCTGGAGTGCGAGCCGAGGGGGAGAGGGGCTTTCCCTTTTCAGCCCCTCCTCAGGGGGAAGAGGCAGGTTGGAAAGAGAAGGTATGGGGTCTGACCGGCGGAGCCACACACACCAGCGGAAAAGGGGTGAGACCTGGAGCCACCAAGATCTCGGCCTACCACAGCAGTCATGTCAGTGGACAATGCTGGCTGGAAAGGCCAACACCCAGACCAGGAGAAGTGGCTTGCAGCCAGACAAAGCGGGACTTCATGTCTAGCTGTGTGACCTTGGGTTAGTAGCTTCACCTCTCTGGTCTTATATCAGCACAACCAAATTCACCAAGTATTTATTGAGTCCCTCTGAGTGTCTGGCCTTCTGACCTCCCAGAGATCCAGAGGAGACCCAGACAGAGCCTCTGTTTTCCACAAGCCCACAGGTTATCAGAAGAAGCAGCTTACACTGGGTACATATCTCAGCTATAAAAATGAGGCCAGTAACTCTTACCTGTTGCTGCCTATCTTTGAGTTACTATTGAAAGGTTCATATGATGGCATGCATGTGAACGTGCCTGGCGCACACAGTAGGTGCTTTATCAGTGCTAGCCTCCCTTTTTTCCTTCATCCTGGGTGTCTGGCCTGCAGCACAGAGAGAACAGATGTTTCAGAAGTTCTCATGTGTAAGCCAAAAGTCACAACTGCCCTAAAGTCTGTCCTTCCTCCTCTGGTTAGAGACCTGCCCATTTGGCTGAAGGTGAAACTGAGGCCTGAGCAGGGCTGGGCTGGGCAGAGAGTGGGTGATAAAGCAGTGGCCCTTGGCCAGCCTATCCGTGGCAGGACTCATTCTAGGCCCAGACCGGGGAGAGCAGGACTGTCTTGGAAAACCACAGGCCACAGTCGCCGCCATCATACCCCCTCCCCCAACCTCCTTGAAGGGCAGGAAGCCAAAAGCACTCACGCAGAAAACCCTGGCCTGTCTCCCCCCCAATAATTTAATCACCTTGGAGGCCAGTGGCCCTCTCTCCTGGCTGGGCTGACAGATGAGGGGGAGAGGAAGGGAAGACATGCCGGGGGGAGGGGTGGGAGACCAGGAAGGCCGACATGGAAAAATCAGAGCAGGGCTTGAAAAATGAAGAAATAAACCTGCCAGGAGGGAGACAGCCTCAATTCGTCCTCCATAAAGCTGTCTAAGGGCCACCAAGGACGTTGGCAGGCGGAGGAGGCCGGAGATGGCTCCTCCTGGGACCCCCACCAACCCTGCCCAGCTGGGCTCCAGTCCCTGCCTGCTGCGGGGTAGGAGAGGAGGGGCTGGGAGGGCTTGTGGGTTAAAAGGAAAAGGGCTATGGGAGATGCAACAAGGGGGAGAACAGGGCTGTGAACAGGGGCCTCTTATCCAGAGGTTCACTACCACCTGCACACAGTAGGCACTCAATGTTGGATGGACAGAAGAAGGAATGCATCGCTGCATCTGCAGGCGCCAGTGAGCAGGACCTTTGCAGCAGGCTGACTAGACACAAGGACTCAGAGAGCCCGTTCACCCACTTGACCATTTCCCACAAAGGAAGACAGGCCTGACAGGCCCAAAGTCATGGGCAAGTCAGAGCTGCTTGGGTTCTCCAGCCAGGGGTCCAGGCCAGATCACCTTCCCTGTGAATTGCAAGGTTGGGCACTCTCCCCACCACGTCCCTGGCAGTGCCACATCCAACAGCCCAGGCGGGGCCACGCCGACTGTGAACGGGACCTGGCCCTCCTCTGGGCCCCTCAGTGGGCCGTTAACAATCACGTTTCCTAGGAACATTGAATGCCTCAGAAACCTGCTCATAACCCCAAGTCCCAAAGGAAGGAAAGAAAGTATAAAGTGACCAGAAAGAAATACTCTAGAATGTTGACCAGCGTGACCTCTAGGTGGGAGGATTCTGGGCAGATTTCACTTTTCTTTTTCCACTTGCCTGAGACTTGCAGGCTTCCTGCAGTAAGCATGCATTACTTGTACAATGAGGAAAAAGGGTGCAATCAGGTTTAAAATAAATAAGTCACTCCCACTAAATGCCACTTGTGTGAGATTCTCCACTCACAGGACAGAGAGACTCCTGCTGGTCAGCCGGCAGCTTTGCTCAGGCACCAATGCCTCCCACAAGAGCCTCGGTCATGGCCTGCAGACTCTGGGGTCACTGCAGGCAGGAAGGAGGGGCCCGGGCTGCCCTGACTGCCCTGTGACCTGTGACCGTGGGTGAGTCTACACCTCACTGTGCATAGGTGTGCTCCCCTCCCAGGCTGGGTGCTGAGGACTCACGGGCCCGGGCAAACTTCAACTAAACTTGGAAGACTAGATAAATTAGGGCACAGCGCTTCTCTGATTGGAGGGGCACTGTATGGACAGAGGGGGCAGCTGAGGTGCCTCCAAAGACCAGGCAAGTTGGGGCCAGGCAGGGGAGTGGCTGAGCAGCCAGGAGGCGAGGGGCCAGCTTTCATCCCCTGTTTACAGTGGAAACACAGACTTGAAAAGGTTTCACTTTTCCACTGTTTTTGTGGCAGTGCTGTGGGGAGCAGGGCTTCCTGAGTGCCAGGCCAGCTTTCCAAGGCCACACCGAGCCCAGCCCCGTGCTGGCCTCCGACAGGAAACACCATGTTTTCAATTTACGGGTCCCTGCCAGGTGCAGCGAGCTGCCCGCGCTCCACCAGCCTAGCTGTGCAGGGAGAACAAGTCCAGGCCCCGTGGCAGCTGGGAACATACGGCAGGCCTGGGGGAGCTTCGCTCTGGGGCAGCTCCGGCCAGTGATGCCTTGGTGCAGTCGATAGGGCTTTGCAGCAGCTGATGCGCCTGGTGACTCCTCACTACAAACTCCAATCCCTGGCCTCCTGGCTCCCACATCAGCAAGCCCTACTTACTCCTTTGTGGGACAGAAGGGAAACTGAGGCCCACAGAGAAAAGAGGCTTCCAATGCCACCACATTATTAGTGAAGAAAGAACAACCTCAACCCACATTGGCAGATCCCCAACTGAGCCCCCTCGCAAAGTGGACTGTCCTGCTTTCCCCATGATGATGACAGCTGGCCTCCACCACACACCATGGCCAGGCACCATCCTTGCCTTTAAGCCACAGAGAAAGCCCAAGCTGTCTGACCTTCGTCTTACAGAATGACTGGAAACGGAGGCCCAGAGGTTTAAGAAACTCTCTAGGCTCATGCGGCTGGGAGTCCCGGACTGCACCGCAGAGCTGTCCCTCTCCACCCCTTCCTTGTTTCCTGGTGTTCCTTGTCCAGGTTGGCAGAAACTCTCACTACCATGCACGCCCTGCCAGCAACTCCCACCTTTGGGTGCTTCTGGGAATTCCCAATGAGCTAAGTGATGCCAGCAGTGGTTCCCTCAGCTAGAGGTGCAATCCCCCAAGTGTGCGCTGAGGGCCTAGGGCTGCACTGAGGGGCAGGAGGCTGTGCACACAGGAGAGCCTCGGCTGCCACCCCACCTCCCTGCCACACACGGCAAGGCCTTGCAGGTCTAATGACCCATGCGCCTCTTTCCCACTGCTGGAATGTCAGCTCTGAGGGCAGGGACCTGGTCTCTTGCTCACTGAGGTATTCCAAACACAAAGATGTGCGGGTAGATAGTAGGTGCTTAATAAACATCTGTGGAATGACTGAAGAGTCGTGATTGGGTGAGGGAGGAGGGGCTATCTTCACACTGTGGGTTTGAAGAGACCTGGAGGCTCTTCCCATTAGCTACGAATTTACAATGTTTCTAGGGGAAAAGGCGGCCCCGTCTCGCTTCCAGCCCAGGTCCCATCTGCACAAAGCCCTCCCCATACCCCGCTGCTCACTTTCTGGACACACCGAGTTCCAGCACTAAACAAAGGGCACATTTTGGGGATCGTAATCCCTTGCTTGTTTGTTTCTTTTCCCATGAACTGTCCCCTCCCTTCTTCTTCCTGTCCAGGGCATTGCTGTTCCCAAAAGGAGCCACTTTCTAGGTGTGATGGCCAGGCTCACACTGGCTCCCTGGAGTCCTGGGAGCTGGGCAGAGAGGCCCAGGAGACGCGGACACGGAGCCTTCGGGGAATACCAGGCTTCCACAGAGGTGGCGGGCGCTCAGGGCTCCAGCTACAGGCTGCACTCCTGTCGGCCGGCCTGCGGGGAGCCAAGCTGTGCCCTTAGAAATGGGAGAAACCTGTGCCCTACCTAGTCCACAGAGGGACAGGGACTGTGTATGTGTGTGTGTGTGTGTGTGTGTGTGTGTGTGTGTGTGTGTGTATTGTGTGTGCATACATGCAGGAGATGGGAGGAAGGACACACACACAGGCACGCAATCATGCATGCACATACCCCAGAGAGGGGAAAAAAGAGATTGAAAAAAAAAAAAGGGAGAAACCATCCAGTAAGTAAGGAAGAGGGCACAAGCTAGGCAGGCACAAGAGACAAACCAGGACTGAGATGGAGTCAGAAAAAGGCCCAGAGACAGAGAGCATCTGTGGAAAGGGCGCCCCCTGGAGTGTGCAGCGTAGCTGCCCTGGGCAGGACGAACTCAGAGAGCTGCCGAGGGGACAGACAAAACAGATGCATGAAAAAGACCCAGAGCCGGAAAGGATGAGCACGAGAGGGAGGGCCGCAAGGGCAGGTGGATGTGAAAGAGAGAGGCAGACAGGCAGGCAGAGCGAAGGTGGCAGTGGGGCCGATGGAGCACTGTGGATGTGGCAGCTCTAGGTCCTGGTGGACTTTTCTGGGAAGGCTTCCTGCTACCAGCCTCCTTCCCTGGGTGGGTGCTGGGAGGTCCAGAGGAACCGAGAAAGATGGGCTGCTGAGGCCCCACTGTGTCCCACGAGGCCCCCTTGCCCTTCGCTCTCCAAGGCCTAGCCAGGTGCCCCAAATGGAGTGCAGCAACCCTGCCCTCCCCCACGGCTCCTTTCCTGGCCTCCGTTGGAGCTCAGGGAGAGGCCCGGGAGGGGAGGCAGGCAGAGCAGGCCCCTTTGGACCAGCCCTTCGTCTCTGGGCCTCAGTTTACTCCATCCAGAGGAGGAAGCTGTTGTCCTTTGCTCCCCAGTCCCTCACACCCTGTGTCTCCAGAATCTCACATTTAGCTGGCATCTGTGTGCCCCATGTGTTCTGGGTCCTCTCCGCCTTGCCCCCATTCCCTTTTTCCTTTTTATTGAATGTATTGGGGTGACACCGGTTAACAAAACTATACAGGTTTCAGGTACACAATTCCATAACACACCACCCATACACTGCTGTGCGCTCATCACCCCAAGCCAACTCTCCGTTCATCACGTTTATCCTCCACCCTACTCCCCCACCTCCCCTCCACTCGTTTCTGAATGAACTCTTTGAACTCTTCCAAACCCCAAGCTCACTGGACTTGCATTTGAAAGCCCAGACTTATAAAAGTTCATCTCAGCTACAAAGGGGCTCCCCAAGATGAACACCCCTTCCCCTGTCAGCACCCAGGGGAGAGACCTCCTCCCTGCCCACATTCAGTGTCTTCTCGAACATGATGGTTTCAGTGAAAGCCCGTGAGGGATGAAGTGGCTGAGTCTTTCTATAGATCGAAACCTTCAGTGGTTCCCTCAGCTAGAGGTGCAATCCCCCAAGGCCTCATCACAGCCCCTCCTCCTACTCGCTCTCTGGAGCCAACAGCCGGTGGTTGGGGATTGGCAGTGCCCTGTCTTCTCTTACGCTGTTCTAACCACTTTGTCTCGGCCTTTCCCTGCCCCGACCAGTGGGAGCTCTATGTCCCAGGAGGCCCTGCAGTGGAGCCCACCTGTCCGCGAGAACCGTCCATGCTGGGAACAACTCTGGGCACATCCTGATGTGGGCAGGCCTGATCCCTGGCTGCGAGGGCCACTCCAGCAGTACCAGCTGACTCCGGGCAGGCGCCTACTACCTGCCTAATCCTCTCAGGCCCCAGTGAGAAGCCCTACTCTCTTCATTCTAGGGTAAAGAGGAAGAGCCCCTGAGAAGTCAGGTGACCTGGTCTCACCCAGCTCAGCACCTGGAGATTACAGTTCAGACCTGTGGAAGGCGAAACTCACGTACCTCCAGGAAGCCTCCTCTGCTCTCCCTGGTTGGCAGGAGGCTCTCCCCCTGCAACAGAAGTGGGTGCTCTGTGCCGTGGGTCTGGCTGAGGGCTAAGGCCTGAAAGTCGGATGAAGCTGGGTACAAATGTTGGCCCCACCTCCCAGCAGCTGTGTGACCTGCTACTTAACTTCTCTGTTCCACAGTTCACTCACTTGCAAAATAGGCTCTACGAAGATGAAATCAGATGATGCATTAACACAGGCACACATCCAGGGTCCTGGTTTGGGTCACATCCTGCCTTAAGGTTGTGGCTTTTCCTATCTCACCCCTGGCTCCACCCAAATCTTGAAATCCTCTGAATGTCCATCTGCTCCAGCCAGCCTCCTCCATAATGAGCTTTCCATAACCTCATTCCCCAAAGACTCCTCATGGATCTCAACACCCCCCTGGACCCAGGAGCACTGGGGATCCCTAATTCTGTTCCCGGCATGGGATCCTTGGCCTACCAGCCGTGGGCAAACTACGGCCCGCGGGCCGGATCCGGCCCGTTCGGCTGTTCTATCCGGCCCGCGGAGCCGAAAGAGCGGAGGGTTCTCTTGCTCTCTCCTCCGCTCCTTTACTTTGAATTTATATTAGTTCACACAAACACTCCATCCATGCTTTTGTTCCGGCCCTCCGGTCCAGTTTAAGAACCCATTGTGGCCCTCGAGTCAAAAAGTTTGCCCACCCCTGGCCCTAGACTGTGCACTACCTGAAGGCTGGCATAGAATCTGCTGCTTCCTTGTTTCCTCAAGAGCTGAGCACAGACCCACACACACAGTAGGTGCTTACTACATACCACTACCTTACTGACTATAGACAGTGTGGGGAGGAGGGACAGGCTTATGCAAAGGCCTGGGCCCTGTACCAGGTGCCAGGGATGAACAGAGGACTCAGCTGGGCTCCCAGCCCAGGGAGAAGACAGGCTTACTGTGCAAGAAGGATGCCCGAGGCCAGAGGACCGCTGGTCCCTTGTGGTTCTGCAGCCCAGATCCCGAGCCCCAGCCCTGAGAATCATCCCAGGCCAGGAGGGAAGGCCCCGACAGTGAATAATTCCTCCCTGACACCTGCCAGGGCCTAGTCGCCTCAAGCGAGGTCTTATTAGGACAGGGCCGCCTCTTCACCTCTGCGTATTAACTCCCTTCTTGAGCACCAGTGAGTGGAAAATGGGAGGGAGCCAGCGAGTGAGAGCCCTTTCATTTTGGGAGCACGTCGCCCTCTGCGTGGATATTCCTGGAAAACTTCCATGGAGCTGACCTGGCTGGGGCAGGAGGACCTGGGAGCCGAGCACTGTCTGTTGATTTAGGCTGACAGTTTGGGTCAAAAGGCCCCAGTGTTCAGGCACAGGTGGCCCCTTGGTCCCTGTCCTGAGATGGCCCCATCTCTTCCCAGGGTCTGTAGAGGCTGGTGTAAGGCTCAGGTCTGATGGGCTGCCCATCTCAGATGCACTGCCCACAGAGAGGAGTGGCACAGCCCAGAGGCCAGACTGTATGCCCAGGGGCCTGTTCCCCACTGTCCCCATGAATGACCTGGCGAGGCATGTTCTACCCTGGGCTTCAGTTTCCCAATCTATAAAGGAAGAGGCTCCACAGGGCCACCCTCCAGTTCTGAGTGGACCTGGCAGACAGCTGCGGATCTCGCCTGCTGGAAGGCCCAGGGGACCCTCCTCTAAAAGTCGAGTCACACCCCAGGAGCAGCTTTTCTGTCTCTGGGGCTCTCCTCCTGGCAGGAGGCTGTTGACCCGAACACTCTGTGGCCAGAGGGATGGGGCTGAAACCCCCAGAGCTGCCTCCAGGAGCCTGGCAGAGGGGACACCAGGGAACATCCTTGTGATATTTACTGTAAAAACGATTTTATTACTGTTATTTTCTATTATTATTATAACATTAACTGAACTCCATGGGAACGAAGATAAATATCATGGTGTTTTAGGAGCAGATCATCTAAACTCCTGGTTTATTGGTGAGGAAAGTGAGCCACAGATTCACCCAGTGAGGCCGTGACCTGGTCCAGGGTCCTAGCTCTAGGCCAGCTCCCCGTCGCAGGCATCAGTGTGCCAGGATGGCCCAGTCACAGGTATTATATGGATCGTGTTTGAACATTCAGAGCCCTGGGCCCAACTCCAGACCCAGAGAATCAGACTCCAGGGGAGGGGCCTGGGAATATGCATGTAGACAAGTGCCCAGGTGGCCTGTGCCTGTTGTGTCTCTATCTTAAAGTGTCGTCCTGAAAGTCCCACTCGAGCTGCAGAGAGGATCTGGGAGGCCAGTATCCCTGGGGAGGGAAGTATGTGGGTACCAGAGCTAAGGATGCCAACCTCAAGCAGATGCCCCAGTGCTGAGATAGCAGACGGCTCCCTGAGAGCATCGGTCTACTGTTAAGAGAGAAGACTGGCGTAGCTAGTGTTGCATTCCATCCCCAAAGCACCCCTTGCAGGTAGGCGGGCTTCTTCCCACTTTACAGATGAGGAAACTGAGGGCATCAGAGATGAAGTCATGTGTCCAGACTGGCCCAGCTGATAGATGGCAGAGCAGGGATTTGAGCCCCAAACTGTCTGTCCCTAAAACCCTTGCTTCAACCACATGTCACCTGCATCCTTTGCCACACTGAAATTCACACGAGTGAGCCTGTGGTGAGCTTTCAGCAGTGGAGGTGTACAAGTAGCAGGCCCGAGGTGACCTTGATCAGCCCTCCTGGCACTGTGACTGAGGATGGGGCTGGGCTGGCTAAAGGATGCAAGGGTGTTCTTTGTGTTTCCTCCACACACAGAGAAAAATGTTCCAGATTGTTTACAGGTTCCAGTTCATCACAGACCTCCTGGCTCCATCCATGGCCACCCTGGAGCTGTGGGCCAGGAGATGGCTGGGTGCCTTGGCTGGGAGGGCAGGGGTTCAAGGGGCTGGCTCCCCAGGCAGCTATAGGGCCTGGGAGGTGGGTGGGGAAAGGAGCTGTGGTGGGGAGTCTGGGTGGGGGTGGGGCTGAAAGCTGACCAGGCCACCCAGTGAGAGCTGTCACATGTAAGTCAGATTGTCCCACTGGAGTATGGGCCAGATGGACAGGGCACCATGAGAGCGTTCTACAAAGGCTATGAAGCAGAGATGCTCCCACAGGCTCCAAAAGAGGTCCCCAAAGATGCCTCAGGGAAGCAGTGGAGGGTCCCAAACAGCTGGGAGGCAAGATGTGCTGCTTCCCAAACTGGAACTGAAGAAGGGCGCAAAGCACTTACCAGGAAAGACAGATGTGAGGGGAAAGCTGCCACAGACCCCCAGAAACCAACTGGGTATGAGAGTGGGAGTGGGGGTGCACCTGCAGTCCTCATAAGCCAGGGCTCAGAGGGTTCTCTGGGGCGCAGTTTGCCCAGTAGTCAGGATGAATTGACCCCTGTGAGGCCACACTGAGGTCACTGTCCCCTCCCTATGCCTGCACTGCCCATAAGCCAGAACTGAAACCCTGACAAGTAGACCTGATGCCTGGGGAGTGAGGGCAGAGAGGGCAAAGTATGCCACGCAGCGCATGACACTTTCTCACAGAGCCTGTGCACGGTCTCAGAATCCTTCTTAACACGGTCCACCCAGCACATTAAGAACTGGCATACTGAAGAAAGCCTTCCATCCTTAGAGGAGCCTGAGGGCACATGGCTGGGTGCCTGCTGGCTTCCTGCTGCCATTCAGCACCAGCATGCCAGGCACTGTGCTGAGGACAGGGATCGGAGCTTGCCTGAGCCTTCAAGATGCTTACAGCCTATCAGGGAGACAGCAGGCAGCCAGCCTGGAGGACAGAGACAAGAAAAGGCTGAAGGAGGGGATGGCTGTGTCCACTAGGCCAGCTCAGCGCACACAAGCTCTGCAGCCCCCAGAGGCTGGCAGGAGGCAGCCCCTTGGAGGGGTTAGAGTCTCAACCCTGCCTGTGGCGGGGCACCCAGGGGCCAGACAAGCCCAGTACCAGCGCCTTCTGTGACTTCCCGCCACCCTGCCTGAGCAGAGCAGCAAATGGGTCCGACTGTTAACAGAGAGGCAGCCAAGTGCAGCAGAGGAGCAAAGGGGACAATCAGCTCTGGGGCGGGTTGTCTGCTCCACTGCTGGCCTGGCTCCTGGGAAAAAGCTTGCCTCTGGACAGCCCTTCAGGCTGGCAGGGGCAGGGCCAGGCATGGGCAGACAATCCTGCCTGCCCCAGGCAGCCGCCACCCTGCGGGGAACCGAACCTCTGGGATCCGTGAGGGGGTCTGGAGCCAGGGGGCCCTCCCTTCATGGGAGGAGCTGGCACTCCCCCCGCCCCTCCCCCCAGAGCCTCTGCATCCTAGGCTGTGTGCTTGCTGTTAGGCAGTTGGAAGTGCCCAGGGGTGGGAATGAGCCCACCTTGTTCAGGACTGTGTGGTTATTCGGTGGAGAAGCCTGGAGCCTGGAACCCACTGTGGGGGGAAGGAAGGAACCTTGAGATCATCTTCCCTCTGTTCCTACTGAGCTTTGGTTGCTTGGGCTCTAGCTATAGTCCTGCTTGCCTCGATTTACCTTTTTGACCAGTGTGCCTCCATTCCTTATTTTTTAAAAATACATTTTTATTGACTTCAGAGAGGAAGGGAGAGGGAGACAAAGATAGAAACATCAATGATGTGAGAGAATCATTGATCGGCTGCCTTCTGCATGCCCCACACTGGGGATCAAGCCCACAACCCGGGCATGTGCCCTGACGGGGAAGTGAACCGTGACCTCCTGGTTCATAGGTCAACACTCAACCACTGAGCCAAGCCGGAAGGGCCATTCCTTATTTTGGACTGCGGAACAGAAGCGGCCTGGCCTACAAAGAGCGTACTTGCTCTGCAAACTCTCATCTGCAAGACTGCCTCCCCAGCCTCAGTTTCCCTGCCTGCTGAGGAGAAGACTGGGCCCTCCCAGGCTGTGTGGTCCAGTACAGCAGCCAGGAGCCACATGGGACTGAAACCAGCGTCTTCACTGTGGTGAATATGTTAAATACACACCAGTTCCAATGACTTAGTAGGAGGAAAGAATGTAAAATAGCCAATATTATCACTCCAATACATAGTACATCGTACAAGACGACGCAGCAGTCTGATGAGCACTGTGAAGGGCGTGAAGGGCAGGGTTTCGGGTTTAGGAGACAGGGGGGAATCAACCAGGGCCTCTGACAGGTGGAGTCTGAGGGGCCCCAAGCTGATGGAGCCATGTCTGACCTTGAGGAGGAGGCGTGGTTTGAGGGAGGCTCAAGCTGTAGGTGGGTGTGGGTGGTAGGTTGGGCGGTAGGCTCGGTGGTGGGTGACAAGAGTGGAGGACCTTTGAGATAGAGGAAGTTTAGGAGCAAAAGTGGGGATCGGGGCACGACAGACGCTAGTGTGTGATCTGGCCGTGAAAAGAGGCCGGGCCAGATGGTGGGGCTTCGAATGCCAGGTTATCGGCGGGTACACAGCAGGCACCCCAGAAAGGCTGTGATCCAGGGAGCTCCCCAACAGCATGCAGGGCAGGGGAGAGTGTGTGGCGCCAGGGCCCATGGCCCAGCTCACAGATCAGACCTCAGGCCTGTGGCCTCCAGGAGACCACCCATGGCTCCTTGTCCCCTGGGGAGGACAGTGGGTTTATTCATGAGCATATGCCCGCCCTCACAGGCAGCAGCTTCTGGACACCTCACTTCTAATTATAGTGGGGATTCCATTGGTGCTGGAGGGAAACCGGGTTTGAAGCGGCCCTGCAGGCTCCCCTGCTCTAGCCCATGGCAGTGGCCCTGGCCCAGGAAAGCACAGTGCGGCTACCGAGCAGATTCTCTGCACCCCGAGACCGGGCTCCATCCTGAGCGGTTGGCATGGTGGGTCCTTGGGATGGGATGGTGCCCCCCTCAGCAGTTGGCCACACACAGTACACAGCCTCCAAGCAGCTGAAAGTGTAGGGCACTGCCTCAAACAGCTCCAAAGAGCTGGAGGGACAGAACTGTGTGTTGGCCAGAGCTGGGTAAACAAGGCGAAGGTGGCAGGCTGGGTGCCCAGGGGTCTCAGTTCTGCTGAGCCTGGGCGATGACGGGGGTGATGACAGGGCAGAGGTGCTGCCTGCGCTGGACAGGGAGCGACTCCAAGGGAAAGGAGCGGGGGTGAGGAGGTCCAGACTCAGGAAGACAATCCAGACGGGGTGTGAGGGGTCTCAGGCGTGAAAGGACAGGGAGAGAGCGGCTGAGCTAAGGAGTGGCAGTGGGGCTGGCTGTGAGGAGGGAGGCGGGAAGGAGAGAGGTGTCTGCACAGAACGAACCAAACAGAAAGAGACAGAGTCCATGGACGGGCAAACACACACACACACACACACACACACACACACACACACACACACACACACACACACACCCTGAGCAGGGGTTGGAGGCCAAGGAGAGAAGAAGTAAAGAAACAACTAGCATCAAGTGTGCCAGGCTGCTCAGAGGGCTCCCCAAATAGTCGGCCTGCCCTGCCATGGGCACTGGGCCCACCCCAACACTTCAGACCAGGCACTCAGGGCTTAGGAGTCTGGAGCAGGAGGCATGGACCTCCAAGAGCTGTCTCCTCCCATGACCGGGGGAGCTCCCAGGAGAGCCAGCAGGGGGGCGGGAGGTCGGTATGCTTGACCTGGGCATGCTTCCCCTCGGGGTCCCTCAGGTCTCTTGGCCCACCACAGTCCACTATGCATGGTCAGTGGGTGACAGGACCCCGCTGGCCAGTCCAAATGTGAGGTCTGAAGCACCAGGGTCTCGACAGGAGCTGCACAGGGGGTGGGGGTGGCTCTCACACAGGGGTGGGCACACTCTCACATAATCACACACATCCTCCCACTCACTCATGACACACACCAGCACACACACACCCCTGCACACCCTCCTCTCCAGGGAAATGGGCACAAAGCATCTGAGTCCTGCACGGGCAACCCCACTTCTCAGCTGCCTCCTCTAGCCTTAGGGAAGGGGCTCCCCTCGGCCAGTCCAGCCTCCCAGTGTCCATCCCAGAGAACTGCATGGGTCGCCCAGACTCAGGAATTCTCTGAGCCCTTCAAATCTGCTGCCCCAGTGCCCTGTGCAGCCCCAGCCTGTTTGCATACATTTTAGTGATGAGGAACTCACTAACTACCCAGAAAGCAGCTTTCAAAAAAGTCCAGGCAGCTCATACACTTGGAAAGTTAAACTAGAGGATGTGAGGGAGACAGCATGGCTGCCACCAAGGGGCTTGAGCTGTTGGCCAGACTGTCCTTTCATCATTAGTTCGGAAAGTGACAGGGTTGGCCCATCACCTTGGCTGTCACTCCGAATTATAATAGATCTAGAGAAAAGATGTCCTCCATCCATCTTAGGATAGCTAACTAGGACCCAAGATAACCTTTCATTCAGTTAATAAAGTATAAATTATGCCAGTGGTAGTAAGCACGTATAATTATTTAATATTCTGTTCTAGTCTGACACCGGCCTTTCACCCATTTTACAGGTGGCAATGCTGAGTCCAGGAAAGGCAGCGACTTGCTCAAGTCACACAGGGAGCCGGTGGTCCTGGGCAGAGCCTCTCGCGTGCTGCTGCAGGCTGACCGCTTGCCAGCCCCGGGAAGAAAGGGAGAAGCTGCCCACCTGCCATTCCTGTCCCCAGCATTTCTAGGACACAGAGGTATTGATTACCACCTCGCCCTTTTCTTTTTCCACCAAGGCTTTCTGTTTCTCCCTTTTAAAAAAAAAAAAAAAAAAAAAAAGAATACACACTCCAAGCCGCTCCTATGATTAATTACCAGCTGCCTAATGCTCCACCACTGGCAATTTCTGGAAAGGGAATGAATTACCTTGAAAAACATCCGAAAAGAGAACCCACCGTGAAGGAGAATTTCAAAGGTTACCTCACAATTAGCAGTGGGTTCCCGCGGCCTTATTGAGTTGCCAGCAGGCCCTCGGGGAGGGCAGGCTGCCAGCCTTCGGGGCCACCCTCTGGCTCTGAGGTCAGCCAGGCTTGGAGGCCTGGGCAAAGGCCGCAAGGCAGAAACAGAGGTGGTTTTCTGAGCACCTACCGTGAGTCTGCCTCGTGGCTCTGCCCCCGCCTCTAAAGCATCATGTGATGCTTAATTCCAAGGACCACGGTTCAAATCCCCACTCTACCACTTGCTCCATGGGTTTCCTAACCACTTTGGGCCTCTGGCAAGAAAGGCACTAAACACACCTCCTCATGGGAACTGGGGGAAGAAACATACATTTAAGGCACAGAGTGCCCGGTACACATACAATCTCACCAGCTATAACATTTAAAAATACACCAGGCTCCTAAGCCTCCTCACACCAGCCCTCTCAGCAGCGTTGGTATAATTTATCTTCATTTTCAGAACTGACTGTCCTGGAAGGAAAAGAACTAACCCAAGGTCACACAGCTTACAGCAGGAAGGAAGGCTGAGTACTGCTCCCTGGTGCCGGAGCCGGAGTGAAGCAAGGAGAATCCCTGGGGCTCGCGTGGCCTAGCCTCTCAGCACCTGGGAGCAGTGAGGCCCGAGGAGAGAAGCTGAGGGCAGCAGGGAGACGAACTGGCATGGCCTCATGCCAGGGCAAAGACTGCGGCTACCCACACTGGGCCCCAGAACCTCGGGACAAAGGGCCCTGGCCCACGTGAGCATCTTTGTGAGGCTTCTCATCCCTGGGTCAGGAGCTACAAAGAGGGATCACACAGGTCGCCCTCGAGCACAAGGCCAAGTGCGATCAACTCAGAAATGCCACTTGGTGATAAAGCACACTGGTGTCCAGGCCCGAGGCCTGCAAGCTCTCCGAGGGTCCCAGACCCTCCTAGGCTGGAGGACCAGTTTGTGTCCATCCTGGCATTTGTTGGTCCTCAGGGAGAAACTGAGGCACGTGGGAAGAAGCAAGGCCCCAGCATCCTTGAGGAACACGCTGGCATACCCTGAGCATTTACTTGTGGTAGGTGTGCCTATTCCCCCCGCCCCCAGGGATGCGATCCACATCCTTCTTTCATAGACGTGCGAGTGCTCATATGCCCACTTTGGTGTATTTGGGGGAGAGGAGGGTGGGCAGCCACAGCACCCAGGCCAGTAACAGGCCTCCACTTACCCAGGCCGCTTCCTGCGTGAGGCCCACATGACACAGGGTGCAGAGTGGTACAGATGGCTGCTGTGCCAAGGCTGGGGACACCAAAGCTGCCCCTTCCCTGGGGCGCATCCTAACACCCCTGCCCTTGCAGCCTCTCTAGAGAGATTAGGCCTAAGAGGCCCCTGGGGGCCCTTTCAGCGTCTGACAAGGTCTCAGCAGGGTGGCTGTACCCAATTCCACCTGTGGCCCCAGTGAAAGGCTCAGTGTGCTGGGACACCACTGTCCCTTCCCCAAGCATCAGGCCAAGCCCAGCTGCACACCTACCTCAGCGACCCAAGAAATCACCAGCGTCTCACGTTCTGGTCGGTCAGCAGTTCACAGCGCCTCCGCCTCACTCCATCTCCATCCTGCTGCAACGAGAAGGCTGGTCAGTGGGTCCACGCCTTGCTCAGCGGGAACTGAGTACGCTGCCACAGCCCACCTGCCCACCCGCTGAAACGTTTACTTCCAGCAAAACTGAATCATCCCACGCCACAGATGGGGCATCTGAAGGACCGAGAGGAAAAGGGGCATCATGACGCAACAGGCCCCTGGCACCCATCTGTCAGCTACCAGCTCTGAATTGTGAACATGCTCCTGACCTCACTGCATTTCAGTTTCCTCACCTGTCAAATGGGATCACGATACCTCAGATATCATGATCCCGGGGATCTGAGAGGATCTAGGACAGTGGTCTGCAAACCGTGGCTCACGAGCCACATGCGGCTTGCGAGCCGCCGTTTGCTGCTCTGTTGACTAATGAGTTTGCCGACCACTGATCTAGGATATATGGCGACACAGCACTTGGCATTCATTTCATTCATTCACTCAAGAAATATTTAACACACCAGAGCTGTGAACAGGATAGTGGGACCTGCCCTCGTAAAATTCTGAGAATGAGCAAATACGTAATTAAAAGTGGTGTCTGCCGGAAAGAATGAGTCCAGGGGCTGTGCAGCATAGACTCAGGGTTCAAGGGCCCGCTCTGGGGAAGTGAAGTTGAAGGATGAGCCTGAGAGAGGCAGGCCAAGATGCATGGAGCAGCATTTCTCGCAGAGCAAACAGCATATGTGGAGACTCCAAGATGGGGAAAGCCTGGCCCAGCGGACGACTTGAGAGTGGCTGGTGTGGTGGGTGCAGTCAGGGAGTGGGGGGATCTGTTGAGAAGGTGGACAGGAGCACAGGAGGGTCTGACAGCCGAGGCATATGACCCGAGTTCTGGTGTGAGAGGCTCTCCATGCTGCTGGGGAGGAAGGCCTTGGGAGGGACAGTAGGAGGCAGGGAAACCAGTGGGGCGGCTGCTCCAGGGGTCCAGGCCAGAGACAGGTGCTCAGAGCAGAAGGAGCAGAAGATAGAAGTGGACCTGCCGGTGCTGGGTATGGGGTGTGAGAGAGGGAGGGAAGAGGCGCGGATACCCCCTTCTCATCAGTGGCTTGGGCTTCAAGGAAGCAGTAGGCTGAAAGGACATGATTCTCTGTTATGTGGATCCAGTTGGCCCCTCTTCTCAATGTGCCACCAGTACTCCCTGCCCCTCACTGCCCCCCAGCACTCCAGGAGGAGGATCCCCCCAGGCCTGCTGTGGTGGGAGCTGCAGAGTCCGTTTGAGTCCCATCTGTGAAGGCGCCCTGCGGGTGGCTCCTGCAGTCACCATGTTCCCTACACCTGCATGCAGGGCTGAGTGTAGCCCAGGATGAGGCCTGTGGCCAACAGTGGGAAAGGGAGTACACACACCATGCTAAACGTGGGCTCCCACCTGTGCCAGGGGACCAAGAGGCCTCAGACCGAGGCCACACCTCACTATGCAGCAGGCAGGGCTCCCAGGGAGAGAAGTGGATGCCCCCCTATAAGAGGCACCACATAGCCTGGTGTTGGAGGTGTGGGCTCAGTAATAAGAATGACCTGGTTCAAGTCCTGGGTTCATCCTCTTAGGAAGTGGGTGGCTTTGGGCAAGTTCCTTAAACCTCTCTGTGCCTCAGCTTCCTCGTCTGTGCAAAGGGTGTGGGGATGATAGGAGACCTCCCTCGGAGCTGTACAGACTGTATTAGGCTCATGACTGTGGACACGCAGGCAGCTGTCCAGGCACGTCATCTGAAGCATGAGTTACGGTACCTGGCAGCGGCTGGCTCGGGGCTCCATGATGTGCTGGGTCTGAGGCCCAAGCCCTCAGAGCTGCCATCCACACCCCAGCATGGAAGGATGTCTCCATGTCTGGACCCTCGGGCTCTGGCAGCCCCATTCTCTGCACTATGGGAACACAAATGGCCCTTGGGTTCACTGACTCCTGCTCCCCATTTCACAGAGGAGAAAACTGAGGCCTGGAGAGGGGCAGCAACTGCCCCCATCCCACTGTCACGAAGCAAGTCAGTGGCTGGGGCAGAAGTGGAATCAGCTCCCGGCTCGGGCCTTTCCTAAAGGCAAGCTAGCCTGCGGACCCGCTGACAAAGAGGAAATCATTATTTTGGCAGCTGAGACAGAAGCCCGAGCCGGAAAGTGCTCGCTCACTCCGTGGGCATTGTCCAGGCCTCAGGGAATGATGCCCGCCATCTTGCCTCCGAGGTGACCCGGCTCACGGTGCACACATGCACCTCGCAGTCCCCAGCGCCAGTTCTTTGGTGTGCGCTCGGGCAAAGGGACAAACAGACCTGGCCAAGGTCACATAGTGAGGGCACCACACAGGAGCACCAGGATAAGAGCTCGGGCGCTGGTGGGGGACTGACCCCCTTCCTCACGGGCCTGCATTGGCCCCCCACCTGGGGACAGAGGAGTGGGACGCTCGCCTTGGCTGAGTTATATAGCGGGCTCTGCCTGGGATGCTTCTCTGACCATTGGTGAAAAGTTGTGAGGCAGAAACTGAGCTAGCATCCCCCAGTGACACTCGGGCCCAGAGAGGTCCCCTAACTTCCTAAGGTCACACATAGGTAACAAGGAGCTAGAAAGTGATAAGAACAGAGCTATGACATGAACAGTTGGTCTGTCCCCATTCATACTCTGACCACTACCAGGAGACCAGCAGGGAGCCCACAACGGTCCTGCTCAGAACCAGGGCTGGGCATGCAGGCTTTCCTGCCACCGTGCGGGCACCCCCTCCCACTGGATGCCAGTCAGGCAGGGGCTCAGACTATGAACAGTGGCAATATCATCCATCCTCATGTTTGGTGACCTCAGGTTTGGTTCACACCTGGTGTGGGCTTGGCCATCTGGTGAAACCAAGGAGAGACAGTGGGACGAACCGGTGTCCTAACCAACCACAGGCATAAACATGTGTGTCCCCTGCAGGGGGGTGTTCTCTGCTCAAAAAGCACTGGAGCCACGGAGTGGGTGTAGCCTGAGCCTCAGGGCCTAGCGGGGGTGGGGCCCAACCGGGCTCCCTTTGGGATGGTGCCCCCCCAACCCCTGCGCCCAGAAGACTCTTGTGGGCTCCTCAGTGTAGGACTCTCACTCTGGGGGTGGGTGGAGGGGTGAGGCCCTAGTGACTGTGAGGGCAGGAAGGGGCAGCATGTAGACCGCAGACTGTACCGTGCTCTCACTCACTGCATGCCAGGAGCTCCCAGGACAGGGCAAGGCAGTAACAGGGCCCACCCTGCAGAGTAAGATGGGGACTGGAACATGGCAGAGGTCACTTGGATTGGAGACTGTCCCATGACCCAGATGCGTTCTCCCAACCACACCCACCTTTCCATGCCCTCCGGCTCCTGGGATCCCCTGGGAAGAGCAGGGTGTGGGCTTAGGGGAGGCACCAAGCCAGGCTGGCTGTGGCTGTGGCTGTGACTGTGGCAGTGGCTGGGGCTGGCCCAGAGCGATGCAGGCTGGTCCCGGATCCTGCAGGACAGAGGTGCCTGTGCCTCAGGGTGTCCAGGACGTGGGGCACCATGAAGGCTCGTGCTTGTGGCTCTAGCCTGCAGCTAAGTGACCACGGGGTGGGAGCCCACATTCTGGGCTGGAGCCCTGGTCCTATCTTCAGTGGGGAGGTCAAGGGAAAAGGTGGGTAGAGCTGGGTTTGATTCCCTGGTTGCCCTTTATTTCTCAGTGACCTTGAGCTAGTTTTGGGCATTTCTGAGCCTCCATCTTTGCTCTAAACAAGGATTAATTGCTCCTCCAGCTACTCACCCACCAAACGAAGCTCCAGGCTGCCCTATAGGTAACTGAGGGAGGGGGTGGGACTGCCTCAGTGTGGTCTGTATGGCAGGGGGTACACTGATGGCATCTGTCAGTCAGAGTTCAGGGCTCCTGTCACCTGCTGCTAAGTGACACAAACCTCGTGCCCTGGTGGCTGTGAGAGCTTAATGAGACATTGAGTGAGTAGATACAGGTGCCACGGAGTAAGGGACAGGTCAGCAAATGGTGACTGTTAAAGTTAGGGGGAGGGGTAACTGCTCAAGGTCTTAAGTGGTCATCTGTGGGCCAGAAACCTGGTCAGGTGAGCACCCAAACCAGCCCTACCCTGCTGCTCCCAGTGGCTGACCTGACCCGAACCAGCTCTGATTACTCTGACCTGCCTCGCCTCGTTGGACCACAGCTGTCTCTATGCCCATTTTACAGATGGCCAAGCAGCTGCTGGTCAGGGGTCAAACAGCCAGGGGCTCTGCCTCTGGCCCCGCACAGTAAGGGTGGCCTCTGACCCAGCTCCCAGGCTCTCTGGGGTGACATGGGCTCCCACACCTGAGACCCACCGGGGAGGCCTCCCCTTGCGTGACCCTGGAGCAGGCCCTGTCCTTCCCTGGCGGCCAGTGCTGGCTCCAGGAGCAAGGCAAATATTTACCCCGATGGTTATCCAGACGTGCCGGCCGCCCCGCCTCCTGCATTCCTGGAATACATGTTCCCTGACCTCACCATGCTAGGGGGCTGGGGGAGGCATCCAGACAGCCGTGGGTCAGCGCCAGGCCGAGGAGTGCCCTGGGCCTGGTGGGAGCCAGTGTGGTATGGTGGGGAAGGGGCTACATGGATGCCACCTCTGGGCCTCCTTTAGGCAGCTCCTCACACCTGCTGCTACTCTCTCTCTCTCTCTCTCTCTCTCTCTCTCTCTCTCTCTCTCTCTCTCACAAACACACACGCGCACACACACATGCCCATGCCCATAGAGGGAGCCACTCAGCCTGCCACACACACGGCAACTCTCCCACTTGCCAGGGCTCTTCCTCCTCAGCCCCAGCAGCTCTCATGGCCTCACTTCACCTCAGCACAGCCCTGTCATCGGGGAGCTGTAGTGTCCACTTCACAGATGAAGAAACTGCGCAGCAAAGGCCAGAGGTCACAGAGCTGCAAGTGGTAAAACATGCGCTGCCTCACCCCAAACTTTCCACAGCGGGGTGGCACCATCAGAACCCTGCCCATCCTTCCGTGCCCAAAGCACCACTTCCTCCAGGCTGTCTTCCTGATAGGCCCCATCCCAAGTACCTTTTCCCTTTTCTGAACTCCCAGAATATTTGATGGGTTCCTTTCGCTCTCCTCACATAATCAAAATTGGGGGCCTGGTCACCTCTCCTGCTGGGAGAGCCTGTCATACCCCCTGCAGGCATAGCAAAGCGGGGCTTGGGGCTCGGTGGCCCCGAGTGCTCGGGGAGGGCTGAAACCCCAAGTCTTTCCATGAAAGAACAGGAGTGGCTGCAGGCAGCCTCGGGAACAGGTAAGAAAGCCCCAGTGAGTTGGCTGTTTGGGGTGGAGGGGCCTCCTGGGCAGGACTGCCTGAGAATCAGGAGGTACCCTTGGTCAATCCTCCTGTCTGTCTTCACTTCCTCTGAGATGATTTCAAGCTGCCCTGACAGCCTGCCCACTCCCAGGCCCAAGGATGCCCAGTGTGCCTGGGCCCCTGCTAGCCGCCCCTGGGCTTCCCACCTGCCTCTCTCCTCTGCGATCTTAGGAGAGGCAGACCAGCAGGGTTCTGCCAACCTGCTGTGGACGCATGGAACGCCAGTCTGTGCTAGGCCCTCAGGGACGCCTCCAGGTGGAAAACGCTTCAGTGGACAGAGGCCAGTGCTAACGAGGGCCACACCCTGGCACCAGGGGGGACCCAAAGAGTGAGTGCTGGGGAAGGGTAGGGGCTCTTAGAACTGTCCGCTCACCCACCTAACATCTCTGAGACTTGGTTTCCTTATTTTGAAAACAGGGGCTATAAACCAACTTCTAGGGGGTTGTTTCTTTATTTTTTCATTCCATCCATCCATCCATCCATCCATTTCCTTCTTTCAACAACTAATGACAGTGCCTACTAGCTGCCAGAAGAGGAAAAGGAGAAGAAAGAAATTGGGGATGGCTGGGGATGGAGAATGAAGGCAGGGCCAAAGGCCAACCGGTATACTTGCCCAGCCTGTGTGCTTCCCAAGGGTGTTGGTGCATTGTCTAAGGCAAAGTGGGTGAGACCCAAAAGAAGGGCAATTCTAGGACAAAGTGCTAGAAGGCATGCCTGACTCAGCCTGACAGCAAAACGGGGGGTCAGGGGCATCATCCCCTTGAGCAGTCTCTCACGAAGGAGGGCAGCCCTCCTAGGCAAAGGCCCAGAGGCATGGCAGGAGAAAGGCTCTGGGCTGAAGAATTATAGGTGGCACCAGTGAGCAGGGGAACAGTGCATTCACAGGGCAGGGGCACCAGCTTCCCTGGGCACAGGCAGACATATCCCCAGGGTCCCTCCAGGGCTTCACCCCTGCCCAATCCTGATCTAATGTATCTTCAAGGCCATGTTGGAGTGGCACCTACTCCAGAGACCCTGTTGGTCCCACAAGTCTTCATTTACTCAGTGGGCACTGCCCAGGCCCAAGGAGTGATGTCCACCCAGCCTGCCTCTCCAGTGCTCCGGCTCATGATGCACACTCGCGTGCCTTGCTCCCACTCAGCCCCTTGGTATTGGGCCTGTACCAAGCGGCAAATGACACCAGAGAGAGGAAGGATCCTACCCAAGCTCACAGAGCAATCAGGCCCCAGTCAGGGACTGGCTCTCCTTTGCTGCAAATCTGCATCACATTCTCACCTGGAAGCCTCCTGACTGCTCTAGTCCACACCTCCTACCAACCAGAAGCCCTGGGCTCTGGCTTGTGGGCCACTCACACTAAAGGAATAGGAAAGGGTCTCTTCTATCCTCAAGTCATCAAATGAACAATTTCTTCTCTAATCAAGGGTGAGGACTCCACACAGATTGATGGTGCATAGTGTGGCTTTAGGTTCTTATACATTGGAGTTGGGGTTCAGCTCTGTCACTTACTGAGGTGTGTAATGTTGGGCAATAAACTTAGCCTCTCTGGGCTTCAGTTTCCTCATCTGTAAAATGGGATAACAAGAATCACTACACTCACAGAATTGTAAGGACTTAACATTATTCCCATACTGCAACTTGCACAGGAAATACTCAATAAAGAAGGACTGTCATTATCCCTTAGGTTTGCTGCCAAGTGCAGACTTGGGGTTGCCCCGTGTGGAGACACTGGACCCCTTATCACAGATATGGAGAAAGGCCCAGGACTCTGGAGCCAACTCAGGAGCAGTCCCAGGGGATCTGCTTCCTGGAGACAGGCTTCACGAGGGTCACCTGCTCCCACAGAAAGGTGGGGGCACTGAGCACCCTCCAGGTGCAAGCTCTGTGCCAGGTGCTCACTTCCACACCCTCCATCTCATCGGGCCCCATGTGTGGGCAGGGCCTCCCCCTTGTCCAGGGTCAAGGTCTTGCCTAGAGGGGCACCTAGCTGGAGTTGGCCAAACCAGTGCCCACTGGCACCCACCTGGGCATTTGCCTCTCCCAATGACACTGATCAAAACTGAATTCTCTGTCAGCAGCCCCCTGTTCGGAGCTCTGTCCCTCACCTCTGTCCATTCTGCTTGCGGTGGCCTGGCCCTTGTCACCTGGCCCTGCACTGCCCACATGAAGGCTGCCCTGGAGAAACACCCCTGTGTCGCCCCAATTCCCAATCCCCTGCAGCTTTAACGGGGCCTGGCAGAGGCTGTCCGCGGAGTCCTTGGAGGTCCCAAGTCCAAGCTGCCACCTTACAGAGGGGACGTGAGTCTGCGGAAGGACAGGGATAGGCCCACGTCAGCCTGGTGTTGGAGGCTGGACAGGTCTGTTTCCTCATTTGGGCTACACTGGCTGGAGGATTAGCTGAGCTGACGACACACCCATGACTGGTACAGGGCTGGGCAGCACCCTCGTCGTCAGCTCCATGGGGCAGCCTGGACCCAGGCCCTGTGCTCCCTCCACTCGAGGAGGCAGGTGGGACCATCGCGAGGCTGAAGGGCACAGGCGCTCCCAATGGCCCATGCAAACCGCCTATCACCAAGTGTCCCAATGACCCCATTCCCGGGCCAGGGCCAGTCCCCTGGCGGTCACCCTCTCCAAACAGGCATCCCTCTGGGATTCTGGCCACACGTGGGCCAGGCCAGTCTGCAGTGATGGCCAAGGGCCAGGTTTACAAATGCTGGACAAAGGAAGGTCCTGTTCTTGCTAGAGGGAAGTGGTGGGTCTGAGCACAGCACTAATGCCACCCAGGCCTGAACAAAATTCTGGTTCTGCCGCTTGCAAGCCATGTGGCCTTAGCCAAGTCCCTGAGCCTCCTCTAACTCAGTTTACTCCATGGTGCAGCGGGGAGGGAGAAGGTCTAACTGGGGCAAGTGCGGGGCCAACCCCTGGCCCTGGAGGAGCCAGGCCACGGGAGCTCTTCCTGTTTGTAGTAACCAGCTCTCCCCCCAGGGGCAGCCCAGTGCTGGCTGCAGGGGAGCCGGTGGGAAGGCCGGGGATTGTAGGGTGTGTTAATCCTCATACTGCACTTTGCCACCTGTCCAAGGTGCTCTACCAACGTAGTCACCCAGGGGAGCTCAACTAGCCCCACTGGATCCTGCACACACAGAGGAAGGTTCCAGTCCAGCCTGTGCCCTTACCCTCCCTGACCTGGGCGAGAGCTCCCTCCCCCCTGAAGCCTCCCTCATTCTGTCTGCAGAGTGGGAGGAATAATGCCTGATTAATCCCTGGGTTGCTGAAAGGACTCTAGGAGACGGAGGACGTGGCCCGCCCCAGCGACGGGCTTCGAGGAGGTTCCCTGTTCTGTTCCACACACTGCCGGCCTTGGCTACACTTACCTTCCCAGGCAGCCCCAGGGCCCAGCCCAGTCAAAGCATCACACACCCAGAGCCCGTCCCAGGGCTCCCACCAGGAGGCACTAGGGACCCACAGGTGCTTCCCAGCCAAGGCCTGCAGGTCCAGCAGAGGGTACCCCTTTCTTCTCCCTTGAGTCTGGATTTTCTCTGCCTTCTCTCAGAAAGAGGGGCTCCCTCAGCCCAGCAACTCAGTGAGATTCTTGGGGGATCTCCCCACACACCTGTCCATCACTCCTGGGGATTGACAGCCTGTTTGCTAGGGCTGCCCCTGATGGGCTAAGAGGAGGGGCCAAGGCCAGCCCCATGATGGACTTCTGCCTGTTGCCCACAGCACCCAGCACAGGGCTTGCAGGTATGAGCCCCTAGAACGTTTGCTGGGTGAACGAATGAGCAGTGATGGGAAGTGTGGTGTGAAACAGATGCAGATCAGAGAACACAGAGGTTAACACTTGCACAGTGCTTACCACGTCCATACCGGGTCCAGCTCTACAGACACTATTTATATAGCAAACCCATTTAGTCTCCGCAGCAGTTCTATAAAGTAATGTCATTCCCATTTCACAGAGGCTCAGAGACGGAAGTCACCTGCCCAGTGTTAGAAAGTGGCAGAGCTGATTGAGTGCCGGCCCTGGGCTCCAGGATCTACACGCTGTCCACAGCGTGTCCTGGAGAGCAGACCCGCAGAGGCTGCAGACAGAGGTTTCCCCAAGGGCCGTAGGCCCCGCCCCCAGGGTCTGTTTTAATTGGTCTGGGTGGGCTGTCTTTCTAAGCTGCTCTGGCTCCCATGTGGGCAGGGGCTGAGAATCCCTGGCCAGCCCCACCCTTACTCTGCAATGGGGAAACTGGTTCGGAGAGGGAGGAGACACGCCCAAGGTCTCCCTGCACGTTGGGGAGGAGAAGCCTGTAATCTGAAGTTCAGTCCCCTGACTTCTCCATCGTGGGCTTTAAGCTCATAGCAACAGTGCACCATCCCTGCAGCCAGCCGCCACGGTGCAGATGTGGGTGGGAGAGCTGAGGCAGACAAGAGCAGGGAAGCTAGAACAGTACGTAGCCAGATGACACACAGGCCCAGCCATTCCTGACTCATGGCCACCCATCCTGTGACTCCACCCACCACCAATGTCCCCACCCTGGCTTCTACCCCACAGCCCACTGCAGCCACCAGTCACCTCCCATTTCGGACCAGAAAGCCACAGAGGGAGGAAGAAGCAATGGGGCCCCACCCAGGGCTGGGTGGGAAACCCAGACTACCCCGAGCTGGGGGTGGGGGGAGGACAACTCTGGGACACGCAGAGGAAGCGGCACCGGTGCTGACCCCTGCCCCTCCCTGCAGTACCGCATTCTCCAGCCTGTGCTAGCCCCCGCCCTGTGGACCACGGGTCTACAGGAGGAAAACTGAGGCCTGCCGAGCCCAGCTGGCACTGACACCCACCTGGGCCAACTTCCGTAGCCACGTGATTCCCCACACCTGGATGAGCATGCCAGGCTTTCCCACTGCCAGTTCCTCTCCCTGAGAATGCATTACCCCTCTGTCCAAGAACCTTCCATGGCTTCCACTGTCTACAAGGTTCAGCTTTAACTCTTCAGCCTCATATACAAGGCCCCAGTCTGACTTCGACCTATAACCTTGCCCTACACGTCTGTGTCTCGACCTCTGTATCCGATGCCTGGAATGCCCTGGTCCGTGTGGCCTGACACACTGGGAAAGAAATTAACATGCACCAGGGGCCACAGGGGTTCAGAGCCTGTTCCCAGGGTCTCCAGGACTCCTCACAGATCCTTACGACACTGGCTCTGAAAGGCAGATGCAGACTGAGGTTGAGCTGTCACCACCCACAGAGAGGAACTTGGGTTGCTGGGACCTATGGTCTCCCTGTCGCTGACAAGCTTCCGGCTGGCCCACGAGCTCAGGGTGGCGCCGAGTCTGTGTTAACCATCCAAAGTCATGGCGACTTGGGTCTACTCACCTTGGTGTCCTGACTCTCCCTTCAGGCCCCTTGAGAAAACAGCTAATCCTGGGCTTTAGCCCCAGCTGACACTAAGCTGGGTTTGGGCTGGGGGCTGCCCAGGGGGAGGTGTCATGGATCAGACATGCTACATAGTTGTGGGGGCCAAGGGCACTGATTCTGGGGCCAGCTGCCCAGTGCAAAGCCCAGTGTAGCCACCCTGGGCAGGTCGATTCACCTCTCTGTGTCTGTTTCCTACTCTGTGGGCAACAGGAGGAGTGACCTCCCGGAGTCGCTGTGATGACCATGAACTTCTGTAAGGAAAGTACGAGAGCAGCCCCTCCATGGGGTGCTGTCCTAGCGTTTGGAGCATTAAGTATTACTACCCTGTTCCTCCCTGCACCTTAGGTTCAACACCACAACCAAAGGAAACCCCAAGGCCTCAGAGCACCTACTGGAAGGAGGAGGAGGGTGGCAGGAGCTGTCCCTTAGCACTGCTCTCTCCAGCCCCAGCCACAGGCCTGCTAACCTGGCCCACATGCCTAATGGCAGCAGAGGGATCTCCAATGCCCCACCTCCAGCTCCAGAGGAGGAAAAAACGAGGGCTCCTTCCTGGACAGAGGTACCCAGCTTTGCCCCTGTGTTGTCAGCGATGGAATGACCCAGAGAGGGGCCATGCCAGCATCACCCTGTCTGCCACGGAGACACCAGCAGGCACCCATGTCTCTCTCCCTGCTTGGGGATCATCATGGACAAAGTGCCCTTGGCTGGGATGTGTGACAGGAGTCTGGGCAGTTAATCCCAACCTGGTTGTCCTTAAAGGATACAAAATTCACCCTACCCCAACCCTTTATCCATGGGATGCTCGCAGCTGGGCAGAGCTTCTTTCTCTGGCCTTTCTTTCTACAGATGAGGCCAGAGGGGTTGAGTGACTTGCTCAAGGGACCAGCAAGCTGGTGGTAGATCCTAGACCCTAAACCCCGTTCTCTGGGCTCCCAGGCCTAGCCCCACTTAGAGCTTCTCTCTCCAGGCCCATAAAGGTGACTGGCTGTCTGGGAGAAGATAAGTCATCAGCATGTGTGGGGTGAGGAATGGGTGTGGGCCCAGAGCTTCCACCAGCGGGAGGGGGTCAGAACAGGTCAGGGGCAGGGCCGCCCAGAGCTGAGGTCCCGCTTCCTCTCTCAAGAGGGCATGATTCCTGGCAGCAGCTCCCACGGGAAATAGTAGAAGCGCCACCCTTGGGAACATGGGGTGGGACGGGGGGTGCCTGGGCAGAGTTTCCTGTTGTGGGGGCGGTGGCCACTTACTGAGGCCCAGTGACCTATGTGGCTGTGGCCCTGGGGCCAGGCCAGCATTGGGTTTCGCCTCATCCCTGGCTCAGACCCAGTTCACCCTGAGTCCCATCCTCCAGGCCCGCCCTGGTTTCCTGTCCCATAGGTCCCACCCAGCCTGGGAGGCAGGGAGGGCCCCGTGGAGCCTCCTCAGAAGTGCCAAAGTTTTCTGGAGCAGGAGTGGGCAGGCCGCTCTGGCCTGCTCGGTGGCCTCTGACCTCTGATCTCGACCTCCAGCGATTTGTTTTCTAGCAGGAGTCCTTGGCAGAAGTACCAAGGGTGTTTTCCTAGTAACTCACAACTTCAGACACAGCTGAACAGGATCAGCTCCCTGCCCGCCCCAAGCAGTCGGATCACTGCTCCCCCAACTCTGGGCAGAGGGACAGGGTCATTTTTGAGCCGTGACGAAGGGACTAGGACAAGGGGATAAGCTGAAGTGGGACCCATTTCAGGCCTCCAAGGCAGGACATCCTAGTGGTCAGAGATGAGCAGCTGTGTGGCAGGTCCTGCAGAGGGGTGGCATCCCAGCCGGGCAGCACAGCCCCCACACTAGGGACAAGGTGACATCAAATCCTCAGAGCAAGACCCCTTCATCCCACCCAACTTCACATGCCTGGGTCCTTAAAGTGCCAGCAGTCTGGGTGGGATGGAAGCTTGGCCCAGGGTGCTGTGGGGCCACCCATGGTCTGCGCCTCAGGAGCTGGGATCACCTGTCCTCCAGGGGGATATGCTGGGAGTGGAGAGGTTAGTGGCCTGGCCCAGTGAGAGGGAGAGGTTTGGACAGAGGCCCTCCCCTGCTTTCCTAGGGCACTGGCTATAGGAGGTCGTGGCAGCTCAGGTCTCTCTCAGGGCTGCTCTGGAAACAGGTGCCTCAGAAAGCACTGCCAGGGAGAGCAGGACCCCTCCAGCTGCCTGTGGGCCCTCCATGGACAAAAGCCTCTTGTAGCTCAGTTTGGGGATGAGTGCAGATGGGAGATATTTTGGGGCTGAATGGGCTGGTCTTATCTGAAAGCACCCCAGGGACAGGGGCAGAGCTGTGTGGTTCAGGGCTCCCGCCTGTACCATGGGCACCTCAAGAACCTCCCCATGAAGGCTGACAGCCAAACTCACAGTAGTCCCCGGGGCCATGCTGCGAAGGTAGGGCTGCCCAGCGCAGGACACTGCCCACACTACTCCAATTGAACAGGTGCTGGGCAGTCTGCGGACTCCGCTGAGCTTCTGCCTGGAGGGAGCAAGGTGGACCACAGAGCCAGACTTGAGAGAGGCTCGGTCAGGAGGCTAAAGGCCTGAAGTGAGCAGGGTGGACCACAGAGCCAGACTTCAGCCCCACTGGGCGGTCAGGGCACAAGTTACCAGGAAGAGTTTCTAAGACAGCCATGTGCAGTACTGAGCCTCTTGACCCTGGGGGCATGCAAGGCCAGGCCAGGACACTCGGGCCTAGGCAGCCTTCTGGAACGCTAGCCCAGTAGCTTATAGCCACCCCAGGCCAGAATCCACATGTTGTCATGGGTGGCAGGATGGCTGCCCTGTGTCACCAGCTCAGTCACTGGCCACCAGCTCCAACCCTTTTCCATAAGGGAGCTTCCCAGTTGGAATAGTCTTGAGCTCAGGAGCCAAGCCCAGTAGTACACCCTCAAATCTATCACAAGCAAGACCAGGTCTTCCCACGCTCTATATGCTCAGACACCAGCCGACCTGGGGAAAAGTATGCCTAAGTTTCCCAAGAACCCAGGGCAACCTGTGGGGTCTGCTAACCCTGACCCCCACCCCATGATTGCCCCTCTCCTGGGCCTCACCTTACCCTGGACCCGCAGCCCTGGAGATGCTGCTTGAGGTGGGCTTGGCAGGGCACATGTGTCTCACTGAGCACAGGCCTGGCACAGACTTGGCTGCCAGGAATGGTTTGTCAAAGGAGAGGGGGACGCACAGACACAGGATGGGCCCTCAGAAGCATGGACCCAAGGCCACTACAGCCCCCTCCTCCACCAGGCCCGAGGGGCACTGTGCCCTTACAGCTAAGCCACACCACATAGGCCAGGAAAACCTGGAGGAAGGCAGAAGGATACCTGCCATTTCTCCTGAGGCTCTGCTGCCCAGAGGGGCTTGGGGAGGCCCCAGAAGTCTCTGCGCTCTGCTGTTATCTGTTTGGGAAGTCTGGCTCCAGCTCCTACCGCTCTGAAGGAAGGGGACCCTGGGACCTGAGCCCCAGCTGCTCAGCCTACAAGGGACTCAGTGACATCTCTCCCCCTTGCCTGCCACCCTCTACTCAGCTCTAGGGTTCAGTGGAATGGCAGTAGTGGGCCGATCTGCCTTAGGGCCAGGGTCTTTGCTCTATGAAAAATGGTCCTGCCCCTCCGACAGGAGGAAAGCATGTCAGGGGTATGGGATTCTGACAACCCTATGCCCCAGCCCAGCACAGGTCCTGACACACAGTAGGTGCTCCATCTGTTGACTTAAGCAGAGGCTTGCTGGACACATGAGGGAAGGCCTGACGTGGGCTTTCCTGCTGAGGGGTCAGGGCTCAGCAGCCACTCCAGGGGACACGACAGACAATGGCCATGCCCACATGTGCCCCTCTCTCTGGCCAGGGCTCTGCCTCTTTGAGCTCCCCTTGGACAGAGAGTGCCTGCCCTCTCTGTTTCAGGGCTGGGAGCGTTCTCTGTAGTCAGCAAGTCTAATACCTTTTCTTGACAGGTGGAGGTGGGGAGGGCCAGGGAGAGCAGGGGATCAGAGCAGGGCCATTCCCAGGCCAGGCCTCCTCACACTAAATCCAGAGGCCCAAGAACTGTATGCCCCGCTCAGGGCTGCCCTCTGTCCCCGCGATCTTCATGATGCTTCCCACGCCTGTGTGGCCCCCTCCCCTGGCTCCATGTCTTAGCTGCCTGGCTACAGCCAGCCTGAACTGCTTACTTAAACAAACAGGGAAAGTGGCCACGTGACTGGCTAAGGTTTCCTAGACCAGGGACACACACACACACACACACACACACACACACACACACACACACTCACGCACGCACACACGCACACGCACACTCGCTGCAGGTCAGGTGGTTATGTGGCCCAGCAGGGCAGGGCCTGGGCCAGCTCAGGTTTCTTGTCTCTGAAGGACAAGTGATTGGCCTGCCTTTCCTCACCCAAAAGAATGCCTTCTCCAAACACTTGTTTTCTGCTTCCTGGTCACGCCAGGGACGTGCTGGATGGGAATGGGGGGGAGTGCGGGGAGAAGGGGGAGTGGAGGGAAGGACACACGCCTCCTGGCCCTCGGTCTGGTGTTTTCCTTCCGCCCTCCCCACCCAGAGGGCAGATGCCTGCTGGGAAACTGTGTGGCCCAGCGGCTCTCACGCAGGGAGAATCCAGAGCCCAGAACTCGGATGTGGGGCAGGAGGGGAGCCGAGGTTAGACAGGCCTGTCAAGGCCTTGCACCCGGAGTAGCGGTTTGGCAGTTGGACTCCACAGCCCAGCTCCGGGGCGTCCAGGGAACGAGAAAGGTGGAGAAGGGAGCTTCTAGTCCACCTGACAGAGCAGGATGCCTTTGGTCTGCTGTTTGGGAAAGGTCTGGCCATGTGACTGGCTACGGTTTCCTAGACCAGGGTCTTGAGGGCTGCTCTAGCTTTGGGGGGGGTCTATGCCTCGGATGCCCCCACAGACTGGCAGCCTGTCATCATAGCCCTGAGGCGAGCCTCCGAAAGGAGAAGGAACCCACCTCACCTGGCAGGCAGGACTGAGACCTGTTCCAGGTGGACCATGCACCAGCTCTGTGGGGGGGAAGAGGGAGGGCATCTGAGTGGCTTCCATCCTGCCCTGTCCTCAGGCCAGACCCCGACCCTAGCAGCAGCACTACAGAGGCGCCTTGGGCAGGGCACGAGGAAGTGAGGGGCATGGCCAGAGTTCCCAAATAAGAACCAAGCCCCTCTTCTATGCTGTCTCATTACGTTCTCAACCACAGCCCTACGAGGCGGTCATGTTGTCACCCCATTTACAGACGGGGGATCAGCAACCCGACAGCCACGGTTGGTAAGGGTTGGATCAGGAGCTGCACCCAGAGAGTCCAGCTCTGGCATTCGTGTCCTACCAGTTCCCGGGGTACCAGAGGCCGGCGCCTGGACAGGGCTGGGCACAGAGCTCTAAGCAGGTACCCTGGGTCAGGCCCTCATTCTCCAGGGACGCACACCCAGCCAGCCCCACCTCCTCCTCCGCCTGTCCCACCACTCGGAGCAGCCCTGGCACATGGCTTTGTGAAGGGCTCTAGGATGGAAGAGGAAGAGGTGCAGACATAAAAGAGAAGAAAATGTGGGGAAGGGGAGAACGTGGGGTACAAACAAGAACAGAGAGAGAGAGCTAGGGTGGGGTGGGAGATAGTGGAGAAAAATCGGAAATGGAAGAAGAGCAAGAGTGAAAGAGAGAAGGAGTAACAGGGAAATGGAGAGAGAAGATGGGAGAAACAGCACTGGGAAAGAGGGCAGGAAGGAGGGAGGGAGGAAGGAGAGGGGCAGGAAAAACAAAGCCAGAGAGAACAGAGGTGAACAGAAGGGAAGAAGGAGCAGCTCGAGAGGAAGAAGGGAAGGAAGGAAAGGAGAGGAGGTGGGAGGTGACCCATAGGGAAGGGCCAGAGCATGAAGCGAGCAGGAGCGAAGGAGAAAGACAGACAGGCAGAGGGAGGTCAGGGCAGGAGAGGGCCTTGGTAAAGGGAGAGACAGAGAGAAAGCACAGCCGCCCACCGAACATTAAATACCTAACAGGAGATGACAAATCAAATGGGAATTACTGCGGTAAAAACATAATTAGAAACTTGATTGAAGTTAAACAGAATTTACATAACACTGCAAATTAACTTACATGGAAACTATTCACGGAGAAGGCAATGAAAAGGCATTTCATTAGTAATCTATATTTAAACAATAGGCACAATGGAGCCTTCTGATGAGGAACTTGGTGCCTTCAATCTGAGCGAATGCCAAAGGCCAGGGGGGAACAGAAGGCAGTGGGTGCTCCAAGAGGAAGCCGGCAGGGTCCAGGTCGGGTGGGTGGGGGTGGGTGGACACAGTAAGCCAAATCAGATTCTGGTGTAGGTTCTGCCCTTGACTTGCTGTGTGGCCATGGCCTAGTGTCTTACCTTCTCTGGCCCTCTGTTTCCTCATCTACAAAATGAGGAAGCTAGAAAACTGGTTTATGTGAAGGTGCCTGCAGGGCCAGATCTTGTAGAAGAGTCCGGGAGATGGCAGAGGGCAGCGGGCAAGAGTGCTTAGGATTCAGACAGACCTAGTTCACAGCTCCACCACACCACCAATTAGCTCTGGCATCATGCAAGCTTCGTCCTCTCTGGCCCTGATTTACTCATCTGTTCAATGGGGATAAGTCCACTCGTGTCCAACGTCACACAGGCAGGGGGAGGATTTAGGGAGATATCGGTGGGGACAGGCTTAAAGAAAAGTGAGTCTAAGGCACAGGATTACTTGTCCCATCCGCGGGGCACACTAATGAGATTACCAGGGCATCCTGCCATGGAGCATGCATCATCCAAGCAGCTTCCCTGAGCTCCCCCACCCAGTCCCCGAAGCAGCCAGAAGCAGATATCCCTGAGGGACTCAGGGGTCACAAAGTCCCTGCTGGGCTCCCTCCTAGTCTCAGTGTGGGGAAGTCTCCCAAGCCTCCCCGACACCCTAGTCCCATCATCCTCTGGCGGTCGGGCTGGTCCGTGCCCCTGCAAATCCCCAGCGGTGTGGTGTGCATGCTCCTCCCACCCTCATCCCACCTGAAGCACCACGCTGAGCACTTGCCCATCCTATCCTCAAGGCTGGTTCAGGGACAGGAGCCTCTCACAGCCTCCGTGAATGAGCCAGGCCCCTCCTTCCACTGAGAGCTGAGTGTGAAGTGAGAAACACAGCAGACGCACAAGGACGGACACCTTCCCCCGACCCCCAACGCACACACCTGCCCACCAAAGGCAGAGTGCTCGGCTACTCTAACTGCTGAGCATCAGCAGGCAGCTCTGATGAGCACTCACAGTCCACGAAGTTTCTACAGTTTCTTTTTAAGATCAAGGATCCAGACAGTGCTTAGGGATTCAATAGGGAGGTGTTGGGTGCCCTTCCCCCTGCAGGCAGCCACCTCTAGAGCCAGTGTTTTCAGACAAGCACTCTAGGCAAGGGGGAGGCCTCAGGGGCCCAAGAGCCCCAGAGGGGAGGGAGGAGGTCAGGAGAGGGAGGAGGTCAGGAGAAGGAGGGGAAGCTTCTTAAAAGCAAGTGCAAAGTATGCAGACCTCAGGGCAAGAGGTTCGGCTAAGCCCAAGGAATGCCCACCAGAATGACAGGGAGGGTCCTGCACATGAGCAAACCCACAGCCCAGCCAGACACCCATGAGCCTGGGCCAGGTGTGGAAGCTGCTCTGGTCCCTTCTTCCTCTCTACCACCTCTCTCCACACATTGCTCATTTCATTGAGGCCTCTGAGCCTTCATTAATGCTGTTCTCTCTGCCTGAGGCGTCCTTTCCCTTTTTGCCAGCAAAATCTTCCCCATCCATGAAGAGCCCGCTGTCTCAGTTCTCCTCCCTCTCTGGCTACACCTTCTCGGTCTGCTTACTGCCCACCCCTCTCCTTCTCTCCCTCTAGGGGCTGGGTGCCCGGTGACAGTGACACAGACTCAGGCTGTGGTCTGCTCTAGCTCCACTCCCTCCCGCAACAGCATCCATACACGACAGCTACCACATATGTATCTCCAGTCGGGATGCACGCTGCCTCCCAGACTCATCCATCCGACTGCCTGCTCAACCCTTCCACTTGGAAGTTTCAAAGCCATTGCAAAGGTCACTTGTCTAAACACAGCTCCTCGCTTCTTTCAGCCTCCCCTGCCGTCAGCCCTGGCTGAGTAAACGGACCGTTTCTGCTCTGCCAGGGCTCCAGTCTCACACCCAAGAGCCTTCCTCGACTCTCCCTCTCTTCACTCATCCTCTACCTCTAATCCACCGGCCGCAAGATCTTTAAATTATATTCAGACTTCAATGGCTTCTCACCACCTCTCCCCCTACCGCTGCCACCCCTGCCTGGATGTGGCCCGCAGCCTCCCCCCCATCCCCGGTCTCCCCTCTTGCCCATCTACATAAGGGGGTCCCCAGGCTCTCTCTGCCTTCTCCTTCTACCTCCCACTTCACTCCAGCCTCGTGACTTCTCTGCCACTTCCTTGAGTACCCCAAGTGCACCCCAGTCCCTACCTCCTTGGGTTCAGGTCTCTGTTCCAATGCCACCTGGTCAGAGGCCTCCCTTGACCATCCTTTGTCAAAGATCACTTTACTCCACCTGCAAACGCAGTTACTTTACTTAGTTAACTTCCCTTATTGAAATTTAGCATCACCGGACATGTTAGATACCACGTTCGGAGTATTTATTGTCGATTTCTGCTCATGAGAATGGAAGCGCCGTGAGGAAAGGGAATTTTGTCAGTTTTATTCCCTGCTGTCTCCAAAACATCAAGAAGTTCCCAGCTCGGAGACTTTCCCAGGAAACATTGGGGCATGAATAAGTGAACAGTGCCTCTTCCCCTGGGAAGCCTTCCCCGAATGCCTGCCTGCAGAGCCGGCACACGGCCCCTCCCCGTGCAGGCAGACACTACGCAGGCCTTGAGCACTGAGCTTATGGAGGTGGGTCTGGCTCTGGGACCAGGTGTCCCCCTCCATCGCTGATTGCACTTTTTCAGGGCAGGGCTGTATCTGATCGTCTTCAAAAGCCAGCCCTCAGCGTGGGCTGGGCCTGGTGTAAGCGGTGAGTGAATTAATGAGTAAAGAGATGGTTAGAAGAGTGGGTGGATGGGTAGGTGAGCATATGGACAGATGAAGGAGTAAATGGAAGGATGGTTGGATGGGAGGATGGAGAGACAGCTAGATGGCTAGGTGAGTGGATAAGAGGTGGGTGGATGGATAGGTCCACCACAGGCACACAGGTAAGACTGGCAGTTAGTTGCATGGGATCGATAGCTGGACTTCTCTGGGGAGGACAGGCCAGACCAGTGCAATGCAATCAAAGTGTAGAAGCTGATATGGCAAATGGGATACAGCAGAGCTGCTCCAATGTGGCCAGAGCTGGCTGCGGACCCTTGGCAAGCCCATTAACTTCCCTGTGCCTTGGTCTTGTGGTCTAAAAATACAGGTAACAATTCTTACGCAGAGAAATCCCTTTGGAGTTTAAATACTACCACAGCCACAGCTCCAGCTCCAGTGAGATGCCTCTCAGCCAAGTCTGCATTAGGAACCCTCTTCCCAAGCCCTGAGTGGCCCTGCTGACCTCGTGGCCTCAATGCTACTCCCACCAGAGCCGGGAACCCTGATTCAGAGTTCTCAAGAATTAGGAGACCAATTTTAGAAATGGACAAACTGAAGCCCAGCAGTACTTTGTGCTGGACACACAAGGAGTTGCAAGAAGCCTGCAGCCTGGGTCAGGAAAGGCTGGGGAAAAAGACTGGCCACCTCGCCTCTGGCCAGGTCTCAGGAGAAGGTACAGTGGCCTGGGCATCAGGGCACCGGGGATCTGGTGTTACCTTTTTAGGTCTGGCAGCGGAGTGATGGACCTCGGCTCTTTTCACACCCCTCGCAGCATTGGCCTGACGCCAACGGCCTCCTCCTCTTCCTGGGGACACAAGAGAGACGGACACGTGTGAGCGGCCAGGGACAAAGACAGCCGCCCACGGCCTCCCACCTCTGCTCCCACCGCTGGCTACTATGGGTGCTTCTTGGGCCACTTATGCAGCTCCCCAGCCTGCACACGCCAAGCCAACGCCTCCTAGCAGGAGTCTTAAAAATTTGTTCAATATATCTGTTTTGCTTCTTCCGGGGCTCAGGGGCTTTGTGCTGTCTTTTTCTTCCTGGTGAGAAAAGCAGAGAGCCGTGGCCTCCCTGTGCGGCCCCCTGTGCGCCCAGGCAGGGGGACAGGAGAAGTGGCGGGTATTTTTAGCGGCCTAAGAGCCCTGCAGTGTTCCCTCGCTGGGCCTGCCTGGCTCCGGGGAATTATCTCACACGGCCGGCAGCCACTTCCAAAGCTACTCTGTGACCCCTGCCTGAATTCCTTCCTCATTATGAATCGCTCACCAGACCTCTGACCACACTCGGAGCCATTTTATGTGTGCGCACCTCCCCGCAGAACCGGCTGGCGTTCCGTCTCCCCCGCGTGCAGGGCTACGCGGTTTGCTTATGGCTGACAGGAAGCTCAGAACCAGAGTTTAAAACAGAGAAGAGCCCTGGCCATTACTCATTTTGCGTTCCCCGAACTTCAGGCCTTTGTGACTCTTGGTCTTCGCTGAGTCCTATCTGAACGATGACTTAATATTTATCTTTATTTCAACTCACTTTTTTTTTTTAGCTCCAATCTGGTCTTGTCCAAAGCAATCATATCTGTGAAATAGCTGGTTTGATATGCTAGGTATATATTTCTAATACACCTTAATAAATATTTAACTAAGGAAACAAAAATATACGCTCTTTCGGGCACTAATTCTAGAAACTTTTCACAGGTTACCGGAGTTCCGAAGGCCAAGCTCTGGCAGACTCACTATTGTTTATCGACCCTCTTTTGTGTGGAAGGAGAGAAGCATGGGAGGGGTGCTTGGTTGACAGGACCCCAGAATTAGTTAGCAAATAAGGCCACGGGAGGGGAGGGGCCGAGCCAGCGAGCATGCCGTGTTTAATGCTGTCCTTTCTTCCCACTGCTGGGCGAGACCCTTTACCCAGCGTGTACTCTGCTGTGAGAACCTAGGCACTGGGCACCAGGCCTTGTGAGTAATTTGGCCCCAGGAGGGGACGACCCAGCACAGGACGCCAGGCCATGCAAGGCTGCCGAGGGTCCGAGATGCGTCTCTCCCAGGTCCCCTGAGCCCTCTGGCTCCCCTCGGCCCCTTTCCTTTCGACTCCCCCAGGCTGGAGTTGGTCAGCAGGGGCTGGAAGTCTAATCCCCTCTCTGGTTAGATTCGGAAGCACAGAACGCAGTCCTGGGCTCCACCATCTGAGCTCCTGCCCTCAGCTCCTGTGGGCTCCTGGGGTACCCTCTGACTCCCTATGTGCCTGGGTCCCCTGGGGGTGCCTTCGGGGGTAGATCCTAGTGACCCCAGAGGCCCCACCTCGAGAGTCTCAGGCCTCGCTGAACTTCTCTGACTCCTCCAGCTCTGCCCATGGCTGGAGACCCCGGCTGGGCCCCTCTGCAGAGAACAGGATGTGGTATCAGGAGGTGAAAGAGAGTGTGGGGTCGGGGTGGGGAGTGGCCTCGGGACGAGACTTCCTGAAGCCAGATCGGTTTACCACAGTCAGTTGGGCCCAGGACGGCACAGCTGTGAGTTATAAATGTCCCTGTCAGAGCCCAGGACAAGAGGCCCTGCTGCCAGTGGAGGCGCCAGGGCCCACGGCACCACTCCTCCAGGGCCTCCCAGCCAAGGGCCCGCCCTCCCCAAGGGCCCAGCCCTAGGACCTCTGGGCTCTCTTGGCTCCTCTCTCTGAGATGCAAGGCGAAGGGGCCTAATACCTCCACCCCTCCCCACTCCCCAAGAGCTCTGAGGGCAGGGGCCAACCTGGGCCTCCACCAGGCACTAAACCCGGCACACAGCCAGCCAGCCTGGTGGCAGCCTCAGGGGCAACTGTTCCAACTCAGCAACCTGCTCCCCAACTGCCCCTGCGCCTGCCCACAGGGCACACACAAGATGGGTAGCAGGGAGGAGGGAGAGGACAGGGCCCCAGCCTATAGCGCAGGGGCAGGGACCCCTGCACATCTGGGGTCTCTTCCAGAAGACCTTCCCTGAGGTCCCATTCTCTTCGCCTGCCCCCCCCCTCAGGCTTCCTCAGCCTGGGCTGCAGGCTGCCTCTGGGGTGCTCGGAGGCAGGCTGTCTACAGGGAGAGAGGCTGCCAGCGCCAGCCCTGAAAATACAATAATGGTAACAGAAATAAGCAGGTCCAGGTGGGCAGGACCTGAAGCTTACACTATTCTGGAGGCCCTCTTTAGAAATAGACATAAAATCACAACTGAATATTTAGAATGAGAAAGTAAATGACAACAAATTCCCTGAGCCTTGGGAATCCTGGCCCCTTTCAACCACTACTGGAAATGCTTACCCAGAAACGCACCTCCCAGCAACCTGCCCTCCCACGTGGCACGCTCCGCAGCTGCCAGGAAAACGCCCACCCTGGCCACGCAGTGCAGGGGAGGGGCTTGGAGGCTGAAGCTCCATGGTGACCCGGTATGTCCACCCCTAACCAATGCGAGTGCTGAAACTGATGACAAGAGCGGTACCTCACATTATAGACCTTTATCTGGTAGTGTTCAACGTACTGTATGTGAATTAACTCACTTAACCTAACCACAACCTACGAGGTAGGTACTATACCCATTTTAACAGATGAGAATACAGACACAGAAAGGTTTAGAAAGCAGCGCAAGGTCACACAGCATGGCCCAGATAGCCTCGCCTTGCCCAGTGCTGTTAGGAACCCGTGACCACTCCTCCTCGCTGCTGCTCTGGAGGGCCCGGGAGAGTGTCCGTCTCTCAAGGCTCCAGCAGCAGCGGCGGCCACCAAGGGCCGACGCGGGTTAAGCCCCCTCTGATTAAACCATTCCTCCGTTCCACACAAATGCTTATAGACCCCACACCGAGATACCAAGATCTTGATAGTGTAGGGCCTCCTGCTTGCCTTGCTCCGCACAGGGCACGCTGGGGTCCTCTCTAGGGGCAGAAGTGGGCACCACCTTGACGTTCTGAGGCTGGGGGGTGTCCTAGAGATGGGTTGAACAGCCTCAATGGGACCCCCGCCCAGGGGTAGGAATAGGGGGCGAGTTTGCTGAAGGTCCTGCAGCATGAGGTCCAACTCGCTCATTTTACCAATAAGAAAAGGGTGGCTTGGAGAAGTGACCGGTCAAGGGGTCACCCAGCGAGTGGTGGCACCATGTGAGGTCTGAGGCTAGTCTCCACGGGGGTGGGGCAGGTCACCGGCAGCCTGGGGGTGGCCAAGGCCAGGCACTGGTGGGCCAGGCTGGCCAGGCAGCAGAGGGAGGAGGCAGCCTGCCTTTTGGCCTCCTCGGAGCAGTGCCTTTGTTTTCTCTCTTTGTTTTCCATCTGCCCAGCCCCCCGTGGCCTTCCCGGCTTCCCCTGATTGTGTGCAGGGCGATAAAAGGGCAGATGAGCGGGAGATCGCTGGCGGCAGTGGGGTCACCTCGCACAGACACAGTGGCGGCGGGCGGGTGGGTGGCCGAGGGGGGCCCTGGGCGGGTCATCGGGCTCACCACCAGCTGCACTGAGCACTCCTCTCCGGGGCGCTCTGCCCGTGGCTCTGAGGCCCCTCCCAGCAACCCTGGAAGGAAAGCATGGCAGTCTCCAACTTACAGAGGAGGAGCCGGAGGTTCCAGAAAGCACAGCCTGACCTCTGGGATTTCCATCAGGCCATGCCGACCCTGGCCCTGACCGCTCTGGCCTCCCAGGTGACACCTGGCCTAGTCAAAGCCACTTTCCCTTTATGTCTAAAACTGGCCGTTACAGACTGCTCAGTAGAAAGAGAGAAAAAGGCCAGTCAGGGACTCACCCACCAATGCCTGGGGAGCTGGGCCAGCCAGGGAGTCCCCGAAAAGTCACTCATCTGCCCCTGGTCACAGGGGTAAGACGCAGCAGTCCGACTTCCTGGCTTCCCCGAAACAGAGCCCCATTTAAACGGACTCTGAAAGCCAATGATTTCTCTGTGGTGGGCTAATTCCTGCTGATTGCAGGGCCGAGGAGAGGAGGGCATGACCCAGGGGGCCTGTCATCCTGCGTAGGGGATGGGGCAGTGGTGGCCTGCAGACCAGGCCAGGGACTGGCCAACCCTGCCCTGGGGTCCCTCTGCTGCCCCTGGCCTCCTCCACCTGCTCTTCTGACCTGATGCTCTCAGACCCTCCCCGAGTGTGTCCCCAACTTCAGTTACTAGATCCTGTAAGCCACATCCTGTGTTCCACCTCAATTATTTACATATTGTTATTTAAATCATTTCGAACCAACCACTTTCTTTTTAGTGAACCAAGACAATATAGTCTGTAAAATTATGGGTTTTTTTTTCTAATTCACACGAAAATACATAGTGTTAAGATCTGGAAACCGGAGCCTTGCATACATCCTGACGTCCACCATGCACAGGCCTGGGCTGGTGCGGCTGGGGGAGTGAGGCTTGGAAAGGGAGCCAGGGGGCTGTGGGAGCAGAGCCCTGAGCTGGACGGGGAAGTGGGAGGAAGCGGAGGTTTCCAGAAGGGTACGAGAGGGTTTGGTTTGCTCCATAGGCTTTGACCAGGCTACCTCTTCCCCTTACTCGGGCTGGAGTTGGGCCCAGATATTTCTCTAGCTGCAGATAAAGCCGTCGCCCTGCAAATTCCTCCTGACAGTGCTCCATACAGTGGGGTAAGCGCTAGAGGGGTAGCCCAAACACATGGCCAGGGGTCTGTCTACCACTGCCTTTCTGGGGGATGCTGAGCCTCCCTGAGCCTCAGTGTCTACATCTGTACAGAAACAGTGCATGAACCAAAGGTTCCTCCCAGCTCTCTGTCAGACCGCACCCCCGAACCCGGACACGCCCTGCTTCTGGTGATCCCCGAGCCTCTGACAGACCCTCTAACAACCCTCGGGGACCTCCCTTGACCCTCTCCTCTAACACCTGATGGGAGGGAGGCCTCGAGTGGTGTCTGGGGTGAGAAGGGGGGACAGGGCCATCCTGTGTGATAGCTATAAAATTAGATAATCAGCTAATTACCAGCAAATTAGCATCCCATCTTAACATAGAACAAATATAGTATTTACGTAAAAGTTGTTAGGAGTTTCTCTCTTTTTAATTAGCAGAAATAAATGCAAAATGAATGGTAATTAGGCAGCTGATGGATTCGGTAGTACAATTATGCCTACAGCAGTGCCCCAATCCTTAAACACTGTGGCTGCAAGCTCCTGAGGAATCAGAGGAACCTATTTATATAGTTTATTTATAAAACAAAGTTAGCAGGAACAGAGTGAAGAGACCTGGGCACTGCTGGGGGAAGGGTCTGTGCTGCAGGGCAGGGCCCTGGGAGGAGAGGGAGCGTCAGTGCCCAAGGAATGGGGGGGCTGGGCTGCTTAACATTGGCCTGAGACTGTGCCCCACCAAGGCCCCACGTGTGTCTATTTCAGGCCCCACATGTGTCGGGGAGAATGATCTCCCTGGCAGGAAGTAGGCTGGAGTGGTGTGGAGGGGCTGGGAGCAGCTGTTCCATGCACTCCTGTCTTTCTCTTTCCCTAGCCTTGGTCCCCATTCCTCTCTTCTTTGCTGGCCCCATTCACTGAGCACTTCTCTATGCTGTACCCTGATGCATATTCTTCTAGAATGTTCTCCCTTTCCTCCAGGAACTCAAGGGGATCCAGGTCTAGGAGCAATGCACCCAACAGTACTATTAATGGTTAAGTTCCAGACCAGTGGAGCACCCAGTGGGAGTATATGGGCAGGAGTCCTGAGAGGAGGCAGCCCAAGAGTTGGGTTTTGAAGGATGTGTAGAAGTTTTCAGAGGTGGGAGGTCACCAAAGAACCTATATATGCAAAGGCAGGAAGGTAGCAAATAGCATCCTGAGACTGTAGCAAAGAGCACCAGGGGTGTGGAGGCTGGAGGAATAAGCAGGGTCTCGTTGTGATGGGTCCTGGATGCCAAGCTAAGGATCTGGACTTGATCCTAGAAGGCGTGGAAAAGTCTGAACGGAGGGAATGGAGCACCCTTCCCACACACAGCTCTTGCCTAGCTTCCCCTCCCCCACACGCAGAGCCAGGAGAGGGCCAGGTCGGCAGGCCATTAGAGGCAGCTGGTACGACTCAGCAGAGCAGGCATGGAGCAGGAGGCTAACCTGATTAGGAGGGACAGGAGGTTTGTCTATGGGGGAGGGTAACCGCACTGGGGGCAAAGGGAAGGCGGGGGGGGGGGTGGGGGGGTTATGCTGGGCCACTGGGTCTCCTGAGGGAGGGGCCTATCTCCCCTAGAACAGAGCCCCCAGCCCTGCCCTGCCCCCAACCCTGACTGCTGGGGGAAGGGAGCAGCACTCCCTGAGAGCTGCCCCCCCGCCCCCCGCCACTTTCCAGCTCAAACCCCTGCTCCACCATTGCCAAGTGGTGTGACCTTGAAGAGCCACTCCCAACTCCAGGCCACACATTCTTGTCTCTAAAACAAAGGCCTGAATTAGAATTCCTGAGAGGCAGTGGCAAATTCAACCCAGTCCTATCCCGTACAGTTTCTTAAAACCCTGTGACTTTTACGGATTTAGGTGAGGTGGGCACTTTCCAGTGTGCCAGTCCCTGCCAAGCCCTCCTGCCTTGCCCCAGCCCAGTTCACAGGCTGCGTGGCATGCTGCAGGCACGGAGCTGAGACCCCTGCTCAGTGACCCACATGGCAGTCTGGGCTCAGCAGACAGAAAGCTCAGGGGTGGGGAAGGGGTGGGATAAAGTCTGGTAGGAAGAGGAGCTTCCCTGTGGGACAGATGGGAGCACAAAGGCCACACTCAGGTCCCCAGGGCTGGTCTCAGCACCAGCAGCCCTTTCCTAATCCAGTGACTGCCCTTGACTCAGGCTGCCCACCTCTAAATTGGGAACAAAAACACCTGCCCACCCAAGCTCTAGGGTCATCAAAACGCTCAGACAGGTCCTGACTCCTGGCAGTGATCTGAAAGGCAAAGCCCTGCCTAGCGGTTTAGCCTTGACTTTGATGGCAAGGACTTCACAGAGCGAAGTTCCCGCTCCCCTGTACGGACAGCTCTCCGACCTCCGGAACCGCCCCTTTAAAAGAGCAGTGCCCGGCAGCCCCGTCAAGGTCTAGAAGGAGAGCTGCTGTCACTCTCAGGACCGTGCTCTGAACTTGTAAGGAGGACAAAGATCACACGGCAGCACTTCTCTGCCCTGTAAGTTGTGCTCCTGCCTTCGGCCAAAATCAATAAAAATCTCCACTGTGACTGTTTCACCAGCACAAGGGCAGGCCCTTGCGATGACATTCCACCGCTGCAGCCTCCCTTGGTCACATAGCCTGGCCCCCTGCAGGCAGCAGTGCCGTGGGGTGGGGTGGGGGTGACAGGGACAGTGCATGGGTGGGTGAGGGGCCCTGCAGAACTGCTCTAAGTGCCTCTCCAAAGACAAGCCGGTGCTATTCATCAACTGGTTTTCAGGGCTGTGAGAAATCAATGGCATTTGTGCTGCAAACTCATCATTAGGACAGGAAAAACTCTGCAATGGAATTGATTTGTTTAAATATAATAACACAATTTAACAGAGAACTGTGGGGGTGGGGAAAGGGCCGGGTCAAACAAAACGAGGAGCGACAGCTCCGAGGCCCTGAGAGGAAGCAGCCTTGAAACACCTTCCCCCAGAGAGGCCCAACCCCAGCACTGCACCCCCACCGCCCCACCGCCCCCAAATCCCTGAATCCAGGAGGCCAGAGTGGACACTTGCTGTGACCCGGTGTGAGGTGGCTCAGGTCTGGCTTCAGGAATGCCCCTCAACGGCCTTTGGATGAGCCCACAGGCCCGGCTAGTCATTGCTGTGTTGTTCTCGGAAGTGACTTGGGCTCGGTGAACATTGGTTCAACCCAACTCTCCTTAGGCACCTACTGTTCTCAAGGCACTTGTGAGAGGCCACGGAGAAACCGATAATAAATCCTGGCCTCAGACCCAAAGGCATCTGTGGGGCCCGGGGGATAAGGCGGGTGACAACAGGAGGCCAGGAGGGCTGGTCTTCCTGGGGTTTTAGGAAATGTGGGGGAGGAGTGCTGGGACAGGACGAAGGACAAAGAGGAACAGTGGGGGGCAGAAGTGGAGGGTCCCAATAACCAGGAGACACCCACTTGCAGGAGGGCCCTCATTTCTTGGATATGGGACCTACCTGTGCTGATAATGATGATGAAAGCTAACTTTATTAATCCTCAAATGTTCCAGGACCCTGGGAACACTTAATATGTGTCATTTCATGGAATCTCACCATCCTGTGGCAGACGGAGTATTGTTACCCACATTTCACAAATCACCACTGAGGCTCAGAGAAGTTAAGTGACTGCCTGAGGTCACACAGCAAGTAAGGGATGAAGCTGGGATGAGACCCCAGAGCCTGTGCACTAACCACTGATATCCTGCCCTGATGGGGGCTTGGCCTCCTGTGAGTTGGGGAGACAGATGGCTCCTGTCCTCCTCTCCAGGAGCTGGGGCATGAGATGCACTGGATAGTTCAAGGCAGAGTCTGAGGAACAGCATGGAGTGGTCCATGCATCAGGCTGGTCTCCTGGTCACAGTGGGCTCAGCGCTACAGCCTAGGTGAGGCGGGCACACGGGACAAGCTGGGTGGGCACTCAGGGTACATATACTGCAACCTCACACGTGACCTCTTCCATCTGCCCCCACTGCCTCTGGGGAGAAAAGCTATGGGCTAGGCCCTGGAAAGGCATGTCTGGAGAGAAGACACCCAGGCACAGAGGGCCAGGAAGGCTCAGACCTCGTCTGAGGGTCGGAGCAGCAGACTGCAGCCTGAGGAAGGACTGGCAGCTTTGGGCTGCCTCACTGAACTAACAGGGCCTTAATGCTGGCCCCCGAGTTTATACCTTATTCCTGATGACAGAGAGAAGTCATGGGGGGCAGTGGAGGCCTGGGAAGGGTTCAGTCATTGAGAGGCAAGAAGATGGTAATACCTGAATGCCAAGAGAGGATGTGGGCGCTAAGTGGCACACAGAACCAGAAATGGTTAAGGTGTCAAACCAACTGTCAGGTGTGGGGGTGAGGGAGACAGAGGTGTCAAGGGCGACTCAGGCATCTCCCCAGCCGCTTCCCTGACCCCACGCCTGTGTGAGTCAATGTGGATTGACCAGGACCCCAAGGAGCACGGGGCCCCTCCCCCAGGAAGCCCTGCCTCCGGGGTGGGGGGAGGGCACTGAGACTAGCAGGCGGCCACCAAGTCCGCTCTGTCCCCCTGCTGACCTTTCTCCTTTGTCAGCAACGCTCTCCATCAATGCACCGGAAGGGCCAGTGCTACCTCTCCAGGCTGCCCAGCCAGGGCTGGGGGCGGGGCTCACTCCGCCTTCTCTCCTTTAAGGGACTTTCCAGCATCTCTAGAAAGCAGGGAGCAGAGGTGCCCAAGCTCTCGGTGCACATGGTGAGACTGAGGACTGATGAGGCGCAGCCCAGGATGCACTGGACACGACCCACGCCCTCCAGCTGGCAAGGGTGATGGGGCTGGAAGAGGGATCTATGAGGTGTGGGAGGGGGCCCAGCCCAGAATGCAGCAGCTAGCCCTGTAGCCAAGGACGGGGCCAGGTTCAGCGGGCTTAGACCCTCTGGTGGGCCTGGAAGAGAGAGGTCTCCAGGATGTGGAACTTTCAGCTCCAAGACGGGGATGGTCCCAGGCAAACGCAGGCGGCTGGTCACCCTGGCAGGGCTCTGAGATAGGTTTTCAGTAGTACCACTTTCAGACTGGGTGCCCTCTCTGTGCCTCGGTTCCCTCATCTGGAACACAGAGCTTATAGGAGGGCTTTCATATGGTTGCCACAAAGATTAAATAATGTATGTAAAGAGCTTAGCATCTGACACTAATACAGTCAATAAATGGCAGGTGGCCACTGTTCCTGCCACCGACTGCTACTGCTGCTGCTACATGACCAGCTAACACACCCCAAGTGCTCACCCCGTGCAAGACCCCCTTCCAAGCACAGTATGTACGTTCCTAATTTAATCTCACAATGCTTATGGGGTAAGGGCCATTAATTATCCCACTTTCAGATGGGGAAACTGAGGGGTGGAGGGGCTGACCCACTGGCCCCAGTTCTCAGAGTGGGCAAGTTCAGAAAACTATCTCCATTTCCCCTGGGCTAACCCCACAGCCAGGGGCATGTAGGCCAATGTCAACACAGTTCTGGTCACACTGACCCAGGGCAAGAACTGGACAAACACAGGGAGGCAGGGGTCGCAGGCCACTCTGGAGGTGCAGGGAATGGGCAGACCTTCCCCTCCTGGTCCAAACACATCAACCAAATGTATTAGGTTTTCAGGGTCTATTTACCCAGCAAGAGAAAGGCAAGCCCCAGAGGCACTGGACCTCCTACTGCCCCGTGGGCCCAGCTCTTTGGATCTGGCCATTTCTGCACATGACCTCATTTCACTTCTGCAATAACATTCCAAGGTCAAGCTGCTCTCCTCAGAGATGAGAATATGGAGGCTAAGATCGCACAGCGGGATTTAAACATATCCAGCCCCCAAATCTGGGCTCCTCCGGGCAACTCGTGTGACAGGATGATGCCAGCGTGAAGACAGGGGCCACGACTATTCATCTGTGTGGGTACAGGACTCAAGGTGAGTGCTAATAACTCTGAGGGTGCGAGCCACAGTCTCCCCTCCCCTTAGAGTCCACGTAACCCAGGAAAAACTCCAGCAACTCAAGGAAGGGGGGGGGGGGCAGTCAAGCGCCCTGTGGGGCGGGGGGGGGGGGGGCGGTGTCCAGCCTGGCAGGGTACTGCCACTCAGGGAGAAAAGAGGATGGGTGCCAGCATTCAGGCAGGAGCCCTGGGGAGCAGGTGGGCCTTGCATGGACCCCTCTTCAGTCTCAGGAGTTGAGCATGCAATGCCACTGCTGTCCCAACTCCTAGGAAGTCCCCAGCACAGGAACTACATGCTCAAAAGCAACCCGCTTCCAGCACCCAGGAAAAAGGTGGCCGAGGCCAGCAGGCACTGGCTGGGCAGCGGCCCCAGGAAGCTGGGCCCAGTTATTTTTATCACCTGGATTCAAGAGGGAGAAGGCCCTCCCCACCAGGTAAATGTTGCTGCCACTGGAAGACCCAGCTAATTAAAGTGGCTGGAGCCGAGGGGCAGAGACAGTGACTTGGCCCTCTGCCTCCAGCTTCTCGACCCCCTAAAGCTCTTCCTCCACCTCCTCTTGCCAGGCCCTGGCCCTCCCTGTCTGGGGGCCTGAGCAAGAAATACTGGCTCGGTCTCAGAAGGAGCTAGATCCATGGCCTGGAGTCCTGGGCTTGAGTCCTGGCTTGATGTATGTCTCTGGGCAAGTCCCATGTGTCTTCTCAGACTCCACTTTCCTCCTCTGGAAAATGGGCCCCTGCTAAGCCTACCGGATATTACGAGGGTCATGACAGGAGCTGGGGTCACGAAGAAGCTCAGCCTGAGGGCAGCTTGCCCTCCCTGCTGTGGTGAGGTTGCAGTATTATTCCAGAGAAGAGGTCCGGGCTTCCCAAGTGGGACCCGGGCTGGTCCCCAGGGGACTGGCCTGAGCTGACTGCCGGGATGATTTGCGCAATCCCGGGGAATGGGAATCCAAGAGCCTGTGGCTGCCACTCTCCTGACAGGAGAGAGTGACCGAGAGGCTGCTGCAAATACAACCTGGGCTGAGCCCAGAGCCACGGGAGGGCCCGCACCCAGAGGGCGCCAGGCACCCCAGCGCCCACAGCAGATCACAGGCCTGACACAGCAAGAAGGCCTCAAAGGGTCGCCTCCTCTCCATTGGGCGCTAGGCCCACCCACAGCCTTGGGGAGGGCCACCTTCTCCCTCTCTTCCCCAGAAGCAGGAAGGAGAGGGGAAGCCTACCCCAAACTCTCAGCACTAAGTTTCTTAGCCCATAGGTGAGTATGTCCCAGGGTGCTGATATTCCGTTTATCTTTACTGGGGAGACTCCTGGCAGACCTCCCAAATTTGAGGTCCACTCTCCCAGCAGCAATGTCCTGGGTCTAGCAGCAATGTCCTGGGCCAGCTGTCCAACTCTGGTGGGAAGAAAAAAGCCCAAGATCCTGGTGCCCGCTAAACCCTCCCCAACGGCTGACCTTCCACCGAAGCTCTGCCTTGCTGTGGCTCCCAGGTGCCTGAAGCCCCAGGGAGATCCAAGGGAAACTGACGCACAGAAGTGGGTGAGTGTCCCAGGGAGATCCAGGGACATTTAGCAAGTCAGAAGCGAAGTACAAAATACTTCCTCCTCCTTCTGCCATCTGGCCTCTAGGGGGCATCTCTAGCCTCATTCCTCCACTGCCCAGTCTCAGCCCCACTGATTTGCCCCAAGTATGCCTGCCGCTGGGCCTTGGCCCAAATGGTCCCTTTGTGTGGAATGTTTTCAGTTTAAAGTCTAGTTCATTCTTCAGGGCCCAGATGAAGGTCCACCTACTCCAGAGAGCCTGCCCTGCCCTCTTGTCACTCAAAGGACCCTAGACACTTGTCCCTCCTACCAAAGGTCCAGCAGCCTTCCAGACTGCAGGCTGCCGACACCCGCTGGGCTCGGTGAAGGGGACTGACCAGGAATAGGGATGGCCCTCTTTCCCAAGTCCACTTTTCTTCCTCACCCCCTTGCATCTTGTCAGCTTCAAATCGGCCCTGACTCTAGAACATTCTCTCTGCCGTGGCCTCAGGCCTGCAACCTCCAGGCCTCTTTGGCTCTCAGGGTAAACAGATGGGAGGAGAAGCCCTAATGGTGGCAGGCTCAGCTGGAGGTGTTGATTACAGGAGGTGGAATAAAACCAGGGCAAACAGAGCCAGGCCTGAGGGCCCTGCATAGCTCTCAGGCCTGCTCAGGTCCCTGCCCCTCTGGGGTCAGTCCTGCCTTTCTGCAAACAGCCAGTGCCCCGTGCCCCAAGGCTAGTTCACTTCACTGCAGGTCTTGTCCTACAGCAGCTACACTCACCATGCATCCCCTGCATTGGAGCAGTGAGGTCAGCGGAAAGCCTGGGAGCGCCACGCTGGGAGGCACTGGGTGCACCCTCCTCTCTCTGAACCTCAGTTTCCCCATCTGAGGCTCGGAGGGGTTGGGCCAGATAATTTCTAAAGACTCCCGAAGGCCAGGATGCGATGATTCAAATAAAGATGCCGCCCTTGCAGCCCCACCCAGTGTCTGCTCCCTCCCTGCAAGGTCACAGAGGCTTTGGACCTGGGACCCAGGGGAGGGGCGTGGCTGTCCTCAAACTCAAGAGCTCAGTGTGAGTCTGGTGAGCAAACACCAGCTGGAGGGAAGCACCCGCCGCCGTGAGTAACACCAAAGGAACCCTTCAAGGTGTAGTTTGCCAACCCTCCCAATCTGACTTGTCCTTGTAAAGCCCCTCGGGTGGCCAAGGTAAGGGGTCCCTCGAGTCCACATGCAGCCATACACACCTACACAGATGAACACGTACAATCCACAAGGAGCCCCTTGGACTCTGTGGGAGCCAGGGGAGGGACCCAGCCCCGGGAGGGATGCCTTCTGCTTGGCCTGCTCACCTCCTGCACCTGCCATGATGATGCTGCATGACCCTGAGCTGGTTTCTGGGCCTCTCTGTCCCTATTACATCACTGAACAGATTCATCCATGTCTCCCTTCCAACCCAAGCCCTAGTCTGAGGTCAGGCCTATATCAGACAGGGGCAAAGACAGTGGCAATAGAGGGTGGCACCTGGGCTCCATCCTGGGCAGCTTCATATTTCAGCATTTTAGAAGACTGGCTTTTCCTCTGATAAAAAGCTCCAGCCTCTGGTCCTGGAGAGACCCCAGAAGAGGCAGGGTGCTGGAAAGGGCCTAGCAGAGCCAGAGGCCCGGCCAACTAGAGTAGACAAGCCCCCAGCCCTGCTCCTCCACAGTCTCTGGGTGAGCTATGAGCCCCAGCTCTTGGGCAGAGTCCAGCTCTCTCCTCCCAGCCTTCACAGAGGAGCTGCTGCTGCTGCTCTATAGCCCCCTTTTGTGCAGAGACCCCAGGAAAACCCTTCACCTCCACTCTACTGTATTGGGATCCAGACCCCTCCTCCAGGCAGTCTCCCCTGCCTGCCTCCTCCAGCATCAGGGAAGAGCTGATCCTCTCAGCTCCTACTGCCTTCATCCACTGATGGCATCCATCTAACAGGCTCTACCCTGGAGACTCTGACCTTTGCCTGAGCCTGGGGCTGTGTTCCCCCAGTTCCTCAAATGCAGATTTACTTTTGGATGCCAGTGTCTAGCATAACACAATCTGGCTGATGAAGTGAATGGATCGCCCAGCAAACTTGGGTAGTTACCAGTTTGATATAGTGGGGAGAAAAACGTATAATGATATGAGGTGTAGTTGGGCTGAATCCCAGCTGTACCAATAGCTCTGTGACCCTGTATATGTTTCTTAACTTCTCTGTGCTTTGAGCTTCCTCATCTGCATGGTGGGAGACTCCCAAGCTTCACTGAGTTGCTGGGACCCTTGAGATCATTGTAGTTGGTGACCCCTACCCTGTCCCAGCCCTCTGGTTTTACAGTTCAATGAACAACTGCTCAGAGAGAGGCAGCGACTGGTCCAAGATCACAAGACAGGTCTGCAGTAGGACTGAGACTTGAGAGACGTGCTCAGAGGGTCTGCCAGGACAGCAGCCTCATCCTGCTCACCCAGGGAGTGTTCTACCTCAGGCAGGAATGACCAGTGGGCTGTAGACTATATTCAGCTCCAGGCTGGGGCAGGGGTTTTAGGGTCAGGGCAGGCTGCAAAGGCTGGGGGTTGAGGGGCCTGGACTATAGGCAACAGATTCCAGGCAGGGAGGGGGGGTGCATTCTCAGCTGGTGCCGAAGACTGACAGGCATGCCACATGGGGACCCTGGAAACCCAGCTCTGTGTAGCCAGGCATGCTGTGAGCTGAGTTTGACATTCAAGGTCTTTGCAGCCAGCCCGAACCTGCCCTGCACCCATGTAACCCTGGAAATCTGCTGACAGCTGATGGCACATGCTGGCAGCTTGAAGCCACAAACCAGGGGCTGGAGGCCACCTTAGGTCCCGCCCACAGAGCTCTAATCAACAGCTGTTTGGGACTGCCTCAGATGAAACCCAAATCTGGCCTAATCCCAATCCCTGCTGTCCCCTCCATCCTTTTTAAAATGTCAATCCAACCATGTCACTGCCCTGTGTGGCATAGCCCTCGGGGCCAGCTCCCTCACTCACCTCCATTTGCTGGCTCACCATCGACCCATTTGTGTGGAGCACTAACAGTCCAGGCTGAGGATTTATAGGGCTTACTTCACTGAATGCCTCATCGCTCAGTGAGGCAGGTTCTCTGTCCCTACTTTCCAGATGAGGAAATGAGGCACAGAGAGGTTAAGCCACTACTCTGGAGTCACGCAGAGAGGAGTGGCAGAGCTGGAAAACCCAAAGCCTAGGCCCAGAGTCGACCCCTGAGTCACACCAGTGCCCTCTACATTCACCCACCTAAGGGGTTTTGAGTGTCTTTTATATGCCAGCCATATGGGACAGCTGTCATGCCCTCCACGAGATACCCTTTCACTATGTCCAGTCTTTGCGGCTGTTACGGTTCAGACCCGCTGGGGCCCTCTCACCTTTACCTGTGTGGGACTCGGAACCACACACACCTGGCTGCAGTCCGTCCGGCTGGGGGCTTGTCTACTCCAGCTGGCAAGGCCTCTGGCTCCACCAGGCCCTCTGCAGCACCCAGGCACCTCAGGGGCCTCTCCTGGGCCAGGGGCGGAGCTCCTTACCAGGGGAAAAGCTAGTCTTCCACGCGCACTGGGGCTTCAGTGAGGGTGGACATGCAGCCCCTCTGGGAAGGAGCTCCAGGAGGTGGCAGGTAAGGGGCCCTGGGAGGTGCGGAGACATTTGCTAGGTTGATATAGAAGGAAAAGGAAGACCACGTGGAGAGCCTGACTCTCATGAAGTCCCAGAGAACTGAAAGTTCATTCACTGGCCCTTTCCCCTCGCCCCACCAGTGGCCATCAGAAGCTCCTAGAATCGGAACCAGCTACCTAATTTGCACTGGGTACCCTAGAGATTCCTGCTGGCCAGGTTTCCAAGGACCACAGTAAGGACATTTACAAAGGGGTTTCAAAGAGGAAGTTACTAGATTTTGCCCAGATAGTGGATCCCAGAGAACAACCCACCTTCTTTTGCAAAAAAAAAATTGACACTTTTGCCTGTGGAATTCTGGGTCAGGCTAAAACCCAAATAACTTGGAAGGGCCCTACTGGGACAAGAGAAGGAAGGGAAAAGGAAGCCTTGAATCTGGGGTGCAGCTGCCACTTCCTGGCTTTGAGGCCCAACCACTAAGAGACTCAGTTTCCTCATCATGAAATGACCTACCCCTGAAGGGAGCACCGTGGAGAAAAGAGCATAAATCCTGGCCTCCAATGACAGGGACAGGAGCTCAGCTCCAACACGAGGGAACAGGTGTCCCTGAGGACCTCACCAACCTGCCCTGTGCCTCAGTTTCCTCATCTGGAAACTGGTGAGGCCTCCCTCTCAGGATTCTTGGGGATATTTAGTGAGCTAATGTAGGTAATGTGCCGGTCTCCCCACAGGGACTCTAGTGCGGTTGAGATCATGACACTGGTGCCACAGACCCCAACTCCTCAGGAACCAACAGGGGAAGTGCAGATGGATGACACAGACCTGCCAGCTGGCTGTGCCCAAGACTCAGAAGGCACCCAGGCTCCAGGGAGCTAGGATGGAGTCCCCAGGGGATGAGGAACAGGGACCCATGAACATCCCTCGGCAGCACCCACAAATCCTCCACCCACTTCCTTCTCGTAAAAATGACAGTTCCAACCTGCTGGAGCCCTGGAGTCAGAAACTGCCTCGGCACTGGGCACTGGTGGTCCCTAATCCTCACCAACACCCTGTACAGGAGGTGGGGGGAGACAGTGACTGCTCCTGGTTCCAGATGAGGAAGCCAAGGCCACAGAGGGCAAGAACTTGTCCATGGCCACACGGCTGTCCCTCAGACACCCTCCCTGACATACCTACAGAAGCCATGGCTCAGCCTGGGCCCAGAGCTGTCCAGCGACTGCAGGGGCTGCTGGAAGCTTTTGCAGGCGAGAAGCCAGTGAGCCCTGAACAGCCCCTTCTCCTTGGAACCCATCTCTGCCTGTGAGTGCCTGTGAGCATGTCCCTGTGTGGGGAATGCCATGTGTTGTAAGAACCTGTGCCTGTGTGGAGCGTCAACACAGAAGTTAATGACGATGTGTCTGTGAGCATGTATGTGCATGTGAGTCCGTCTGTGTGCACATGAGAATGTCTGTAGCATGCCTGGATGATGTCTGTGTATATATGCACATGAGGGAGTATGTCTTTGTGCACACACAACCATTCTTGTATGTGTGCGCATGCACACCTGTCTACCCTTAGCATGCATGGACAGCTTTACAAGTACACATGTGTGTGTGTGCATAAGTATCCTTGGGACTTGTATGTGTATCTGTACTTCTAGAGGAGAGCATCGGGCCCATGTGTAACGAGGCCACCCAAATCACCTTCTTCCTCATGAAAATCTCAGCCCTCTCAGAGACATTCTGGAGTACAACCTGCTCCACCTCCTCCAAGAAGCCTTCCTGGATTCCATACTCCCATACTCAGAAGTAAGCCCCTTCCCTATTTCCTCAATGGTGACAGCCTTGTTCCTGGATTTCCAGGCCTGAAATAGCACCAGCCGCTCAGCAGGGCCCCATCAGCGAACACAGTGTGAAGGGCCAGCCCATGCCGCTTACCTGCTAGCCTCTGCTCACGATCAGCACTCGAGGCTGCTGAGAGTGTCAGGAAAAGGAGGTGGGGGTAAGGAGGCAGGGGTCCAGCAGTCCAACCTGGCCGAGAACAGCTGAATCCTGTGGAGGCAGAAGAGGGCACAGTGAGCTCCCAGTCTTACCCTGGGGGCGGCTTGCACCCCCCCTCAGCAACCTCTAGGTCTCGCCTGCCCAGAGCCCTCTGGACATCTCCCGGAAGGCTGAGCTGGCCAGAGAAGTGGAGCCACCCTAGAAACTGAATGCTGCTCCCCAACACCCCAATGAAGGCCCATCTCCTGAACTTTGCGTTAGAAGCTCAGAACCAGCCCAGCAGTGAGGTCAACCCCTAGGTACTCTGTACCCCAAGCAGCAGTGAAGCTAGCTGGGACGTGCTGGGTTCCCTGCCTGGAGCCCGTACCCCACATTCCTGTCTTTCAAAGCCCCTGGCCTTTGAGACTCAGCTCAGCTGCCTTCGTGGAACCCCCTTTTCCTTGTGCATCCCCCAGTGGCCTTGGGTCTCGCTGGCCATGTCCCCTCCAGCTTTCTACTGGCCAGTCTCCTCCCTGGGCAGAGCGCTGGACATCAGGAATGAAGTCTAGCTCCTCTCTCTGTCCCCTGAAGCAGGCAAGGCTGCATAAACTGCTTGATGTTACGGATGAATGAATGAATGAATGATTGAGTGACTGATAAATGGTGCAGCGAAGGTATTCAGTGAACAAGCTGAACAAAATCAGGCATCTGACATGTGCCCTGAAATCAGGAAGCCTGCTGAGCTTTCCAAGGGCCTCCTGACACCATTCCTTCTTAGATTCTGGACTACAGGGCTCAAGTTGGTGAGAGGAAGGAGACTTGGTGAGGTCGGTAGCCTTGTCTATCATTTTACAAATGAGGAAACTGAGGCCCTGATAGGGGATCTCCTCCAGGATCCTGCAGCAGGAGAGTGCAAGGTTGGAAGCAGAACCAGTCTCCTGGCTTTGCCCACTGCCCACATCTGTGACGGATGGAGGCCGCTATGGCAATTCCCCCACTCCTGGTCCTCATGCATCAGCTCCCGCAGGCACCTAGCTTCGCTGACTGTGGGCGGATCAGGCCAGCCATGGAAGGCGGCTACTGAGTAAAAGAGAGAGGGCCTGAGAGGACCCTAGGGTGGGAAAAAGTACAGTAGATGAGGTCACACTCAGAAAAGTGCTATCTGGTCTGAGGGCCCTACTCCCCCCAGCATGGAGGCCCGAGGCTAGAGGAGGGCCGAGAGCAGACATGACAGGGAGCACCAGGGTCAGAGATATCCCTCCACCCATCCTCAGCTTGGGGGCTTTTCTAACCGCCCCCCCAACCTCCTCACTCCCCTCCACAAAGCCCTCGCAGACCTTCCAAATGCTGCTGGTGGGGCACACACGCTCACCACCGTGGATAACAGTTTGAGCCTATCTCCTAGCCTGTGGTCTATCAGTGGCCCAGCATCCCCACTTCCACAGAAACATAGGCATGTGGTCACCCAAAGACATGTGCTCGTATGTTCACAGCAGGGTCTTCATAATGGCCCCAAAATGAGAACTTCCCAAATAACCATCAACTATGGAATAGATACGCTGACTATGCACGGGACGGAATACCACACAGCAATGAATGAACGAACGACCTGCAACTATATCCAACATTAGAGATCAATCTTATGAACCTAATGTTGACCGGAAAACCCAGACACATTGGAGAACACATTTAAGGGGTCCATTTAGATAAAGGCCAAAGATAGGCACAACGACTCTTCTGTGCTTGTTGTGGACCCAATGTGTCCCGGGTTCTTAGCAGCGCTTCTTATCCAAGGTGGAGTCTGCTGGTCACCGTGAATCTGGGCTGGCCTCCAGACGTGTTTTGACCAGTAGGACTTGATGAAAGTGGCATTTTGTGACTTACGGAGATTAGGCCTCATGAGATCCTGCTGTTTCTGGCCTTGACCCTCTTGGAACCCTGCCTGGCCCTGGCAGGAAGCCAGTCCAGTCCGCCTTACTGGGGGGCTGACGAGAACTGAGGTCGCCCAGCCAACAGCCAGCACCAACTGCCAGACGTGACTAAGGCCTCCTTCCACCTTCCGGTCCAGCCAGCCCTTCAGGTGACTGGAATGACACAAGCGCAGGGGAAAGCAGCAGAGGATGCCCAGGCAAACCACAGGTCCTGAGCCTAGTCAATGGCAGTTCTTCACTTCACCGCGTTTCAGGGTGGTGCAGGGCAGTGACAGGCAACTGACAGCAGCTGTGGAGGTGAGGACAGTCCTCATCCTTGGGGGGCAGCAGTGACTGGAGGGGAGCACACAAGGGGGCCGAGGGCATCTGGAATGTTATTTCTCGAGGTGTGGCAGATACGAGTGTGTTCATTTCATGACCATTTGTCAAGCTACATTTAGGACTTGCACACTTTTCTGAATGAATGGAATACTTCAATAGAAGCTAAAAACAAACCAACCTCTGGGGCTCTCTGCCTGCCCGGTGTACCAGATCCAGCCCGCCCTGGCCTGCCTGCACCACCTCTCCTCTCTGCACACTCACAGCGCTGCCTCACACCTCTGCACTGGGATGCCCTTCCCCTTCCCATGTGCTTCAAGCCTGAGGGCAGGTGGCACCTCCTCCTGGAAGCCTTCCCTGAGCTCCTCAGGCCTTGCCCAGGTGTCCATATTCACACGGCCCTCTTCCTGGCCTGGGTCTTCCTGAGCATGGAGTTGTCTTTCTCTTCTGTCTCCCCAGCTCTTGCAGCTCTCCAAACAGGGGCCCTGTCAGGGATAGGCACCCCTCTTTCTCTTCCTCCGGGGTTGAAACCCCCTCCAGTAATGCTGTGATGACCAGAGCAGACTTGGGGGGCTGTGAAGGGGAGGGGTCTGGCCATGACAAGTCTCATTTGTAGGGCAGCACTTTCCTGGACCTGGGCTTCTCCCAAATAGATCGGGGGCGGGAATGAATTTGGGGTTCCAAAGAGGACCTACAGGGTGGGGGAGGACTTCAGGGGCCTCTGTTGTACAGTGGACGACAACACCCATGAAATGCGTGCCACCCCTTTCCTCTTCACTGTCTACTAAAATAAAACAGCAAGCCTGACTTGCAGTCAGCGCTGCTGACACAAAGCAAGCGGCCAGGCAAAGCAAAGGGGAGCTGTGATGCCAGGCAGACAGACAGGCATCGCTGTCTGAAACCCTTCAGTCTCCGACAGTGCCCATCCAGAAGGTGAGAGGCCTCCCCCGACTCCACCCCAGCAGCTCTCGTACGGCTGGGGTGGGATCTCAACTGACCCCCAGCACCAGGGCCTCAGTCCTGGATGCCCCTCTCAGGGCCCCCTGTCCCACCTGTTCAGTTCCAGCTCTGTCCTCAATGGAGGTGTGACCTTGGGGGAGCCCCCTGTGGCTTCAGTCCTCCCACCGCCATCTGAGAGATGCTGTTTCGTCAACTGTCTCAGATGAGACACCGCTTTCTATCCTGTGGGAGGACTGCCCCATAGGCCAAGACAGTGCTGAGGCCCAGAGCCTTTCTGCCTCCCTCAGGGTCCTCAATGCCGCTATGGTGCCTGTCAGCAGTAAGCTCATGTGCCCATTTCAGTCTGCTAGGGGAGGCCACAGCAGCCAGCCTGGAGAGGAAGGAGAGTGCCTTCCCACCCCCATGCCTGGGCTCACCCTGGGGCATTTTCTCTGGTACTCCAAGCCCTTTGCTGAGAAAGAAAGCTCCTTGCCCAACGAAGAGGCACAGATAACCCAGGAGAGGCAGTCTCCCCTGCAGAAGAGGTAACTCCGTGCACAGGAGGGAAGCTGGCTGGGTCCAGCCTTCCACAGGTGGGTATGCTGTCTCGGGTAATAAGCTCCCCATCCCCAGAGGCATGCAAGCCAAGGGGATCAGCCACGTGGTGCTGTGGGTGCTACAGGAATCAGAGCTGGAGCTGGCCTCTATATTTTCCCAACTCCTCTGATGATAAAAATCACCTGGGCTGCCTGTTAAACCTACAGCTTCCTAGGCCTCTCCCCTGAGAATGGAAGTCAGTGGGTCTGGAATAAAGCCCAGAAATTTAAATTTTTAATAAGTCCTCCCAGGTGATCCTTTGCATCTGGAAAGTTTGGGGGAGCACTGGCAGATGACCTTTCAAGCCCCCCTGGGGCCCAAGATTAGTGATTCTGAGACCCCACTCCACACTAACCCTACCCCATCTGGAAGACACTCAGGCAGCAAAGTGCATCATTAAAAATGATTTGAAAGCTTTAGACGGGGCAAAGATGTCAGGGGGAGGGGGGTTCTCAGCCCATGGTGGTACCAGCAGCAGCGCCTTCTTAGCCCCCACCCTGGCCCCCCAGAATCATCTAGAAAAGCTCAGCATTGGGGGTGGGGGGAGGGAGCTGACAACTGTTCAGCTGCTGCTCAGTGAGACCCGGAAAAGCAATTATCTTGCTCTTAGCAGAAAGCCACTGGCTTTTACCCGCCCCCTCCCACCTCCCTCCCGCCCACCTTCACACACACACACACACACACACACACACACACACACACACCCATCCAGGCCAAGATACTGGCTGGCTCTGAACCCGCCTCCCCCCCCCCCCCCCACCGCCCCCGACCCGGCCTCCAGATTGCTCTGACTCACGCAACTTCCATCCTCAAGCACATTTCCAACACTTAAATCATTTAGCCCGCTAAACCGGAGACGGCAAAATGGGTGCTATTTCTTAAAAACATACAGAGAGCGTATTAAATTATTGATAGCCATTAAACAGGGGGGGAAAATTAAACAGCTCTCAGCTCTTATCAATCATTCATGCAGTTTCCACTGGGGTGTTTTCTGGAGAGTGATCACACGGGCAACCCGGGGGGAGCTGGCTACAGCGGCAAGGAAGGCACTGGCTGGATGGAAAGGAGGGGCCGCTGCAGCCCCCAGGACTACCCAGGCCACTAAGGCTGAGGAGGGGCTCTGGTGCAGGAAGGCCGGCCTCCCCTCTTCACCAGATCACTAACAAATGATACTCCAACACTGCCTTCGGGGAACCCCCTTAATTAAATCTAGCCTGCTTTTATTGAGTGTCTACTATGTATCAGGCATGCGGGATACACAGAAACATCATACCCTGAGCACTCACACAGGTAACCATGGGGGCCCTGAGGAAAAGGTGATCACACACATTGTAACTGGAACACTGTAACAGGAATCCTGATGTGAGTCCACAGGGGGTGGCTGGAGGAAAAGGGACAGCTGCGCTGGAGGAGGGGCTGCCCAGGAAGGTTTCACCAAAGAGGCAATTCGTGGGTAAATTCTTGCCCAGAGGCCACGCCTGGAAGGCATTCCAGGAAAGGGGTGCCAGTCCAGCCCCAGCAAAGGCACAGCAGCCTAGCTGTGCCTGAGTCCCAGCCTCCTTCCTGTCACTGTCAGTCACTGCCTGTGGGGTTAGGAGCTTGGGCACAGTAAATGGAGCAGGGAGCTGTCACCTCAGCCGCTCCTCTAAGCACCAGTCCAATCCAGGCTAGGCCAGGGGAGGGATGCACGAAGCCAGCCCCCCTGCCCCCACAACGTGGAAAGCAGGAGGTTGGGGTTCACCCCAGCTGCCAGGGCAGCCGCACCTCCACCCCCGCACAGCAGATCCATTTCCTGGCTCTGACTCAGGACACCTAAGCCAGCATGACGCAGACCGTGGAGGCTGCAGGGCTGGGACACCACCGGTCTCCTGGCCACAAACAGGCCTGGCAGAGCTGCCCTGGGGAGTCGGGCTCCCTCCTGTCCTGAGCTGTGCCAAGGACCCAAAAACGAGGGCTGTGGGAGCCAGAGGACACCCGATCCCACTCCACCCTCTGCTTGGGGACCATCCACCACCAGGGGCCATCTGAGGCTCCCAGGCCAGGCTGAGGCCAGGCTGAGCTGCTGGCTGCTGCGGGGAACAAGAGGCTAAGCCTATGCCTGCCCCAGCCCCTTCCCCCAGCATACAGGGATAGCGCCACATTCTTGAATGTCTTTCAGAAGCCCTAGCTTCGCAGGAGCACGGAGCTGGGAAGAGGCCCTGCCAAGTGTTGATAGCACCCTCGCCAGAGAAAGCTGCTGTCACAGGGAAACATTCTGGGGAGAGCGGTTGTTTACCACCAACGCCTGGGACTGTCAAGAAATAATCAGAAGAAATTAAATTTGCAAAGTGGGAAAGATATCATGGAAGCCCTGCCCCAAGCCCCTGGACACTGTGACCTGGAGAATCAGGCCGTTCTATTTTGCCTGGTTTGAGAAAATGTTCTCAAATGTGCAGGGGGTAGGGGGATATGTGTACCCCAGCCAGGCCTGGGAGATGGGGCTCTGGGCTGTGCCTCTCTGGGGCACACTTCTTCACATGTGGACTCAGTAAGACCAGGCTGATCTTACAGGACAGGGCTAACCTCCCGGGGGTCTGCCCACAGTCTATGGGGAACACGGCTCCTAAGGCTGCCCAACACCCCTGCCAGTCACTCAGGGGCGTGGGGTGACGGGCCTGGGTGGGTCTGAAAGTCATCAGCCACCCTGCACAGCCCTGCGCTCACACCAAGGGCACTGGGCTCCACCGAGTCCCTGTTACCCCGTCACCTTGTTGCTGCACAGGACCCCTTCCCTCCAGTCTCCCTCCACGCAGGCACAGGGACCTGTGCAGGGCTAGGGCCTGAGCTGGCGCAGAGCAGGCTGCCAAGGAAGGTGTGTTGACCCACAGAAACAAGACACAGGTGACCCCAAAACCCCAATCAAACACACCTGTCCCTGCTGAAGTACCAGCCCTGACTCCTTACTGCCAGCATCTCCCACTATCAAACCACCTGTCCGTTGTGTCCATACTTCTAGAAGTCTCTCACAACCTCTAGACTCCAACCATACCACAACTCCTCAACCTTCCAGAACAATCTCCTCTGGACTTTCGTGCCCCAGGGCCTTTGCATGTGTTATCGCTTTCTTTAACCAGGCAAGTCCTGCTCTGGGTCAAGCTCTACTTACCCCTTTGTAACTGTTGCAACACTTTTTGCATTATAATAAACTGGATTCTGTTCGCATCTGCTCTGAACTAAATGGCGGGGTGGGGGGGTGGGGGTTGGGGTTGGGGGGGGAGACACCTCGAACAGCAACAGAGCAATAGGGCTCCTTCCTTCAGCACTTGGTACAGTCAAACCAACCACCCCAGCCCCCGCCTGCAGCCCAGAGTTAGTTCTTCTTAATGGCTAACCTGCATCGCTCCTGCTATAATTTTAAAAATCATTCCCTGGAGAGTGGGTGAGATGTTCTCAGCCAAGTGAAAGTGAGCCTGTGCTCTTGGACTCCTGGAGCCGAGGGAAGGGGCAGGCTTGGGAATTGCCAGGCAAAGGCCAGCAGAAATTGGCCACAAATGAATCATTAACTCTCGAGTTGAGAGCTCCGAGTGGCGGGTGCCAAGGTCTCAGGCTCTGGCCTGTGTGGGCCACTTGGCCTCACTTGGCTTGGGTAGAGGTGGCCCCGCCCCCCGCCAGCCATCTGCTTCACCCCATGGCGACTGGGCATGGAGAGCTGAGGCTGCCTGGGCCAGAGCAGCCCAGATGTCTTGCGGGAGAGGGCATGCCTTTTCCCAGGAACGACTCCAAACCTTTGCCCACACACTTCTGTCCTTCTGGAATGCTGTCCCTTCCAGCAAGCTAAATCCCCTTGTCCTTGCAGCCTTGGCGGCCTCTCTTCCCTGCCCATCTGGGCCCTTAGAGCCCTGGCTGCATCTGCCTGCCCTGGCCTGGGTACCAGGGGCTCCTTTCTTCAGGGAAGCACCTGCCGGGAAGGAGACTCTGCACATCTTCTGGACCCCAGCAGCTGGCACAAGTGGGGCACTGACCAAAGAGCCCAACATGATGAGGTTGTTCCTGGGGTCAGTCTGCAGCCAGCAGGAGGAAGCACCTAGGCGTGGGGTCTGCAGTCCCACCTTCTCAGGTGACACGTCACAATCCCCTCTGGGCCTCCTTTCAGGCCTCAGGTCAGCAGGGATGCAGTTGAGGTAGGGGCAGAGTTGGCTGACAGCCTCCTCCTGGATAGCCAGGTGGCTGTGGTGGGGCATGGCACCCTGATTCCCAGGAGGGAGCAGAGGTTAGCACTGACTCCCTCCATCCCCAGGGCACCATCCTGCAGGCAGGAATGCGATTTCACCACAGCCCCTCTGAGCTGCCCTAAACGTTCTTCTTGGGTGGGGATGGATGGAACCGAGGCTGGAAGCAGGTACTATTGTAACATGATGTTAATACAGTGTACACTGTGCATCCACCTGCATTCCAAACGTGGTCCCCCTATGGGGATGGGCCAGAGATGCTCTGAGGATGAGCCCACCTCCCACCTCCCTGCAGGATCCCCAGGCCAGGGCACTCTGCGCTCAGTTATCAGGGCAAACTCTTACTGATGAGTTACTGATCAGGCTGCAATGTCTCTCGGCCAGCCACACAGGTCACCAGGTATGTATGAGTGTGTGGGTGTGTGACTGTGGACTGTACCCATCTGAGGAAAACAAAATGAGATGGTGACCGCCTGTGTGTACCTGTCACCCTGACACAGGCACACACATGTATGCACTCCCCTCACTCGTGTATGCAGGCACACGTGTTTGTCGGGCACACATGTGCTCATCTACACACATGCTCACACCCAGAACAGCACACACCTGCATTCAGGCACTGGAGGACCACCGAGCAGGGACGTGGACAGCTCTGATGCACACACACACAGGGCCCAGGAAAGGGGGCGAGGGCAGCAGGTGGGCAAGCAGCCATCTGCGGAACTGTGCGAGGGCCCCTCGCTGCCGCTGTGCTCATGGAGTCAGGCCTGTCAAGCACAGCCCATCAATCGGGAAGCCGCCTGCTGCAGGCATTAAATCATCCCTAGGACGCAGCGCTTAGAACAGAAAAGGAGCCGGCATCTGGTCCAGGCCCACCGTCTGGGTGGGGGTGGAGGGGACCTGTTATTTAGCACCCACTCCACCCCAAGCTACCTCCCTGTCCTCAGCCCCCCGTGAGATCCCTCTCCTGCTCCCTCATGAGGCCCTGCTTCCCTCTGGCCTTCCCATTCTACCTCCGTCCTCTGCTCTCACCCGAGATGCCTGGGTTCACCCACAAGCTGAGCGCTGCCCTCCTACCCTCAGTGCTGAGGGCTTCTCCTAGCAACCAGCACCCCAGGACTGAGCTATGCTGGGGCTGAAGATGGGTGTGGGAAAGATTCCACTTCTGGGCAGAACTATGGGGTGCTGCTACCAGACTGGGATCCAGGCCTGGGCCACTCCCAGCTGCATCTCCTGTGAGTCACCTCTGGTCTGGACTCCCCGCCCCCTACAAGTGAGGACTAGAGAGGGACCTCCTGGGGCTGCTTGTCCTGGGGATGTGCTGCCCAGGGGAAAGCTCCTCCATGGATGCCGATTAATCACGACTATTAATAATACAACCATCTGTATCATGTGGTGGAGCAAGGAGGATTTCAAGTGGGCCTAGGCCCTCCCAGAATAAATGGGTCTTGGGTGTGTGGGGGGTTAACACCGGGCCTGCAAGCAGATCTGTGGGGGCTGTGTGTTAAGGAGGGGCTGTTTGTACTGCACTGCACAGACAGATGCAGGAGAGGAGTGACAGACAAGCAGGCAGACAGACAGAAAGATGGCAGGGAGCTGGCTCATCACCCGATGAACAATAGACAATTACCGGTGCCAAAGCGCTTGGGCAAGATTCTCACTGCCTCCCACGGGGACACACCAGTACCTGGCCTTTCTGCTTCTCCTCAGCCCTCACCCCACCCCAGAGGCCTCAGCTGCAGGGGTGAAAGGGAGTGGGGACGGGAGCTATCCTCTCTCCAGAAGTCCTGCATACTGTTATCTGCCAGGGCCAGGCCAGCTCCCCCGCACCAGCACCTCAGGACTGGAACCTGGGCCACCCCAGTTCCTGCCCCGTGTCCTTGTGCACTCAGGTCCTCTGCCTGGCAGGCCCGCCTGCCCTCCGCAAGCCCTGTTCTGATGGCCTCCCTCTGAGGGGTAAGCCTTTCTCAAGGCCCCATCCCTCCTCCCACCGCCCCACGGCGGCTGGCACACTGTTGACTTTGACTTTGCCTGTCTGCCTAAAATGCCCTCTTGGTGCGCACATCCACTCTCACCTCCCGGTCACCAGACCGTGAGCTGCTCTTGCCAGCTCACTTCCACAATTCCTCAGTGCCCGCACGGGAGGGGCCTCAGCTGAATTCAACCCTCACCCTGAGCCAGGCACTGTTAACATGTTACTCGTCTCAACAGCCCCATGTGGTATTTATGCCCATTTCACAGATGGGGAAACTGAGGCACACAGAGAGAGGAGAACGTGCCAAAGGTCATATGGCCAGGAAGTGGTTGAAATGCAAAGCAGGCCATTGGCTCCAGGGCTCTTCCCCACAAGGCTACAAAGATCCTGAGTGAACGAATGAATGAAGTTTAAACACCAGGATGCATCAAGTCCTTTGAGCTATTTTTGTAAGTGGAAGGAAAAGTGGCCAAGAGATGAATGTCATGGGTTCAGGCAGGGTCTTTGCATTAACTGACTATGTGACCTCAAGCAAGTCACTTGTCAACCCTGGGCCTCAGTTTCTTCACCTGTAAAATAGGGGCAAATCAGGCTGCCTTGTCTGCAGGTCAGCTATGAAGACAGTGTAGAGTGAGCACTCTGAGGACGGCGGCAGAACAAAGCATGATCATGATGTGTGTACCAGTACATGTGGCAGCCAGGACTTCCAAACCAAACGCCTGTACGCTCGCTCTAGCGGGGATCCCCAGAACAACAGACGAGGGATCGGAAACCTGGGCAGCACATCCATTGTTGGGGTCTGATCAGCACACTCCCTGGGCAGCTACCCAGTGTGCAGCCTGGGCTGGCCATGGTGGGGAAGGGACACAGGAAGTGCATGGGCTTCATGAGCACAGGGCCAGGTGCGACCCTCTGGGGCCTGTGACTTAGTTGGGGGATGCCCCCTGCATAATGGGCCAGGGCTGCTCCAGGAGCACCAGCTCCGTTACTGGCTGACCACCATGCCTGGCGCTGGTGGTGCAAAGCAGACAGGACTCAGCCGCAGGCTTAGGGGGCACCAAAGCAACAGAAAGGCAGACATGTCACCCAGCTCCCTTCCCACACCTGTGGCAGACATTACCAATCGATCCCCATACTCTCTCGCAGAGTTCAAACGTGACCTTGGAATGACTTTTCTGAGTAGCACTCTAGGCTGTCACTCCAAAACCTGTAGCGTTTGACATCCCTGTTAGTGGAGCAAATACTACACTCCAGCAGGGGTCAACCATGCTGGGCAAGGGTGGAGTCTGCATCCTGACAGAGGGAGTCCCTCAGACACATGTTATGGGGTGTAGTGTTCACCTCTGAGTATTGTGTTGTTGGAAAACAATTGATCAAAATGTCCTACCAGTAGCCCCTCCCTGTCCACTCCTCTACAAGGAGATAAAAGTCCACAGAAGTGATGGGAGAGAAAAGGGCGACCCGGACAGTTTGCTGAGCCCCTCACGTCCCCTAACCAACTTCTTGGTTTTGTCATTTCCTCCTGCCATCTAGGCTGCCATTTATTTAATATTTTTCTTGAAATCAATGCACAGTTTTTGCCAAAATATACTTATTTACAAAAAACCTTGTCCTGTTATCTTAAATACAAAATTAGCCTCTCTCACCACGAATAGAAGTTAAATGTGAAAACAAGCACAGGAGAGTAAACGCATTTCTCTGCTGCCTGCCTGCTGGAGGCTCCAAGATCCCTCTGTTGAGAAGGAGACCAGCAAGCATGCCGGGCCCAGGCACTGGGCGCTGTCCTCAACACAGCCAGAGGGTGGAGGGGACTGGGCAGAGGGCTGTGCTCAGCCACGATTAATGCAGGGCACAGACCTCAGAGTCACCTTTGTGTACTTTGAGGAACACAGCACAGCTCGGTGCGCCTGCTGGCTCCGAGAGGCGAGCCCACCAGCCTGAGGTCGCACAGCAGCGAGTGGCATGCAGAGCCAGCCTTCTGACTCAGGCCTTCTGACCACGCACAGGGTTCCTTCCTTGTGGCTACCGCCGCCTCTCAATGCCACACACAGTCACTTAGCGCGGAGTCTCTCTGGCCCACGGCTGGCGTGCTAACGGTTTTTACACCTGAGGTTAACAACTGTGATTTAAGAGGTTATTTGTCTTAATTTTCGGAAATCACTCTGTCAGGGAGGAGGTAACTAACACATCGGGCTAGGGAAGCTTGTCTTTATAGAAAATATTTATAGCATTTCCAGACAGTTTGGTGGCAAATGGATACAGCATCTGCTATTTTCCTCACTTTCCACCACAGCTCTAAAGCCCAGAGCAGTTAAAACACACAACAACAACAACAGCAACACAACAACCACGTCAATGCTGATGGGAAGGCAAAGCCAGCTCTTCTGGAGAAATAAAGCGCAAAACTGGTGTGATTTCAGAGAGCGCATCACTGCCTCCTCTAGCCGTACCTGTGCTTGCGCCCAGAAAGCCACGGCAATGGGCCAGTCCCTGAGGCCACGGTGAGGCTCACTGCCTGAGTGGGGTTTGGCCGGACTCCCAGGCCCAGGATTATGGCTCTCACAGGAAGTCCCAACAGCAGAAGAGTCCTGCAGAGGGACAGGGAGAAGGCAACCTCCAGAAATCGAAGGTGATCTACGAGCTGGAGCCGAGCCAGTTGCTCTCCTCGTGCTACTTCAGTAGTTATTCATCCTTCTGAGTCCAGTGATGTTCATTACTCCCATTTTGCAGATGGCAAAACTGAGGCTTTAACAAGCCAAGAGATTTTCCCAAGGGCACAACTATTTATATGGTAAGCTGGTCCCTTTGACTCCCACAGACAGCCGGGAATTCCTACCTCATTTCCCGTGACCATCCTCTGAGTGGCCCCTATGCTACCTGCTCCCCAGGGCCCTGCCAGGCGCCTCCACATTCTGGGCTCCAGGCCTTGTCTCACACCCTGACCCTCAACACCAAAACCTCTGCCCCCAGAATGCAGAGTCTAAAGAGGGAGGCAGAGTTGCTGTAGGACTCTGAGGGTCTTTTGCTCCATCCTGGTGTCTCAGGGGGGAACCCCAAGGCCCAGGGAGGGGACGGGGTGGGGATATGTTCGGAGTCACAACGCTGGCTGCTGACAAAATAAAAGGAACCAGGTTTGTTGTTAAAAATCCCAAACATGCCGAAACCCGTTTGGCTCAGTGGATACAGCGTCGGCTTGCGGACTGAAGGGTCCCGGGTTCGATTCCGGTCAAGGGCATGTACCTTGGTTGCGGGCACATCCCCAGTAGGGGGTGTGCAGGAGGCAGCTGATCGATGTTTCTCTCTCATCCATGTTTCTAACTCTCTATCCCTCTCCCTTCCTCTCTGTAAAAAATCAATAAAAAATATTAAAAAAAAAAAATCCCAAACATGTTGCTCCTCCCTCTGTCCCTGGCACTTGGGTCTAGCCTAGCTGCACTAGAAGCCATCCTTGCGGTTTCATAGTAAGAAGTCAATGCAGCTCAGAAGGAGGCTTGGTAGCAAGACCTAGGGCTCGGGCCCACCAGCGGCACATGGTGCTCATGTTCCCAGCTGGACGTCTCTAGTCCAGCCAGCCCAGCCGTCCACTCCCTCCCACCGAGGCTGCAGGCACTGCCTCCACGTCCTCCCACCAGCCAGGGAACCAGAAAGCCTTCTTCCATGATGCACTGGGACAAATCCCAGGCCGGACCCAGAGGGAGCACCCCCCTACACAGCCTGGCTTGAGGCTGGCAGAGAGCTCCCCCGAGGAGATCTGTGCCAGACTGGGGCCTGGCGGTCCCCATGTCACCGCTCCCCTGAGCAGTCCTCTCCACTCGCATTTTGACAGACATTGCAAACACACGTGTCCAGTTAGCTCTGTCCCCCGAGATCCTGGTCTCCCTCCACCCTTCCAGTGCCTGGCCTCTTAGGAATCAATTGCTCTCCGCACGCCCAATCCAGGCATCAAATCCGAAAGTCAAGGAGCCTCCTTGATTTTGATGCTCCCTCTTAGCCAAGCCATCTGCCGTTTCCACAGTTGGCTCATCCTTCCTGTATTCCCTTTTTTCTTTTGTTATTGAATTTATTGGGGTGACATTGGTTAATAAAATTATATAGGTTTTAGGTGTGCAATTCATACTACATCATCTGTAAATTGTATGTGTTCACGCTTCCTGTGTTCTAATCTGCCCACCTCTTGCCAGCCCCTTTGCCTGGGCAAAGGCAACATCCCCTCACTGGCCTCCCACTCTCACTTCTCCCCTGCTCTCCTTTGTAGCTGTAAAGTACATCTTTTCCTGTTTATGGCCTCCCCAAGGCATCCCCCACGGCCCACATGGCCTGCATCTGGGCCCTGCTCACCTCACCCAGTACAGTGCTTGCCCACCACCATCGCTGCCCGCCTGCCCCATTGGTGTCCCAGCCCCAATGGTGGGCTGGTGGGAAGGCGTGGTGGGCAGTCTCCTCCCTCCACCATGGCGGCTCTATTGTATTTAAGTCTCTCAACGGGCCCTTCCAGATTGTCGTTGTCTAAAATGCAGTCACTCCATAACACACCACTCCATATTGTGCCTGTATTGCAGGTACTGCAAGATGATTATTGCTTCTGTAGGTACTTACTTATTATCTGTCTCTCGCCCCCACCCTGACGATGTCAGGCCCAGCCCCTTGTCAGGCTGGCTCCCTGCTTCTATCCAGTGGTTAGTACAGTGTCTGGCACAAAATCGATGTTCATAAGTGTTTGTTGAATGAACAAGTGAGTGAACATCCATGATCTCATTAGCACCCCCTGCCCCCACCAGCCAGGGTGGGAATTATCCCACTTCACGGGTGAGGGCTTGGATGAGGTGTCGAGCGGCACCCTACCCACCTGGGAGCCACGATGGTGAAAGTGGCAGCACATTGGTTTGGGACCAGGCCTCCTAACGCCTAGACCAGGGAAGGCACGAGGATTGAGAGGATAAAAGCCCATGGAAAACGCATGAAATTGTGTGGCTCCAATATTTCTCTTGCAGCTTGAAATGTCGCTTCTCTGAAAACCACATCCTGCCCCTTGTGAGCCAGTCTTGGCCTCAGCTCCCAGCTATGGGCAGCTTCGCTGAGGCCTCCACCAGGCTCCCCTCTGAAAGGGTCCTGGAGTTCACTGGCCCAGCCTCGAGACGGATGGGGGCGGCCGGGGGGCCACAGGAGGCCTCCTCTCTGGGTGGGGCAGAAGGAAGAGGCTGAGCCAAATGCGGGTCACGCTGCTGCGCCCACAGCCCTCCAAGGGCTAAAAATAACCATGTTTACACACTTCCAGAGCTGGGTTTCTGCCGCCCTGTCAGGAGGGCTCGAGACTTCACTATGCCCACGTCCCCACCACACACCTTCTACTGGGCTGGCGAGGACCAGGGCTTTGGGGTTTATTTCCTTCCGCGGTTGTAGGTGGAGGGAGGTGAGGAAAGCTGCCCACACTGCGATCCCAGGAGGAGACTGTTCACTGCTGGCAGACAGCTCCTCCTCCCGGAGATCAGAGATGCAGGACGGCAAGAGCAACCACGGAGGTGGCCAGATCCTGAGCCACAAGGGGCCCAGCCAGCTCCTCCCAAAGTTTGGGGGGCCATTGTGCCATGGGCAAGCCTGGGAGCAGCCGCTGGTCCTCCCTGTGTATGTAACCCGGGGCAGGCCACTTCCCCTCTCTGGTCCTCAGTTACCTCTCTGTGTTGTGGCAACTGGTGGTAAATAACTGACACCTTGTTCCTTACATCACGTCCCCTGAGTGTGAAGGGCTGACAGTCCATCCTCAGTGTGTGTGTGTGTGTGTGTGTGTGTGTGTGTGTGTGTGTTTAGGAGGGGGGACAATGCAAGAGACAGAGCAGGCCCCTGGGACCTGTGGCTTGTCTTTGGGATGACAGGAACACCTGCCAGGATGGCCATCACCTGGCCACCCTCCTCCCTGCCTGCCCCAGTTCGCCCGGATGGACTTTGACACCGGAGGGGCAGGTGCCAGTCGCCAGCTAGAGACAGCCCCTCCTCCTGGGCAAACAGGCCCTTCTCCACCTCACGGCTCCCGTCAATGTGGCCATGCCAAGAAACACACAGGCTGCCAGAGGGCGGCATGTCGGTCAGCCACCCTCCTTGGGCAGGCAGCGGCTGACAAGCACTGCCGGCCCCCTCACCCCACATGGCCGCCGTGGTGAGGAGCTCAGGCTCCCCAGAATCCAGCAGCCCCTGGCTTTTCTTCCCCCACTGGAGAGGCCAGATGGGAACAAAGTCCATGCCTGTGGCCTGACTTAGGGCTGTGCCCTCTGACAGCAGTCCTCTGGTACTATGAGCCTTCGTAGGTGCTGTTCCCTCTGCCTCAGATGCCTTTCCCTCACTTCTTGACCTGGGGATTTCCCACTCCTCCCAGCGGAGTGAACTCAGCGCTGACAGTGCCCTGTGCCCTGTCATTAGACAGCCAGTAGCTCCCCCTGATCACCTGCAGAGCCCGAAAAGGAAGGGGCTCGGCAACTGTCCACTGACTTCACTCAGTCTTCTCACCTCATGGTGATGAAGTCCATCCTCTACCGTGGCCCCGGGCATCGCTCCACGATTCTGCAACCTGTAATCAGCTCCACCATTTCTCTCCAGAGGCGTCTGTCCTCTCGGGACCCTCTGCGCCCCAGCCTCTATGTCTCATCAGGCCTGCACTGTGAGACCAGGTTTCTAAATACACCTGCTCAGATACGTGGGGAGAGGCCCGGCATCTGCACGGCTAAACAGGAGCCCGGGTGGGGGGGGGGGGGTTCTGTGTGCAGAAGCCCCAAGGGCCCAGGGCACCCCAAGGCAGTTGGAACTTACATCCCTAGGAAATCACAGTATCCCATGGCCCTGCAGACCACCTCACCCGTGCTGCGCCCCCTGCTTCCGTGCCCAGACCCTACTGGGGAGGCAGCTCATGCCCTCTCTCCTGGACAGTGGCAAGATTCCTCAGGCCTCTGTGAGAACCGCTGCCAAGTGGCCACCACAGTGATCATTCTACAAATTTGATCCGGCTACGTCACTCCTCACCCCAAAATCTTTTTTTGTTGAACCTGTGTCAAGGATACACTTTAAGGCATGATGGCATTTAAGGCCCTTTAAGACATCAGGCCCTCGCTGAGTTCCCTGGCCTTGCCTCCTGCCTACCCAGGTCTGATGCTGTCTGCTGTCCCCTTTTTGCTGAGCATTCCCTGACTCATCCTTTAGAGGGGGAGCTTGAAGGTCACCTCTTCTGGGAAGCACTCCCCGAATGCCCAGCCAGCAGGCTGGCCTGCGCTGCTCCACGGGCCACTAGGCCCTCCTGCTGTAGGAAGTTGCTGGCCTGTCTTATTCCCTAGCAAGGCCTTGAGCTCCTGGGTCAAACTAGGATCGCTCATTCAGAGCCTGGTCCCAGGGTGGCACTCAACAGCACACATGTTCTGAGCATCACCAGGCATGGCCTACAAGACCCGTAATCCTGTGGGTACGAGGACCCCCACTGTGGTGACATGGAAAGTGATGTTCAGAGGGGCTGAGAATTTGTTCAGGTCATATACAGTGGTGGTGGGACCCACTCAAGATGGAATCAGCCGGCACCCATGTTCCTACCTGCCTCCTGCCTCCAGGTAGTGGAAAGACCCCAGCCCCCACTACCACAAGGGCAAGTTACTGGGTGGGAGGGGACACTTCCTCCAAGCCCAACCCATGGTGGGGGGTGGGGTTATAGAAAGAGATGCCTCTCAGGGAAGTCACCTGTGAAATGCGGGCCCTCCCTAACCTAGAACAAGTAGCAGCGTCCCAGGCTCAGCACCTGGATCTTGTAGGGATCACGGAGGCCTGAAGGGATGCAGAGAGAGCCTGGGGCAAACCTGGACCCAGATACCCCTTCTCCTTGCTCCAAGCACACGTCTCTGTCTTTTCCACACCTCAGTCTAACAAGGTTGCTTCCTCTTTCCTGAAGCCCCAGGGGACCTGGCAACCCTGCCTTCCTTTCAAAGCAAACACAGATAAAGAGCCAACAGTAAATCCTGGGGTTCCCATGAAGCCATGAGAGGAACACATTAAAGGCAGATTGGGGAGAACCCCTGTCCAGTGGGGTGGGGGACCCTGTGCCCAGGAGACTCCAAGGAGCACTGGCCTCCCAGCATGGGCACACCCAACTCCCAGGCCCTCAGGGTGGGCCCCAGCAGTCCACGCAGCCATGGCTGCATCCGAATGCATCCCCCGCCCAACCTCCAAACGGCCCAGGGGTCCTCTCACTGTGTTTCCAAGGCCATGGCTCTGGGGTGGGTGTCCAGGAGGCTGCAGGCCTTGCTGGCTCTCAGGGCCTGCTCGCTGGCAGGGGGCAGTAGGAACATTGGAACCCCAGCCCGCTGCTGGGACTTGCTAACAAAGTGGTTCCTATCTGGCTCATCTGCCACATGGTGCCCACCTTCTCCTGCCAAACCTCAGGAGCCAACCCTGACTGACATCCCATACTCAAGTCCCGAGTCTCAGAATTTCTCAGCCCCCAGAAGTTACCAACAAAGCTTAAGCCCACCTACTGCCTACCCTGCTCATTAACCTCCCTGCTAACGACTTGACCGCACAGTTCCAGTCCTCTGCAGGGTGTTGGACTGGGCCCATCCACATGCCACCTCCTCTCCCCGGGCACCTGAAGCCCACGGCACAAGAGCCCCAGCTCAGCAGCAGTTGGGCTCAAACCCCAGCTCTGCTTCCTATGGGCTGCATATGTTTGGATGCCCTCCTTCACCTCTCTGAATCCCATCTGTATGGCTGGCTCTCAGGTCACTGGAGGGCTAACTGAAATAACTGTGCAAAAGTAATGCCAGTATTGGCCAGGTGCTCACAGTGGACCAGATCCTGTTCTAAGCTCGGTACCAGCATTCATCCATTCATGCTCACAAGATCCCCCGGAGGTAGGTGTTTCTGCTACTAAACCCCCATTTCACAGATGAAGAAACTGAGGCACAGAGTAGCTGAGTTACTTCTCTGAGGTTGCCCAGCTGGTGAGCATGGGAGCTTGCATTTGACCCCAGCAGTCTGGCTCCAGAGCCCATGCACTGACCACCATGCGCTGCTGCCTCCAGGGGTTTCTACCTTCTCTCCAATGCCATCGGGGCCTACCCCTTCCAAGCCTCCCTCCCCCTAAACTCCAGGGCCATCGTGCTTCTGGGCCTGAGTGCCCGACTACCTGGCAGACACTGACTGATACGTTAGCTCCGGAACTCCTACTTTGCTCTGACCCTTGACCCTCAGGTAGAAATGACCCCTTGACTACTCCCCACGCCCTAGGCTTCCATCAAAGACCCTAGAATTGACAAGGGCAGGGCCCAGTGGCATCCTGGACTTAGTAGAGACTCAATAAATGCTCGTGGAGTAGCTGAGTGACCTATGGGGTCAGGTCCAAAGCCTCTGGCTTTGCCCATCCTCCCCACCATGTTGCTTGGGCAGTTCTCAGTAGTGAGGCCCCACACAAGGTTCCAGGCCAAGTATGGAGGTCTCCTGAGCAGCATTTCTTCTTCACACTCCTGGGGTGCAGTTAGCAACCAGGGAGCCTGCAGAGAGGTGCCATGAAGACCACATATGTAGTGAGCACAAAAGCCCAAAGTGACAGAAATTGATAAAAACTTCACCGCACTGCTGACACCCCATATATCAAAGGCCCCAAATCTCATTCTCTGCTTGCCTCCAATTTCTATCAGGGCTTGCCAGCTGCACATTTATTGAGAAGTTTGTGATCTGACAGGCACTGTATTACCAACATTAATGATGCATCAGTCTCTAGAATTACTGAGGAAACAGTCCAATTGATTTTATTATTATCTTGAGTTCTTCACGTTTCATTCCAGGCAGCTTGCTACCAGAGTTTTTGAGCAAGGACCAAAGTAAATAAAGGTTGTGGGGCCAGGGCTGACCTCAGGTGGGAGAGCCTGGGTTTGTCCTGGGCCCCTGGGTGAGTGCCAAGCATGGAATCCCTGTGGAGAGATGAGCTGGGGACAAACAGGAGCTCAGGCCAGGCCTCCCATTCATGCTACAAAGATGGAGGTGGCTGGCAAGAGGCAGAAATAGCCATTGATGTCATCTGTCACCTGCCCCTTGGCTGGGGCAGGGAGCTGGCCTCTATGGAACCCACAAAGCAGATATGAGCCCAGGCTCACCCAAGCCTGGCAGCCCAGCTTGCTATCGGGGGCAAGTGGAAGACGTGAATGGTGCCCACCTTGTCTCAGGCCACCTGGCCTCTTACCCACTATCTTCCAGCCACACGAGATTCCTTTCCATTTCTAGAACATGTCAAGCTCAAGCTGTTTCCAGGGCCAGGGCCTGCCTCTGCACAGGTTTCCTCTGCTGCAGGTTCTCTCTTCTCTACCCATCACCTCATGGCCCTCCTCAGAAAGGCTTCCTGCCTAAAGGCCCCACGTCCACCCCTTGGTACTCGCCATCCAGTACCCTACCTGTGTTTTTCTTAACACTTTCCGTAATTTATACAAGGGGGCACTGATCGTCCTGTTGACCCATTTCCCTTCTCTGGGTCCCTGCAGACAGGGAGCTTATTGGTTATGGTCGCCCCATGGCCCCAGTGCCGCTCAGGGTGCTGCCCCCTGCAGCCCCCACACCGACTGTGGATGAGCGCATGGGTCTGACAGTAGGCAGGGACTGAGGAGCCAGTTTCTGTCAATGCCTGAAGGCAGCATTTAGGTCAAGTTCTCGCGAACATGGCCTGTTGTCTCTGGGCGGTTTTCCTCTTCCCTCCTTGACCTCCACACTAGAGGCTCGGTGAAGCCCTTTTCCTTCTAGCTCCTTGTACAAACATTTGCCCATCAGGACTCATTTTCTTCCTCTCCTCTTCCCACCCTTCACCCTCAGCTTCTTCCAGGAACTCTCCACAGCAGGGCCAGTGGGAAGTGGAGGGCTTGAGGTTAGGTCAGGAGCCAACTTCAAATCCCTACCTTGCCACTGAAGCAGAGATGTAATTCACTGTACCAAGTTCCGCCCAATTACCTCCCTCTGAAATGGACGAGAAGCATCCCATCTCAAAGGGATCTCAGGAGATGGCAGTTTCAGCAATCAAAGTAGGTGTCTCCCTAAGCGGCCACACACAGTACAAGCCTACGGTGCCCTTAGCGCTGCTGTCTGCCACGCTTAAACTGACCATGAGGACTGAGGTGCAGAATCCCAAGTGGCCAGGAGACGTGGATCTCCAAAAGATTTGGAACATTGAAGACTGGGCTTTAAGGAGAAGAGACCTACCACACCCTGTAGAATAATTGGGCGCCTAGGGGTGCAGGGGGTGTCTCTGGGTGGACAGGTCCCAAGGGCCCTGGTTCATGCCATGCAATTTGTTAGGTGCATTCCATTACCAAGGAAACAGACAGGTGCAAGGGGAGGCTGGGGGGAGCAACACATCTGCCCTCATAGCAGTCAGCTAAGAAAGGCATGATGATCCTTATTTGAGTGAAGAGGTGAGCTGGACCCCAGAAAAGCTAAGACACCATGGGAGAACCCGTGAAGTTCGGCGAGTGGGATCGGCAGTGACAGGGGTTCCCATGGAAGTTCTGGAAGCAGGCAGGTGAACAGATGGGCCTTGTGGGGCAGTCTTCTAACTACATATTATGGCTATTATTTTTATTATCTGGAATCAAATCAGAATTTGACTTACTAGTGTTCTGATTTGAAAACTGATTCCCCCTCCCCGAAATAGGTATTTCATCTACAATTTATTAATGAGCATTTAGCAAGTGCCTGGCTCGATGCTAAGCACTGACCATACATTATTATATTCCGTCCTCCTAATACGTTCCATTATCCTCACTTTACACCCAGGAAAACCGAGGTGATGAGAAGGGAAGTGGAGCACTGGAGGTGCCACAGGTGAAAGATGCAGACTTTGACTCCAGCTGATCCAGGTAGGAACTGGGAGCCAGAGCAGCGCCCTCTGGCCTGAGGGCCCCAGGCCCCCGCCAGCATGCAGCCCCATTGTTTTTCCAAGAGGAACGCGAGGCCCAGGGAGGCATTAGGCGTGCCCCACTTCACCCCATTACCGCAGGGCAGGGCAAGGACGACGGGTAAGCCTCCTGTTGATGCCACCTCACTTAATATTCAAAATAACCTGGAAGTAAGTCCTACAGAAAGCATGAGGACTGCTGGGGGCAGAGCGAGGGTTGGACCCAGTCCTGGAGGCTGTGTGGTGACCAGTGTGCAGGCAGCCCAAGCTTCTGGAACCGGGCTCAGGTGCCTCTGTTCCAGCTGTGGGAAGAGCGGAGGCTGCCCGGCCCCAGCGCTCACAGCCTTCTTTGTCCTCACGTGGCATCACCGGTGGGTTCTCACCTGCCCATGGTGCCAGCAGCCACAGTACACAGACCCGGTCGCAGCCGGACTCACCCGGCCTGCCTGCCTGCCCAGGGAGCCAGCTCAGAGGACGGCTCCCTGGCATTTCTGGCGGCGTGCTCTTACTCAATTGGGCCCTTTCTGTCCAAAGGGCAGCTGTGACGTGCGGAACGGGTCTGTGGTGTCAATATGAGCCCAGCATTGTACAACTGGGGACACACAATGCCCTTGGCCAACTGTTTATTTATAAATCCACCCAGCGCTCACCGCGGCCTTTACACTCAACTCTTTCCCAAAATGCAAATTGGCTTCTTCCTGTAAGTCAAACCGGCTTGCTAAGCTGATAAAATCATCCCAAACGGGCTCTTTTATCTCCCCAATACAGAAAGCCCTCTGCACCCACACATCCTAGAAAGAGGAAGCCGTCCTCACAGCACTTCACCGGGGGGGTGGCGGTGGGGGGGGGGGGGGGAAGAGTGCTGGCCCAGGGAGAGGCCCTCCTTGTGGCATCCCTATGAGGGGGAATGGTGCAGAATCTGAGACTTGTGTTCAAATCCTGCTTCTGACACGGTCTAGCTTTGTGGCCTTAATCTCTCCGAGCCCCATTCCACTTGTGCACGTATGTTCAATGAGGATAAAAATCATCTCTTCCTCCTGAGGCTTCTTTGGAGAATTAAATGAGAAAATGCACATGGATAATTAAATGAGATAATGGCACAGCGCTGAAACCCTAGTCAGTCACCCTCTCTCAGTGGCTTTGGCAGGGTCCCTTTTGCTCTCTGAGCCTTACCCTCCCCCACCGTAAAGCTCCCAGGAGCCTTTGTCATATTGGCTGGTAGATCAGCCCCTCAACTGCCTGCATCTTATTCAAACAGCTTTGGGGGTGCTGTTTCCTATACCCTGTCTCTTCATTCTCTCAAGGGCTCTTTTATCAGAAGAACAAGATCTGTTCTTAAAAAAAACTGCCTGTCTTATAGAAAAGCGAGCTACCTGACCTCCCCTCTGCCTGCGGGTGTTGGGGTTTGTTAACAGCCATGAGCCATGTGCAGGGATGGGGGTGGAGGCATCTGATAAGGGTTCATTGCCCACTTGGCTAATACGGGGCGTCTGGAGAGTGGGCAGGAGTGCAAGGAAATGCAAAATGGACCTAGAAGTCCCCAGAGACCAAGAGCCGTGCAGGGGAGCTCTTGGTGGAGGTACCACGGCTTATAGGAGGCATCAAGGTGCTGTCGTGACAACCGGACTTGCCCACAGAAGCATGCCCAGCCTCGGTTTCCTAGCAGGGAACACTGGCGACGGTGCACACGGCACACTGTCACCACAACGCAGCACCCAGGGAGGCAGGGATGACCAGCATGGACCCAGTTACAGGAAGCTGAGGCCTGAAAGAGGGAAGTGACTGGCAGAGGATTTGTTGGTAATGACACTCAGGTCCCCAGGCTCCCTCCATCTGGAGAACTTGGGGAGGCCAGCCGCTGAGCAATGGGCATGCTACTGTGGCCCCCAATTTCCTGGAACTGGATGAACAACCTGACCACAGCAGCTCACAAAGCCCTTCCCTTCCCTGAGCATAGCTTACTCCTCACAGCAGCCAGCAGAGGGCTTGGTGGGGGTTGTTCAAGTTCCCCATTTGCAGGTTGAAGACAGAGGCTCAGGGCCACCTCACCCTGTAAGGGAGTAGCCAGGCCCAACCTGCACCCAGACCTTCAGAACCCGCTGCTGCTGGCACCTCCTCCTCAACCTCTCAGCATGGAGGGAGGGGCCAGGTTGCAGGAGCAGTCAGCCCCCTTGCACCACCCTCACCGGTCCTCCCACCCAGCACAGGTTGGTTGGTTCTGAAGGACACCTGCGGGGCTCTACTCATCTGTATTATTAACAGCGTTCTAGTCTCCCCCTCCAATCCAGGCAGCCCCCTGCTACCTCATTAATCTCCTAAAACACTGTCCTTCCTGTGTCCAATATAGGGTCCCCTTCTAACGGTGCCTTCCCTCTGGGGTCCCAGCTACCCCTGGAAACTGGGTCCAGGTTACTTCTTGAAGAAATGAGCACAGGCTGAGCTCCCCCAGACCCTCAGGTGGGCACACACTTCCTTTTCTTTGTTCAGGCCTTTCCCAGAAGTGCCTTTCTTCCACCTCCTCCTTGCCTAGTTCTAGCTAAAGCCTCTTCCTCCAGGAAGCCCTCCCTGACCACTCTAGTCCATTCTCATCTCTCACTTGGTCCAAGTTCTCCTTAGAACTCCTTAGCTGATTTCTCTGGCGCTTTCAGTATAGGTCATTCCTGATTTGCCAAGTAGCCAAGGCTTAATTTCCAAATAGGCTGTGAAACTCCTTGAAGCCAAGGTCTCAGGATATTTGTTTAGCCATCCTTCCACCAAGAAATTCTGGCTTAGCCTGTGCCCCCAGGCCCTCACCAAAAGGGGATACAAGAGGCAAGGTCTGGCCTTCTAGAAGGAGCTCAAGTCTAGAAACGGGAAAATAAACAGGCAGTTGCCATCCAGCACAGTGAGGGCTGCAACAGAGAAAGCAGGAGCTATGGGAATGTTGCCCAGTGAGGTTCTTGTTTTCCATCGGGAGCCCTCACGTTCCAAGTACAGGGCCCTGCCCCAAGGAGCCGCCCCAGTGGATCTCCTGGTGGACTGAAACTGCAGGCAAGTGATTAATCTGTCAGGTCTCAAGACAAAGGAGGTCTGAGAGCGGCAGTGGTGGAGGCAGCTTGAGCAAGTGTTAGCCTCCAAAGCTGAGGCCATGGCCTTTACCAGCAAGTGGAAGGCAGGAGCAAGCGTTGGAATCCTCCGGCCTGGGCGGAGGCTGGTCCACCCTGATGGAAAAGGCAGTGAGAAATAGGGCTGGGGGAGGGGGGCATCCAAGCCTCGCCATTCAAAGTGCCCCGGGGCCTTGCGGGTGGTGCTGGGAAATGCACAGTGCACACCGCTGGCTCTCGGCCTGGCAGGAGGGGCCGCTGTCTCAAACTCTGAACATCTCCAAACATCTCAGCGAATGGTGTCATTGTTCTGCATCCTGAATCCTTCTCTGGAGAAGGGCAAGAGTTTCTAAGGAATAAATAATGAGATCCCACATGCCAGCACAGCCTCTGACCATATACCCATCTCCAGCTCCTTGTCACCCCAGCTTGTGTCCTTGGCCCTGCACCCCAGAAGGGGGCAGAAGGCCCTTCACTGGCTACAAACACATCTGGGCTGCCCACCCTGACTCTAACCCTCAAAATCTCTCCTGAGCTGGAGTTCTCTTTGGCTCTTGAGTGATCTGGCCACAGCCATGGGGTAGAGAGAGGTGTCCAGGCTCCAAGGGGTGGCAAGGAAAACCCTCCAACTGCAGTGCCCAGGTTACTGCCAGCAGCCTCCCTCCCCACTGCATCAGGGGCCTCAGAAAACAATTGAGCATATTGCACACTAGGCCAGGGAGTCCCTGCCCTCCTGGGCTTGTTTCTTCATCAGAAAATGGGAAATGGGTGCTGTCTCCCAGGTCCCCACTCTCATTCTAACCGATCGGGCCTGAAGGAGGGAAGTGAGGAGGGAATGAAAAGCATGGAGGCCAGCGCCCAGAGAAGCGGGGCGCTCGGAAGGCAGGATGGGGAAAGAGGTGGGGAAAGAGGTGGGGCTGTCAATGGCTGCAGAAGGCTTAAAAGCTGGTAAAAGGCTTAATCCTGCATAATGATTTACAAAGTGACACGTAAAACAGATTTACTGTGACAGCTTGAAAGGAGAACCACAGAAATAAAATTACACTTGGGCTCTGTCTCCCTACAACCCGTCCCCACGCTCTTCCAAAAACCAGGAACCCACATGTGCACATATGGACATGTTCACGTGGGCACAAGGGAGCAGGTGGCCGGGGTGGGGTTAGGGGAGTGGGAGAAGGACAAACGAGAAGGAAGAGCTGGACCCTGTGCTGGGAATGGCCAGTTGGTTCCCATTCCAGGTGCAGCCGGTGGAAATGATGCTCCAGTTGCCCCCTCCACCCTGCCCCACCCAAGCCAGGGGTTAATCCTATTTACAAATGAAGAACACATCTGGCTGACATGCCCTGCATGGGATTTCACCTTTGGGAAGCACACAGCACGCACCCCAAGTGCCCATGAGGCTCAGCACCCCCAATTTCTACCTGACTCCTGTCTGATCCAACACTGCAGATACAGGTTTTCAGGGTCCAGGGAGAGGGGTGCACTGCTTCCCCTTGAGTGAGGCAGGGCCTCCAATAGCACTGGGCCGAGGCCAGCTGAGAGGAAATCACAGAAGACAAGAAACCCCTAGGCAAGTTCATCGCAGGGAAAGAAAGTGAGCGATGATGCTCCTGCCCTCGATGCTGGGCTCCCAGGTGGCATCTCCAGTTCTCTGTCTGTGGTGGCCTTCATTCTGCTTACACAGTGCCCAGGGAACACTGCCCTCCACTGACGCAGACCCTTGGGTTCCAGCTGTGTGGGGGGGAAACGATCCAACACACCCATATTCTAGCCTGGACCAGAGATGCTCTCCTCAGCAGCAGTAAATGCCACCAGCTGCTCCAGCTCTGCGGCTGCTATCCACCACCTCCAGGGCAGCACTGGCCTGGGCACCTGCCCACGCCCTCAGTCCGAAGCAGGGCTGGTAACTATGCCCATAGGGTTACTCATTTGTACCAATGGGCATACATTTTAAAAAAAATCGAGAAGGGGGTCACATGGAGAAAGAGACCAGATTCCCCTGGGCAGCTGTGGGGCCTAAAGCACGTCACTCCTCAGCTCCAGCTTCCTCCGGGTTAAAATGGAAACAATACCTGCTTCTGAGGGCTTCGTGACCCTCCGACACACCAGAGAGCCCTGCCTGGTGCACAATGGGTGTTCCCAAGGATGTTAGCTTTGCCTCAGATGACGAGGATTGAAAGGCATTTGCAGTGAGGACAGCCAGGCCAGAAGCTCTGACCTCAGTCATGGCTCAGCAAAGTCACCTTCTCCAGCTGCCCACTCTCCCCAGGTCCTAGTGAGCTGCCAATGTTGAGGTGGAGACAAGATCATCAGGGGTGGGCAGGACAGCAGTCAGGCCCTCTGCCCTCTCTGTGCCTCCATTTCTCCACTTTGTTCATCTCTGTTCTGCTCTGTTTCTAGCAAAGACTGAAGGGGCCAAGCCCCAGGCAAGGTCTGTGGATGCTCAAGCATTCCTCCTTGTCACCCTCTGGCTGACACCTGGCAACTCCAGCTCAGTGAAATGCCATCCTGCACCTCTAACCGACACAGCACAGGGATGTGTCTAGGCAGGTCTGAACACCCATGTTTACCCAACAGAAGGGTGGCCCTCCCTCCCCCCACCCCCAGTATCATGGCAAGCTGGAGCCCATTTGCCCGCACACTCGCCTGGTGCGTAGGCTGTGTGTACGAGGCTCCAGCCCCGGCCCTACCCAGGGAGTCTTGCCCAAGAGGTGCTGCACCCTGGCTAGGCTCTTGCTGCTGAGCCAATTCTCCCAGGAAGCTAACCTGAGGAGGGCAGCAACGTGGGCACAGCGGACACCCAGGTGGCCTCAGACTTTGGCAGCTTTGGGCAAACAACCCAGGCTAGGAGGTGCTCCTGGGAACCAGGCCTGGCCCCAACACCCCTCTGGCTCTAATTGGAAAGGAGAGGGCAAACGAAGGAGCCAAGGGCTCAGATCGTGTACACAAGCAGCTGTGAGTCTGGGGCTGAGCTATTCAATTCTTTCTCAAATGAAGTGTGCAAGTCACTTCCAAGGCACCCACTGAGAGTGCAAAGATGATAGATAGATGATAGATAGAATTCCCAAATCACAAAACCTATCAGCTCTATGTAAAGTGTAGCTGTCTTTTATTCATCCACCTATTCAGCAAGCATTTTGGAATGCTTGCTAGATGCCAAATGTGGTGGCTGGGGTGCCCTGAAGGTAGCTGTGATCCTGCCAGATGAGAGCTTCGACAGTGGTCGGAAAACAGTGCTGGCAGAGCGGGGCAAAGGCAGGAACCTCCACTTGATCTGGCTGGTGCATAAGAGTAAGCCACGGCTTGAGCAAGGCTTTGCAGGATGCCTAGGAGTTCACCAGGCAGACAGAGCAAAGAACAGAATGTGCAAAGCACAAAGTGAAAGTTCAGCTGGGGCCAGAGAATGAAGGGCCCTGAGCGCCAGGCTGTAGGTGGTAGGAAGCCACAAAGGCGTTGTAAGTAGAGCAGAGGAGGTAACAGGATCAGAGCTGCTTTTCATTAAGGTCACACTGGTCGCCAAGCAGAGAAAGGACAGGAGAGGGGAGGCCAGAGCGTGGGTGGAGAGAAGGGGTGACTCCGAAAACATTCAGAAGGTGGAGTCCAAAGGCATCAGTTCCCTGATTACATGCTCCCACAGGCCAGTCTTGGGCAGGACAGTGGGGACATGGACACCCAATGGCACAGCCTGCAGTTCTGGGGAGGAGTTAAGGGTGACTCTCAAGTTTCAGTTGGGGCAGTGGGCCAATGGCAGTCCTGCTTCTAGTCCTTACAGTGGCTTTGTAAGAATGAGAACAAGGCTCCCCTTCCTCCAAACACTTTGCCATCATCCACTAGAAACCTATATGTACAAAGTATGGGGAGTACAATGTCAATGCCCCCCAAGTTGTACAAGGTGCAACCTACTCTATCCCACTTGGCAGTCCTAGCAGACACAGTGCCTCTGAGCAAGCCCTGGGAAGATGGAGTGCCGGGGCTCAGGCAGGAAGAAAGGCAGATAAAATCTAGTACACAAACTAAAAACACAACAAAGCAGAGAAGAAATAGCGCAGAATGTTTACTAACCTCGCTGCCTCTTGGGTATGTGAAATCTGAATCAAACGAGAGGTGGCATTATTTACTATATGGAATCCAAAACGAAAAAAAAGTAGCTGCTCAAACCAGGTAAACAAAGGAAATGCAAAAACGCAAGTCAGAAAGCATCTGCTTGGAAAGAGGGGGATTGATCAAAAGTATAGAAAACCAGTCCTGGCCTTAGAGCTCATGAAAAAAATTGATTTTAAAAAAATCCTATATACTGAGCAAAATCCCAGCAAGTGAACACAGCAGAGTGGAGCCCATGTGCTGAGAAAATTGAACTGTCTGGTCAGCTGAGGGTCTCCGTCCCATCATCCAGCTCCCGGAGTTTTAATGAATACCTTCTCTGCTCTGCGTCTGATACAGGCATGAGATGGAGCTGGTACCTTTGTGGAGGAGACAGTCCAGTGGGGAGCATATGGAGGCCTGGGGAGTACAGAGGGGGCCACCTGAGAGCCCCCAGGAGGAGGCAATGACAAAACTGAGGCATGCCAATCAAGAGGAGCTGGGGGACTCAGGCCATCACCCACCTGAAGGCTAAAGCCCTGGTGACAGCTGGCAGGCCCTTTTGTAACGAAAGTGAGAACTTTGTGAGCAAAGATGAGGTAGACAGCATTCGGTTTTGGGGGAGGCAGGAGTAGAAGCCTCGCCTAGCGTGGAGGTACAACTGCTCGAACAGGCTTCCATGAGAGTCCTAGCTAGAAGGGGTCTCAGTGAACAGATGGGGAAACTGAGGGCAGAGAGTGCCAGGGGCTTGACAAGGTCAAGCTGATCCGTGTTGTAGATGGGAGTGGCCAGGGCCCCTTTCAGTGCCCAGAGCTGCCCAGGGAGCAGGGACAGGAAGGGAAGGCACACTCGATGGCCAGCCAGGTCCCTAGGAACTGCTTAGCAACAGAGGGGAGGTGCTTCCCACGCAGAGCCAGATTCTCATTCTTGAAGTTTCAGGCTTTCGTTTCTCAAAAAAGATGCTCACAGGGATCTCTGGCCAAGGTCTTGCTCGCCGCCCTCTGGCAGCCCTAACCAGCTTTTGTATTAGGCACACACTGCCTTCCTCGGCCTCCACTCCCAGTAGCCCGGGGAAGGGGGCACTCTCCACCCATTTTACAGATGAGCAAGCAGGCCCCAAGAGCCCCACAGGCTCTCATCCCAAGTCACCCTCTTTCCGGGCCTGATGGAGGAGGCTAGTCACTCCTAAGCAGCACTCAGGTGGGGTTTCACCAGGCTGAGGCCCCTGCCCACTGAGCTCAATGGCAGGTACAAATGGCAGGTGGGGACCTGGCTCAGGGCCTGGCCCCATGCTGGGCACCTGGGACCCTTGGCCGCCCCAGTCTGAACCCTGCAGGCTGGTGTGGAGTCCCCAGAACTGCCCTGCCATGCTGCAGGGCTCTAGAGGGTGCTGGCAGCCAGGCTGCGGTTTTGCGCTCGGCTAACTCTTGGCTTCTGAGCAACGAAGTGGAGAGAAGAGACATGGCAAGAGGCACTGCCCACCCACTCAGCGCCACTGCCTGCCTCGGGCGGGCTTTGGGGCTGAGCGGGCAGCGTCCAGCTGAGACAGGGCCCACCGTACGAACACTGGCTCTGCCACCTTCAAGGTGAGGGAAGGAGAGACCCGGGGACTCGTGCAGGTTCAGACCAGAGCGAGCTGGCCTGGCTTCTCCTCAGCCCACCCTCCTGCTCCCCCTGCTGCCACCCCGGGAAGCAGGGCTCGCTCTTTGTGCCTCTGCAAGTCACAGAATGCCAGTTTAGTTATCGAGGGCCACCTGGCTGTGCACACTGCGATTCTGGAGTTTCCTGACGCAGGCAGGTATCCTCTTGGAAGGGAGAGATGAACAAAATGGGGAAATGGAAGCACAGAGAGGGCAGAGGGCCTGCCTGTGAAAGGGTTAGAGACACAGGAATATGGGATGTTACAGCTGGAAACGACCAAGCAGTCCCAGTGCCCCTACCCCCCATGTTACTAATGGGAAACTGAGGCCCAAGGGACCAGCTTAAGATGATTTTGAATCAATAAGAACCCTAGGATGGTCATCCTGGGTTGATCCTATGGGGCCAAGATAGAGCTGCCCTCTGTGACCCCAATCTCAAAAGTTAGGGAAATTGCAACACTTCCTTGTTTCCATAGTAACCAGCTACTGCTCCAGGAATACACTAAATGTTTTTGCTCCCTCCTCTGTGTTGGCCCTGGGCCAGGCTGTGGGGACACAGAAAGGAAAGAAGGAGGGGATGTGCAGGGAGGCACAGACCAAGCCTCAGTTCCGGTTGATCCCAGGCAGTGGAGGGTAAGAGGGAGAGAAACCGAAGAATTGTCAGTGGAGGAAGAAATCCCCAGTGTCTGAAAGTGGCAGGAAAGAGTTCAGAGCTGGCAGCTTTTGAGCTGGGCCCTTAGGGGGTGCATTGGAGCTAACCAGATAAAACTGTGGGGGTGAAGAAGCTGACATAGGCGAAGGCCCCAGGGCTTGAGCGTGCCAGCATGTGGGAAAACACCAGCGCATGAAGTAGAGGAAATGAAAGTACTGGAGATGAAAGGAAGGCTCACGGTGGAGGCCAAATGCAGCATGGCAAAACTGCAAGTGTACAAGGAACACCTCACCATGCCTCTGTTTATCCAACTGTTAAATGGGCATCTTATGACAGGGTAGCTTATGGCTACATGGGAGGTGACAGGCATACAAGGAAAAGTGCTTGGACCCTCAGGACTTGGAGACCTGGGCCAGCTCTCCAACCCCGACTCCTCAACCTGCGTTGTGGAGGTAGACAGGCACTTCCCGTGGGCTTATGGGCATAACCTTGGTCAACCTTCAAAACACATCCAGGATCTGACCACCAACATCCTCATCTGGATTCTTGTAAAAGCTGCCGGGTTGGCTCATTGCTTCCACCCTTGTCCCTACAATCTATTCTCAGCTCACTAGCCAGAGGGACCTTCATAGAGGGCACATCAGACAGTCTCGATCCTTTAATTAAAATCCTCCAGTGGCTTCCAAATCACTGAGCATGAAGTCAGAGCCCTTCCCGTGCTGCATAAGGCCCTCTGTGATCTGGTCCCTGATCGCCTTCCTCACTTCCTCTCTATCTTCTTCCTTTTCCCCCTCCACCCAGACACTCTAGCCATCCGGCCTTTCTTAGAGCATGTCAGGCATGATCCTGCCACCGGGCCTTTGCACATGCTGTGCTCGCTGCCTGGAGTGTTCTTCTCCCAAAGGTTCATGGGTTCACCCCCTTACCTCCCTGTGGCTTGATATCTGCTCAAATGAAGCCTCTTCAGAGAAGCCTCCCTAATCACTCCATCTAAAGAAGCTCAATCTGCTACCCACCTCCCTATATCAACTTATCCCAATTTATTTTTCTTTAAAATATATATTAAGTCGTAGACTTATTGACTATCTGTCTCACTTATGAGGATATAAGCAGAGCCTCTGTATCCCCACACAAGTTCACCACTCTATCTCCAAGGCCTGGAATAGTGCCTGGCACACAGTAGGTGCAGAGAGGAAACCTTATGCTCAGGCTGGCATGGGGACCCATCCACAGGAAATATGCGCTGACCTCCCAGGGCACTGGCCTCCAAACCAGAAAGGGAAGCAAGGCCTCACCTGCCCTGTGTCCCTGTTTCCATATTCACCAGGGCTGGGCAGCCCAAGAATCAACCTCAGGGAGCAGGAGACAGAAGGAGGCCAGGCTGGCCAGGGTGGGAGGAGTTGGTATCCTACTGGTTTTGCAGCCAGCTTCCTTCCCTCTCTGGATCTCAGTTTCCTAATCTGGGAAATGGGGATGAGAAGAGGATGAGAAAAGCTGGTTGCCCGGGTCCCTCCTGCTCCAACAGTCTGGGCATCTTTGGGTCTTCAAAGCCCTGGGAGGGTTCCCACCAGATTGAAACTAGGGCCATGGTCCCAGGCCAGGGTAACATCCTGCAGCCAGCTTGGCCAGACACTTGGGCAAGGGGTCTCAGGTGGGCTCCTGGAAGTCCTATTTCCATTCTAGGTGACAGGAGGCAGAATGCAGGGCAACCCAGTCTGAACCAGGAGGCGAAGGGGAGCGCCCTGTCACAGGGCAGGGGCCCCAGGCTGGGGGAGCTGGCTGTCTCATGGGGACCCCAGGGCTTAGCACTTCTGGTTAGCCCAGCCATAGGTGTAAGGTCCAGAAGATTTGTGAGATGTGGGTAGTAAGGACCAGGCCAGCCAGGTGCCAGTGCCACACCCATTGGGGCCTTCCCTGTGTCTCGCTCCAGCAAAAGGTTTCTGTCAAATGACAAGGCAGGGGCTGGGCATGGCTGATGGTCAGGATGCCTGGGGGTTAGCTCCAGCTCTGCCACGGACTTGCTGTGACCTTGGGATGGCCTCTGTCCTCTCTGGGGTCAGACTCAGCAGCTAAATGAGAGGGTTGGCCTGGATGATCTCCAATGCCATTCTGTGCTGACATTATCATCACTGCACAAGGTAATAAAACATTACATTCCCGTCGCTGCTCAGACACTGCGCAGCATGCAAAGTGCTAGTCCTCCCCTGACTCCACAACAGCCCCCGGGAGACGTCAGTAGGAGGCAGTTCAGACTCCAAATCCAGTGCTCTTTGCAGACACCCCAGGTCTCTGGGGCCTCAGGACACTTAGGGAGGGTGTTCCCTGACAGAGTGGCAGGGAGCAGAGCCAGGCAGAGAGGGGCTCGGTGAGGAGGAGAGTGGAGGCAGGCAGGGAGGAAGCACTACTCACAGCTCCTTGGCCTCCTCCCAGCAAGGGACCCCAGTGCCAGGGGGCAGGTGAGTATGCTGGAAGCAGTCAGGAAGATGCCAGCCTTCTGGAACCATTTAGCAGGTCTGGCTCAGCTAGAGGAGCAGATGCCGGGCCACATTCGTTCCCTGGGACCCCAATGAGCCACTGCTGGGACCTCCCCAGCCTACTTCCACGTTTCATGACCTGAGTTAGACCGTTTCCAGGTCAAGCCCAAGGCCTCCAAGCTGCCCAGGCTCTCACCAAAGGCAGAGATAATAAGGGGATAGAGGAAGGCCACCTCCTCCAGGTAGCCTGCTCTGCCGAGTCCAGCCTTGCACTCAGCGTAGAGAGGAGAAGCCTCTGGGAACACATCTCTGACCCTGAGTACGGAAGGGAGTTCTGAGACCCAAGTTCACCACATTTTGCATGGTCCTGAGATGAGAAGTAGAGAAGGCATCCTTCCCGGCCCCATAACAGGTGGAACTTCCTAGGTGGAGGGGCCGCTGGGAGGCAGGGAGCGGCCTGTCCTTGGAGGTGTGCAAACCCACACCCGAAGGTGCTTTGTGGGGATGCTGTGTAACAAACATCAGATGAGGTAGCCACCAAGCTCCCCTGTGGTCTTGCAAATCAAAGGTCCCGTGAATACCGGGGAAAGAAGTATCTGGAACCCTTGGGGTGGGGGAGGAAGGGCAGGAGGATTTGGTCTTGTGCTGGCCCAGACACCTCTAGGGAGCGGCCTAGGAGGGCAGCCATCCACAAGGCAGAAAGCCCTGAGAATTCCAGGGCCCACAAGATTCCAAGCTCCAAAGCAGCTCCACTCCTGCCAGGGACCGACCCTCAGACGAAGCACAAGGGAAACTGAAGGTGTCACGAGCTGGCGTTGGAGAAACCAGTGCTTCCGCAGAAGGTAAGTCAACACTGCACTCACAGCCTTAAGGAAACTCCTTTCACAGTCACAGCCTGTCCCCACAGCAGACAACAAATAGCACCTGCGGTTTCCTCCCTTTTTCCAGGATCAGATGCACAAGGAGGCCCTGGAGCACAGGGGTCTGAGCAAAGCAGGGAGGCTGATGGCCAAGCAGGCCCTGACCCGCTCCCTGCCAGCCACAAAGCCTACTCCTCAGAGTCCCAGAAAGTCAGGGACCAGAGGACTGGTAGCAGAGGGAGGACTCATCCTGGTCACACAGTGTTCCTGCCGGCTCGGGGACCCAGCTGGGGCCAGAGCTCTCCCCAGGGCCCAGCTGCCTATCTTACTAACAGCAGCACCACACCCACCACTAAGGGCTCACAAGTGGCTCGTACACCCTGCCGAGTGCCTCTCTGTGTAAATGTCAGTGGGCCCATGGCCCATGAGGAGGAAACATTAACCGGAGCGGGATAAACAGGCAGAGCAGCCAACAGGGTTGAAATTAGCCTCCTGACACAGGAGGTCAGCCCTACTAGTAAACCAGCCTGCCTAGCCTTCCTAGAGGAGGGGCGGGCCTTCCTCCCCTCACCCTGATCCCCACCTACTACTCTTTTGGGGGTGTTTTCGCCTGACACTGGCACATCTCATAGCAGACGAGACGGGACAGTTTCAGCAGTGAGATCAGCCAGCACTGGGCCATCTACTCCATTGCCAGGTCTATGTCCCTGTTAGTGACCTTGGTTAGGTCCCTTCCCCTCCCTCGGCCTCAGTTTCCTCACTTGTACACGCACAGCTGGAAGGGAAGCAGGAGTCATGTACACAATGCCTCCATGGCTAGGGAGGTGACACAAATGACTTGGAATGAAAGGGTTTGTGAGCAGGAGGAGGGGAGAGACAACATAACAGTTCCACTCAAGGGCCAGGGTAATTTTAGCCCCTCGGATGAAGGCCAATGTTCGTACGCTGCTCTCAGGCATCCAAACTGATTGAGGGATATGCATAAGCCATGGGCCATCTTGGCAGAAAAATACACGTTTTCAAAGATGTGCACGCAGGTTTAGGGGTTCACGGCCCTGCAGGCTGGGTTTAAGGCTCTTCCTGCTGACAGCTGGCAAGTCTTTGAGGCCCATCTCTAGGGACACCGCAGAGCTGCCACCCCTCTGCCAAGGGGGCCTTGCTTTTGGGACTGCCCCACCACAAACAGATTTGTGGTCTGCTAACAATAAAAGAAGCGGAGGCCAGAGAAAGTGACCAGAACTTGCAGCTTTGAGGAGGAAAGGTGTCAAGAAGCAGTGCCAAGAACACCGGCTGGGGAGGTTTCTGTCCATGCAGAAGCTGTCCGTCTCGCCAGCAGGAGCGGTGCCCCGGGAAGGTGGCCTGAGGCAGGGAAACCATCCTCTGGACACCACCCATGCCAGAGCTGGAAGGGACCATCTGGCTTGGCATTTCCCAAGATGCACCACTATATAAAAAAGGGAGGTGGGCCCGGCCGGCGTGTCTCAATGGTTGAGCGTTGACCTATGAACCAGGAGATTGAGGTTTATTCCTAGTCAGGGCACATGCCCGGGTTATGGGCTCCATCCCCAGAGTGGGGCGTACAGGAGGCAGCCAATCGGTTATTCTCTCTCATCATTATGTTTCTATCTGTCTCTCCCTCTCCCTTCCTCTCTGAAATCAATAAAAACATATATTCTTTTTAAAAAGGGAGGTGAGAGGAGCATCCTGGAGTTTGGGAAACACTGGGTGAGCCAAAGGGTTCCCAGGAGAATCCACTTTACTCGCTTTTGTGGGTGAAGGTCCCTGAAAACCCACTCTGGGAAACCTTTATATGGTCTTAGCTCAAGATTTTCAGATGAGGAAACTGAGGACCAGGAGGGATTCGTGACCGGCCGAAGGTCCCATAGTTAGTATAGTTAGTTCCGGTTCACAGCGATTCTGATTGACAAGGCTCAGTCCCTCCGTGCTCTGCCCAACAAAGGAACGGACTGAGAGGGAGGTAGCATCACTGGCCTCGACTTACAGGTGGGAAAGCAAGGTGCTGAGGCAGGCATGCAGGTCTGCAGATCTCCAAGCTCTCAGAGATAACCTGCCAGCCAGCAGCCCTTTCTGCTACAAAGGGAAACTATGAATAATGGCAGGGCTGGGGAAAGCCTGGATCCCAGGCCAGCTTCGGTTGGTTCTGAGATACCAGGTGGCCTTGGGCAATCCACCTGACCTGAGGCTCCTCATTTGTAAGTTGCAGGTAATGCAATGCTAACCGCTGCACCAGGTGTCATGGGAGCAGTGGTCATGACAATGACTGAGGCTACCATTTCTTGAGTACCTACTATGTGCCAGGCACTGTCTGTGCTCCATCTTCTCAACCTATGGGGAAGGCAGTATATTATTTTTATGCTATTAACAAGCCTGTTTTGCAGACGTGGAGCCCAAAGTTGGAGAAGGTAACCCTAACTTGCCCATAGTCACAGAGATCAGGGGCGAAGCTGAGAACTGAACCCAGGCAGTCTAAGAAGAGCCTAAAACAAAACAGTTGCCCAAGAAATGCTGGCTATTGTGATATGGATGGGAGACTCTGGCAAGTTGTTTTAAAGATGTAAACAACAGCAGGAGTCCCAAGCACATCAATAGAAACTTCTACCCCTCCCCACCCAGACCTCTCAACCCCGCCCTGGTGAGACACCGGGGTGCAGGGAGCTACCTTACTGTGTGACCTGCACCAGTCACTTCATCTCTCTGAGCTTTGGGTCCCCCCGCCTGCAAAACAAAAAGGTTGGACATAGATCCTCAAAGGGCCCTCCCCACTTGCAAGTGCCAAGTAAGGGTTTCAGGACCCTTCCCACCAGGTCTCTGTGCCCGCTTTGTCCCTCAGCCAGGGTGCTGGCTGGTCCGAGACATCTGCCTTGTTCCTCAGCTTCAGTCCAATTCAGCAGGGAGCTGGGTGGGAGTTTGGGGAGAGCCAGAAGACGGGGCAAAGGCCAGGTACCGGCATCTCCTCCCTTGTCCTGAGCCCACTGCTCTTCCTCACATCCTGTCACCTGGGCCTGAGGAGGGTGACTCCCAGGGAGGACCAAGAGGGCTCCTTCTCTGCTTTTCCACCCACAGAGGAAGTGATAGCAGGAACCAGGCAGCAGGGCCCATTACAGCACATGGAGGGGGCAGGCGGAAGAAGCCACCCATCTTCTTGGAATAAACAGGCCTAGGCAGATGAGACACCTTGTACCCTCCATAGAGGGTTTAAGTCTTACTTCCTTCATATCTGCAATGCAACCAGCATTCTATTACTTTTTAAATATATACTGAGATGCTGGGCAGGACCTAGGGTACTGCTGAAAACGTCCCTTATTTCTGACCCTGAGTTCAGAGATGAGCCCTGTCCTCCCGGTTCAGCTGGCCCTTCCCAAGTCAAAGAGGAGCAGCCCTGCTGGCGTGGCTCAGTGGTTGAGTGTCGACCTATGAACCAGGAGGTCACAGTTCGATTCCCAGTCAGGGCACATGCCTGGGTTGTGGGCTCGATCCCCAGTAGGAGACGTGAAGGGAGGCAGCCGATCAATGATTCTCTCTCATCAGTGATGTTTCTATCTCTCTCTCCCTCTCCCTTCCTCTCTGAAATCAATAAGAATATATTTTTTTAAAAAAACACAACAGGAGCAGCAGTCAGTCTGAGCTCTGGAGGGGGGCTAACAGGGCTGCACCTGGCCGACAGTACATGCTCAATAAATGTTTAATGAACTAATGGGCTGAAGAGACAGGGTTCCAGGCCTGGCTCTGTCACTAATTTGCTGCTGTCCTTGGATATGGCCAATTGTTTCCATAGCTGTATCTTGGGTTAGAAAAGTAAAGGTCAGACTAGGCAACCAGGGGGCAAAACCCAGAGCCAGGGAGCTTCCAGAGGGACGGAGGTTTCACACTTCTCTCCCCAGTGCTCCAAAGCGAAGAGGAGGACACGATGCAACTTCTGGGTGGGACACTCCAGGGCAGGGGTTCTGAGGTGGCACAGCCTCCCGCCCCCCACCACCACAAGTGCCAACCTTGTGGGTGGATGGCTGGAGTTGTTGGGAAATGAGAACTGGGGTAGGGCAGGAAAAAAGATGGGAATGGGCGCAGTTCCTATTAAAGCCAGACACCAAAAAAATAAAATTGGAAGAGATTATATTTTAACAACACTCCCCGCCCCCCCCCCGCCCCCCCGCCGCCGCAATCAGAATAGCTTTGCTGTTTTCTTGGCAAAGCAATTATCTGCATTGAATTGGACCCTCCAAGAGACCAAAAACCTGGGAAAGACTGTGGGGGAGGGGGGAGCCCCCATGTCTGGGAGCCTGGGAGAGGCAGGCGTTGGTTCTCTGCAGACACCCGGGCCAGCAGAGGCTGCAATCCTGTGGGCCCAGAATTCACGCGAGTGTGTGTGTGTGTGTGTGTGTGTTGCGGGGGAGGGGAATAGGTAATGCCAACGGGACGTGGAAAGAGAATAAGTAATGCCAATGAAGCCCCAGCCCCTATTTCTGGGGAAAACACATCTGGAGGGTCCACTAGCCCCTGAGCAATTCCAGACCTGCCCTGAGTTTTCCAAGGACAAGGATCACAAAGTCAGACCAATGCAAGTCCCAGATACGCTGCCACTTCCAGCCATCGCGGCCCTGAGCCAGGCAGGCTCCGTTTCCCCATGTGTCCAGTGAAGGGTTGAAGCTGACAATGTCTAGCAGCCATGCCTGCTCTGACAGTGGGTGATGCTAAGATTCTACACCACCTACCACCACTCAGGCCCCACCCCAGAAACCTGGGAAGGAGTCCCCAGTCCCCAGCCGGCTGTCTAAGCTGGGGCTGGGGCAGAGTGGAGTCCCCACACCGTCTGTCCTCAACAGCCTGCCACAGCTGAAACCTTCAAGTGGTTACAATTACAGCCGGGCTAACAGGATTAGGGGCGCATTGAAATCTAAGAAATCTAATTAGCTCAGACACCCCGGCCTCCCCCAGCATGATCCTTCAGTAACCCCAGCAGCTGGGCCTGACAGGTGGGGCCCGGGGCCCTCCCAGGCTACAGTCATTACCTGTGCCGGTGTGCCAAACGGGGCCAGCCTTCCGGGGGAGGTGCCAGCCCAGCCTGCCCAGCTGCTCCCTATTCTGGACCCCACCCGATGCAGCCCTGTCCTGGGGTGGCACTCAGATGAGCTTCAGAAAACCAGGCACAGGTCCTAGGCAGCAGGCAGGCTATGCAGAAGGAACCCAAGAGCTCCCACAGGGCAGCTACCCCACAGGGCCTGGGCACTGACTCAGCCAGAGGAGGGGCAGGCTGAGTCAACGTCTGTATCTATAGAAACCATCGCAGCCCAGGGAAGAGCCTTGGGCTGCACAGGAACCTGGGGCCTAAAAACATTCTGCTTCCTGATCCAGGGCCAGGGATGGTGGTGAAGGCCCATGCACAAACATGTGCACCCAGGAAGTCATGGAAGGATTTGAGGCGCAGAGCAAGCTCAGGGGCACAGCTGCAGGTGGGGTGGGCTGTGTGCTGCCAAAAGTGGGAGCAGGGACAGGTGAGCCCACCTGTGGCCCTTCCTGGGCGCAGCTCCTCCTGCTTAACCTAAGGCCCCCACCCCTATTCTCGGGGTCCCCGAAAGCTTCTGCATCCGGGTCCTGTCTGGTCGGTGGGCTGGGAAGGTGGCAGCACAAGAGTGGTGGCATCTGTAAGGCCTGAAGTTGAGTCCTGGCTTAGTCACAGCCGTGTCACCTCTGTGAATCTCGGTTTTCTTCTGTTAAATGGGGGTAATTCCAAATAGTAGCTAGCTGCACTGTTATTATTGGGGTTAATCAAAGTTGGAGAGTGCTTCCAAATCCACCCAGTGCCACACAAAGGCAAGGGCTGCGGTTATTGCTGCATCGCGCGCCCCGTGGCAGGCAGCCAGCTGGTAGTGGTTAATTATTTATTTAGACTGATCTTCCTGCCCTGACTGGGCTGGAAACTCCGAAGCAACAGGAACCGACTTACACATTTCTGGGTCTCACTGGCCACAGTCCTCACACTGTGGGCTCTCAGGAAATATCTATGGCAACAATGCTGGGCCCCTGACCAAACCCCACCCCTTTATGTATCTCCTTCCTTCTCCTCATCCCAGATCCAACGAGAGAAAGTGCCAAGAGGCAAACCCAGCACACAAAGACAGAGGACAGTGAGCCCCTGAGCAGACCCTTCCCCACTCCCCACAGGTCACGCCCAATAAGGCTGGAAGCAGCCACTTGAAGGATGTCCCCCCATCCCATAACAGTGTGGCTTGCTTGGGCAGGGTCCAACCTCAGATTATGCCTGGAGCTTACAGCCCAGTCAGCCTCTCCCTCCCTCATCCTCGAGGGCTTGACTCTGATCATTCTGGAAAGAACAAAGCTGGGATCTGCAGGAGCAGAGTGAGGGTCAGGAGGTGTTGATTTCCAAAAGGTATGCCATGCAGTAGAGCACGTCCATTGAAGACAGAAGCTGCCCATACGTGGTGAGCGCCCTGTCACGGGGGGCATGCAAGCCAAGGCTAGACAATAAGCTGTCAGGGAGGTAGGCTTGGGTGGAAGAACAGCACCTGGAAAATGCTTCTAGCACCCCAATCCAACCTCTTTGTGCTCCATCCATTCTGTGCCCAGAGCCTGCCAGGACTTTGAGGGATACACTCCCGGGACTCTTGTGTGACAACATCTGTCTCATCCTCACAGCAACCAATTGGGTGAGAGGGGTTTTGCCTTTGGATCCATTTTACAGATGAGGAAACTGAGGCCCAGAAGAGTGAAGCTACTGGCCCAAAGGAGCCAGCCAGCTACAGCCTCCTGACACTTCTCCCCCATCTCCTCAGGTAATGGTAAGACCCACATAATCACATGGATTTCTGGACTCCTTTTCCAGAGCCTGTGCCTGGGGCTGTTTTTTTCAGCCTCCCTTTATGCTCCCTGAGGGCAGGGCCTAACCTCATACCTTAGAATCCTCCCTGGAGCTTACAGCCCTGACCAGGCTCTGCCTCCCTTCATCCTAGGGGGCTCTAGGGACAAAGAGCGCCCTCCCCCAGGCCCCCAAAGGGTGGGCTGAGGCCACAGTGTCCTGCTGAGAGGCCAGAGTTGTCACTAGGCAAGACTACAGCGGTGTCCAGGATAATTACAGCAGCCCGGCCTTTGTTGTCCATACAAAACCTAAGGAACCTCATAAAGATGAGGCAGTGATAGAAGCCAGGGAAGAGCCCTCGGGAGCAAAGTTATGAATGAAAACGTATGGGACCCAGTCATGGCCTGGCAGGCCCTGCTTCCTGGTTCCGTGACAGAGTGCCCAAAGAAGCTTCCGGAAATTAACTTGTTGGTTCCTGAATTTCTTACAGCAACGTCTCTCCCTGGGCCTGGGGTCACAGCGTCTACTGGACTCTGGCCAAGGCCAGAGAACTTAGTATCAGTGGCTTCACACACGGGTACTCTTGTGACAAAACTCTTAGAGGACAAAGCAGGCCTCAAAGTGTCTGCCTTCCTTATCCACCTCCCATCTCTGTCAATCAGGGAAAAGTGAAGTCTGCAGCTCTTCTGAGTTGAGTCCTTCCCTCCGAAATTTTCCAGGGTCAGTTGACAATGGACACCTGTCCAGTGGAGGCCCATCTCTGGGGACCAGGAATGGAGATAATGTTGTGTGACTTTCACTAGAGGAGTGTGTGTGTGTGTGTGTGTGTGTGTGTGTGTGAGAGAGAGAGAGAGAGAGAGAGAAAGACACCGAGAGAGAGAGAGAGAGAGAGAGAGAGAGAGAGAGGGAGAGAGAGAGAGGGAGAGAGAGAGAAAGACACCATGGCTCTGTGGCCAAACCCCACCATCTCTGGGCCTTTCTTGACTTTGCTCCTGGCTGTGAAGAGGAGGATGGGCCTTCCCTCTTTCCTTGGGAGGAAAAAGGGACATTTTGTCCCCACAAAGAAGCCAGCAATCCTTTTCTGCATAGACAGGGCTAATTATCAAAATTTCCCATAAGTCCAGTAATTTCTTATTCCCAACATTTCTCTGTGAGCCATACGCTGAGTGCCTCAAAACTCAATCCAAAACAATTTAAAACTTTTGAAATTTCCCTACTCTCCCTGCCGCAGGTCACTGCCACCAACTCTCAGAAGTTGAAAGTTTGGAGATTTGCATGTGAAAACAGCATTTCATAGCCTCGTGACTTGGGACAAGGAGATGGTTCTGTACTTTTGGGAAAAACAAAACCCAATCGAAATCATAAAACTCAGAAGAAAATACCATCTCCCTCCAAATGCATTCCCTTGGCCCCAAAGTCACACTTGCTCTGTGGCAGATACAGCTTTCAATGTGTCTTTTGTTTGATGCTTGTGTTTCAACATCCTCAACTTGAAGAAAGAAAGGTCAGCACAGGCTTGGGGCATTCACAAACCACACTACCAGGGCCAGGCAAGCGAGCAGGCCAGGGGCCAGGAATTCCCCCCACTCTGGACCCCCTCCAAAAGCAGCCAGGACAAAATTAGGGGCTTGATCCCTCTTCTAAACTTCCCAGATAGCTTACAAGCCACTTTTAAACTCCCAGAACCATACAAACACCAGTGAAGGCAAGTTGGAGTTCATCACCAGCCAAGCTGCCCATTCTGCAGCCAGAGCGCCTGCCTCTTTATCTCCACCTTCAAAAAAACAAAAATAAGCAAAGCCAGGCTCCTCTGGGAACAGCCTCTGGCCTCCTGCCCTGACCTGTGTAACCAGCCTGTCCTCACACCCACAGGGAGGAGGAGACAGCCCTGGTTAGCCCTCTGGTCCACCAGGCCCTGTCCCCGGGTTGCAGCAGACAAACTGTTGCTCAAGAAAGTCCTCCAGAAAACCCTTGGCATCACAAGGGAGCTCCGGTGGCTCCTACCCAGCACCAAGCCAGTGGCTTCCGCAGGAGGCTTCCCACTACGCTTTTAAATCTGTGGTGGTGGGTCTTACTCTCCCATGCCCTGGGCATCTACCCAGTGGGCTCCAAATGACCATGACAGAACAGGGAGGAGGAAAAGGCTGGCGGAGCAGTGCCCTCACCCTGCCAGCCCAGCCGCCAGCTTCTTGGAGGACCTCTGAGAGAACATTTGTTTGGGCTGCCAAGTTAAATCTTCCTCCCTCATGTCAGGGCATTGGAAAAGCAGTCAGGGGAGAGGAGAAGGGGGAGCGCGGGGGAAGGAGCAGCGGGAGGGAAGGAGGGAGGGAAGCAGGCAGGCAGGCGAGCAAGCTCTCGGAGCCCCAGTTACTCAGGCACTGCCTGCTCTGGAAGCTGGCGGCTCCCAGGGAGGCGCAGCCGCAACTCTGGACACCCAAGCAGGGACCAGGCCGCCAGGCCTCGGGGGTCTGGCACCAGGTGCCAGCGGCCCTGGGCCCGCGCCTGGGGGGTGGCCCTCGCTCTGTGCCCCACGGGAGAGTAGAGGTGGTAAGGGAAGCAGAGGAAGAAAAGTTTGGGGCAGGTAGAGGGCGAGGGCCGGGAGGCCCCACCGTCGGGCAGCCCCTCGGGGAGGGGTGGGGGGCCCGGGCTGCTGCCCTGGCGCGCTCCCGCCCGGGTTGTTTACATTCCTGGAGTGTCTTTTAAACCCAGGGCTGAGGCCGGCTCCCGGCCTTCTCCGGAGGCTCCGGGGCAGTCTCCCGTGAAAATCTGCTGGCGCACAATGGCCGGGAAGGCGGCCGCCCCTCGCCCGCGCCCCCGCTGCTCCGGGGCGGGGAGCCTGCCCTCCTTACCGGGCCTTCTCCCCGCCCGGATGGCTTCCTGGACAGATGTCCCTGGCGAGGGGGCGACGCGCGCCCGCTGCCCGCGCCCCAGACGCCGAGGCCGCGCTCCCCACTGTTTTCTCCCCAGCCTAGACGCCAGGAATGTGAAACAAGCTTCCAGAGCCCGCCTCCCACCCCAGCTCCAGCCCTGGCCCGGCCCCCCAACCTCCGCCCCGGCTGGCCTCCCACTCCCCAGGGGCCGCAGCCGCCGCCGCCGGAGACGAAGAGGAAGAAAGAACCCGGGGAAATTACTTTCGTATTTGCGACGCGCGCGCACACACACGCATATCTTCCCTCGGGGCTCCCCTCCTGGCCGGGGCAGCCCCATCCAGTCGCTGCCTTTAATGCCCCTCCGGATTCTGAAGACCTACAGGAAGCCCCTACACACACCCCTCCGCGGGGAACGCCGGTACTGCGCACCACGTCTCCCCGGGCAATTCACACACAAACAACTTAACCGCGCCCCCACCTCCCATTTACAAAAGTGTGTGTTTTCCCTGGAAATTTAGATGCACAACTTAATACCGCCACCCCTAGCCACCCCGAAATCCGCCGCGGTCCCTGGCGGTTCTCGTACAAACGGGCTCACAACTTCGCGTCTTCGCAAAGGAAGCGAGGGAGACGGAGGTGTTCCTAGCCCAATCCTTCGCTCCCTCCCTCCTTCCGCGAATCCCGGTCCTGCCCGGCCCCGGGGTGTAGAACGAAGGCTGGAGGCGCACCGGCAGGAGGCGGGCACCTGGTCCGCGCGCACACAGCCGTACCAGTCCCGCACACCCGATGAGTCCGGCCCCCGCGAGCAGCCCCAGCCGGCTCCGCACAGCCAGGCGTTCGCTGGTCGCCTGGGCCTCGGCCCCCGGCCGCCGCGGGGAGCGCGGCGGAGCCCGGTTGCCAGCCGCTCGCCCGCCTTGCTCTCCTAGCCCCAGTGGACCCTTAGACGGAAAAGCCCCAAGCATCGGGCACCCCACGCTCGCACCCCAAGAGTCCATGGCGAGCGGGAGGAAGGCCCGGGGCCAGCGGGCGCCCTGGTCTGGCTTCAAACTTACCAGGCACTGCGAGCGCCGCTGCCGCCGCCGGAGGACGCGCCGCCGCCGCCGCCGCCGCCGCGCAGGGCTGGCTCGGGCTAGGAGGCGCGCTGCGAGGGCGCCGAGATTGGCTCCGCTCCGGCTCCTGTTCCGCGCGGACCGGGGCTGGGGTCGCCGCGCTGCGCCGGCGCTGCTCACTAGCTCGGCCGCCTGATCGCCGTTCGCCCGCCCGCCGCCCGGCCGCTCGCTCCTGGTCGCCGCCGCCGCTCGCTGTTTAATGTCCACAGACAGTGAAAAGGAACTCTGCGTTAGGGGGTGAGTAAGTGAATCAACTCGCCCGGAGCCGAGCAAGTTGAAGTGTCAGATTACATTGGCTATTCTATTTCCAAAGGGCCCCGCGCCGCCGGCCGCCCGCAAAAGCCGGTGCGGAGTCTTAGACGGAGCGGAGCGCCGAGCCGCCACTGCCGCTGCCGCTCGGCTCTCCTCTGCTCGCGCGCGCTCTCCGCTCTCTTTCCCTTTCTCCTCTTTCTTTCCCTCATTTCCTTTCCCTTCTTTTGCTTTCTTTCTTACCCGCTCCTCGGTCTGAGCCCTCTTCAAGCTTTCCACCTCTCTGGCTCTGATGGACTTCACGTAACACTCCCCACCCCAGCCACCCACCTCCCTTTTCTCTCCTACTCCCACCACTACTCCCTGACCGCCCCCACCTCTACCCCAGCAACTTTGGAGTAGGAGAGAAATGCTGAGCTTGGAAGGGACCACACTGGGAAGGGGGCTAAAATCACCCGGTTCACTGGAGTGACCCCCTTCGGTCGCACGCCCCCGACTGGAATGCACACCCGGGTGCGAACGCAGTCAGGTCCCCGAATTGGGGGTGAGCGAGTTGCTAACAAGGTCGTCAACGCCTTCCTCTGCAGGGGGCTTTGAGATTCTTCCCAAAGCCCGGGGACGGGTGGGTGGGGCGAGCAGAGGACACATCACCACCACCACCAAGGGCGATGTTGGGGGAGGCTGGTGCGCTGCACTCGGACGGTTGGGAAGGAGAGGTGCGCGTGGTCTATCTCGGGCACCCATCGCATCCGGGGGCTTGTAGATTCCCTGAAGGCCCTAGGGAGTGCCCTGGGCCCAATACTCGCGGGCGGGTTGGAGGCGTCCGGACCCAGGCCCAGCCCTCAGTCTCAAGCTGGACACCGCCTCGGGGTCTGCAGAGAGCGTTGGCACTCACACAGCGCAGTTTGGTGCTCCCACTCGCGGCATTTCTCTCGCAGACTCACCCCTGAGAGCATCCCAGTGGGCGCCCACCTTGGCTCACGTCCACTGCCACTCACACGGAAACTCCTACACAAATGGCACAGACATTGGCGCCCACACTCAGCATTACAAGCACGCTTCCTCGCGAGTACACACGCAAACACGCACACTTACCCTAACAAATATGCGTGTACACGGCCATAGCAAGCACACTCACAGACGCACGCAATTTCACATGCACACACACATCGGTGTGCAACCACACATACACTCAAAAAACAAAACATTACCCTGTGCACTAAATCCTCACGTTCACGTACACATACAAACACACCTCCTCCTCCCTTCCTCTTCCACACCCCTTCCTCAAGCCCACCACTCATGGTGCCTCAGTCCCAAATCATAATCGCCGCTCGATCAGCACGGGTTGGACACAGACACAGACACTCGCGCGCCCGCACGCGCTTCCCTCCCCACACAAGCCGGGGAGGCTTCAGCCCCTCAGCATGGGTTGGACACAGACAGACACTCGCGCCCGCACGCGCTTCCCTCCCCACAGAAGCCGGGGAGGCTTCAGCCCCGCTCCCGGAGCGGGTTCCAGGTGTGGCGGCGACTCCGCTCTCCATGTTTTGCAGTCCGCCGCGGTGTCGGAGGCGAGGCGAGGAAGGGAGCTGGAATAACAAAGGCAAGTTGGGGAGAGCGCAAGGGGGCGCAGCCCCGGCCGGGCCGCGGGGGGAGCCCTGCTTGGCCAAGGCTTGGGAGGCTGCAGGGTCTTGGGCGCCTGGAGCTGGAGGTGGGGGTGAGGGAGAGTGGGGGTCGAGGGGCGGGGCCGAGGCGTGACGTCAGAGAACAATGACACCGCCGGGGGCGGACACCGGGAGACAGCGGGGCGGGGGTCTCCCGCGGGGCCTGAGACAAGCGGAAGACGTCCTGGCTCGGCTGGGGTGCTGCCTGATGAACGAGGCCCGCTTGGGAGTGCGGGATGTGCCACGAAGACTCGGGGGTCGCCCCCGGCCTCATGGGCAGTGATCAGCACGGACCCTGGGCCAATGCGGGAGCAGGCCGGAGTACCCTCCTCGGCCCCATTTTAAACATCTTTCAGAAAGCTTCTCTGACCTCGGCTTGAACTCCTTCAGGGCCAGCGAGATCACTCCTTTAACCGCCGAGGGAGAGGAGGCAAAATGAATTTGCCAGCCCTGAATTCATTCTCAAAGCTGCACTAGCCTGACAGCCCGCGAACTCAGCCTGGATTCCTGAGGGTTCAGAGGACTGCCGCTCAGGTCCACGGGATGAGGGGGCGTGGGGATGCAGGGAGCCTGCTTGGTTTTCCAGGGGAAATCCTGCCTCCCTGTGCCATTAGGTGCAGAGAAGGCGCTCCTTTCTGGGCCTCAGTCTTCCCAACTGTCACATGGACTGCTTTCTCACTGCTCTGGCACAGGTGGCAGCTGAACATCCCTGGAGAGGATGGATGGTATGAAAGTTCCAGACCTCTAGGGACAGCAGGAGGCATGGTCCCAGCGCATTCCTGTGGGAGGGAGCCCCTCCCCCTCAGCCTCTGGATGGCCCAGTTTCCTAAGCCAGGAACTGAGAAACCCTTGGCCTGACCCAGGGCTGGCAGGTGGGAACTCAGCTTGCTAAATGGTGGCTGGAGCCACAGCTGCCCTCCACTCCCAGGAATTCATAGCATTGCAACAGCCACAGTGCCACCCTCACCCATGTCCAAAACCTCAGGACAGAGTGTCTGATGGTTAAGGACCTGAAGGGCAGAATCTAGACCAGTTCCTGTTGCTTTGATGACCATCTAGGTCAGGATGCTCCGTCCTCTGAACATTTCTCAGTGAGTGAGGGCTCACCATCTCCAGGAGGTAGAGGATGCAGGTGACCTTGGGGATGATCACTCATGTTTAAAAGCTCCTGTCCAGAAGACTCCCACCCCACCCCCCACCCCACCCCCTACCCCCACCCAGTTTCCTTTACCTCTGAAAACTGGGAAGCTACTAGAGATGGCAGAGGAACCCAGCCCAGCACAAAAGCAAACCCATCACTCTGTAGCATGGAGTCTCAGAAAATTCCAGCTCTTCCCACTGGGCAAGCATGACACTTGATGGCAGCAAGATGAAGAAATCTCACCTGAGCCCAAGCCTCCTGGGGACCCAGGGCTCCTGTTCTTGGAGCTCATGCCCTTGCTGTCTCTATTCATCTTTCAGGGAAATAACAAGGCAGGTTGGATCCCTGTGGGGTCTTGGAGGAAACCATGATTATTTTGTACCTACTGTGTGTTGCGTACTCTGATGAAGGCCTCTTAGCATTAACTTAATGAATTTTCCCATTGCCTGGAGTTAGGTGCTATTACCATCTCCCCTTCAGAGAAGAGTGTATTGTTGAGTGACTTGCCCAAGGTCAATCCAGTTTGAATTCAGACTCATTAACAAACGTTCCTTCTGGCCTCTCAGCCCCAGCTCTGCATCCTCATCCATCCACTCTATGAGATCCTAGGCAAGTTGCTAGCCCTCTCTGGGCTTCTGTAAACCAAGGGCAAGGTTTATGGCAGTGGTCAGGCTTCTTTGGGGATAGTATGTTCTGAGCCTGCTCTCTGGGCCTTGGCCTCCGTGGGCCTTTATCTCTGGGGGTGAAGCAGTGAGGAAAGTGCTTTACTTTCCACCCACTGAGAGCGGGAAGTGGGTCCTATTCAGCTAATACAGACCCACAAATCACCTGGCTGCAGAGGCAGCTTCAGTGTCATCAGGAAGATACAGGCTACATGGGTCGGCCTGTGGGCACCAATACAGGGGCAGGCCCACACCCACCTTCAGAGAGCGGATTCGAGTGCTATTAATTTCCTTAGGTCTGGGAGCTGTCATTGGGGAAGTGGCCATTGGTTAGACCTGGACCAAGGGAGCAGGGAGCCAAGAAGTCCAGGGAGCCAGGAGGAATGCAGGGGTGGGAGGCTTTAGGTCCTGGGGCAAAGCAGAGGACCTGTGCAGGGTGCGGGAGTTCAGCCTTATCCTGGGCCCCTCCATAGGCTGGGGACCAGAGGACTGGCACCCGTGGGAGTGGATTCCTACTTCTCCAGGACTGCCTTCTCTGTTTCACTCTCCATCCCTCACTTCCCAAAAGGGAGCCAGGGAGAAAGGGGCAGAAGGAAGGTCACTTATTGAGTGCTTACTGTATGCCAAGCACTTTAGAAATACTCTCTCATTCTGTCCTTTCCACAAACCAGAAAGTGTAATTCCTCCTCTCCCCTCCTCCCCCCTCCCACCTAGGAAAAGCTCAGAGAGGTTAAGTAACCTGCTCAGTGTGGCTGGGATGGGTTCAGGACTGGGCTGGGCCTCAGGGTTGAGAATGGGGACTTGTCTTCATCTCAGCACCAGCAGTGGTCCCTCACTCACCTACCGGGGAATGATCAGGGCCCACCCCATGGCAGTGGGGTAACAGGGAATTCATTTAGTCTTCTTGCCTTGGTGGATCCAGGAGGATTTGGTTACTGCCCAGCTCGGGGGCCTATGCCTCTCAGGGTGGGTCCTGTCAATAGTGGATTCCCTTCAGCACACCAGGCTGCCCTGGTCCACCTGCTCCCCATGTTCCATTGCCCCTCTATTCTCTGAGGCCACATCTTCCCAGCCTCCTCGGCTCTTCTAGGCCCTTCCACCAAGCATGCTGTCTTCTCGGTTTCCATCACAGAGCTCTGCCCTGTGGTCTCAGACACAGCTCAGCTACCCCCCGCTTCTTCCAAAGGGAGGTCCCCGAGAGGAGACAGAGCTGCCTCTGAGCAGGGACACTCGCCCCAACAGGCCGCTGCCCAATGGCTGTGCAGCTTGAGCACATCACTGACTCGCTGCGCTTTGCTTCCTCGTCTGTCAAGTTAATGTGGAACACACAGGGGATGCTGGGTGGAGCTTTTGCCTTTGAGTGTCCTGTGATTTTGCAGGTCTGAGCTACAGTGGGATTCGGGGTTGAGGGGGACCCTGCTTTGGGGGGTGTACTCAGACAGTCCCTGGTGTACACAGAGAGACCTGTGACTAGGCAATGACCTTAACACCTTGCTTCATGGGGTACCTCTCACCCTCTGAGCCTCACATCAACCCTTTTAACCTGTAACTAAACTAAGTCCCAACGGGAGGTGGTGGCTTTCCCATGGCCTCACAGCTGGGAAGTGCCAGAGCTGGACCGAGGACTGGGCCTCCCAATCCAGCGGCCTCTCCCTGTGCCAGTGCCCTTAGAGGAGCAATCTGGGAGCCAGTGTTCCATCCAGCATTGCCCGGGGGATGTCTGGAGAGGGGCCTAGCCTCCTCCCTCTGTCCTGACAGCTGCTGCACCCTGAGGGGGGAGTCTCCTTCTGCACTGGGGGAGTGGAAGAAGCTATCAGCCTCAGCACCTCCCCTCCTCACCTGGACAGAAGTGTTCCAGCCCCAAGGCTCCTCCTCCCTTGTCGGCCCCTTGGAGCTGGGTAGCTTCCAGCATTGCCAGCATGTTATACACACTCTTCCCTCATACTGGTCCTGTCTCCTGGGACACACCCCTCCACCTTCCAGGCCAGAATCCTAACCTGATAATTCTAGTGATGTGCTGTCTACCTGTCTCAACTCCTATCTGCTGCTGTCCCTGCCTCCAGTGTCATTATCACCATAGCAGTTACTTATCAAACTCTGACTGTGTGTGGGGAGTAAGTATCCCCTACATATGAACTCCTCTAGCCTTCTCACGAGCTGATGAGGAGGAGTAACATCCATTTTACAGATGAGGAAACTGAGGCAGAAGGAGTTTCATTTGCCCAATGTGACACCACACCAGTCCAGGAGGTTATTTTGATGATGTGTACCCATATCCCTCCACCACAGTCCACCTTCCTGCAAGAGTACAGGTGCAGGCTGACTCAGTGCTCTGTCCCACCAGCCAGCATCGTGCTCAGTGACTGAGGGCAGTTGGGCGCAGTGCAGGGCTCACACAAGGATGAACCAGACTCAGCCCTGCAGGAGCTCACAAGCTATCAGGAAGGATTGCCCACACCAAATGCCGCTCTTAAGAGTTTGGCGGAAGGAGAGGAGTTCACGTGGAATGGGCTCTGGACGGCAAGCTGCTGTAGGGAAACAGACCAGAGGGAGGCATGGACTACGCAAGGTCACACAGCCAGTGCGAGGCAGCATCTGGGTTGAGACCCCGGCCCTCAGAATGTCGTACCTCCTTGCACCTTGCAGCCAGCTGTGGGGCCTCTGTGTCTGTGCTCTTTTTCAAGGACACTTGGTCCCAGACGCCTACACGATGCTGAGCTGTTCAATGAGTGGCTCCAGTCCTTCTCTCCCCTCTATTAAAATTTTTTTTAAAGAAGAAGAAAGAAAGAAATCCAGGCATTGTCCCTGACTGCAGCTGGTGCCAACTAGAATCCCGCCGAACAGAATGGAGCTGAGAACTCGGCCGCCCAGGGGCCTGGCTGCTGACACAGGGCCTTTCTATTGTGCTTTCCACTGGGGGCCCGGGCTGACACTGCGGCCCTCCACGGGAACCCTCTTCACCTGCCTTCCTGGCCCCAGTTCTGGGTCTCCTGCTGCCCTCACCCTCTTTGCAAAAATCAGATGCCACTTGGAAGGGCTATAGGAGTACTGCCACCCCTGCTTTCCTTCCGCATTGACCCACAGCCTGAGGTGAGCTGTCTCCCTCCCTTCCTGCCAGCCTGTACCCCCACCCTCCCAGATGCCAGCCTGGGAGAGTGACAGAAATCCTACCTCCATGGAATCATTGGGAACACTGGTTTGATTTCAGAACATGCCAGGAATTTCCATTCTCCCCTCCCTCTGACTTGGTAGGTGCCAGTCCATGCTCACCCATTAAGGCAGTTTACAGTGGTGAAGGCTTGGGGGTTGCTGGGGGGTGGGAAGTGGGGAGTGGTGGGGGGAAGCGGGCAGGGGGGAGACAAACAGTTTGGCAGAGACACAAAAATGGCTTTTAAAGTCACTGGTTCAGCCCTAACTGGTTTGGCTTAGTGGATAGAGCATTGGCCTGCGAACTGAAAGGTCCCAGGTTCGATTCCAGTCAAGGGCATGTACCTTGGTTGCGGGCACATCCCCAGTAGGAGGTGTGCAGGAGGCAGCTGATCGATGTTTCTAACTCTATCTCTCTCCCTTCCTCTCTGTAAAAAATCAATAAAATATATTAAAATAAAATAAAATAAAGTCACTGGTTCAGCCCTAACCTGTTTGGCTTAGGGCTCTGCAGACTCAAGGGTCCCAGGTTCGGTTCCGGTCAAGGGCATGTACCTTGGTTGTGGGCACATATCCAGTAGGGAATGTGCAGGAGGCAGCTGATGGACGTTTCTCTCTCATCGATGTTTCTAACTCTCTGTCCCTCTCTCTTTCTCCCTGTAAAATTCAATAAAATATATATTTTTTAAAAAAATAAAGTCACTGGTTCAGCCCTGGCTGGGTAGCTCGGTTGGTTAGAGCATCATCCTGATACACCAACATTGCGGGTTTGATCCCAGGTCATGGCACATATGAGAATCAACCAATGAATGCATGAATAAGTGGAACAACAAATCAATGTTCCCTCTCTCTTTTTCTCTCTCCTTCCTCTCCCCCTTCCTCTCTCTTTAAAGTCAACCAGTAAATAAAAATAAACTCACTGGTTCACCTGTTCCTTCTGCTTCAAGAAACTGGTCTTAGGTGGGAAAGGGTTCCCCAAACTCTCCCTGGCTATTGTCATTTATTCTCCTGTACCTGCCCCTTTAAAACCTTGAGCTCCCTTTTGCAAACACACACTCTCTCCCATCACAAGCTGGTCAGGCCCATATTACCCCAAGCAGCAGCCCTGAGAACAGCAGCCTGGCCAGCATCCAGTGTCCACTAGAACCCTTGGGCTTGGCCCTGCCATCAAAACCAGCTTTCGGAGCTCCCCGCTTACTCCAGTGGGAACAGCACTTCAGAGTTTATGAAAAGCACTTTATGTCCCACCTGAATGCCACAGTAGCCTGAAGATGCAGGCAGAGATTGCATAACCCAGTGGTCGGCAAACTCATTAGTCAACAGAGCCAAATATCAACAGTACAACAATTGAAATTTCTTTTGAGAGCCAAATTTTTTAAACTTCTTCTAACGCCACTGCTTCAAAATAGACTCGCCCAGGCCATGGTATTTTGTGGAAGAGCCACACTCAAGGGGCCAAAGAGCCGCAGTTTGCCGACCACTGGATAACCCACTCTGCAGAGGAATCAACTGAGGGTGCCAGATGATTGGCCAAGGTCATACAGGCAAGGGCAGAGTTGGTATTTGAACACTGGTCTCTTGATTCCATGTCACTAAGCAGGAGTGGAGACCCGGGCGGTAATGGTCTCAGAGGGTGGCATTCCCAGCTCTCCAAATGCTGCCAGGAGACAGGATCCCAGACACATTGATTCATTCAACTAATAGCTATTGAATACCTGCAATGTGCCAGGCACGAGACTAGGCACTGGGGATCCAACAGTGAATGAAACGGGTGGTCCATGCTGTCACAGGCTTATATCCTGATGAGGAGACACACACCAAACTGGGTGGAAAACCTCCATCTGTACCAGTCCAAATGTGCTGGAAGAAGCCCCGGCTGGGAGGCTGCAGATGCAGATTCTAGCTCCAGTGTTGCCCCTAATTTTCTGTGTGACGTTGGATGAGGTTTTCTACCTGTGACATTTGCCAGTATGTGGTCTTCTCACATTTGCTGAGGTTCCTTCCCTACTCCCAGCCTCTGAGTCAAGTGGTTAATGATTTCCTGGCATGAATGATTAGCCTGATTAATTTTTTTAAAACCTGACATTTCATAGGCTCTCAGGGCCAGAAAGGGGCTACTGAGGTCATCTCAACTGAGCCCCTCACTGAGGAAGAAGCCCCCGGCCTCATTCTTTCCAGGGGGTGACTGTGCCTGCTAGCATCCTCCTGGGAATGGGTGCTTGCTGCCTCATAGAGCAGACGCTGCCTAGTGGTGTGCTGGTAAATGTGTAACACCTGGCTCTCCAAAGTGGGGAAAACCTGATTTATAGCATTGACCGATTTCCACGGTGTAAATACTCCCACCATGACCAATTTCAGGCTGCCACTTGAACATCAACCAGCTCACACAGGCCCTACAAAAGTATCCGTCAGCTCTTGTGAGCCGGTTGGAGCTGGCTCCAACAGACCACTGCTCCACCCCTCAGAGAAGCCCTGTCCGGCTTGACTTGTCAGAAAGTTCTTCCTGGTATTGAGCAAAACACCTTATTGTCAGGACTTCTGGCCTGGATGTCCTGAGCTACTTCTCTGGGGTGTCATAGGACAACGGGAACCCTCGGCTCCAGGAAGCCCTTCAGAGAACTGGAGGAACTGACCCTGTCTCTCTGTGAGGAGGGAAGTTCCTGGACTAAGTGGGGCCAGGGTATATTCACTTTCCCTCTCTGCCCTCCCCGCCCCCTCTCCCTTCTTCCCCCCTTCCCCGCCTCCCACATATATTTCTAGGGCCTCGAGGACACATCGGGCGCTGTGCCAGGTACTGTGGACACAGTGACCCATGTCCTCCGTCACACTGGCCCGTCCAATTGGAAAGTGTCCCCACTCAGCCTTTCCACCTTGGAGGCTGCGCTCAGATGCCACCTACTCTCAGAAGCCTGCTCTGACCTACGCCTTCCCCCCCTCCACCCCCCTCCCCCTGGAGGTGGACAGGCCCCCGCCCTCCCAGAGCCTTTATCATCCCTGTTTAGCACTTATCACTTTCTACCTTGGATCACAGCTATTTGTGTACAAGGCTTATCTCGCTGCCAGACTGAGAGGCTGCGCGGGCTTGTTGAAAGAGCGTGGACTTTGGAGCCTCAGGCCTGGCTCCGAATCCAGCCCCGCCACTTAGAGCTGTGGGCCCTCAGGGGATTCATGCCACCTTTTGCAGCCTCAGTTTCCTTATCTGTAGAGTGGGGCTGACGATGATTACTTCCAAGGTGGTTTGACCATTAAATGAGATTACAGATGTAAACCCCTTTCCTGTTCCTGTTGGGACTCCCATATGCTCGGGGACAGAGATTGTGTCCAGTGCCTTTTTGCATTCTCCTGGTTATAACAACAGCAGTATGAATACTAACAGTGGAAAACACTCATACAGCAATTGTCATGTGTAGGGTAATAGTCTGAAACACATATATCAACCCATTTCATTCTCACAACAATCTTGTGGCAATGGGACTATTATTATTCCTATTCATAGATGAGCAACCTGAGGCAAAGATCGGCTAGATCAGTGGTCGGCAAACTCATTAGTCAACAGAGCCAAATATCAACAGTACAATGATTGAAATTTCTTTTGAGAGCCAAATTTTTTAAACTTAAACTTCTTCTAACGCCACTTCTTCAAAATAGACTCGCCCAGGCTGTGGTATTTTGTGGAAGAGCCACACTCAAGGGCCAAAGAGCTGCATGTGGCTCGTGAGCCGCAGTTTGCCAACCACTGGGCTAGATAACAAGCCCCAGGTCACACAGCTAGTGAGTGGGAGAGCTGAGATTTGAATCCAGGAAAATCTGCTCCTTAGCAGTCAGTCGAGTGCTGTTATATGGTCACAATAAAAGGCTTGGAGGGGCTTTTGGAGCAGTGTGGTGTGAGTGCACATGCTGCACCCCAGTCTGGGAAAACCCCAGACCTGTGGGGAGGGTGTGAGGCTGAATAGAGAAGCTCCTGGTCTGCCTATAGGACCACCCAAAGGTAAATTGGTTAATGCCAAGAGAGGACTCAGACTCAGAGGGACTGAGATCACTCATGGACAAAGCAAGCAGAGAAGGCTTCATGAAAGCATTGGCATTTGCAATGGGCCTCGACGGATGAGGAGGATTTGGACAGGGATGAACCCAGCAGCGGGAACAGCAGGAGCAAAGGTGTAGAGATGGGAGAGGTATATTAAGGCTTCATTTAAGTGTCAGGCTAGGCATTCTGGTGGGTTGGTGGAGTACAGACAGTAAATGTGGGGAGGGGAGTGTTGCTCAGTCTGTGATTAAGAAACAGCTAAGGGAACCGTTTCAGAGGCTTCGAAAGCCTGCTGACCCTGAAGGGTTGAGAGCCAATTGGGCTGCCCTAGGGGCCAGATTGGCATTTTGCTTCTCTATAAACTATTCTGAGATTCCAAAGTCCTAGGCGCCTGAATCGATAGCTCTGCCTCTTGGTCTCGTCCCTCCATGTCTCTGAACCTCAGTTTCACTATCTGCAAAATGGGCATGAAGAGTGGACCTTGCCAGCCAGTCGAAGGATGAAACAGAGCTGGCTGAGTGATGATGTGCCTGACACTCCTAGGACAGGAAGTAGGTGGGAGGTACTTGGAGGGAATGGAAAGCTGGAAGGGGAGGGTTGGGAGGAGCTCTATGTGAAGGCCAGTGAGTGCCAAGCCTGCCAAATTGGCTCAGGTTGTGCCTCGTGATTCTCCCAATACCACATGCTCCATTTCCCCGGCCCTGCCAAAGCCTGCCCAGCTCTGCTGGCTGAGAAGCAATCTTCCTCCCAGGCCTCTGCAGGGACAGCTCTTGGCAGGCTCCAGGCTGACCCTGTTCCTCCTGCCAGCCCGGTTCAACCCTGCCATCCCCTCTCCAGGTAGCACTCATTGTGCTATAGAGCCCTTTGAGAGCACTCATTGTGTGCCAATGGCTGCTTTAAATGCTTCCCTTGTATTAACTAATTTAATCCTCACAACCACACTGTGATCACCCCAGTTTAAAATGAGGAAACTGAGGCACAAAAAGATTTAGCCAGGTAATCCCAGTGCAGTTCCATGGCAGGAAAGGTGAAGCCAGTGGAAACAGGAAGCAGGCCTGCCAGATGGTCGTCTGGACCCTTCTAGATGGTTCCCAGATTGGAAATACTACAGTTCTGACACTTGCCCTTATGTCACAGTTCTCCGGCAGCTCATCTGTCGCGTGCATACCCAAATGTTCACACACTCAACACCGACACTGGAGTCACCCCGCTCACACAGACACTCACACCCGAGGCTGACGGTGCAGGCGCTGTTCCCACCCTGCCACACAGAGCCGCACACTCTCACCCAGGCGCCCACGTGGTCCATGCCGACTGAAAGATACCCATGTGAGTGCCCACATCCCTACACACACAGGCTCCTGTGTCCTCTGAATGGCACAGTGGGATCTGTGGTCTCACATGGCAGGCCCCGTGCCCCCTGTCCAGGCTCCAGCCTCTGCAGACATCCCTTTGGCCCAGGCATCTTCATTCTTCAGAGCGTGTGCAGTGTGTCCACTGTGGACTGCAGACCTCACCCAAATCACTGCCCCTGCTCTGCCTCTTTCCCTAGGAACTGGGACTCAGGGGTGTGGTAGGGGCTTGGGGGCTGGCTGCTCACCCTTCCCCCCACTCCTGGGGCAGCGGAAGGAACAGCAGGAAGGGGAGAGTGGATTAATCCTGGCCTCCCCTCCTCCAGGCTCTCTGTGATGCTAATTCCCGCTGCCTTTGATCCACTCCCCTAGCCCAGGCCCCTAACTCGGAGCAGGAGCAGGCGCTGAGCTGGCCTGAGGCCTGTAGATCCCCTCCCATGGCAGATTGGGGTTTCTCCCCTGGGGAGGGGTCTTGGGGATTAGAGCCCTGGTTGCTGGCCCTGGCGTTTGCAACAAGCTCTCCTTTGCCAGAGCTTTTTCATTCTTTCTCACTTTATACAGAAGCAAAGTGAGGCCAGGGTAAAAGGATCAGAGGCTTTGGGCCAGTGAGGGGTGGGTGGAGACCTGCAGCACAGTCTTCCATCCTCCAATCCTGCCCTTTCCACTGAGGGTCTTTGCTCTGTGGCTTTTTTAGCACCACTAGTCGCTGCATACCAGGAACTGTGTCTTAAAGGGCATCATCTCATTCAGTCCTCACAGCATCTCTGTTATGGTCCTACTTTACAGGTAGGGAAACTGCTTCAGGTAGCCGTGTTGCTAAGCGGTCAAACCCAGGACATGAGCAGAGTCCTTCACTATACAGAGGGGACACAGACCCAGAGAAGGGAAGCCCGTACAGCAAGTTGGCTGGGTATCCATCACTCACTTTCTAGCTGCACCAGCCTTGTTCTGGAAATTATTAGAATCTTCTCTGGACCCAGTGGAGCTTAGACAAGAGACTAGGCCCCTACACTGCCCAGAGCAGGAGATGGGCACCTGTAAGGATCACACTCAGGTAATCACATAGAGGCATCTCCGCCAACCTAACCTTGGGACAGTCCCGTGAACTCGGGCATAAACACAATGAAAACTTTATTGCATTGTGTTTCATACATATAAAAGACTACACACATTCAAATGAACAGCCATGACCACTGTACTTCGGAACTAGAGTATTGTGGACATCGGTGACATTTTGCCTCCTTAGCTCTTGCCTCATAGAGGGAACAACTGCCTGAGAGTCATCCATCACTCCCTTCCTCTTTTTAACAAACAATTCTAGCTCCTTCGTGGGATCCCTCGGGTAACTGCACTGTTGAGGCATTGAATTCTATGCTGCACTCCCAGGGGGAGCTTTGAGGAGCACCTTGCATCCCGACATGCCCTTCCCGCCAGGGCTGCCTTCTGCCATAACCATGCTCCGGGGTCTGTGCAGCGGGTGCCCCACTTTGCCCTCACTCCAGAGAATAAAAGGATATTTCTTCCTGGTGTAGCCAGCAGAAACAGGGCCGGCACCCTGGCTGCTGGGCAGCCCCTGAACAAGGCATGCCACCATGCCTTTGCATAAGCTGTTCCCTGTACCTGGAATGCCCTTCCCATCTAGTTGGCTTGGGAAACCCAGTTCCTTCGAAGTCCAACTCCAAGCTTTCATCTTGGGGGGAGGTTTTTTTCCGTGCCCCTTGGACTTCTCCCCGCCACCACCACCACACAGCATAGTTGGATGTACCCTTCCCTACCCAGTCAGAGTCCTTGGGCATCCCTCTTTCGCCCTTATCCAAGGGCAGATGTTCTAGAAGCTTCTAAGAGAAGACTTTATCCCCAGATCCCAGGGGCAGTCAGGCATTAGACCTGGACAGATGCTTCCAGAATGACCAAGACATGACCAATGACATCCCTGTGGAACCCCATGGGCCAGGACCTTCATGGTCCTAGCCAGTTGGCCCCAAGTCCTGTCTGGGTGGGGAATTTGGAGGCAAGCTGAGAGGAGATGCCCAGGGCTTGGGGCTGCTGCTTATCTATCTGCTGTGTTGATGGGTGTGTGCAAGACGTGTGTGCAGGCCTGGGGCTTTGCCAGCAGGTGGGTGTGGTCACAGGAGCCCACACGTCAATGCACATGCCTACAGATGCATGTGCACACATGTGGTCCTAAGTCCACAGGCCCTGCAGAGCACGCAGGGGCACTCCCTTTCCTTGCTTTCAACTCCCCCTCCTAGACGGGTTGGCTTCTCCTGAGCCCTGCACAGCACAGCACACATTTATGGGACGCCTGCTTTGTGCCAAATCGGAAAGGCCGCCAGAGCAGTGTGGGGGCAGCTGGCCACCGAGGGAGCAGGAATGAAGGAGGGTTCACATGTCTCCCTGGCCTGCTCTCCCCTGGGCACTGACCCTGAAAGCCAGGTGGCCCTGCCTCCACTTCCCTTATGCGCCCCTGAGGTCCAGAGGCCAGAGCGGGGCACCAGTGGAGATGGGATAAGATCCTGCATGCAGGTGGTGCAGGGCCTGCCAGAAACCCTGCCGCCAGGGAATCCTGGCATTGGGAGGGGCCACACGGAATCCTTTCCCCTGGATGACCACCTCAGTTTTGGGGTGACAGTTCCCTGAGCGTCCTGTAGGAGGGCGACATAGCTGTTAGCAACAGCAGGGATTAAGGGTAGCTCTGAGCTGAGTCAGGGGAGACAGTGTGGGACAGCACCGAATGTCTGAACTGGGGACCGGTCACCCCTAACCCCAAGGTGCACACACGCACGCGCGCGCACACACTCACACACACGCACACCCTTATAGGCACACAAATATGCACAGTACACACACATGCTTGCACATCCAGAGAGGTCACACGTAAACAATGCTGGCTCTCTCCTCCCAGCCCCGGGCTGTTCCTTTAATTCAGGCTGCCCTAAAAGGGGACTAGGCGGCCAGTTCTCCTGCTTGCCTCCAGCGGAGACCCAGGTTCCTGTGGCTGAGGGAGACGGTCTTGGGGTGATAGGCCTTCCCTTCGGGTGGAGGGTGGTATGGGTTAGCCCATGTGAGTCCAAGGGCCAGGCAAGTGAAAATCCCTGTCTTTCCTCCCCCCACCCGAGTGCAACTGGAGGCCCTGAGGCAGGCCTCACTCCTGGGACGAAGGTGGCACTGTGGCTTGGCAATCAGGATCTTTGGTTCTGGACCCTGACAGCCCTGGGCAACCCAGGATTCCTTGCTTCTAGCTGTGGGGTTGTGGGCAGGTTGCGTCACTTCGCTGCAGCTCAGCCCTGAACCTGTACCAAGAAGACGAACATGCTGCTCGGTGTTGGGAGATGGTGTGCAGGCCAGTGCCCAGGAGATGGCAGTGGGGTGGTCAGGGCTTGTTCTTGTAAGTGCCCATGGAAAACCAAGCCGCACTGTGTTTGGACCACCCAGCCAGGTGACTTGGCCCTGCCTCGGGGCCCCAGGAGAACTGAGCTCCTGTCCTGGCACTGCCTCGCCAGTGGGTGACCTTGGGTGGGTCACTGGGCCCCTCTGACTCCAGCCACCTCAGCTCCAAATGAGCCCATCTGTCTGATGGTCACGTGGGGCTAGTATGCCCGCTCAGACAGGAAAGCCTTATAGATTGCTGGGGTGCTGGAGTGGGCACAGGTGACCATTGCCACTGGAGGGACCCTGTCCTCTGCACCCAGACCCAGCACTCTGGCATCCAGCTGGCCTGAGAGTCCATGTCCTCCACAGAAGGGTGAGCCGTGTTCACCTGGGCTCCCTGCAGGCCACAGCCCGGGTTGCCAGGCTAGGCGCTCCCCCTCGGGGAGGCCGAGGGCCCTTTGAAGCTAGGAAGTTCCTCCTGGATGGGCAAAGGCAGCCTGGATCCAAAGCACCTTCTGGCCCTTCGTTCCCCTTCTCCATCCACAGGTGGACTTTCACTCAAAGAGCTGAGGAAGGGCTGTGCGCTGGGCCTGCTTCCCTGCCGCTTTGTGTGGCAGCGCCAGCCGCGGTGGCACAGCTTGGCTTTCTGATTTTAATGATTTCCTGAATTCATTCTGTTTCCTACCTCGGGGAAAGGAGGAGAGGTGATCCTCTTGAAAATTCACATAATTGCTTTTATTTGATTTTTATTAAAATGCATTCAGGAATAATGTGATTGCCCGGTTTATTATGTTGTTCATCAATCTGGGGTGGGGAATCCGCCTGGGGAATGTAGGGGTGCAGGAGCCTGGGGCGCGGTGGGCGTGGGCACCATCTCACACTGGCCAGGTTGTACCGGGGGAGTTGCAGTCCCCACTGCTCCTGCCGGGAGGTGGGGTAATGACCCTGCAGAGGAAAGGAAGGTGACGCTGAGTGTGGGTACAGTGCGCACGCTCTAAATGTCCTCCCGGCCCCAGATGTCCTCCCCACCCCAACCTGCTCCCCCCATGTGCCTCCTCTTCCTGCCTCCGAGTCCTCATAGGCTGGGAGCGTGGTGGTCTGCCCTCCCAGCATCCCTCAAACACCCCTTCCATATGCTCCGCCGGTTGCCTGCACCTTTTTCGTGGCCTCCTTGTTGGTCTTGCTGTCTCCAGGCTCAGGGCCCTCTGCGCAACTTGCCACAGCCACCCAACAGGCCACTCCCCCGCTCAGAAACCTTGGTGGCTCACAAACAGCCCTTTCCTCTGGGACTTTGGGCGCAGTGGAGAGAGTCCAGAGCTCCGGGCAGACCTGGTCCAGTCCTTGCTCCACTCCATACAGTGGGATGCTGGGCCAGTCACTGCCTCCCTGGTCTCAGTTTACTGCTTCAGGAAATGGAACACCAAGGCCTTCTGGAGAGGATCACCGAGAACACAGAGTGAACAGGCAAGTGGGAGGGGGGCATGACTCCCAGCATGTATGTGAGGGCATGAAGTCATGTGACCGCCTAGTGAGAGGCTGGAGCTGTTCAGCACGTGCTCAGCGAGCAAGGGCAGACCCAGCACCGGCCTCACTGAGGCCGCAGGCCTGCTGAGGTGGCCACAGTGCCAGTGCCAGTGCCAGCATTTACCAGTACTCCCGTCCCCTCCTCCCCCCCCCCCCCTCTTTTCCAGCAGAGCCTGAGCTCCTGGCTCCTCCTGGGGGAGGTTTCCGGGCAGGTTGGGAATGAGTGTGTGCGGGGCTTCCTGGCAGCCCTCAGTCCCCTGAGCTTGCCCATGTGCCACACCCCTGAGCCTGTCTTACGCCCTCCTTTACAGACGTGGTAACTGAGGCTCAGAGGTAAGTGACTTGCTAGGAAGTGTGAGGTCTCTTGGGCACAAGAAACTAGGATGGCTGGTGACTCCCTGCCATTTTGAGGCCGTTGATGAGCTGCTTTGAAGCGGTGGGTTTGGCGGTGGGCAGTGCCAGGCAGAGCTGCCCATGTGTTGGGGTATGGGGGGGGGGCCTGGGTATCAGCAGGTCCCCTCCACCAGGCCTCCGGGTTCTCTTGGGTGGTCTGTCTCTATTGGAATGGCTGTACGGGGGTCAGGGAAGCATGATGGGCGAGGCCTGGGCACCCTCTTCCAGAGCACCCTTCAGGGATTCAATCAGTGAAAGGCCCATCTTCACTTAACAACAATAAACAACACCTTGCTGCATTTTTCCTTTTTATGTGTCTGTTTTCATGCAAATCATTTGGCAGTGGGTGTAGCTAAGGCAGTTGGGAGCAGAGGCAGTGCATTTAGAAATGCAGCTGTGGGGTCTGTGAGGGCCAGCCGGGGCCCCCACCCAGCAGGTGCTCGGCATAGACACCACCTGGGACCCCCACCCAGTGGGGTGCTGTGCACAGACACTATCCACAGAAAGCGCACGGGACCTCCCATCCAGCGGGGTGCTGGGGACAGACACCGCCCACAGACACCATCCAGGACCCCCACCCAGCAGGGTGCTCGGCACAGATACCACTGGGACCCCCCACCGAGCAGGGTGCTTGGCACAGACACCATCCAGGACCCCCATCCAGCAGGTGCTCAGACACCACCGGGACCCCCCACCAAGTGGGATGCTTGGCACAGACACTTCCTGGGACCCCACCCAGCAGGTGCTCAGCACAGACACTGCCCGGGACCCTCATCCAGCAGGGTGCTCGGCACAGCCACTGTCCAGCCTCCCATGACCCCAGCTGCCACCCCATTGGGATGCCCACCACTACTCTTCTCTGCTTGTCAGACCTTTCCTATGAGGCCCAGGACACACTGGGCCTTCTGTACCTGCTCCCTGCTGGTTCCTGTCCTAGAGGCTGTCTGGGTGCCTGGGGCAGGTTCAAGGCCAGTCTCTCCAGCCAGGCTGTGAGTCTGTCCAGGAGGACAGGTCCTCAGTCTTGGAGAGCACCATCCGGGAGCGAGGGAGACCTCTGAAGTCTCATCAGAGGAAATTCTAGCCCAGACCAGCAAAGGGCCACCAGCGGTGTCCCCGGAGTGTGAGGTGTCCTGGGTGCAGACTCTCAGTGCCAGATCGGGACAGCCTCGGTCAGGTGAGCTACAGTCGCTTATTCAGGGCCCCACAGTGAGCCCATGACCCTGAACCTCCCATTTTTAAGCTAGCACTGTGTCCTGATGCTGTCACCACAGATAGCCAGCACCTCCTTTGGGGGTAGGCGAACACTGAGGCTCAGTGGGGCAGAGACTGGCCCAAGGCCATGGGTGAGTTGGCTGTTGAGCTAGACAAAGGGACCACCAACCTTTGAACCTCGGGCTGGTTCAGGCAAACAGCTTGCCCCAAGGAGGGCTCCTCACTGAGCCCAGGACACTATTGTCTGAGTGCCCAGCAGGGCTGGGTGCCACCCCCTGGAGCCCTCCAGACCCCAGGTCCAGCTCAGTGGTTGCAGGGGCTGCAGAGGGCTAAGCCTCGCTGGTGCCCCATGCCCCAGCCTCGTGGGCTAGTCCTGGGCGCAGACAGCAGAGCTTCCTTATCAGATCTCCGCTTCTCCCCTCCTCTCTGCCTGGCCTCCGCCCCCACCCCTGGTAGCCCTTTCCTTTCTGAAGCCTTTTCCTGTCACCAACACCCAGCATGCAGAGATGTTGGTTTCTGTTGCTTTAAAAAAGTTTCTTTTTGGCAAGGGGGGTGGAGGGTTGTTTACCGGGCTTGCACAGCCCCACTGTGGGCTGCAGCTGGGGAGGGCGTGCAGATCTGGCGTTGGCAGTGCCTACACCCACACTCCTGAGCCTCTGGATCCTGTGCCAAGGCAGGGGGCTTGCATAAACACCTGCCATGTGCCTGGCTCCGAGCTGGCTCTGCAGCACCCACTGAACACTTGTGAGGTCAGGGGATTTACTATCCATTTTCCGCAGAGGCCCTGAGGCTCAGCGAAGGCAGCTGGGCCCAAGCCTCTGGATCTATGGTTGGGCCTCTGCCCATAGCACGGTGCTGCCTTTAGAGCTCGCCATTCAACCCCCTCCTTCCTTACCTGTTGTTTCCCCAACCCACACAGGGGGCGGGCTTTGCCCAGCCAACGGCACAGCTTCCCGGAGCTGCTGTCTTGGGCTCTTGGCCCCTCTGTAGATAGGGTGTGGATTTTATCCAAGTCACCAGAGCTGGATTCAAATTTCCAGTCCTGCTGTGTGACCTCTGGCAAGTCACTTAGTCTCTCTGAGCATGAGATGGCTTAACCATCAGATAAGGAGCTTGGGGGACTCTTGGAGAGAGCCTGGTGAACTCCGAAGTCTGTCAGGCAGGAGCCTCTGTCTGCGTAACAAGGGCCTCGGGAAGTTTCCGTTGCCATCCAGGTTGGGGAAACTGATGGAGGTGGTGGGAGCTGCCAAAGGTGGGTGAGCAAGAGTGCCACGGTCAAGACCAGGCTCCAGAAGGATCGTGTGGGCAGCAGAGGGGGAGAACTACAGGCAAAGGTGGAGGCTGGGAGGCAGGTGAAGGGGCTTTAACCCACTTTTCAGGAAAATAAGGTGCCCCACACCCCAGCAGGAGCAGGAATCGTGGAGGCCAGACCATTAGGGAACACTGGGGTCCTACTCAGGGCAGCTAGGCTCCTCTCTCTTGGCCCCCTTTCAGCTTCCCCTTGGGGTCCTGAACCCCAGCCCACCCACCAGCCAGGGGTGAGACTGGGGGTGTCCTCTTACCAGTAGTCGCAGTGTTACCGAGAGGTGTTGGTAACCTAGGCCCCCCTGAGAACCGTGGCTTCCATTTCTCACTGAACCCCACCCACTGGGTTTCCTATACCTTGTTTTAAGCATCACCCCAGCTTTGAGACCACTCCCACAGCCCCATCTATGGAGGAGGAAGCCAGGCGGTCTGCATTTCCCCACCGCCTCCACCTCGCCCATGGCATCTCCTTCTCTGAAATAAGTGCCTATCTGTAAAGCGAACGAGTCCCTGACTGTCTGCGAGTGTCACAGGCATTCTTACAGGTGAACAGTTCTCCGCCACCAGTGGTGGGTTTCCTGGGAAGACCCCACAGGGTAGAGAAGCGCAGGGAGTCCACGACACCTGTGGACACTCTCCTGTCCCCTTCTCCCAAAATTTGTGGGCTGGAGGGTGTGGAGAGTGGGACCACCTTTGTCTCAGTCCGAGAGACTCCTGTCACAGGTTCCCCCAGACTGGGTGGCTTCTGAACCACACACATCAAGTTCTCACAGTCTGGAGGTGGAAGTCCAAGGTCAGGGCTCCAGCAGACTCCATGTTTGGTGAAGGACACTTCCTGCCTCATAGCCACCTTCTTGCTGTGTCCTCACATGGTGGAAGGGGCGAGGGACCTCTCTGGGTCTCTCTTAAAAGAGCTCTGATCCCATTCATGATGCCCACCCTCATGACCTAATCACCTCCCAAAGGCCCCAGCTCCCAATACCATCATGTTAGGGATTAGGATTTAACATATGAATTTTGGAGGGACACAAACATTCAGACCACAGCAAACTTGTTCTCTCAAAGATTCTTTAATGTGAGGAGAATAAAGTGTCTGAGTCTCACAGCCCCTCTGTGGCCATTGTTCCCGTTTCCCAGACAGGCAAACTAAGGCTGGTGTGAGTGCCTAGGCCTCCTTGCTCATATTAAGAGGCTGACTCCCTGGGTTCCTGGCCAGCACAGAGTCTCCGCATAAGAGGAGGGATGCTGGTCCTTGCCAGCCCTGCGCCTATCCCTGCAGTGCTGGCTCATCCGCTGCCCACATGCTCATCCCTGTAATAAAAACAGTTCTCTAATTAGTTCTAATTTTAACTATCATCAAGACCCACATCACTACAGGGCTGGCAATCAGACACCTCAGGAGTGTGCCTGCCTCACCCTCTCTCCTGGTGGTCAAGGCCTCCAGGACAGGGAAAGAATGAGCTACTGCATGCCTTGGGTACCCTGTTTTGCTGTGTGACCCTCCCCAAGGCTTTTACCCTCTCTGGGCCTCTCCTGCACCATCTGCAATGTCTGCCTCCTGGGAAGGCAGGGATCGAAGGATATGGGTGCAGAGGATTGGAAACCCTTGCTGTGGGCCAGAAAAGGGCTGGCATCTTCTGTAGGGTTTCATTTGTCTTCACAGCAGACCCAGGTGTGACAATGGAGTGGGCCTCACAGACCCCACTGATCATTCACCCCCATGCAGGAGGTTGTCTACAGAGACCACACCTGTCATTCCCGTGCTGACCAGGCCATTGTGTTCCTTTACCTGAGGGGTTTGAGTGCTGGAGCAGAAACTGCTCCAAGTTTCGGGTCTGAGGGGTGGGATTAAATGAGGAAGGCAGACTGGGAAGGGGGGCAGGAAAAGAGGACCTGGCCTCGGCGTGTGAAATGGCCTGGGCATGCCTGGGAGGCCAGTCCTGCACCCGGTCCAGCCTTATGTGCAGAGAAACAAGACACTGCAGAACATGAGGGGCCTCCATCTCTGAGCACAAGGGCCTCTGCAGTAGCCAAAGAGAGAGGAGGCCCTGAGGAGCCTCCCTTCTCTGAGGCCGAGGAAACACAGCCCTATGATGACAGATGGGGTGCTCAGAATTTCATTTCCTGAAAGAAAAATCCAGAATGTGATATTTTTCACAGCTGTAAATTTTGGTATAGCATCATGATCTAGTCCTAGCCCCATTGGACAGATGAAAAAACTGAGGCTCAGAGAGTTTGTGATGATCTAAAGACATTTTATTTGGAACTGGGAGATCAGGGACCAGAACCTTGGTTTGTTCATGTCAAAGCTGTAGCTTTTTACCTTTTTAAATGCTTCCTTGGCTGGCAAGACCACCCCACTTGGGGGACAGATGGGACAACTAAGGCCCAGGTGGGCAAGTGGCACAGCTAGGCAGTGAAGAAGGAACCCAAGTCTATGCTCTGAGATACCAGTCTGACCTCTTCTTGGTCCAAGCTGCCCAGGGCCCATCCAGCATTCCTCCTTCTTTGTCCTGGGACCCATGCCAGGCCTCCAGGCCCTCTGCTCAGTGTGGAGAAGGTCTGGCCTGCTCTCCAGCTCCCCACAGCCCCTGCTCAGCTGCAGAGCCTGCCCTGGGCCCACAGAAGTTGTGTCTCAGTCCTAGAGGTGGCAGCAGGCCCTGCCATGAGCTCTTCCTCCCTATGGGTTCTGGGCCTAGATAGCAACACCCACCAGCTCAGTCTGAGCCTCTATGGGTGTGGTCAAGTTTGGTGTCAGGAGCTCCAGGGTCAAGTCCGTGTTCTGCCAGTAGCTATGTGGCCTTGGTTAGTCACTTGCCTTCTCTGGCCTTATTTCTCCCATCCTGCAGTCATTTTTGTCCTAGGAGGAGGGCAGGCATGAAGGAAGGAGAAACCTTCATTCTTCCACTTATGAGCTGTGTCCTCGGGCCTGAGCCCCTTAGTTTCCCTGTGAATAAAACGGGAATAATGAAGCCCATTCCTTTAGTGACTCTTAGGGACACTAATATTAAGTCAGTCCTAATATCTGTGGGGCTGACCCTGTGCCAAATGCTCCTTGAAGCCTTTTCTCCCATAGGCCCCTTATCACAGTGCTAAGATTTGAATCTGAGCTGAAAATGAAATGAAATGCTTTATTTTTAGTCTTCCATATGATGAGTCTAAAGACACAGCCCAAATGGCTTCAGAAGAGGTGGCACCTGGTCTGAGCCTGGAAGGACAGGTGACCCCCTTGCTATAGGCAGGAGGGGTCAGTGCCCTGCTCTCGGGGCAGCATCTGCTCCATCTTTGTTTCCCTGGGCTCCCAGGGGCAGGGGCAGCCCCGAGACTCCTGGTGCCCTCTTGATGTTTCTCTCTCTCTCCCCCTCTCTCTTCCTCTCTGAAATCAATAAAAATATATTTTAAAATAAATTAATAAAATGCAATGGTCAGACAAAGAGTAAGAATAGTCCACATTTCTTAAGCACTTACAGTGTGCCAGGCACTGAGCCCAGAGAGTTACTTCTATCACCTCTTTAATCCTCAACTGCCTCATGAGGGAGGCTGGGTACAATGTCTACCTTCTGGGGAATGGAGACTCAGAGGGGCTGAATTACAGCCAGTGAGAGGCGAAGACACGGTTTGCAGCCTGGAGGCCTGACGGGAGTAAACAGGACAACTGGGATCGTTCACATTTGCATTGTACGCTAGCCAAATGCTTTACAAGAACCACCCCCTTTCATTCCTACAGCAAACCTGCAAGGAGACACGATTTTAATCTCTGCTGTATATAGAAGGAAACACAGGCAAGTTGAGAACTTGGTCAAGATCATGAGCCAGGGTTGGAATCCAGGCATTCTGACTTCAAAGTCTGTAAGAGATTAATGTGAATAAATCTCCAGGCATAGAGAAGATTGTATACAGGTGGTGCTCAATAAATTATTTTCAAATTGACCAGAAATACATATCACAAAGGATCAGGTCTTCAGGTCCCATGGTCCTGGCCTTGCCATTTCCAGGGCTGCTTCTGCTAAGGCAAGAGGAAAAGACAACCCCAGGGACCCCTGAGAAACCCTGGAATGGTGCTCAAACCCTTCAAGGGGTCCTCTGCAGTCTCCAGGCCCCACCCTTTTCTCTCTTAACACTACATTCCTTTCCTCCTTCCAATCATTTCTTTTTTTAAAAGTCAATTTTATTGAGGAATAATTATAAAACACACAAATTTAATTGTACAGTTCAATGCGTTTGGACAAATGTAGATAATGAGATAAACATTGACACACTCAAGATTTGGCACATTTCCATCATTCAGCAAAGTTTCTTCATGCCCCTTCCAAATCAATCTTTCTCCCTACTCAGGAAACCATTGGTTTGATTTCTAAAGCTATCAGTTAATTTTGTGTGTTCTATGACTTCTTATAAATGGAATTAAGCATGTGTAGCCTTTGGTGTAGACCCATCCATGCTGCATCATGTATTGGTAGCTTGGCCCTTTCCTTGCTGAGGAAGGAATAGGAATACAACCATTTGTTTATCTGCTCCTATACATTTGGGTTGTTTCCAGTTTTAGGATTTTCTGGGTGAACATGTTTTCACTTCTCCTGGGTCAATGCTTAGAAGTAGAATTGTCGGGTTGTAAGAAAAGTATATGTTCTACTTTATAAGAAGCTGCCAAGCTCTTTTTCAAAGTGATTGTACCATTTTAGCCCCCAGCAGTGCATGAGAAATCTACTTGTTTTATATCCTTGTCAACATTCAGCATTGTCAGTCTTTGTACTTTTAGCCATTCGGTGACTATGTAATGCTATCTCTTTGTTGGTTTAAATTGCATTTCCATGATGACTAATGCTGCTGAAGATGTTGAGCATCTTTTTTTTTTTTTTTTTTTTTTGAAGATTGTTATAGTAGTTTATTTCCCAGTGAGGTAAAAATTTATCTCTGAACTTAAGATTTTTATTATTTTTTATTAATCATCTTTTTATAGGCATATATCTCCTTTGATAAAGCATCTATTTGAATCTTTTGCCCAATTTTACTGAGTAATTTATCTTATTATTGAATTATAACAACACTTCAAATATAGATATATGTCTTTTGTCAAATATGTGTATTGAACATATTTTCCCACCATCAATGGCTTCCCTTTTAATTTCTTAAATAGTAGCATTTGAAGAGCAAAGTCCAACTGATAAGCTTATGCTTGCACGGTTAGTGCCTTTGATGATCTGTCTGAGGAATCTCTGCTTGCCAACAAGGTTGTATAGACTTTCTTCTAAGTTTTCTTCTAGCTATTTCATAATTTTAGCTTTTTATGTTTAGATGTATGGTTTATTTGAGTTTATTTTTGTGAATGGAGTGAGGTAAAGTTGAGGTCCATATGACTATCCATTTGTTTTATTTACCATAAGTGTTAGTGTTTTCTATTATTTCCCTTGTCCTAGGCTTTTATTTTTTTTTCTTTCACACTTTTCACACCTTTTGTGGTTTTAATCAAGTATTTTATATGATTTAATTTTTTCTCTTTTCTTAATATATCAGTTATACCTTATTTAACCCTTATTAATGGTTGTTTTATTTGCAATGTATGTTTATAAGTATTTCAAGTTCACTTTCAAATAAGACTACACTGCTTCACAGGTAGTGCAAATACTTTATAATAACAAAGAATTCTTAATTCTTCCCCTGTCCCTTTTATCATTACCATCATTTATTTCACCTACCCAGAAGCTATAATAATCAAATATGTTGTTGCTATTATGTTGAACAACCATTATCTATTAGATCAATTAAGAATAAGAAAAATGAAAGTTTATATTTTACCTTCACTTATTCCTTCTCTAATGCTCTACCTTTATTTAGGGAGATCTTGGTTACTGATCTATATAATATTCCTTCTCTCTGAAGAACTTCTTTCAACATTTCTTGAAAGGCAGGTCTACTGGCAACAAATTATCTCAATTTTTGTTTGTCTGGGAAAGTCTTTATTTCTCCTTTGCTTTTGGAGGAGATAATTTGGCAGGATATAGAATTCTAGCGAGATGATTTTTTTTCTTTCAACACTTTATTTTACTTCACTCTTTCTTGCTTGGATGGTTTCTGAGAAGTCTGATAAAAATATTTGCTCATCTATACATAAGAATTGAGTGTGGTCAGTAACCCTGACCCTGGCTACTTTTAAGACTTTTTAAAAAAAATCCTCACTCAAGGATATGCTTTTTATTGATTTTGAGAGAAAGGAAGAGCGATAGAGAGAGAGATAGAGAGAGAGATCCATGTAGGAGAGTAACATCATGGGTTGCCTCCTATATGTGCCCTGACTGGGGATCAAACCTGCAAACTAGGCATGTGCCCTGACTGGGAATTGAACCAGCAACCTTTTTGTATGGGATGATGCTCTAACCGGCTAGGGCTTGTAAGACTTTTTATCTCTGATATTTCTCACTCTGAATGCTATATGTCTAGGCATAGGTTTTTGGCATTTATCCTAATTGGTGTTCTCTGAGCTTCCTGGAATATGTGGTTTGGTGTCTGATATTAATTTTTAGAAAATTTCAGTCATTATTCCTTCAATTATTTCTTTTGTTTCTCTTTTTTCTTTTCTGTTATTCCCATTATATGTATGTTACACTTTTTGTAGTTGTCCTATAGTTCTTGGATCTTCTGGGGATTTCCTTTGTCTTTTTGAGTTTGAGAGGTTTCTATAGAAATCGCCTCAAGAGTAAAGATTCTTTCCTCAGCTGCTTCCAGTCTGAGAATGAACCCGCCAGAGACAGTCTTCGTTTTTGTCACAGTGCTTTTGATTTCCAGCATTTTACTTTGATTCTTTTTTTAGAATTTCTATCTCTCTGCTTATATTACTCATCTATTCTTGCATGTTGCCTATTTCCCCCCTTAGCATATGAATCATACTTATTTTAAATCTTTGGTCTGATAATTCCAATATTCCTAAAATATCTGAGTCTGGTTCTAATGCTTTCTCTGTCTCTTCAAATGGCTTTTCCCCCTCTTATTGTTTTGTAATTTTTTTTTAATTGAAAGCCAGACTTGATGTAGTAGAAAAAAGAAACTTGGTGCTGGTTCCCACAGAGGTTTCTGCTCATAGGTTCCTGCTCCAGTAATGTGTGATTCTGGGCATTTGTCTTATCTACCTGTCTGTCTCCTCACTTTTAGAGGCAGTAGTTTGACTCATGACTTTAATGAATCTAAGAAGAGTTGTTGATTTTCAGTTTGTTTAGCTTTTTTTTCTTATTATGAAGATAGGAGTGATGATAGGAGAGCTCCTTAGATGCCAGGCTAGAAATTGGAAGTCTGATATCCATGTGTTTTAACACATTTTCTTACAAAAATAATCCTTTTTCCATTGAATAACCTTGTCACCTTTGTTTAAAAAAAATTCAATTGCCCTAACAGGTTGGCTCAATGGATAGAGCGTCAGCCTGCGGACTGAAGGGTCCTGGGTTCGATTCCGATCAAGGGCATGTACTTTGGTTGTGGGCACATCCCCAGTAGGGGGTGTGCAGGAGGCAGCTGATAGATGTTTCTCTCTCATTGATGTTTCTAACTTTCTATCCCTCTCCCTTCCTCTCTGTAAAAAAATTAATAAAATATATTTTAAAAAAATTCAATTGATCACAGGTGTATGGGTCTGTTTTGAGACTTTGTACCATATGTTGTATCTTATACCAATACCACACTCAATTGACCACTGTAACTATATAGAAAGTCTTAAAATCAAGCAATGTGAATCTTTCAATCTTGTTTTTATTTTTCAAATTTGTTTTGGATGTTCTAGGCCCTTTTCATTTTCAAATAATTTTTAGAACCAGCCTATTAATTTCTGTATTTTAAAAAGTCTTCTCTATTTTTTCATTAGTTTGTAGTTTTCTTGAAATATTTCCTTCTGGTATTGATATCAGGGTAATGTTGACCTTATGAAAGAGTTGGGAAGTATTTTATTCTCTAGATTTTAAAAGAATTTGTTTAATTAATATTTTTTATTTAAACATTTGATGGGCGTGGAATTTTCTTTATGTAAGGTTTTATGAATTAAATTTCTGTAATAGATATCAAACTATTTATGATTTCTGTTTCTTCTTGTGTCAATTTTTGTTTTTCAAGGAATTTGATTATTTTATTTAGGTTGCCAAAGTTATTATCTCAAAGCTGTTCAAAATTTCTTTCATTACTTTTAAAACATCTGTAAAATCTCTAGTGATGAACCCACATTGATACCTGATATTGATCATTTATGTTTTATTTCTTTTTTCTTGCTACAGGTTTATTGATGTTTATTGATCTCTTTAAAACAATAAGCTATTGATTTTAATGAGTTTCTTTAGTGTACATTCATTTTCTAGTTCATTGACTTTTGCTTCTTATTATTTCCTTCCTTCTACTCATTTTGGGTTTAACTTAGTCTTTTTCCCCAAAAAACTTAAATATATATATTTTAGAGAGAGGAGAAGGCAGAGGGATAGAGAAATAGGAACATCGATGAGAGAAAAACATAGATTGGCTGCCTCCTGCACACCTCTCACTGGGGATTGACCCCAAAACCTGAGCATGTGCCCTGACTGGGAATCTAATCAGGGACCTCTTGGTTCATGGGTTGACGCTCAATCACTGAGCCATACTGGCTGGGCTTTTCCCCAAACTTTTTTTTTTTTTTTTTTTTTAAATATATTTTATTGATTTTTCACAGAGAGGAAGGGAGAGGGATAGAGAGTTAGAAACATCGATGAGAGAGAAACATCAACCAGCTGCCTCTTGCACACCTCCCACTGGGGATGTGCCCGCAACCAAGGTACATGCCCTTGACCGGAATCGAACCCGGGACCCCCCAGTCCGCAGGCCGACGCTCTATCCACTGAGCCAAACCGGTTTCGGCTTCCCCAAACTTTTTATGCAGAATCCATGGTGTGTTGAAATTCTCAAGACCACCCCCAGCTTCAGGGAATTTCTAGGGATACTTACAGGACTCAGCATACATTCATACTCATTGCTTAGCGTTATTACAACAAAAGATTCAAAGCAAAATTGCAAAGGGCAAAGGCACATGAAGTGAAGTGTGAAGAAAATCAGACACAAGCTTCCAAGAATCTTCTCACAGTGGAGCTACAAGCATGCACTCAATTCCCCCAGCACAGAGCTGTGACAACACATGTAAAATGTTGTCTACCAGAGAAATTCATTAGAGATTCAGTGCTCAGGGCTTTCATTGGGGGCTCATCACACAGGAACCTTCTGCCGGGCACATACCAACCCTCCAAACTACCAGAAAGAAAGTGGTGTTGAGCATAAACCGCATTATTTACAGTAAGACACTTTTATAAAGAAAGCTTTGGAACTTTTCTGAGATGTATGTTCCCAGATGTCAGTCAAGGGTCAACCTTTTAAGCAGGCTTTTCTAAGGGTATCAGTCTCAGGCTTGCTCTGTTAACTTCTTTCTGCACAAATGTTTAAAACTTTTATTTTATCTAATATAAACATTTAATGCTATACACTTACCTCAGACACTCTTTTAGGCTGCATCCTACAAATATTGGTATATTATATTTTTATTTTTGCATTCAGTTCAAAATATTTTTAAATTTCCCTTGAGATTTCTGTTGTCTGCCTTCAACTTCACAGATGCTTTTATCTGTAGTGTTGTAGATGCTATTAATTTATTTCTGTAAAATTTTTATTTAATAGATTATATTTTTTAGCTTTAGAAGTTCTATTTGTTTCTTTTTATGGTTCCCATTTCTCACTTCATCATATTTTCTTTTAAATCTTTGAATATTTTTATAATAGCTATTTTAATCTCATTGTTTTCTAATTCCATAATTTCTGTAATCCAGGTCTGTTTCTATTTAATTATTTTTCTTGTGGTTGTGGGTTTCATTTTCTTGCTTTCCTGCATGTCTAGGAGTTTTTGTTTGGATGCTGGACATACGATGTTCCATTTCAGGGTGTTTGTCTTTTGTTGTCTTATTTAAAGAGTATTAAATATATTGCTTTGACAGGCAGTTAGTTTACTTGTGGATCAAGCTGCTCCTTTTGAGGCTCATTTTTAAGGTTTATTAAAATGATCCAACCTCTATTCTGACTGGTTAGAACTCAAAGTCTCTCATCTTTCTGTGAGCTCTGGTAGTTGTTAAACTCATAGCTCCCTGATAGTAATTATTTCTCTGATAGCTGGTCTTTGCCTAGCCCCATCAAGTCTCATCTTAGACATATACAGTTTTAATTCATTGTAAGGCTCAAGAAGACTGCTATGAAGATTTCTAGATCTTTCTCTGCCTAGCTCCCTCCTCTCTAGTATTCTGACCACAACTTCCAGCATCCTTAGGCTGCCTATGCTCCAGTCTCTGTCTCATTAGCTCAGTGAGACTGCTGTGCTTCACTTGGATCCTCTCTCTTTGTTCAGTGGCCTGGAACATGTCTCTAATTAGAAAACTGAGGCAATCATAGGGCTTACCTAATGTGTTTTCCTTCTCTCAGGAATCACCGACCTGTGCTTCTATGTGAAAATAGTTTTTTTTTTTTTTATGTTTGCTCAGTTTTATTTTTTCCTATCTTTCTTTCTTTTTTTAAATATTTTTTATTGATTTTTTACAGAGAGGAAGGGAGAGGGATAGAGAGTTAGAAACATGGATGAGAGAGAAACATCGATCAGCTGCCTCCTGCACATCCCCTACTGGGGATGTGCCCGCAACCAAGGTACATGCCCTTGACTGGAATCGAACCTGGGACCCTTCAGTCCTCAGGCCAATGCTCTATCCATTGAACCAAACCGGTTAGGGCGTCCTTTCTTTCTTTTGTTTATGGTGATAGGGCTAGTCTAATTACCAGTTACTCTGTCATAGCTAGAAGTTGACATCATTGACTCCCAGTCCAATGTTCATGATGAATAGACATTCACCAGGAAGAGATGGAGGAGGGCACCTTAGGAGAAGGGGCTGCATAGGTGAAAGTTCTGAGGCAAGTTCAGGGATGTGTGTAAGGGGAGTGTTAGAGGTGATAGGCAGGGATGTATATGCAAAGGACCTTGAATGATAGTCTAGGAATTTGCACATTATCCTTGAGGTCTGGAGGAGGCGAAAGCTAGTAATTATAACTATAATAACAGTAACATGTAATTGATTTATTTTCATGTGCCAAGCAGTCCCTGCTCTAAGCTCTTTCCATGGATCGTCTCATCTATTAAGCTCATGAGCTCCTCCAGCCAGCTCATAAAAGACTACAGTGCTATTACGAATTGCCATGTGCTGTGTGTTTTTCTGAGCACTTTACACAATTACCTCATTTACAATAACACTATGTGGTAGAGATTATAACTATGTCTATTTTACAGATCAGGAAATTGAGGCACAGAGAAGGTAAACAACTTATAGTCACACAAAAAACAAGTAGCAGATAGCGAGGATTTTCTTTTCTTCCAAAAATACTCTTCTAATATAATAATAATAATAATAATAATAATAATAATAATAATAATAATAATGTTCTTACAATGAAAAGGAGCTGCCTTTGGGCCACCCAGGTGCTTCATGCCTACTCTGAATGTTAGTACACGTGGCCACCAGGCCTGGTGGACATGGCATTGCTGGCAGTCAAGTGGTCCTCATGCTGGTTTAAAATGATGTCCTCAAATTCTTTGACGCTCTTCCCATCAAAGGTGGACTATAATTTCCTCCCCCTTCAATCCAGGCCAGCTTTAGTGACTCACTTCTAATGAATAGAATGTGGCAGAAATGGTGCTGAGTGATTTTTGAGGCTCGTTTTCAAAAGACAACTCTGCTCCTGCCTGACTTGTCCTCTTGTGACACATGCCTTGGGAGTCCTGATCTGGTTTCTGTCCCTACAGTTTTGCCTTTTCTAGAATGTCATATAAATGGAGTCATCCAGTGTGTAGTCTGTTGTTCGGCTTCTTTTTCTTAGCACATTGCTTTTGCGATTCGTCCATGTTGTTGTGTATCTGCAGTTTGGTCCTTTTTATTTCTGAGGTGTTTTGTTAATCCATGCATTGAACATTTATTGGTCCATCCTTTCGCTGGGCACACAATAGATATTCAATAACTGGGTGTTGAGTCGCTAAGTGGGTAAATGGAAGGTGAAAGTGGGGACTCCTCTCCAAACCTTTAGAGCCGGGCTTTGACAGGGGTTGGAGGAGACAAGGTGATGATGTTTTCTCAAGACTCATTTATCATGCATTAATTCACAAATAGTGATTGAGTATCCACTCTATGCCAACTACTGTGCTAGGTCATAATACACAATTCCTGCCCCTCCAGAGCTGACTGTTGAGCTGAGAAGACATCTCACCAAGCAGTTAACAAGAGAGATAAGTGCTGGGAGAAAGGGAAAGCAGGGCAAGGCAGGGAGAGGGACAGGGCAGGTGAAGGTGGGAGATGGAGAGGGCAGGGTGAGTGTGGGTGAGTGGGACAGACAAGGCTTCCCCAGGAAAGTCAAGGCCTGAAGGAAGTGGTGATTGCTGGACCTCAGAGGAGGGGAGAGTGTGCCTGGCAGGAAGAACATGAGAGAGCACACAGCAGGTTGGAGGAATGAGCCCAGTATGAATGTGGGAAATGGTTAGCTTTGGTCGTGAGACACATAAGGAGGAGATCAATTGAAAAATTGAAGTTGCAACATGATCTAATTAGGGCCTCTGTGGTTCAGAGTGGAGAAAGGATTGGATGTGTGAGTCATGTAGGAAGACCAGTAGGGGTGTTATAAGTACCCCAGGTAAAGGATGGTGGGGACCTGGATAAGGACAATGGAAGAATAGATTATAGTCCCACTTCGTGGTAGATTTACCAGGATCTGATGACTGATTTTTCTGTGGGGAGAGGGGCAGGATGGAATAAGAGTAGATCCCAGATTTGAGACTTGGGCAACCAATAGAAGATAGTGCTAATCCCTCAAAGAGGAGCATGTCAGGAGGGGGTAGGAGGTGTAGAGACAATGAGTGAGGAAGTGTGGGAATTATTGAGGTAAAGGGCCTGGAAGATATCCAAATGAGAGTTGAGGAGGCAGTTGGATATTTGGCCTGGAGATGGAATCATGGCTAGAGACACAGATTTGGGAGACATTGGCATGGAGGAGGGAGAGTATGAGCTTCCCTGGAAATGAGTGAAGGCTGAGGACTCAAGACAGAGACCTGAGGAACACGAGGATTTAAAGAGGAGGAAAAGAGGTATTCAAGAAAGACCAAGGAAATGGCATGGAGAATTAGGGGTGTGGACCAAGGAGTGTGTGGAGGAGCAGTGGGGAACCAAGTTGAAAGGAGAGGCAGGGACACCAAGAGGCATGCTGCCCAAGGGTCAAGTCAGGTGACCTGCAAGACTCAAGAATGGCCAGTCCCTGGTGACCATGAGCTGAGTCCCTTAGAGGAGTGGGAAAAGTGAAAGCCAGAAGCCTGGCTGAGGAGTAGTGATAGGGATGGAAGGAGACATCATTGGGACCAACTGCTCTGCCTTGCAGTTTGGTTGTGAACAGGGGTGTGAGTTAAGGTTGAGGACATGGCATCAAGGGAAGGATTTATTTATTTATTTATTTATTTATTTATTTATTTATTTATTTATTTAAGAGAGAGAGCGAGAGCGAGCAATTGGTTGTTCCACTTGTTCATGCATTCATTGGTTGCTTCTTATATGTGACCTGAGCAGGATTGAACCTGCAACCTTGGCATAGCGGGACAATGCTCTAACCAACTAGCTATCCGTCCAGGGCCAAGGAGGGTTTTAGATGAGAGAAGCTTGGGTGTGTTTAAGTGCTGATGGGAATCAGCCAGTAGAGAGGGGTGCTCTGGTTATCTATTGCCATGTAACAAACCACCCCACACTAATGTTTAAAACAACCACCATTTATTAGCTTTCACAGTTCTTGGATTGCCTGGGTTCAGCTTGTTCTTGGATTGCCTCAGCCCAGCTTGCCTGGGCTGTAGTTACCTGTAGGTCTGACTAGAACATCAGGATGGCCCCTCACATGGCTGGCAGCTGGTGCTGGCCATTGGCCGGGAGCTCGGTTGGGGATGCTGACCAGAGCTTCTTGGTTCTCCTCCATGTGGCCTTCCTTACAGCATAACAGCTGGAGTCTAAGAGGGGGTATTTCAAATACCCACTCCAAAGCAGAGGCTCCAGATATATGTAATTTTAATTGATTTGAGAGAGAGAGAGAGAGAGAGAGAGAGAGAGAGAGAGAGAGAGAAATTGATTTGTTGTTCCCCTCATTTATGCATTCATTGGTTGATTCTTGTATGTGTCCTGACTGGAGATGGAACCCACAACCTTGGTGTATCAGGACTGTGCTCTAACCAAGTGAGCTACCCGGCCAGGGCTATGCTGTAGATATCTTAAGATCCAGTCTTGTAAGTTATGCAGTGTCACTCCCACCACATCCTATAAGTCAAAGCAAATCTCAGGCTACTCCCACTCAAGGGAGGGAGGATATTCCATCTCTTGATGGGAGATGCTGCTAAGATTTGGGCAATCTTTAACATAACATAGGAGAAGGTGAAGCCATAAGAAGATAATTGATGGATCCATAAAAAAAGTGACAGTACTTGGGGCTCAGGGCACATGTAGTAGGATTGGCTTGAGAGAGAAGAAGGCCTTGAAGTGGGGTTCTGGAAGGGGAGGGTCATCTTATATTTTATCAAGAAGATCTGAGCAGGTCAACAACCACAAGGTTCTGGGTCATATAAACCACTTCAAAATTTTCCCTCTCTCTTTTGTAGGACAGGTAGTAAGTAGAGAGAAGCTCTCAAGGACAACACATATTATTGAAAGCTAATTTGTGGCCTTAATTCTCTCAGTGGCCCTCTGAGGTAAATTGAAATTAATGTCATGATGCCCATTTAACAGATAGAGCAACTGAGGCGCAACAAATCTCTTTCTCTGATTGCACATAAAAAGATATTTGCTCCTTCCTATCTGAGGAGCACGTAGATGTCATAACAACTCCTTAGGGAAGGGAACCCATGTGGAGATGGAGTGGGATGAGAATGGAGGGAGAGGGATCAGGGATGGGGCATTAGCTCGGGCTCTGGCAGCCCAAGAGGTTCTTGGGATGGGATGGACCCTGGGCTGTGAGGTCCGAGGAGGACAGGGAGGGAGGAGGTGCTTGGCTGCAGAAACCATGGGCTGGTGACCACCACTCCCGCCACCCTAATCATGCACTAGTGATATTAATAAAAATAATTTATGTCATGTGACTGCTTTTTAACTAGCTGCTTTCAAGACTTAAGACCAGGATTATAAAAGGCATGCATTTATAAATTATTAGCCCAGAGCTCATAAGCACATATACTTTGGGGAACACTTTGGTAGCACTTTAAATTAATTTATTGTCATTCATTCCAGCTGCCTGTGATGTAAACCTTCAGCTATAAATTTGTACCATCATCTGACACACCATTAACTAAGGTGCTGCCCAAGCCAGAGCACATAATAAAGCATTCGAATACAATTTCTGTAGGGACCTACATCTCTGCCCCCTCTCCCCTCCGCACCTCTCTCCTCCCTTTCTCCTTCCTCCCCTCCCCTCCTCTCCCCTCTACTCCTCTCCCCTCCCTACCTTTCCCCTCCTTTTCTCTTCCCTTCCCACCTTTCCCCTCCCTACCTCTCCCCTCCCTTTCCTCCCTCCCCACCCTTCCCCTCCCTACCTTTCCCCTCCCTTTCTCCTCCCTTCCCACACTTCCCCTCCCCACCCTTCCCCTCCCTACCTCTCCCCTCCCTTTCTCCTCCCTCCCAACCCTTCCCCTCCCCTCCCTTGCTCTTCCCTCCCATTCTCTCCTCTCCCCTCCCTTCCCTCTCTCCTCCCCTCCCCTCCTCTCCTTTCTTCTCCTCTCCCCTCCCCTCCTCTCCTCTCCTCTCCTCTCCTCTCCTCTCCTCTCCTCTCCTCTCCTCTCCTCTCCTCTCCTCTCCTCTCCTCTCCTCTTCTCTCCTCTCCCTCTTTCCCCCTTTCCTCCCCTTTCCTATTAATGACAAGAAACATGGAGAGAAGACAGGTATTTCAGAGTTGTGTCCTGGCAAAGGAATCAGGGCAGGTAAGATGGCCATCCTCAGAGCTCCTGAGGTTTCACCCCATTGCACAGATGGGACATCAGAGGTCCAGAGGGGGTGTGGTTTTATCTAAGGCCACACAGCTAGCAGAATCCCCGACTCCATCCTACCGCAATGCCTTCTAGGTAAACAGGCTGAGTCTATGCTCCTGAAAACGTTGGCCTGGGCATGACTGGCCCCAGAACTCAGAAGAAGACTAGGAACAGAAAGTAAGATCTTTCTGAGAGGAGTTTCTGGTGGGGCAATCTGAGAATTCCCAGATGCTGGGCAGAGAGGGAAAGCCTGGAGGGGGGTCAGGCCACGATCACTGCCTTACGCACCAGAGAGGCAGAGCCGGCACACTGGAAAGCAGTCCCCAGGGAACGCTTTGGACCCCATGAGAGGGGTTGGTAATGAGGAGAGCTGGCTGTGCTGGAGGGAGTTCCCTGTCACTGGAGGGAGCTGGGCACACACAACGGTGTATGGCTTCCCCTTGCTGCTGTGACAAGGGACCATAGCAGTTGTAGTTTAAAACAACACACACTTACTGTCATGCCGTTATAGAGGTCAGACGCCCAAATGGGTCTCACTGGGCTGAAATCAGTTCTTTGGGGGCTCTGGGGGAGAACCCAGTTCTTTGCTTCCTCTAGCTTCCAGGGGCGCCTGCTTTCCTACCCGGGCCCTCCCTTCGCAGTCACACCCGGCCATGGCTGCTGCGGCCCTCAGGTCGCCACTCTCCGGTTCTCCCTCACACAGGGATTTCCTCCTCTGGAAGCAGAGGACACTGCTTCACTTAAAGGTGAGGCACAGGGAGAAGCAGGAGGAGAGCAAAAGGAGGAAGAGGAGGCAGGGTAGGAGGAAGAGAAGAAGGGTGGAGAACTGACTCCCTCTCACGCCAGATGGCCTCCTGTGAGGCGCGCAGCACATTGGGAGACTTGAACCCGGATCCCAGACCTGCTCCGCAACCTGTAGCTTCCCCACCGGTCAGACAGGTCCCCGGGCCCTGGCCTGAGACCATCCTCAGAATCACCTGTCTGCAGGGGGCCACGTTGAGGAAGCGAGGGATGCCCTGTTGGGCCAGGCTAGGATGGTGGGGATGTCCTAGAAGGACTGCCTGCAGGGTGGAGACAGCCCTTCCCAGCAGCCAACTGGCCGAAGCTGTTCTGTACAGGGAAAAGCCCAGAGGTCCCTGGCCCCAGAGGCCCCAACCTCGAGTTAGCCCTCCCCCGCCTGAGCGAAGGGCAGGCCTCTCGTCCCCTCCCCTACACTTGGCCTTCTTGCCCTCATCCCGGGAGCCCTACCCATGCTGGGGACCTGGTCCTGGGAGAGCTGGGGGCACCCTGGCAGGAGCCCTGCAAGAGGTTGACAATCGTCTTTCTCTTAGCCACCAAGGGCAGGGGCTGGGCCTCTGTAATCCTCCTCTGTCCACCGCCCTCATGCTCTCAAATCCTGTGGATAAGGTCCTTAGCTTGGGTAATAACAGTGCTCACCTCATAAGGCTTTGGACAAGGTAGAGTGACAGTCACTGAACTGCTTGGCGGCACAACATCTGGCATGTGACAGACAATAAGGGGAGGTGGTGGCATTGTTGTTAGTGCCATTCTCACATCTGCTGTCCTCCTGGCACCTGCCAGGGAACCAGCCCGAAGCAATTGCAGAGCTGAGCCCTGCGCTTCTGCTCATGTGAGCAGGCTTCGGGGTTATGTTCCTGCCTCCTTTAAATTTTATTTTACTGGTTTCCGAGAGGAAGGGAGAGGGAGAAAGAGATAGAAACATCAATGATGAGAGAGCCATTGATTGGCTGCCTCCTGCACGCCCCACACTGGCGATTGAGCCCGCAACTTGGGCATGTGCCCTGACCGAGAATCGAACCGTGACCTCCTGGTTCATAGGCCGATGCTCAATCACTGAGCCACACCGGCTGGGCTCCTTGCTGCTGGCCTGGAGTGGGCCCTTCACCACACATACTGTGTGGTAGGGCCTGTGTCTGATTAGCCTCCTGGCTCCAGGAGCCCCTCCGCTGGGTGCTTAGTAGGCGCTCAGTCAGGTGTCAGAATGAATGGGCCGGTGAAGGAAGCCACGAGGTGTTCAGCTGGGGATTAACACGCCATTCATGGCTTGGTCTGTGCCAGGTGTGGCAGGAGGTGGGTCCCTGCCTCAGCCCTGCCCTCCAGGTGCTAGCTGGGAGGCATGGACTTCCGTGTGCCACTGTGGTGGGTGTGCGGGTCACTGGCAGCAGAGGAGGGGGGCAAAGGCTCAGGACGGGGCGTCTGTGGTCCTTGAATCTTCAGCATCCACTCTGGGTTGGTGCTCGTGTCTCCTCTTATCTCTAGCCAGACCTTGAAGAGCTGAGAACCAGTTCTATGAATCCATCACCCACTGCCTGTGCGAGAGCAGAGCTGCCTGGCCAGATAAAGCCCCGAACCAGGGGCAGGGGCCAGGCAACAGACAGGGGAGCAAGCGGAGCCTGCCCCTCGCCTGGTGGGCATGCACTGTGATGGGGGTGCCCCCATGCTCTCACACTGATGTGTATGTCTTTGGGCAGCCATCACCTCTCACGCATCCACCAGCTCCTCACCCTCACACAACCCTCCTAGGTGCACATGAACCCACAGTCACACCTGGACCTCTCTCGCAGCACGTCCCCTGCATACCTGACTGCTCACACACAGTCACACGCATCCTATGTAGACTCATGATCTCCCAACATCTGCCCACAGAACCTGCTCCCACATGCGTCCCCTCCACACACTCGTCCCGTGCCTTGACAATCACACACCCTCTGCGTATCTCCAGCAGGTAAGTGTGCCCACACGAACATCCTCGCACACACCTTGCCAGCGCCCACTCTGGGGCTCCCCCGTGTTCCCCAGGCAGCATGGTGCCGCAGGGACTGGCCTTGCGGGGCTTCTGAGAAAAGGTGGACCATTATCTGGAGCTGGCTGGTTTGGTCTGAATCTCAGGTCATGGAACAGGAGACCTGGATTCAAGTCTGAGGTCTAAATTCACTAACCATGTGGATCGTGGTGAGTCCCTTTCCCAGGCCAGACCTCAGTGTCCTCATTCATGAGATGGGAATAATAATGTCAACCCGAGTGGATATTTCCAGGAGCCAGTCAGATGCTGTCACAGAAGTGAAATTGTTCCACGAACATCGAGCAGGTCCGTTTGCATTATTGCTGTTTGCTCCTGTTATGGCTGTTGATTAGCCAGGGTTCTTTGGAGCCCTGGGAATCCCCATCGATGTGCCTCTGACCAGGAAACATGCCTGATCTTGGTAACCTGGAGGGCTCAACACCCGCACCCCGACCCCACACTCCAAGTCACCAGCACCCTACAGGGTTAGCTTCTCACTCAGGGGCTCTGCAGCAAGCCCGTTGGCCTGAGAGCAAGGCCGCCGGGCCTCAGCCTGTGCACAGCTCCTCCTGAGCGGCTCCTCTGGCCACGCCCATCCTCCCTCGCCCAGGGCTTGGGTACCAGTGTCCGGCCAAGACTTTCCCATCAGATTCCCTTGCTGAGCACAGGTGTCAGCCGCAGCAGTGACATCATCACACTCAGGGTCCCAGGAGACTCTGAGGAGCTGTGGTTCACAGCAGCTTGGTGGGGCCACGGTGGGGGACAGTGGTGTGAGAACATGTGTGGTGTGGGAGCGTGCAGATGTGTGTGACTGTGGGGTTCCTGTGTGTGTGTGTGTGTGTGTGTGTGTGTGTGTGTGGAGGGGTGTCTGTGTGAGCAGGGATGTAGCCTGGTTGACTATGTAGTGTGTGGGCATGTCGGTGCTATCTGGGAGTGTGAGACTGGGTGAGTTACAGTGTGTGTACATGTCCGCTTTGGTGTGAGTGGCAGTGTAGTAGGTGTGTGTGTGGATGTGTGAATGTGACCTTTTGAGTACATGGTGAGTGGTTTGTGGTCGTATTTCTGCAGTGCTGGGATGTGAGTGCAGAGGTGTGTGTGTGTGGTGTGTGCATGTGCTCGTGTTGTATGGTGTCTGTGTGTATGTTTGTGTGTGTGTTTGTGTGTATGTGTCTGTGTGGTGTCTGTCAATCTGGATGTGGGAGTGGCTGTCTGGTGGCTATGGTGCGGGTGTGGGTTCTTTGTTGGGCATGTGAGTGTGAGTGCAGCGTGTGATGTGAGTGTGTGGGGGTGGTGAGTGGGGGAGAGCGCAGGCAGGCAGGCGGCCAGGGCGCTTCCCCGCTTCCCCTGCACACAGTGGCTGGGCTGACAGCTGGGCAGAGAGGAAAACTAGACGTCAGGGAAATCAGTCAGAGACAAATCGATTCCCTTTAGAGGTGAGAAAAAGCAGATGCTGCTGCTGCTGGTGGTCTGTTAGGCTCCCAGCCACATCCCACCCCAGCCAGAGCTGCCCTCCCCCACTCCTCTGACTGCCAACGTCTCCCCCGACCGCCTTTGTTAGGGGCCCTGCTGGGCCTGCTGCCTGGGCTGCCGCTTCCTTGCTTCCTTCCCCTGCAGGCCAGGAGCACTTATGGAGCCACTCTGGGCATGCGTCCTGTGGTGCATGCATGTGTGTGCGCGCATGTGTGTTTGTGTGTGCATGCATTTGTGTGAGTGTGTGAGGGAGATTGGGGGTACAGACCTAGCTGTGGGTCTCACCCAATGGCAGAGCCTTCTTAGCTCTTCAAAGACAGTGACCACTGACTCGGCCAAGAAGACCCAGAAACCAGAGGCAGCGCTGGACCAGAAAGCGGTCCTACCAAGGGCAGATCTTGTCAAGTCCCACCGCCCTCCTGCTCCTCTCTACAAGGGATCCTTGAGCAAAGTGCCATTTCTTCCCTCTATAATTTGTGCAAGAGTTGCTGTCCTTGGGCTGCGCTGGTCCCACCTCCTTCCCTGGGCACATCAGGCCCCAGGCCCAGCAGCATTGCTCCTTCCAGGGGCCTCATGAGGAGGGTTTGTCCCCAGATCCCGCTCTCTGCCAAGCGGGCCCCAATCAGGGCGGCCCAGATCAGCTACAGACTCTAGTGGAGGCCAAATATCAGCCTCAGCCTCAGCCTCAGCCTCAGCCTCACAATGGGGTGTCCGGGGCCTCTGGGCCTGGGACCCCTGCCTCAGCTGTGCGCAGAGCTGCTGCTGTGGGTGGGGCCTGACACCCGCCTCAGTCTCGCTGTCACCTTGGCTGTCTCACCCCCACTCCAGGACCTCCTCTCTGCCACCCCCTTTTCCATTGGGTCTCAACACCCAAAAGCAAATCAGGAAAGCCTGTCAGAGCAGTGCTGTTTTCTGAACTTGCCCTGGGTCTGGAGCCGGCCTCTGCAGCATCTGCTGAGGAATGCTACTGAGCATGCTCTGGCCAGGTCCTGGTTTTGGAAATGGACAGGATGACCTGGGCCTGTTTCAGGAGCCTCATGTCTGGTTGGGAAGACATACTTTGACTCTGGAGGGAACAGAGAAGTACAGGGTAGGAAGAGAGGGAGGGAAGGGTCCCACATTAAACCCACCTCCTCCTGACCCTGACCCTGACTTCCTGGGCTCCCCCTGCTCCCCTGGGGCCTGTGGATTCCCAGTTTTAGTTCAAGCTGGTTCCTCTGCCATAGTGCCCCTGGCCCCCGGCCCTCAACCTTCCGCTTGCCCACTTGGCTGCTCTGCCAGCGAGCATTCCCAGGCCACTGCCTCTCCTCCATGCACAAGCCCAGGCTAGGCTGACGGTTCTGCAAGGCTCCAGCCTCCTTCCTTCAGGACAGCTGGCTCTGTCTGCACGGACGCTCTGCTATGTGAGTGGGAAGTAAACAGCTGAGGCCGGAGCTGTTCCTCTGAGCAGAGTGGGAGGAATGGCTGTTCTAGGGCTGGTTTCTGACACCGGCTCCCCTCCTAGACCTTCCCCTTTGCCCGTGAAGACCCCTGAGACCCTGCTTTCCATTTCCCACTCTCAGGCGTGTCCTGAGCCCTATCTGCTTGTCTGAGCTGCTGTGGCCATCCTGAGCCCCGCTCTGGGACCTGGAACCTGCACTGTGCTTTCAGCCCTGGCGTACGCTCCCAGGCCTGGTTGTGGATCCAGAAATGGTCATTAGACCTCCCTAGGTCTTGTTTCCTCCCCTGCAAAGGGGGTGAGGACCCAGGTCTTGCTCAGAGGGACCCCAGAGTCATGGCAGATACGACTGTGTTTTTGTTACTGATCGTATGAAGGGTGGCTCAGAGAACCCTTCCCACACCCCACCTCCATCCTAGATGCCCAGTGGCCAGCCAGATGGGCAAGGCCAATGATTTATCTACAAACACTGATTGAACCAGTTTTGGGCCAAGTCTTGTGGGCAGACAGTGCCTAACCCATGAGATGTGTCCAAAAAAATAACTGCTGAGAGAGGAGTGCGTGGTGTTGGGGGTGTGGATGGTGCTGGCATGTTCCCAGCCTCCAGGCGCTGGTAGTCGCCCTGGGACATGCTGGATGGGACAGGGGAGTGGGTTCTGACTCCAGCTCTGCCTCTGACCGCTCCTGGCCTTCCTGTTTGTCCCTCAGTCACATTGGGAGCTCTGTGACCTTGAGCACCATTTCCTGCTGGGATATTAATACCAGCACTAATAATAGTGGCCGTCGAGGCAGGAGCCCGCATACTAATATTAGCTGCACCTGTTGAGGGCAGAGCATGCGCCAGGCCCTCTGCATGTGTCTTGAGGCAGTCCTCATGAGCCCTCCCCTGCTCTGGCAGCTGGACTCAGCATCTCTGTGCTGACAATGTGGGAACAGATGCTCTGTAGTAGCCTAGGGTCTCAGAGCTAGGACAGAAGTCAAGGCTATTTTGTTGGGGCTCTGAGGGTGACAAGGAACAGAAATATTCAGCTGACCTCATGTAAGAGAGGACTGAGTGAGAAGGGCAAGATCATGGGCACCTGAGTGGCAGCCAACTCCTTGGCCTGCAGGCAGAGCTAGACTGCCGTCTGCAGCCCAGGGAGATGCCCGTGCAGAACCAGGGGCTGCAGTGCAAGCACTGCCCTCAGTGGGCCTCCTTTGCCCGCCCCGGCTTCTCTGTCCCATGCTACTCCATGTGACCCTCTCCCTCTGCACACCTGCTCTGGGCTGCAGTCCCTCCTCCTCATACATGTGGCTGCCTTTTCCAACTCTCCCCTGGTCTCTGTCCAGGTCTCCCTTCTCCCAGGCCCTGCCCCTGGCTGCCTGCCCAACTCACTTCTTATTTCCCAATTCAAGGGCAGCACTCCGGTCACCTCCCCCGCAGGTCCCTGCCCCTTCTGCTTCTGGATTGGACTGCCTGCTGGTTAGCCCCACCTCTTGTGCGGTCACCTGTGGTGGATGGGACACTTATTCTGCGCCCAAGAGTTCTCCAATGTGGCCTCAGGGACCCTGTCACACTCTTAAAATTACTGGAGACCTGAAAGAGCTTTTGTTCATGTACCACATTAGAAATTAGAAATGACAAGTCATAAAATATTTATTCTTGAAGAACAAGAGTAAACCATTACATGTTGATATAATATATTTTTCATGTGAAATAACTGTTTTCTAAGATAAAAATACTTCCGAGCGCCATCACTTTCCATTTTTGCAGGTCTCTTCAGTGGCTTACTTAAGAGAAGACAGCTGGGTTGTCCTGCCTGCTTCTGCGTTTACCTGTGGGAGCCTCTGGAAAATCAGTTCACTTGCAGAGGAGAGAGCGTGTATTAGGCAAACAGCACTCCGCCCCACAGAGCCTCTGGAAGAGCCGGTCTTAGATGGTCCGGGGTGGGCTGTGCCCTCTGAGACCTGACGAGTGCCCTAGGAAGGGCAGCCACCTGAGGCAGGATGCGGGGTCCAGGAGTGCAGGGATCCCTGGAATTTCATGCAGCTCAGCTCCGTGGGGACTGGAGAGAAAGTGGGGCTGTGAGCTGCTTCCTGGAGGACTCCCGGGAAGGAAGCGCACCGAGGGCGAGGGCGTATCTGGAGAGGCAGAGCGGGGAGAGTTTCCCCTAGGCCGTGGGAAGGGACTGTGCACACTTCAGTGGGCCGGAGAGGCGGGGCCAAGGCTGGCCGAGACCTTTTGGGTCCCAAGCCCTGAGAAGGTCCTGGTGCTCACTCCCACCCTGCAGAGAAACATGGAACAAGATTTATTTTCCCTGCTGACACTAGGCTTCCTTGTATGTTGAAGTTGAAACAGCTCCTTCTAGTTTCTGGATTGCAAAACACGAGACAAGTGAGCAGAAACTGAACTTGCCTCATTTTTCGGTGTCATGTAGAGTGAGTGCCTGATGCGTGGGCTTGCTCTGCGTCTGGGGTCATGTGCAGGCCCTCGGGGAGAGTGATGAGAAGGTGGGTGGTGATGGGGACTGAGAGGACCTGCTGGCACTCCTGGAGCACCAGGGGACTCAGGGCACCTACGGCCAAAGAAGGGGTCTGAACAGCTTGGCCTGGATTGCCCTCCCCAGGGTGGGGTGGTGGAAGCCGGGACCTGGCCTGGAATCCTCAAATCTGGGGTGGGGTGGGCTCAGTCTCCATGGCCTCTGGTCCTCCACTTCCATGTGGAGTGATGGATCTTGGAGGGCAGAGGGGGGACCTCTCCTGAAGGAATGCCCCCCACCCAGCTGATCGTCAGAGGATGGGGGGGCTCGGTCAGGGGCAGAGCTGTCAGGGCTGTGTGATGGCCCAGGTACCTTATGAGTGTCTGAACCCCAGCTCTGCCACCTATTCTGAGCCTCACTCTCCTCATCTGTAAAGCAGGGAGGAGGACATCATCTCACATTGCTGTCTAGAGGTGCCGTGCGAAGGTGAAGGTGAGGGGCACATGGAAGGGATAGAGCTCTGTACAGACCATGGGGCCAGCTGAGGCATGAACTCCATTCCACTTTTGTTCAGGGCTATAGATCAGAGCTGGGCTCATAGAGATTGCTCAATAAATATCCGTGGAACTAAAGAATTAATAAATGAGCACATCAGTGGCTCAGGTACTGCCAGGTCCTCCTCCAGGCAAGGCCTCATCCAGCCACCTCATGCAGGAAATCAAGATGCAGCGAGGGGAAGGGACTTGGTCAGGGCCCTTCATGCAGCAAGTTAGTGCCTGAGCTGAATCCTGAATGGAAGCTCTGCTCCATCAGCCAGGGAACCACAGAAAGGAAGGGCGTCTGGGGGTGGGGCTGGAGCTTCTTCCGTTGCATGTGCATGCGTGCATGTGTGCATGTGCATGCATGCATGCATATGTGTGCATGTCTTGGGGCGCCAGGAGGCTAGACTCTCTTCTTTCCAGGGATTTCCCCTCTTGCCTGAAGGCTTGTCATGGGTGGCTGGTCTGCCTGGCTCCTGCACACCTTACCTATTTATTGGGAATTTTGTGCAGCCCGAACTCCTTGCCAGGAGGTGCTGTCTTTGAACCTAATAAGACCATCTCAGCATCCGAGAGCCCAGGCTGGCTGCTCTGAGTATGGGAGTGAGACAGGAGGAAATTTGAAGAGATGGGAAGTGGAGGTGGTGTCATATCACCCTTTGCATCCCAGGGCTGGGAGGGGCCCCTTCCTTCTCCCACTGCTAAAGTCCCTGAGCCCAGCTTGCCCAGTTTGGCCGTGGGCCTGTTTCCTACTGGGGGCTGTTCTGCTTCTCTCCAGACCTTCCCCACATGAGCAGTGGCAGCCGCACAGGCAGTTGCAGGAAAGCAGACTGAGGCCCCACCCAGGCCCTCAGTGTCTACATCTCTGGACGTGGACTCAGGAATCGGTGTTTTACGAGTTCTCTTCTGATGCTTATAAAAGTTAAAAAATCACTGCCTTACACCCTTTCTCCACAAAAATGACATCCAGTAGGGCTGGAACTAAAAGGGGGTGAGTGTTTCCTGGTTAGACTTAGAAACTTGTTTAAACTAGTCCGTTGTCCGTCCATCCATTCATCCATCCTTTATTTGATAGACATTTACTCGCACTTAGAAGTTGAAATGGGAAAGCTGCCCCTGCTCCCAGCTTGCCATGAGGCATTGCTGTGTGGCTGGGGAGGTGGCCTCATGCCCTCTCTAATTCTGCAGGCATCCCAGTGGCTCTGCAAGACAATCACTTGCTTTCATCTGAGTGTGCCTCTGGTCGCTAAGCCTAAAGCAGCACCTAATGCAGAGTCCAAGAGGGAAGGGGGAGGAAACAACATTTATTTGGCACCTACTGTATGTTGGACATTTTCACAGGTGCTGTGGCATCTCACCCTCCAACTTCCCTTCAAGTGGAGGGGCTTGACCAAGGCTGTAGAATCTAAACTTGAACCCAGTTCCTCCTGACCCCCGAGGCCACCCCTTTCTTCTGTTCCCCGTTGCCTTGTTCTTGATGGACCTGGGGACTGGAACCTAGAAGTGGAAGGGCAGGCTGATCTGGGACGTGCTTCTAACCACCTCACTGTCCAAAGGTTAGCAGGCTGCCTGTGAGGTGGTGAGCTCCCTCTCACTGGAACTGTGCAAGTAGAGACTGGGAAATCCTGTGGCCATGGTGGTGTGTGTGTGTGTGTGTGTGTGTGCGCGCGTGTGCATGTGTGTGTAGCCAGTGTTGAGACGTTGAGAGCCTTCTGCCCTCCAAGGTGGGCCTGCTTGGACCTGCTCCGAGGTCAGTGTCCCATGGATGGAGGCTCTACAGCCAGCTGCTCATTATCTGTGGCTCCTCTGAGGGGACCCCCCAGCTCCCAAACAGGAAACCTGTCCAGAAAGCTGTAATTAGAGCTGGGAGCCACAGGCCCTGGAGGTGCCTCTGCAGCTTCAAGTGCAGACACGCTGCTCCGGTTAAGTCCCCGGGAGAGAACCCGGTGAGTCAGGTCCGCAGATTCTCTGCCTTCATGTGGCACCGCCCCACACCTTTCTCCCTGGAAGGGAACCAGCAGTCACTGGGAGCTTACCGGATGTCTGGTCTCACCTATGTTCTCTCTTCCATTCCTCCCCAGGACCCTGGGAGGCAAGAAGCATCACCACTGTGCAGGTGAGGAGCCCAAGGCCCTGGGATGTCCCATGACCCACTCCAGGCCATCCCTCTGCAGTAGAGGTGAGATGCGAGGCCCTGCCTTTGTGAGTGCCTGGTCTAACATCCTGCTCATTCTAAGGGAGGATGTTTGAGTCACAGGTGGGGTGCAGGAGGCCAGGAGCACAGGTAGAGGAGGCCTAGGTGGGCCTGGCTGGGTCCTGGTTCTGCCCTGACTGACCATGCTTTTCTTTAGCCTCTGAGAATCCGCCATGGAGGGATGGGTCCCTGCTTTGCTCTCCTACCAGGCTGCTGGCCCAACCGTGGCAACTGTGCTGGTTTAAAACATGTCAGATTCTTTAACATCACTCCCATTGAAAGACAGGGTCTATGTCCCACCCTCTTGAATCTGGACAGATTTGTGACTGCTTCACCCCACACAGAATGACAGAAGTGGTGCTAAGTAGGTAAAATCAATGCAACTTCCATTTTGTTAACACTTGTTCTTAGAGCCCTCAGCCACCCAGTAAGAAGTAAGAAAAATCACTAGCCTGAGGCTGCCATGTTGAAAGGAAGCCCAAGCCACATGCAGAGAGGCCATGTCTAGGTGCTCTGGTCAATAGTCCCAACTGAGCCCAGCCACCCAGCCTCCCCAATTGTTTGAGTTTTCCCAGCCGAGACCTGAGACGCCATGGATCAGATATATCTGATTCCTGCTGTGCTCGCTTGGAACCACTGACCTACAGAATCTGGGAGTCAAGTTTTGTTGCATAGCAATAGATAATGAGGACAGCTGTGCCAGCCGGGGCCCACCATGGTCATCTCAGGGGGCTCACCCAGACCGTCCTTCCCTCCCAGCCCCTAGGAGGCTGGCTGCGGCAGGGCAAAACACTGCTCCAAGCAGAGAGTACTGAGACATGGGGGCTCTTCATCTCCTGGTTCTGTTGCTCAGTACCCTTCTCAGAGCCGAGGCACCTGAATCGGGTCCTCTTGTGTATGATTAAGAGTCCTGATGCCTGCACCATCTCTTGTAAACTGTGAGACCCTGGGCAAGTTATGAAAGTCCCGCCTCATTTACAGTTTTGCTTTCCGCCGTTTCTGTTGCTTATGGTCAATGAGGATCCAAATATATTAAATGAAAGATTCCAGAAATAAACAATTCATAAGTTTTAAATTGTGTGCCATTCTGAGGAGCATGATGAAATTTCATGCTGTCCCGCTCTGTCCCGCCTGGGACATGAATCATTCCTTTACGCAGCGCATCCATGCTGGGTACGTCACCCACCTCTGAGTCACTGCGTAGCTGTCTCAGTTATCAGATCGACTATTGTCGTATTTCATGGCATGTGTTCAAGTAACTCTTATTTTACTTAGTGATGATCCCAAAGCTATTCATGTAACTTTTATTATAGTATATTATATATATAACTTCTATTTTATTAGAGTCCCTTGTTGTTAATCTCTTACATGCCTAATTTATAAAGTTAACTTGATTAGGTGTGTATGTGTAGGAAAAACATACTATGTGTAGGGTTTGGTACTGTCTGTGGTTTCAGGCATCCACTGGGGGTCTTGGAAGGTATCCCCCGCGGATAAGGGGGGACTGAAGCATTTTTTTAATATATATATATAATATATATATATATTTTATTGATTTTTACAGAGAGGAAGGGAGAGGGATAGAGAGTTAGAAACATCGATGAGAGAGGAACATCGATCAGCTGCCTCCTGCACACCCCCTACTGGGGATGTGCCAGCAACCAAGGTACATGCCCTTGACCGGACTTGAACCTGGGACCCTTCAGTCTGCAGGCCGACGCTCTATCCACTGAGTCAAACCAGTTAGGGCAGGGACTGATGCATTTTACTCAATTGTTCAGTCTGCGAGATGCAGATGCTGAGGGTTGTTGTCAGAGCAGTGCCTCACTTACAGTGAGTGCTCTAATGAGTGTGGCCCTTTATTATTATCCCTCACGTCGCCCTCTTACTGGCCCCGTGTGCCATCTCCGTGTGCACAGGACTTTACAGTCTACAGGGTGCTCTCCCGTTCTTCCAGGAACACTGTGGGAGGGGTTGGTATCACTGCCATTGAACAGGTGAGGAAACTGCAGCTCTGGGACCTGGCCCTGGTCTGAGATGTGGTCTCCTTCTCCTGTTCTCACGCTCAGAGCCTCTGTGAGAGTTTTCCTCCGTGTCCCCCTAAGGACCCTGTTGACTCGCCTTGTCTCCTTCTTACTTCTGCTCTCTCTGCCTCTGAACTGGAGTCTTCATCATGTGGCTTTGAACGACTCTCTTCCCATTTCTGGGTCTCGGTTCCCCCTCTGTAAGATGAGAGAGTTGGGCTGGCTGATATCGAAGGGCCCTTTCGGCTCTAGAACAATCAAACTGGTTTTCATATCTGAGGGTGGCTTGCCCACAGCACTTCCTGCTGCTCCTGTGTTAGCTGAGTCTGTCCTGGCTGTGAACAACCCAAGAGGGCCCCACATCCCTGAGTCTGGGCAGCAGGGCCAAGCCCTGAGAAAGAGGGAAGGGGCACCACCCAGGGAAGGACTCAGAGAGGCTGCTGGGGGCTGGGCCATTTGCTCCCAGCTCCGCCACACTTGTGGTTTTGCCTGAGCTTGATCCTCTCAGTGTGGCCTGGTGATGGGCCCAAACCAACCAGGCCTGGCCTCTTGGGGGCCCTTCCAAGGCCGTTCCCAGTGGCAGCTCTGGGCAATGGTGGGTTCTTCAGCCTCCTGACTTCTGGTGGTCTAGCCACTTCTCCTGCCAGGTCTTTCCCTGACAGCTTTTTTTTCTTACAGGCCCACCTCAGGCCTCATTTCCTCCAGGCAGCCTTCCCGGATGTGCAGTGTCTGGCCTTTCCTCGGCCCTCCAATAATGCTCGGGGTTTCCCTTAGGACCCTTGTTCCACTGTGGTCAGTAATTGACTGTTTGTTTACAGGTTCCCTCCAAGAACCTAAGCCCTAGGAGCCCAGGGTTCATGTCTGCCCAACTCAGCACTGCTTCTCCAATGCCCCCTCCAATGCTGGCACTAACCAGGTGCTCAGGAAGTACAGGTTGCATGAGTGAATTTTAGAAAAATAAACTAATGGCAAATGCTGTTAGTAGTAATAGCAATAATACTCCGTAATGTCTTACCAGAGGGAAAGGGGTGGGGAGGTAGGAGAGGGTAAAGGGGGCATAAATGGTGATGGGAGGAGACTTGACTTGGGGTGGTGAACACACAGTACAATACAATACACAGATGATGTGTTATAGAATTTAAACTTATATAATTTTATTAACCAATGTTACCCCAATAAATTAAAAAATAAAATAAGGTATCTTAGCCTCATGTGCCTGTGCTTTAAGTGAGGCCAGGAGAGGGTGACTTCCCTAGCATGTTGTTTTGGTCCCTGTAGGGCTGCCTTTATTGAATGGCTGTTTGTATGATGTTACTCCCCAGAAAACATCTCCATGAGACTGGTCTTTGTGTCTATTCTGAGAATTTTGTAATAAAAGGCTGCCCAGAAAAATCCTTGCTTTACAGCCAGAGGCAGTTATGATTTTCCTAAACATCAGGCCATATATATACCAGGTATATGTAACTTCATGGACATCTGTAACTGATCAGGTTTCCCCTTTTGCACTTGTTACTAGGAAGTTCAGATTTAAAATTTTATCCCTTGAAATATGTTTAGGACTTTGTGGTCTTCATTTTTTAACTATTCAGGTTTCTGGTTTATTTAATGTCTTTTCCTCGGTTTTGCTTTTTACCTTCCTATCAATTTCTAATGAATGTTTCATTGCTGTACTTTAGGTATCCTTGCAAATCCCTTGGAACAGGCAAGATACAACTAAGTCACACACACTGTACCTTTGCGTGCACTATTCCTCAGCTGATCCGGGGTTCAATTACACAAATACCGGCTGAAGAGTGCCGGTGCTGGGTCTGCTCTGGACCACGCAGGCCCATCTCCCTCCAGGTTCTGGCCACGCAGATCCTTGGCTGCCGGGACTATGCCTGGGTGGCCATTCTCTGACAAGAATGGGTCTTGTCACAGCCTCCTTCCTGAGCGGTTGGCTCCCCGCCCTACGCTGGCTTCCTGACCACCCTCCTTTCTGTGGTTCCTGATCTCTCTTCTGTGTCGATGCTGAGTACCGTTCCTGAGAAACTGGCCTGGCTCCCTGCTCAGCTGAGACTTGTCCCTTGGATGCAGTCCGATTCCATTTGGCATAGACAACCACACTTGGTCACCCAGGCTGCCCTTGTGCTGGACAGCTTGACAGCGTGAGTCAGGATTAGGGGTCGGGAGCTCATAACAAGGTCAGTGTAATGTTGTGCCATTGTTTCATCTCTGGAGAAGAGCACTTACCCCTGGCAGTAGCAATGGAGGGTAATAGCAGTCCATCTGACAAATGGGGAAACAGGCCCAGAAAGATGTGATTTGCCCAAGGTCACCTAGGAAGTCAAAGGACCAGGGGGCTTTTGCCTTCAGCCTGGGGTTGGGTACACCTCACCACAACTCCTCCCACCCTAGAGGTGGGGCCAGACTCTCCAGGGGAGACTGGGGAGAGGGGTTTCTCCTGTCACTCACTTCCTGGCAAGGACAGCCTTCAAGGGCACAGTCCTCTGAGAACCAAGACTCCTTCCTTTCCCCTCCAAAGCTGCCTGGTTTCAGGAGATTCAGTCCGAACGCTCGGATGCTCTGCTGGGTGCAGAGGCGGGAGGGGAGGCTGAGGAGGTGTCTGGGGATGATGGAGGCCTATGCAGAATTCTGAGCCCGCCCTCTGATCAAGCGAGGCTGCCACACATTTTCCCTAGGCCGCACCCTTTCTGCTTCCTACAGGGCTTAGGGGTTCAATGCCGGTCACTCTGGCCGTGGTGGGAACCGGGCAATTGCAAGCCCCTCCTGGACATCAAGGCAGCTGGTGGGGCCCTCCCTCTCTGAGTGACCTCCCTTGACTCTGGGGCCTGAGTTTGTCATTCGTTAAATGGGACCTTGAGTCCTTGCCACCTCCCACTCAGTAGTGTTGTGAAGACCAGAACCTATTTGTTCTAGAATGTTTCCCCACCTCACATGTGAATGCTGTGATGAAAGGATTCCCCGGGGCACTCTGTGTACCTGCTGCGTGGACTTGCTGCCGAAGGCAACGCAATGCCTCCAAACACAAGAGCCGTCGGTGCATCAGCGTGCAGGCGCCGACGGTGACGTGTGAACGGGAGCTCACCGAGGTGCCCGGTTTCTACTCAGTACCAGAGCTTTAGTCCTGCGAGGAGAATTTGTTAGTTCCACAAATATTTATTGAGTGCCTGCTCCGGGCCCAGCCCCACGCTCAGAGTTGCAGCTGGCGGGTGGGGACCATTAGGAGGTGGGAGAGCAGCAGCCTCAAAGTCAGCAGATGGACTCTGCATCCCGCTCTGGTCCTCACTGCCTCGATGATCTTGGGCCAGTCACCTCCCCTCTATGTGAAGTGGGACTGATGCTAGAACCTTCCTTGTGGTGTTGTTGTGAGGATTAAATAAGGAAGTGCATTGTCGTTATTAATAGTGACTGAAATACTGAGTGTGATGTTGTTTTGTTAGGAATGCCATTGAGAGCAGACCTTTCCAGATTTCTGGGGAGACCAACTGGGTGCTTCATCAATGAACATTTACTTGTCGGCTCTGGGTTGGGAGTCCAGATCAGGGAGCTGGTGTCTGGGGAGGGCTCGCTTCCTGGTTTGCAGGTGGCTGCCTTTTTGCTGCGTCCTCACTTGGCAAGGAGACCATCTCTCTCCTGTCTCTTCTTATAAGGGCACTAATCCTATTATGAGGGCTCTACTTTCATGACCTAGTTAACTTCCCAAGACCCTGCCTCCAAACGGCATCCCATTGGGGATTAGGGCCCAACATATGGATTTAAGGGGACAAAACATGCAGGGTTAACTGTTTGAAGGTGTCGTTGCATGTGTGGTGGGGAGGGAATTCCAGGTGAGGGACAGGGTAAGAGTGTGCATGTGTCTGGTGTGTGTAGGGCAGAGTGACCAGGCCAATCCCCAGGCACCCTGTTACTCCCCTTCCTTCCCCTGCCGCTCAGAGCGCACTGAGCTTCCACTGGCCAAGGAGTTTGTGCTGGGGTGCCCTGGGGGTGGGACAGCTCCGGCGGGAAGTCAGGACGTGACCAGATAGAGGGTTGCTGGTTCTCGGGCAGTGTGGACAGGGCCGGGCAGGGTGGGGAAGACAGGCAGGAGATGAGAAGGCTGTTTAGGCAGCTGAGGTACTAGTGCGGATTATTAGTAGACTAACCTTCATGTCAGAGTAGGGTTTCACAGTCTGCCTCGCTGGACAGAGCTCATCAGGTCCTAACACTCTGACCTAGACATTCCATCTATGCTTCTGGGTCTTCTCCATCCCCCTCAAAGCCACGCTCCACTGGCTCAGCCTGCTCTGTACTCAGCAAGGGTGGCCCCTATGCACTGAAGCAAACATTTTACGTAACTAACTACTGAAGATACTGTGGCCTGAAGCGCCCACCTTCCGTTATGCCTATGGATACTGTAGGCCAGGCATTTGGAACAAGCACAGCAGGGGCAGCTCGCCTCTGCCCCATGGTGTCTGGGACCTGGGGTAGGAAACCTCGAAGGCTGAGGGTAGGACGCTTTGAGGGCTCACTCACTCAGAGGCGTGACAGTCGATGGTGACCTACGGGCTGGGACCTCAGTGTGGCAGTCATTGGAACACCTGGATGTGGCTTCTCCCTGTGGCTGCTTGGGCTTCCTCATGGCATGGTGGCTGTTCCAAGAGTGGGCACTCCAAAGAGAGCCATGCTGGCTCGCCTTTTGTGGCCCAACGGGGGTCACACCGTGTCACTTCTGCGGGAATCAAAGTTGTGCTTGGATTTGAGTGTTGAAGTCCCTTTGTAAGAAGAATGTGTGGGATGGGAGACACTGGATCAGTCATTTGGAATGAGATCTGCCACAGGATGAATCAGCAGGAGGTCAGATTCATTCATTCACCTACTCACTCAGTGATTCAATCAACACACATTCCGTGGCTTTCTCCCCACGTGGATTAGTAATGATCATGCTCCTCTACCAAATGCCACAGCTCCTGTTGGCTTGTCGTCTTCTCTTTCCCCACAGAAGGGCTCTGGAGTCATTCCTTTCCCTTCTGCTTTCAGTCCTGGGTGGGAGCAGCTCCCGTGCTTTTTAAAAGTCCCTTCGTTAGACTCTCTTCAGTCACCCTCATTTCCAGCCAGGACCGTTGCTGATACACCAAACGCCACGGAAGAAACCTTAGGCTCTGAGTGCCGGAGTCCCACAGTCAGTGCTCGGAGGAGGCAGGGTTTCCTGGTTCCATGTCTTGTGCCCGTTTCCAAGACACCTCTAGTGATGTGTAGTCAGGAGATGCTCATCACACAGCTGGGCCAGCTGAGCCCTGGAGCCTGTTCTCTGGAAGCCCTCAAGCACCCCCTCTTTGCCTCCTGGGCTCAGCTGTCGACCTTATTCATGCATCACCAGGCTGGGGGATTCTCTGGGGTTCATCAGACCCCTGGCCTTCCTTGGGTCAACTAGCTCAGCGACAGAGAGCACAGAAGGGTGAGTGACATGCCCCCGACCTGCTCACACCCACTGGGTCACCAGGCCACAGCTGGACACCTAGGCTGGAGAGGTGAAGGGACTCACCCTTCATGGCCAGCATGGGAGACGGGAACTCCGAGCCCAGCATCCGTTCTGCACACCCAGAGTTCATAAACAGCTTTTGCTTCTCACTTGATGAGTAATAGCAGTGATGATAATGACACAGGAGTTTACTGAGCATGTGCCACCAGCTGGGCCCTTGTCCTGCATCTTCTCATCTCATCGTCCTCCTTCTTCCGAGTGCACACATTTTGGAGGTCGCCCTCTCAGGCTGTGCAAGTGCAGAGGGGCTCCTGCGGGAGCTTCCACTTAAAGATGCGCCTCTCATCCCGGCGCTGCCCACAATGTCTCTGTGAAGGAGGTGGTGTCTCAATGGTGGCACCACACCATGGGGTCACACAATTAATAGGAAGCAGAGCTTGGATTTGAACCCAGCTCTGTCCAACCCTGAGTCCATGTCTCCTTATGTCCTTATCTCCTGTGAACCAACAGCCTCAGGCGGGTCAGGAGACTCACCTTAGGCCACAGTGATGCCAGGGTCCACTTTGAGCCCAGGTCTCCTCTCCCTGTCATCTCCATTTGAGTGCCTGAATTTTCTCCTGGCTGCCATACTGGTGCCACCTCAGGTGGGGAACACTTGCAGGAAGACAAGGGACAGAGCCAGTCCACTAAGTCCTCTGTTCCTTCAGGGTAGGGCATTGTTGTCTTAGTCTGCCCCAAGTCCCATCTCAGAGCCTGGGTATAGGCTAGGGTACTGGAACTGGGGAAGTGTTTGTCGATGAAATCAATGAAAGAGTGAGTGAATGAATGAGTGAAAGAGTGGCTCTTGACAGGGTGGACAGGGTGTGGCCCAGTAAGGAGGCCAGCGACTGAAGGCCCCAGGTGAGCAAAGGACTGCCTTTCACCTGGATGGCTTCTGTTCATCTATTCTAGGGGAAAACAGTCAAACCTCTGATCTGACAACAAAGCAGGCCTGCGTGATAATTCTATTCCCAGATCAAATCAGAGTGCAGGGAATGCGTGATCATCAACGTGATTACCTTGGGGGAACCGAGACAGGGAGTTTTATTAAATGAGACAATCTCGCTAAAAGGAAGCCTTACATTAGACGTTGGGCCTTAAATAATATTAGTGTCAAGAACTGACAAATATTCTACACCCAGCATCGAGGAGCAAACTGCCTTGGAGTGCATAGCTATAGTGGGGGCCATGGACTCCAGTGACCAGAGCCATGGTGGATGGAGCAGCTCCCTGGCCCAGTGGCCACCAGACAAAGCAGTCCAGGTCCAGCTTCTCTCTCAGGCCAGCAGGCACCTCCTTCCTGGTGATGGGAAGGCAGGGGCCCTCTGCAACCCCACAGGGAGAGGGTTCTGCCTTTCCTGTCCTGGGCACAAAGACCCTGAGACTCAACAGAACCTGAATGAAGGCAAACTTGGTTCCTGAATGGGATTCCCACTCCTCTCCTTGAAATGTGCCTAGGCTGCCCTGTGAGCTTGGGCATGTTACTGAATCTCTTCGGATGTCAGTTTTCTCAATGGGTTAATGATTTAGGCCTCATAGGCTTGTTCTTGGGACAGAATGATGTCACCTGTGGGAAGCTCCTGGAGCAGTGGCTGACATATGGAAAGCACCCTGTTCATGTTCTCTTTAGCTCTGGCCTGTCCTGGCCCTTCTTCCTCATGAATCATGCACACACACACACACCCCTCCCCCCTCCCCCCTCCCCCCCCATTTCAGAAAGGACAGCAGGCTGCTGGAGGCACGCTTCCCCATAGTGGGAAGAGAGCGCTGCATGGGAGACATTATCCCATTCAGATGACAGAGCTGCGGGCTCTCAGAGGTCACCCATCCTGCCCCTTCTGCTACAGCAGGGGCAACCAAGGCTCCAAATGAGAGCCTCAAATGGGCAGCAAACTGGCTGCTGCCCTGGGAGTTGGCTCTGTGTGTGGAAGACAGTCCAGGGTCTGTCTGGGGCACACGAGTCCCTGGAACCCTAGGCCAGTATCCTTGAGATCAAACCCTTCTTCTTCTTCTTCTTCTTCTCTCAACTGTGGGATGATTTAGAGTTAGAGGGATGATAATAATTCCCATTTTCCAAGACCTGAGTGTGCTGGGCCCCGTGCTGGATTTGAATGGAGTCAATGAGGTAATATTCTCAGTTGCAGAGGAGTAAATGGAGGCTCAGAGCGGCTAATCAACAGGTCCAAGCCACACGCCAATAAGAGGGGAAGCCAGTACTTGAGGTCCAGGTGGCCGGACTCTGGGCTGACTGGACCCAGGCAGCAGCTCCTAAGGACATGAAGCAGAGTGCTCCCCTCGGCAAGGCCGGCGGCAGGATGGCCATGTTGGACTCCATGTTTTCTCAGTTGATCTCAAAGAAGCCAATTATCCTTTCAGGGTCTCAGTTCGTTACCCCATCTTGTAAAGTGGAGATCACCCACAGGATTGCACCTACCGTGATCACTGCGAAGCCCAGAATCCTGGACTCTGGGGCTGGAGGGACCGTAGAGGTCATCTCACCAGCCCACGCCATGGCAGAGGGATCCAGCAGCCTGCTGGTCACAGAGCCAGGAGGGGCTGGAGCAGGGATTTGGCTCTCAATGGCAGGATGCGAGGGGCTGTGCAGCGCCACCTGATTTCGTTCTCCTTCCAAGAGGGCTCATGCGTGCCGCCCCAGTGCCGGCTTTGCCCACTCCTCTGTGGCTCTGTCACTTTCTCACAAGGTGTTTCTCCTGTCACTGCTGCCCCCCCTCGCTGCCCCACCCTCAGCTTACCCCAACTCAGAGAGGGAGCCGGGCAGAGCAGCAGGGCGTGGGGGATGGGAGGTAGGGGGGACAGAGGGAGCTGTGACCACAGTCTAGCTCTGATACTGATGAGGCATCTGCAAACCCCTTCCTCTCTCTGGCTCTCCGAGGCAGAAGGGACCGTGGTTTTCTCTATTAAAAACTAGACAAGTTTGCCTGTCTCCAAAGCATATCCCATGCACATCCCAGTTCCAGTGGAAGCTTCCAGGCAGTACACAAACAACAATTCATCGCCAAAGGATTTGGGGAAATGCTGGGTTAAACCATTTAGTTGTTTTCTTTTTCTAACACTTTTCTTAAACAATTAATTTAATGAAAATGAGATGCATCCTTACTGTGACAAGCGAGGAACGTAGGGTCATATAAAGCAAATGCCAATACTCAACACCCTCCGAATGCTCACTTTGCAGAGGGAGTGATGCTAAAGCCTGGGCTGTGTCTACCCATCCCTCTCCGTGCTCATGAAACACAAGTGCAAACGCATACACACAGACATAGGATGTCTGAGAGCCTTGTCCTGCTTTCTCCTGAAAGCCTTGCCGAGCTTTACATGCCTTGGGCTCTCTGTCTCCTCAGCCAGCTCTGCTGCACAGCTCTCCCGATTACCCGGCCCTCTTCACCCCCACAGAGCGTCTTGGGGCGAGCCTCCAGGCGAAGCTGGGCTAGATGACCTAATACTGGGCTTTAGTGACTCATAGGTCAGAGGGAGGCTCCATGTGGTGTGTGGGTGGTGGGTGCTGGCTGCTCAGAATTGGTAAGAACACTGTGAGTCAAACTGGCTGCTGCCTGGCGTTGGCTCAATCTGAGGAAGAACTGGGCCCGGGTGGGTGAATGACAGCGCTAGGGGGACCAGGGCTCTGGCGAGCCGTCCTGGCCTTTACCTCCTCCCCGAGCAGCCATGAGCAGCCACACCTGCAGGGAGCCAAGCAGGCTGGATGAAGGGGCAGCACATGTGTTAACACCTGTGCGCAAGGAGAAATGAGAGCCCGCTTGGCCCCCAGAGCCCTCTCCCAACCCAGATCCTTTCAGTTTTAGGTTAGATGGACGCGTTGTCCAGCTCCTCTACTCAGACCCTGCCCATGCACTGTGGATTTATCATCTACTTGCCATCTGCACCCTGAGGCACAGGGGTTCAGGGACATACCTGGGGTGCCATAGGTTGTTGAGGGTAGAGCCGGCCTAGGTCCTGGAGCTTTGGATGCTGTGCAGCCCCCCTCCTCTAGGTGATGTCAGGTGGGCCAGCACACTTTCTGGAGAGCCAGACGTAGGTGTCTGAAGATGCTGGTTCAAGTCCTGGCTCCACCACCCAAAGTGCTGTCAGAGCATAAGACAGCTCCTAACTGCTAGTCCCGGTCTCCACTTCTAACTAAGCTGGTATGCTCTGGTCCGGGCCTTGTCTGAGTCGCCAGCTCCAGTGAAAAGGAGCCTGGCCTGCTCCTTAGAGCTGCATGCAGATGTCCGAGCATGTGCAGTGCTGCGTAGGAATGGAGGGGGTCCTCTTGCAGCTCTAACACTCTGTCATGGCTCATTTCTGAGGTCTCACTGGGTGCAGAGTTCTGTGCTGGGAATGGGAGGGGTGGAGCATGTAGGACAGTGAATTTGTATCTTATGGGAGCATCCAGTCTGGCTGAGAATCAAGGTGCAGCCACAGGACACGCACGGAGATGTCCACAATCCAGGCGAATGTGAGAGGAGGCCAGAGCCCTGAGGCTCTGAGAGGGAGCACATCTGTACTGACTGGTAAGGGAGGGCTCCATGGAGGTGTCGGGCCTGAAGGGGTGGGCAGGATGGTATTCTTGGTGAGGGGCACAGCTCACAAAGGCATGAAGGTAGGAATGGCAGAGTGTTAGGAGCCAGCCTGAATGGCTTTGATGGGAAGGTGGCTTGGTGAGCTACCGAGGATCTCAGTAAGGGCCTGCAGGGGTGACTTGTCCTCCACCATTGGCACAGCTCTGATGGCGGACCCCAGCAGCGGCAGCCAGCCACCCACCTCCACTCTGGGCAAAGAACCTGGCCTCTGGTCCCACGACAGACTCCCACGGGCCAGAGATGGCTGAGGGATAAACATCTCTAATCGTTAATTAACGTTCGTGGTGTGATTTTATGGCTTTCCAGATAAATGCTCTCCGAGGGAGTGTCAGCATTACGGACTTCCAGCTTAATGATCTGGAGGGATGATTTAAGGGGTGGGGTCCCAGGCGGCTGGAGGATAGGAGCAAAAGTACTGAGAGGAGAGTAGGTCCCTAGGAGTAAGGCCCAGGGTTCCTGCCTGGGCAGGGGCAGGGCTGGCCTGGGCAGGCATGCATGCCAGGTTGGTGGAGCTGCCTGCCCCTCCTGTGGCTCTCTGCTGCTTCTGTTACTCTCTGAAGCTGTCCGCTTGATTGCTGCTCCCTTGACCAGCAGGCATTTGGGGGACTTTTTGGTGGGAGATCCTGCCAATCCTTCCTGTCTGTCTGCTCCCTTAGCCCTGCATGTCTGATAGCCTCTTACCTCTCAGGTTTTATTCCAGTCCAGTTGCTCACTAGGGGTGTGCTCTTCCTTCTCAGACTCACCCCACCTGCTCACCGACCCGCCTGTCAGCTCACCTCCACCAAAATCCCCCAGTCTTCCCCAAACCAGATGTATTTCTGAGTCTTCTAACGCCACACTCTGGCTGGGAGCCCTGGGACCCGGGCCTGAAGGCACACCTCGGATCCCGCCCAGAGCCTGGCCTGTAGGGGGTACATGCAGGAGCCTTCCTGGTGTTTACTGCATTCGGCTTCCTTTTAGGGAGAAGGGCTGCCCTGGGGCAGAAAGGCCCCTCACTGGGCGCTGCTATGTGCCATGTGCTGGGCACTGGGTGAGGCCCTTTCATGCCTCGGCACAGGGTCAAGGTCGGATTCTGGAGCCAGACTGCCTGGGCTCAACTCTGCTACTTCAAGCTTGGTGACTTAGGCAAGTAGCCCACCCTCTCTGTTCTTGGTTTCATCATTGTAAATGGAGACCCAGTAGTACCTACCTGAGAGGTTATTGTGAGGACCCAGTGAGTTAATACGTGGAAAGTTCTGGTTCCTGTTTCAGCACACTGACTGTGATGCTAGCTTGCTGTTATTAATGCATTTTGTTGAAACCTTACAAGCCCCGAGTGATGGGCACGCATGGCATGGCAAGAGGCAGAGAAGTGGAGTGGCCGAGAGTTTAGACACAACCTGACTGCCTCTGTTTGATTCCTGGTGTGCCATTCGCAATGGGAAGAGGTATTTAATTCTTCAGGCCCGAGTTTCCTCGTCTGTAAAATGCTGATAACAATACCAGTAGCTGCCTCCTGGCATGAGCGCTCTGATGAACTGAGTTAACACCTGGATGATAGGTGGCACGTAACAGGCTCTCCATAAAAGGGATTGTCCCATATATTTGACAGGGGGGGAAGCAGACCTGGTGGGAGGGAAGACCTGACCTAAACAGGTCATTCAAACTCGGCTCCATGAGAGCCCAAACCCAAGCCCATATTCTTCTCATGCTCCCCCTCCCTCCCATGGACAAGGGTCAAGTTCAGGCCTTTTTGGGGCCTGGAGCCTCTCTTCTGGCACTTGTCACCTGCTCCCTCCTGCCGGCACAACTCCCTAGCCAATTGAAACTTGGTGAATTGACATCTCCAAGAGCATCCTTTATCCAGGAAGCAGGGCCAGCCAAGGCCACGCCACCAACCCTGACAGGTATGGCAGGTCCCTGGCCATTCAATCCCCTTTGTGACCAAGGCCACCATTTTCTCTCTCTTAGATGTCCTCTCTTGAAGCCTGGTGCATCCACTCAGCACCTGGTCAGGGCACTGGCACCTCTCCCTTTGTCTGGTTTCCTTCTGCTCTTGCCTGGCCACCTCGTCAAGTCAATGTCTGTCTCTGCTGTCGCCCTGCCCGCCTGGGAGTGCTGACCCGGCGAGCAGTGTCTGTGCTCAGTGCCGCAGACGCCACACCTCCGGGATAAGGGCCAGCGCACACCCTTGAACGGGAAGTGTGTCATCCTACATTTTCACTCGGAGGCTGGGCGGGCAAGGCCACCTCTCGGACTCAGAGTGGGCACTCAGCGAGCAGACGGCGGGGGCGACCCCAGCAGGCCCTGGAGGAGAAAGATTTGATTCCCTTTCGGTCTGGGCACAAGGGTGTTGGCATAACAGAGGTTCCTGCTGCTGCCCTTGGAGACAGGAGGTGTGTGATGTCACCCACATGGTCTAGCGCAGTGGTCGGCAAACTGCAGCTCGCGAGCCACATGCAGCTCTTTGGCCCCTTGAGTGTGGCTCTTCCACAAAATACCACGGCCTGGACGAGTCTATTTTGAAGAAGTGGCATTAGAAGAAGTTTAAGTTTAAAAAATTTGGCTTTCAAAAGAAATTTCAGTCGTTGTACTGTTGATATTTGGCTCTGTTGACTAATGAGTTTGCCGACGACTGGTCTAGCGGGTATCATGAATAGTATGTAAGAGCAAGGCTTTTGGGGCAAGGCCAAGCTTTGCACTCCATTGGCTATAGCCCTGGCTAATAACAATTCAGTGCGTTTCATCCCATACAGGTGCTTTTACAATGTGCTCATTATTCTTTGACACCCCTTTCTCTAAAAGTTCCCCTTAATTCCCCTCTCCTTGAATGTGGGCCAGACTCAGTGACTATTCGCCTTCACCCAGGCCAGGGAGGGACCCTGGGCACTATAGAAACATCAACAGCAATCCTTGTTACAACCCCGAACACCTACTACAGGGCAAGTACCAGGCTAAGCAGTTTCCTTTAAGCCACTCATTTGCTCCTCATACCCACCGGTGGGTAGCTTCTATTGTTACCATCCCCTTTCTCAAAGATGAGGAAACTGAGGCACAGGAAGGTTGAGCGAGTCCCTCACAGTATCAGCGAGTAAGTCGCAAAGCCAGGTCTGAGCACTTGTGGCCCGGCCCCAGCCTCCTTCTTAGCCACTATGTTGCCCTGCCCCAAGGATGCAACCACAGGAGAGCCCTGGACCAGCTGGCTGGAGAGCAGGGTATGAGTCCCGGCCAGGCCCCAGCCCAGACCCCCCCAGTCTAGGTGGGTGAAAAGGGTGTGGTGTTCCCCACAGGTGACCCATGAATGAGAAGGGACTTGGGGACTTCTGTAGTGTGCCCAAGGGTCCGGTGGAAGGCAGGAGGAGGAGCCTCTGAGAGGTGAGAGGTCAGCCTCCTTCTTGGAAGAGGCAGGGAGAGGATGGGACTCAGAGTCAGGCAGGGTTATGGGGGTCATCAGGGAACTGTGGGTGCAGGGGCTCTGGAAGCTGGCCTGGGAATTGCTGGCTGGACTGTGCACACTGTGGGAATCTTTAACACAATGCCAGGAACACGGTTGGAGCAGGACGGTGTGGTTTACATGCAGTTTTCCCAGCTATCTCAGGGAGTCCTCACCTCACCCTGGGTGTGCCAGCTGAGTGACACCCTGCCACACACTTACGTCCCCCAGACCAGCTCCCGGGGCCCACTGGATTCTTCCTGTCACCCAAGTTCCCTCATCTCATCAGCCACTGGGAGGTTCTGCCTCCCAGTGCCCCTCACTCCTGCCTGCTTCCTATCCACACTGCTGCCCCCTCCCCTGCTGCCTGCACCCCCTCTGGCTGCTGGGTCACTGCCAGTGTCTTATGGCTGCTCCTCTGCTACCCACTGCTCTTCCCTCTGGTTGCTTCTCCACCTTTCAGACCAAGGGATCTTCCTAAGGCACAATGGAGCTGATCCTCCTTCCTGGCTTCCAGTTCCTCTGTGGCTTCCGTGGACCTCATGATCAAGTACAAATCCCCGAGCATGTCTAGTGAAGCCTTTGTGCCTCTGGCCACCCTCCTCATGTCATTGAACTACAAAGTGCCTCTGTCAGGGGCCATGGTGGGAATCAGAGAAGGCTTCCTGGAGGAAGCAACAAGTAGGCTCGGGACTAAAGGATGATTGAGAATCCATGTCATAGGCCTCACAGGAAAGGTGCTCTGGGATAATAGCACCCAGGATCTTCTCTGAGGTGCCCCCCACACCCTCCATCCCCCTGTGCTTCGGAATTTCTGAAAGGAAGCAGAACTGTGGGGGTGTTCCACGGGTCATGCAGTGTGGACATTCTGGGAGATAGTGCTGGCCAGCAGGCTGGCATCCACACAGGAAAGGGGATCCAGGAGTGGCTTTGCTGATTCCAGATAAGCAGCCCCTGAAGCCCCAGAGAGGAAGCCCACATGCGCAGGAGCCCCATATGCACGGGTGGTAGCGGTGTTTGTAATGTGCGGAAACTGGCACACACAGACAGGAGTTAGAATGGCCACTGGAGAGCTGGCTCTCAGGGAGCGAAAGGGCATCCTGCAGGGTGGGGAAGGGACCATGATTCTCTCCTCAGGGGCCCAGTGAGGTCCCCGATGAATTTATGGGTGAATGAGGAGGGGTCTGCATCTATTGTAAAACCACCTGCAAAGGCAAGGCTGGCATGGGATACACCATGCCTGGGAAGCTGGGGCACCTAAGTTTAGCATTGGTTCAGAGAACAGGTCTGACGCAACACAATGATTTGTGATGAATCAGACCCTCTGCATGGGAAGTTGCCTTAAACCCAGCCCTTGACTCCAGGATGCCAGGGCCCCAGGAAAGAACCAGACTTGGCATCAATGAAGAGGTCTCTGTGGCAACCTTCCAGTTGTCAGTTGTAACCAGTAAGTGATGCTGAGCCACTGCATCCTCCTTCATGGCTTCCAGTTCCTCTGTGGCTTCCATGGACCTCAAGATCCACGAAAGAGGATCTCAGTCTTTCCATCTGTGAAATGGGAATCTTATTAATAACCTTCTTGCCAAAACTGGTTTGGCTCAGTGGATAGAGCGTCGGCCTGCGGACTGAAGGGTCCCAGGTTCGATTCTGGTCAAGGGCATGTACCTTGGTTGCGGGCACATCCCCAGTGGGAGGTGTGCAGGAGGCAACTGATCGATGTTTCTCTCTCATCGATGTTTCTAACTCTATCCCTCTCCCTTCCTCTCTGTAAAATATCAATAAAATATATTTTAAAAAAAATAACCTTCTGCCTCCTAAGACAGTTGGAGGATCCAATAGGATAATGGCGATACATTTCCACAGGCATCAGAGAGCTGTGGGTGCGGGGACGGCAGGAGTGCTGTGCCCCCTCACACAGCTCTTGGTCTGCGAGGAGTCAGCTTAGTAGCCAGACTAGAGAATGCACGTACAGGTGCTGTGGCAGGCAGGGCAGGGCTGTGGTAGCACACGGCGCACCTCGGCCAGAGGAGGCTCTGAGCTGAGACCTGGCAGACAGCAGGGAGATGCTGGTGGAAGGACGGGTGCTAGGGTGGAGGTCACGGAGGGGAAGGAAGCACTCAATGGCTCTGGCATCTTTCAGCCAGGCCTGCCGGAAGTCTGGTAGGAGCAGGTGAGAGTCAGAGCTTGACCAGCACATGTGTCGGTGCATGGTGGAGAGGAAGGGGCTCCGGCCTGGAGGGCGGGGCTGTGCCCTGATTCGTAAACCAGACGTTATAATGAATCTTAGGAGAAATCCCTGAAATTAGCTTCACTATCAAAGAGTGCAAAGATGGAGGCCCCATCCAATTCTCCAATCTTGTTCATGCAAACACCCAATGGAACAAGGATGGCTGGGACCTGCCACCTCCTCTGAGAAGCCTTCCTGGAGTTCCTCTGGGCTAAGTGAGTTAAGACCTCCTGGGAACACCCATGACTCCCCACCTGGTCCCACCGTGGGCGCATTTGCACGCCCTCACCCAGGTTAGCTAAGGGACACCGGGAGCCCTCCTGCCTGCCTGCCCTTCCTGGGGCAGGGCTGCCAGTGGCTCTCGCTCAGCACTGTTATCCTGAATGATTGTGGCAGCGGTTTGTCTGTGGTAGCCGGGTGACAAGTTCTAGTGCCTTCAGAGACCAGGCTCCCCGAAGAAGCACTTCCACACACATTAGCCCACTCTGGGAAGACGAGAATTTCCACATGCAGCTATCAGCTAATGGAGACCCTCATTACTTGTCACGGCATTAATTTGAGGAGATAGTCGTGGTGCACATTAGGAGGCTATTTTAGTGCCGCACGAATTAGACACCTTTATTAGCCATCGGAGGTCAGGGAGGTAATGAAGTATGGGAGGTAGAAGGAAGAAGTCACGCTTCACCTTGAGTCTAGAAATTTCCCCCATGTTCCTACCGTATCAGCTCATCTGTCAGGCACTGCCCACGGCCTGATCCAGTGTCAGGCACTCAGAACGGGGCCTGGTGCGGGGGGGTGGGGGGGGCAGGCAGACAGAAGGAGGGTCTGCATGGATGATCTGATCCAGGTGCGCACTGGAGCCTGACTGGTGTGCACACACATGTAGGCATGTGTGTACAGGTGCATGTGTGTGCATGTCTGTGTGTGTGCAAGCTCATCTGCACGTGCACACCTGTGTGTGAAAAGTAAGTAGGTTTCCGTGCACAGGTACACATGCAAAGAAGTTTCTAATCGAGCTGCAGGATGACAGAATGGGCTCCCTGTGGAGTGGTGAGCTCTGTCATTTGAAGTGCCCACTGAGGCCCCGGCAGCCGGCCCTTTGGAGGGGCTCTTGGAAGGAAGACAGACCCTGCGGAGGTGCGGGATGGACCTGGGATCTGGACCTCTGCATGGGATGGGGAGACCCGGCTGCTGCTTGAGACTCTAGCATTGCCCAGTGACTGGGTGAATCCTTTGTCCCCTCTGGGCGTCGGCCCCCTGCCAGGGGAGCTTAGAGCAGAGGCCTTCCACTGCTGCCCAGGAAACCTGGCCATGCTGCTCAGGGCCTCCCCCAGCCCTGGGCCCTGCTCCCCTGGGCAGGGCAATCAGACCTGCTCTGGGGTCTCTGCCCCTCTCCCTGGGGTGTCCACTTAGCTGGACATGCTTCAGGAGTGCCCTTTGAGGCACCCCGTTCCTCCCAGGCTGCCACTGTCTGGTCTCCTGGTGGCTCTTAGGAGGCACTGGAGCTGTGAGGGTCACAGCTTCCCTGATAAACACGAAGGTGTTGGGGAGTCACTTCCCCCTCACAGCACTCAGGTGTCTGTGGCTCAGGGGACGGTGAAGGGAGGCAGGTGTGCTCCCATGGTGCACGCAGTGACCTGGAGAACGCCTGGGAGTGCCTGCCGGCCTCCCAGGCTGCTCCCACCTGGTCACCTGCTTCTAACAGGCACAGCACTTCCCAGTCCAGCAAGGACTGTCTCCTCCCCTTGCTCAGGAAGCTCCTGTTCCTGGCAGCAGCTCTGCTCCTTGGACAGATGAAGAGAGGGTGGGCCCCACGTAGGGCAGGCAGCGAGCATGGGACTGAGCTAGGTTGGTCTGTAGCCCCTGTGCCCCACAGGGAGACTGCACCCCACATCTCCTCTCTGCTTCTACAGCCTCTGCAAGGCACATGCTGAGGGACTGAGAGCCTGAGGGCAGCGAGGGGGGGGGGGAGTGTGGTCTTTTTGGACGGCTTCCCAGTCATCCCTGTACACCTGGGCAGGGTCGACTGGGTGGCCTTTGGGCAGGTCAGAAGGACAGGAGAAGGCCCAGCAGTTTTCTGGAGCTCAGTAGGCATGTCACATCTGGTGGGTCTTGCTCCTGTCCCTTCCCCTTAAAACCGAGTGAACTGGAATAGGCTTGGGTCTTCTTTGACAGGGACGAAAGTGGGAACCAGTTTGCTGGGAGAATTCTGGCATGCTACCCCCCGCTTCCCCCATCACCTTGAGCCCTGCTGTTCCCTTTCTGTCTGGGTCCTATGGCAAGCTCAGATGGCCCCATATTGGTCTGAGAGGGACTGAGGCAGGAGGAGCACAGAGCCAGGGCGGTGAGTAAGTAGGGGGAACCAGAGCCCCCAGGCCCACCCTGTCTGAATTTCTACAGCCATTGAGTGGCCCAGCAAGGGCACGAGGCACTTCAGCCTTGGGCTCCAGGTCACATGTCCCTGTTTTGACGAGGGGCCTTCTGCTTCATCACTTTCTCTGCTCAGCCTCTGATGGGTGCCTAACACAGTGGTGGCTGTTTACAGAATAAACAAATAAATTCATCAGTGGGTGAGGGTCTCGGGGACCTGGCAGAGTCAGGGGCGTTATTCTTGGCTGGGAACTTAGACTTCTTTCCAACCCTCATCTTGCTGATGAGGAAACTGAGGCCTGGAAGCAGAAGTCCCGGGGAGGCAGAGGACTCAGTGGGCTGGAGTCAGGCAGGCGGGTAAGGCCCAGAGCTGGGAGCTCTGTGGGGGCACAGCCTGGGCTCAGGGTGGAGGAGGAGATGCTGAGCAGCAGGTAGCTGGGCCGAGTGGTGGGAGGCCAAGGGAGGGGGGAGGGGTTGGAAAGGCATCTAGGCTGAGAAGAGAGAACATATGGTGGCCCTGATGTTAGGGCGTGCAGTCACATTTGGGACACATGGAAAGTTTATTAGGGTCTGGAGCTGACTGGGCTACAGAGTGAGGGGCAGCAGAGTCAGGATTAGAACCCTGCCCAGCCAGTGTTTCTCCACCACCGCCCAATCCAAGTCTAAAAGCCTGGGCAGCCAGAGGAGGATGTGTCCAGATGCCATTCTGCTGGCCTGTCTGCATACTGCACGAGGGAATGGATGGATGTCAAGGCTTCCCCAGGCCTTGGGACCCACCGAGGAGGAGACCTGGGCCCCTGGACACAGCACCCGGGGTTGCAGATGGCCTCTGCCCACAGGCCTCCCTAGACACCCTTTGTCCCATGCCTTTGTTTGGGCTTTGTTTTCTCGGAGTGGCAGGGCTGAGGGGAGGAGGGAGGCACGGGAGCAAATTTGGGCCATTGATTGGCATTTATATCCTGCTTAAAGGAACCAGGCTGGCTGCTGCTGGGGGTGGGGCGAAGGGGCTGCTCTTTAGCATCTGAAGTTTGCAGATAATTGGAGGAAAATAACTCCAATAATGAAATCACTGCTGGATCGCATTCTGATACGTGACAAATCAATTCATTTATGATACCTTCTTTGTCACACTGAGCCATTCTGGCGCTCAGTGGAAACCTCTTAAATTAATAAAACTGTTAAATCCATAAAATCCTTCGTTCCGAGTAGCACATCACAGCCCAAGTTTGAATCATTAAAGGAATAAAACTGATAAATGTGAACGGGGGAGTGTCTGTGTCTGCAAAGGGGCCGGCTTTTAAGACAGATACAATGTAACAGTCATAAGATGCATCCCCACTAAGTAAAGCAAGGGGAGGGGAGGCGGGGCGGGGGTGGGGGTAGCCTCTGCATATCCCAGTGCAAGAAGGCTGATGGATGCTGGCCTAGCAGCATGGGGCAGGCTGCTTTAGTGGTGATTTGTGGGGCTGTAGCCTTTTGAATAAAATATGATTTAATAGCAAAGAGAAAAAGATAAAGCCTTTATTGGACCCAGTCGAACCTGACTTAGCTCAACAAGGATTTTCCAAAATAGCTGCACTTGTCTGAAAGGGGAGGGACAGCACAGGCTGTCAGACCACACACTGACAGGAGGTGGGAGGCTTGGTGGACCAGCCTCCCCCCCTCCCCCGATCTCCCTCTTCCCCTTCCCCCTTCCCCGCCCCCCCCCCCCCCCCCCTCCGCTAGGGCTGGGTAGTTTCCCAGCTTGACTGCTTGCTGGCTGTGTGAACTTGGGCAGGCTCCTGTACTTTTCTGACCTTGGATTTCCTCACCTGTCAATGGGGTGGAGATGTTGATCTCATGGGCAGGAGTGCATGAGAAAGAGCTTTGCATCAAGTGCAAGGGAGGGTCAGTTAAGGATCATTCTTGAACGTGGCTCCAGCAGGTAAAGGTGACTACAACTCTTGCCTCACACGGTTGGGTTTTTGGGTGTATTGCACGTGGGTCAAAGAACCCCATTCTGACAGAGTGTACTGTCAAGTTCTGTGCACATGAACTACATCATATGTGATACTGTGGATTCCATCTGGGCATTGCTCATCGGATTCATAGACCCAGGAGAGAGCCCATGTGACTGCTTCAGGCTGGGTGAGCTCAGGAGGAAGCAGCAGGGAGCAGACACAGAAAACAGCCAGTGAGGGCTACTCCTCTCCCATGTTGGTCCTGGGTGGAAGGGACAAAAGTATGTTCAGGGGCCCTCTGTGACAGGCATCGGGTGAGGGTGGGCAGGTGGGAGCCACAGCCAGTCAATGAGACCCTGTTAGCCCTTGAGGTCTTACATGACCTCCTCTCTTATTCATTTGCCTTTTATTCCAGTGAGACTAGAAGGTCCCCAAAGCCAGAGTCTGGGCCTCCTCCTTCCTTCGCCTCCTCCAGGCTCTTGCCTCACAAGGCACTTGGAATGGGTGTGTCCAGCCCACGTTCCAGAGCCTAGGGGCTCACCTACTGTGGCCACTTTCAAACTTTAGTTACCCAACATAAGAAAAGCTCTTACATTGCACCCCACTATGCATGTTATACATTCATGAAAATTTAGAAAATGATACTTAACTTAATGCATGTTTGAGATTCTATTCTATTCTATTCTATTCTATTCTATTCTATTCTATTCTATTCATTCTGTTCAATCCCATCCCATCCCATTGTTTTCTCAGTTTGAAAAACTGTTTCTTAGTCCACTAAATTAGTTTCACTATCCACTAATGGGTGTGACCAGCAATTCTGATCTGGTCCACCGCCCCAGTTTTCTAACCAGGGATGTGTTAAAGGCCACACAGGACTGACCAGTCCCACCCCCAGGCTGGGAGGGTCCAAGGCCACAACGTCCCAGGCCATCTGCCCTTACAGACACTCCTCTCTGGCTCAACCTGTGCAGGACACAGAGACTCCACAGGGGAACGCAGTGGGAAGCTGTCACAGAGTCCTCGGCCCACCTTCTTGAAAAGACAGTGGAGATGACAAGGGAGTTCACCTGCCCTTCCCCCACTCCCCCAGAGGATCAAAGGGGTCTGGGGGCAGGGGAGCCCGTGCCCCTGGCATAATGAGCCACGTGGGCCCAGGAGCCTGACAAGCCTTCACTCCCCGCAAACGTCAGGAGTTTCTGACAGCCAGCAACATGAGTGCTAATTGCCAGCCAGGGCGAGGGTGGCAGCCCCGCAATCCATATCAATTATGGGCATTGGCCGTGGCTGCCACACAAAAAGGTTCCTCGGAGGCTGTCAGACCCCAGGGTCATTACTTGGATGCTGTGCCTGCTGGAGGCTGAACAGGGACAATGGCCACCTGGCACCCCCAACTGCCTTGGTGGCCTGGCCCTGGGCACAGTGGGCTTGCTGGGCAGGGCCTGACAGGTGTAGGGCACACACTCGCCTGCCTGGCCCACCCTGATGTTTCATCACTGTGCTCACCACCTGGACTGATGGACTGCCGTCAGTCACTGCCATCACCTCTCTTAGGGAGGGAAAGCTTCAGGTTGGGTTTTTTGTTTAATCAAATGGTTTTTTCCTAGTGGGGAAACTGAAATGGCTCCCCAAAGCATCATGATTGGTGGCCTTCAAACCAAGAACTGCTGAGGGGAACTGGGAGGCTCAGTGGGTGACATTTGGGGCCTTCATCCTGGGCAAAATATCTTTTTCAAATCATTCTTTCGGTGACAACAGTAATTCTCAAACTTTAGCATGCATCAGGGTTACCTGGAGGCCCGTTAACCTGAGCTGGGGGTCCCAGGTGTCCGAGTTTCAGTTCAGTGGGTAGGGGGCGGGTCCACACCTGCATTTCTGACAAGTTCCCAGTTAGGCTGATGATGCAGGTTCAAGGGCCACTCATTGAGACCCCTCATCCAAGAAAGTGCTTCTCAGTGTTTGTGTGTGCACCGCATACATCTGGGGGCCTTTGTCAAAATACACATCCTGGGTCATCAGCCTAAGCCCAGAATCCGAATGTTCAGACCATCGCTGGGGCTGGGGCATAAGATGCACCATGGGTTCCTGGCCCCAGGTTGCGGGGGATGTCATATTCCACTTTAGGGCAGGAAGAGCTTTTTGAACATTTGGAGATGCTCAGACAGGCAAGGACTGCCTGGAAAAGCAGTAAGTCTCTGGGGCTAGTGGGGTCCAAGCTTGATTTGGGCTACCAGCCCTAGGCTGTGCCAGGAGGGACCCAGATGAGGTAGAAGTTGGATGGGGGTCTCCAAGGGTTTTCCTCCCTCACCAGACACCTGCAAGCTGGGGGTTTGGGGTCTAGAATTTGGGTGGGACTTGGGGTCAGAAGCCTCTCTTCCATGTCCCAGGATGCCTCATGGCTCAGTGGTTAATTTTCCACCACATTTACTTCGTGACTAGCCAGTTCTCCACGCATCATCTCACCCCTCCCGAGGGATCCCGTCACCACCCCCACCTCCCCATGAGAAGCAGACAGCTGTTACCACACTGGCAAGCGAGGAAACCGAGGCCTGGGAAATTAAATGACCTGTTGAGGGGCTCACACACCTCTTCAGGGACTCCTGGGAGTGGGCACCTGGCCACACAGCACGGGGGTACAGGTACTGGGCAGCACGCAGGGCCAGCAGGCCCCACAGCTGAGTAGGCAATGGCTCGGGTCTGCTGGTAAAGAGGCCTCGGAGTTGTCTAGGACCCTGGGCTCTGGTGGGTTTAGGGCTCAGGCCGGATTAAGGGGCTCTCTGGGCTGAAGTCAGTCTGTTTCCTCAGGTCTGACTGCTCTCCAGAGTCTGAGTCCAGGGCTCTCTCTGCCTCTCCACAGCCAGCCTTACCCCAGGCCTGCTGCTGCCCCACCATACACTGGCATCTTGCTGTGGCTTTTTTAGAAAAACCAGCTGTACTGAGGTGTAAATTACCTACTATAAAAGTCATTCATTGGAAATGCACAGTAAGCTGAGTTGTAGTAAACGTATAGGGTGAATGTGCAGGCATCACCACAATCCAGTTTGAGAAGATTTCCATCACTCCCCAAATATCCCTCATGCCTGTTTTCAATCAATCCCTGCTCCCGCTCTTGGCCCCAGGAAACTGCTGATCTACTTTCTTTCTCTATAGTTTTGTCTTTTCTAGAAATTTCATGCAAATGGAATCATGCAATATCATGATTTGGGCCCAGCTTCTGGAATTTAGCATCATGTTTTCAGGAAACTCCACGTCGTGTCAGGTGTCAGCACTTCCTTCTTTTTATTGTCGAGTGGTGTTCTCCTGTATGGCTTCCCCACCTTTTATTTATCTGCTCACCAGGTCGTGACAATAGGGCTGCTTCCAAGTTTGGGCAATTTCAAATAATACTGCCTTGAACATTTGCAAATAAGTCTTCCTGTGGATATATATTTTTATTTCTCTGGGGTGGATACCTAGGAGTCACATGCTAAGTGCATGCTTAACTTTTTAAGAAACTGCCAAACAGTTTTCCAAAGTGACTGTACCATTTTATAGCCTCAGCAGCAATGCATAAAGTTTTCAGTTTCTCTACTTCCTCTCCAACACTTGTTATTGTCTATCATTTTTATTGGAGCCATTCAACTGGATATATAGGAGTGTCTCTAATTTGCATTTCCCTAATGACTAATGGTACTGAGTTTCTTCCCATAGGCCAATTAGTCACCCATATATCTTTGGTTTAGTGTGTATTCAAGTCTTTTTCTTTTAATTGGGTTGTTTGTTTTATTATTGTTATAAAAGTTCTTTATATATTCTCAAGACAAATCCTTTATCAAATATATGATTTATAAGCATTCTTCTCCCAGCGTGTGGCTTATCGTCTCATTTTCTTAATAGTCTTTTGAAGTGCAAAAGTTTTAAATTTAAATAAAGTCCAATTTATCAATCTTTTTCTATTACGGATCATGTATTGATATAATATCTAAGAAATCTTTGCTTAATCCAAAGTCTCATAGATTTTCCCTTGTTTTCTTTTTTCTAGGAGTTATAGTTTTAGCTTTTATATTTAGATCTACTACCTATTTTGAGTTAATTTTGTATATGGTGTAAGGTAAGAATCTAATTTTCTTAAAATATGAATATACCCAATTGTCCCAGTATTATTTGCTGAGAAGATTCCCCTTTCCTCATTAAATTGTCTTGGCACTTTGTTGCAAATCAATTGATCATGCACATGTGGTTATATTTCTGGATTTTCTATTCTGTTGCATTCATCGATCTGTCTAAATGTTTGTTTGTATACTAATACAACGCTGTCCTGATTACTGTGGCTTCATAGTAGAATTTGAAATTTAGTAGTGCAAGTCTTCCAACTTGGTTCTTGTTTTATAAAATTGTTTTGACTATTCTAGGTTATTTTCTTGCCATATATATTTTAGGATCAGTTCATCAATTTCTGGGGGGAAAAAAAAAGCCTGTTGAGATTTTGATAAAAATTTGAGAGGAATTTAATGGCAATTTGAGGCAACTTGCCATCTTAACGATTTCGAGTCTTTCCATTCATGGACATTTAGTTAGATATCCTTTTGTTTAGGTCTTATTTAATTTAATTTCTTTTAACAGTATTTTATAGTTTTCCATATATAATAATTTTATTTCTTTTGTTAAACTTATTCCTAGATACTTTATTCTTTTTGTTGCTATTTAGACTGAATGGTTTTCTTAACTTCACTTTTAGGTTGTCCATTGGTAGTAGAAGAAATACAATTGATTTTTGGATATCCATTTATATGTGGTGGTGGTTTAAACCAAAATGTCTTGATATTCCTCCCACTGAGAGATGGGGTGTATGTTCCTTCCTTTGAGTCTGGCTCTGGAAGTTCCTGACCAATAAACTGGCAGAAGTAATGCTGTGCCAATTTCCAGGCCTTTAGAAACAAGCAGCTACTGTTTCCTGTTTCTTGGGATACTTGCTCCTGGAGCCCAGCCACCATGCTGTGAGGAAGTCCAAGCAGCCCGTGGAGGGCCCGTGTGGGGGTCTGTGCAGAGATCGACTTGCCAGCCATGGGTTCCAGAATCCAGAAGCGGATCCTCCAGCCTCTCGGTGTGGCTTTGGCTGGTGGTAGGCCTTGCCTTAAATGCAGGTTTGTGAGCAAAATAAATGGCTACTGTTGGTTTGAGCCACTGGGTTTTGGGTTGGTTTGTTTCACAGAACCAGCTAACTGGAGTATTTGCCTTCTGAGTCTGAGAACTCAAGTGGGAAGAAAAGCTGAGGGGGAAAGGCAGTGGGAAGGAAGGGATGACCGAAAGAGGAAGAGACTAAATATAGGATGCTCTGGACTAGGCATGCGTCTTGATCGTTAGAGTTAGACTAACTCACAAATAGCCCTGGCACAAACACACTATGTGCCTGATCTTGGGGAGACCATTCCTTCCCCCAAGGCCTCAGTGCTCCCCAGTGGGGGCCCTTAACTCTCTCTGCCATGACCCAGAAGAAAGCCTGAGCCAGGGTGGGCCTCTGGGCTGAACCTAAAGGGGCTATACCTGTGGCCATGGACACTTAGTCACTTAAAAAGTCTGCATTGTGTGCAGTCGGGGAGGGCCTCTCTATGGAGGTGCATCTGTGAAAACCATGTGCCTGACAGAGGAGGAGGAGGAGGAGAGGGAAGATGAGGAAGAAAACCCAGGAGAGCCATCATAATTACAGTGGTACTTGGTATTGTTATGCTTTTTTTAAAAAAAATTATTTTTAATTAAACCTTTTATTTTGAGGTAATTGTAAATTTACATGCAGTTTTAAAAAATAATACAGATGTCCTCTGTACCTTTAAATGTCTCAAATGGTAACATCTTGTAAAACTGCAGCACAATATCACAACCGGGGCATTGACATTGACCTAATCAAGCTAGGCACATGCCCATCACCACAAGGTATGCTCACTGTAGAGTAGGCTTTCACTTGATAAGACGTGGAGCCCAGGGCCACCAGGTACAGCAGAGGCATGATGGCCCCCAGGCGTCCACTTGCTGAAGGACTGGCTGTGTGAGGGAGGAGGCAAGGCAGAGCTCAGCAGAGCCAGCATCCCCGGTGAGCAAGGGGCCTGGCTGCTCTGTCTCAGAGGGATGGCCCTGGCAGGAAGTGGGGTGGGACTATGCTTCTATGGGACTACCCTGGGGCAGAGGGAGGAGATGGGGTCTCTGTGGCCTAAAGGGCAGAACTGGAGGAAGCCAATTCCAAGCTCAGGACTCTGCCATGAGTGCTCATTCCTGGACGTGTGTCTGGAGGTGGACAGCCCCAGCAGGGCCCCTGTAGTAGAGCGTGGGAACCTGATGAAATCTGGCCTGGATGATTCTTAGAGCGTCCTCCCAGCCCAAGAGGCTGTTGTGGGGACAGTAATGCCAGATCAGAATTCTCCAGGCTCTGCCCCGAGGGATGCAGCTGGCTGGGCTGGGCTGCTCTGGGTGCCCCCTGCCCCCAGCCTTCCCACTTGGCATAGCCCTTCTATGTCCTGGAATGTCCCACAGAGCCCAGGACTGCAGTGCTGCCTGTCCTCCCAGGACCAATCAGTGATTGTGAGGCCCCAAGTCAGACCTGTTTGTTTGGAGTTGTCTGGAGAGCAAAGCCCCGAGTGAGAGGGGGCAAAATTGGGGGCGGGCAGGACTGACAGGTGGTAGCTTGGCTCTATCTGCATGTGCCACGGGGCAGCCTGGCCCTTCTGCCTCGGCTCCCACATGGCCTGGACACCCTTTTCTTTTCTCTTTACATGCCTGAATCTTCTATGCCCTTCAGTTCTCAGCTGAAAGGACACCTCCACAGAGAGGCCCTCCCTGATTGCCACACAATGCATCCCCTCTTTCTTCTGCCGGCTCACTCACCTCCTGCTTGGCACTCCCTGACACTCTCACAATCTGCCATTGTCTTTCCATTGATGAGTGTTTGGTTTGGTCTGCCTGTCCTGCTGGACTGTCAGCTCCGTGCAGGTGGGGCCCCTTTGGCCTTGCTCTTGGCTGTGCTCCCAGTGCCTAGAGCAGCAGGTGCCTGATGAATAAATAAACAGTAGTAGCTGCCACTTGCATGGTATTTATAGGCACAGGCCCTGTTCAAAACTACCTATCGTAACAGGACAACTCCTCCTGACAACCTATGAGGGGCTGCTATTCTCCTGATTTTACAGGTGAGGAACCAGCTCCGGAGTCTAAGTGTCCCTCGGCTGCTGAGTGGTGAGGCCGGGATTTGAACCCAGGAAGTTTTTGCACCAGAGGTGATGCTCTCAAGCCCCCAAAGGAGGGATGCCCACTTGTCTCCTCACCCTGAACTTGCTTTACGGGGTCCCGGATACCAGACCCCATTGCTTTCCCCAGATGACATATGCAAGATGCTCCCTCCTTGCCTCCCCCATTCTTCTCCTCTCCTGATTGCACGCTCTGACTCCAGGGGTCTGACAGGTCCTGCCGGCTTCTCACCTCCCAGAAGTCCTGTGCGGAGGACCTGTCATCCTCTTATGACGAAGGGGAAACTGAGGCTCTTCAGGGCAGGAGAGGGGGATGCCTTGCTTCAAGTCCAGGGCCCTTTTCTCTGCCCCTGGGCTACTTGACCTCACAGGTGGGAGAACATTTCTAAAGGCTGAGTGGGCTCCCGGATGTGGCTCTTGTTTCTTCTTTCCCACCAGCGCTAGGAGGGCAGCAGGCAAGGCTTTTATCCCCATTCCACTGATGGAAAATCAAGGCCCAGGGAAGTGAAGTCTGCCGCCTCAGTCATCTGGCTGAAGACCCAGCTTTCCTGGCTTCCAGCCCTGAGCTTCAGCCAGGGTACCCATGACACCAGGTGCAGAGGCTCCTGAGGGACCTCTGCAGGCTCACCTGCCTGAGTCCGGGTGAAAGTCAAGGAGGCTGCACACTGTAGGTGAGTGACACAGACCAGACTGCATGGCAAGTGATTTTTCAGATGCAGGCCTAGCCAGGGATGAATGAACCCACGAGTGAGTAAATGATCCCCGATGCATGCCCCACAGTAAGAGCCAGAGCAGGCGCCTGTGGGGACTCTGTAAGTGCCACCTGCCCACTGAATCTTCTAGAATCAGCCTGTATCACCTAGAAGCTTAGACTGGGGGGAATGGTCCCTGCTCTAAGGAAGAGGGACTTGGGAGGTTAGGGAAGGCTTCTGGGAGGAGGTTGCCTTGGCACTAGATACAGAAGGTAGCAGAGTGGAGCTCTTCCTGGCTGGTCCTACTGGAAGATATAAGCAGGGCCACCAGAACCCTGGATGCAGCTGGAGTCCATCACTGGGCTGCAGGGGAGGGCAGGATGGAGGGAAGGCTAGGCCCTGGGGTGGGTGGACTCTACCTGTTCCTGTACTAGGCCCAGACCACCAGGCTTAGGCCATTTCTCTGGTCTTTCCATGCCTCAGAGTCGGAGTCTCCAACATTTTCCGGTGGCCTTCCAGCACCCCATCACCCCTGGCAGTGAACTCCAAGGCCTCGCTGGTTTCAGCTTTAGTCAGATGTGGGTCCTGCTTCAGAGACTCCCAGTCTGTGAAAGCCCAACTTTGAGGGAAGGGAATTTCATTTATTGAACCCTCCCAGGGAGTTAGGCATTTACATACCCTCATTTCTTTCTCACAAGAACCCATGAAGGAGTTACTGCTTTTTTATGTTTCTTAAAGAGCTTTATTGTTTAAAGTTCACCCATTTAAAGTGTACAATTCAATGGTTTTTAGTGTATTTGCTGAGTTGTGCAAGCAGCACCATAATCTAATTGTAGGACATTTCATCATCCCCCAAGGAAGCCTGTGCCCACTGGCAGTCACCCCCCCTCCTCCCCTCCCCCACACAGTAAAGCAGGAGAGAGGGCACAGAGCTCCTATCATGCCCAACTTCCATCCTTATCCAGTCCCATCCTGATTCTCTCCTTTTTGTTGCTGCTGTAGCTAAAGAATCTTAAACCTCCTCCAAGCATAGTCCATTGACCAGCAGCAGGGGTGTCCCCTGGGGATTAGTCAGAAATGCAGAGCCTGAGGCCCTGCCCCAGGCCTACTGAATCAGTCTGCCGTCCAGCTTGGGGGCGGGGGTGGGGGGTGGGGGGCGTTGCATGTGACAGCACTGGAGCAGTTCTGGGATGAAGCAAACCCCAGACTTTGTGCGTGGCTTCTCACCTTCCTGTACTTCAACACGCATCTCTGCAACAGAACCCACTGGGCCACTGTCACAACTACTGAAATGTGGAAACAGCCAGGGCCCAGCTAGGAATGCAGGGCAGGTTTTGAACCCAGACCCAGCAGCTGCACACCTTTCTTCCCTTCAGCCTCCCTGTTCAAGGGCTTTTAGCTATGACCCAGCTTCCTGCTTTTATCAAGGGCAGCCTGGGGCCCTCGGCAGAGTGCTTTGTGGACGCCAATGTAGGCTGTGGCTTCCTCTCTCTGAATGCCTGGGTGGCAGTAGCAGTGCTGTGGACAAAGACCAGATGATGAGAGGACCACAGGCAGCCTCTCCTTCGGCACAGTGAGGAGGTGAGAGCAGAGGGAGGCGAGGCAGGGGCTGCCTGCACCCAGACCCTGCGTGTGCTGCTGACCTGCTATGTGACCTGGGACATATGGTCCCCTCTCAGAACCTCTGGCTATTCTGGGCACTAGCACCTTGGTGTTTGCTGGGAAACCCCATCCCTCCTCCCTGCTGCGCCCCGCAGGGCAGGGCGCTGTGAAGTAAGGGCATCTGCTTGCTCAGAGGCACTTGGTAAGAAATGGAAGATGGATTCTTTGAATTTGCTTTGGTGGAGCGGAGTCAGACCCAATGCCCTTGAGGCCCTGCAGGTGTCCTTGGGAAGCCCAGGGACAGTGTGAGTGTGGGCATGGCCCTTGGAGGCTGGTGGGCTGGAGTGGAGGGAGGGCTTGGAGAAGGCCCCACCCCCACATGGGCTCAGGTCGTCCAGACACCTCATCCAATGGATGGGGAAACTGAGGCAGCACAGTAAGAACTCGGGGATTTTCAGGCCTTCTCTGGCTCCAGTGATGGCGTGCTGTGTCCTGCCAAGATGAAAGGCCATGTCTGTGCTAATGGAGATGATCCCCCATCCACTGAGCTCCCCTACAGTAACAGGATGGGCAGGGTGTGTAGGCTCTGGGTCAGTGTCCCTGGGCTGAAACTCTGGTCTGGCTCTTCCCAGACATGTGACCTCAGGTGAAGTGTAGTGTAGCTTTAGTCTTAGCTGCCTCTTATGCAAATAGGGAGTGATTACCTCAGCACCCATTACAGAGCAGGGGGAGGGCTGACTCTAGGTAAGCTACCTGGCACACGGTACTTGCTCAGTGGCGGGCAGTGATTATTATTATTAATAGTAGTATTGTCCTCTTTGTGTCTTATAGGTAAAACCCTTCAATATTCAGCTCTGGTTTCCTCTCCCACCTTAACCCTCTCTGCTTTATGCTCTAGCCAGAGTATATCTTTAAATTGTTTCCTAAACTGGTTTCTTACCTCCAGACCTAAGCCCAAGCTGTTTTCTCGATCCGAAGCACTCGTGCTAATCGGTACTTTCCTTTGGGTCTGTCTCAAGGTAGGCCTCATTTCCTTGGCAACCTCCCCCAACCCAAGTTGGGATGGGGTCCCTCGGGGGGGCGGCGGGGGCTGCTTACAGACACCACAGGACTCTGCATTGGTATTGCGTGTTCACTGTCCATCTTCTCCACCAAATGGTGAATTCCATGAGCAGAGGAAAGTCCCTAGTACCCAGTGCAGTCGCTGCTCACTGGAGGTGCCCGGGGAATATTAGTGAGAGGGGAGCTGCCCGTCAGCATACAGTGAGTGTCAAATGAGTGCAGGCTAACCATACTGGGAGGGCAGGGCCTCCTGACTCCACAGTGAGCATTTGTGGGTAGTGGAGTTCAGGAACAGTTTGCTGTAGGAAGTGAGGCCTAATCATAACCTTAGAGGACGCTGCACAGGTGGAGAGAAAGGAAAGGCATTTTAACGGCTTTCCATAAATGTTTATTTATGTGCTTGACTTAGTGGAAGGTTGTCTCTAATCTCAGAAATCCCTTCACCTCTGCTGGGTGTTTGGAAAGAAAGACCCCAGGGGGAATTTATATTTGGAACAAATATACCAGGGTGGGCAAAAGTAGGGTTACAGTTGCATTGTGTTATTCTTTCCAGTTACTAGAGCTATTGTAATAATCATAACCTGCATATCTTTCCATACGAACAACTGTAAACTAAAAGCAATGGAAATTGGGGCAGGGAAGGTTGGGAAAGGTGTCAGATAGAAGGTCATACTTGAGTAGGGCAGTGAAGGATGCATAGGAGTTTACAAGGTAGGTAGAGAGGAAAGACAGTCTGTACCAAGGGAGCAGCCAATGAGGAGTCATTGTGAAGAGTGTTTAAGGAATGCTGAGAAATTCTTACTGTAGTTTGCATGCTGGGTGCCAAGATAGGTGGCGGCATATTACAAACACTTGTGAATGTCAGGCTATGGAATTTGAACATTATTCTGTAAGTTACTTATTCAGGCATTTATTGCACTAATATTTACTCAGCACTTTACTATGTATCAGGCTCTGTTTCAGGTGCTGGGTACACCTTGGTGAAAAAAAGGGGCTTGCGGAGGTTAGAGTCTACAAGGGACCCACTGAAACTGCCTGAGCAATGAGTGACATGGTCAGACTGGGATCTTGGACAAATCGAGTCTGATGGTAGCTGAAATGGAAGATGGTTCAGAAGGCGGAGCAGAGAGGCTGGTCAGAAGGAGACTGGAAAGAATACAGGTAAGAGATGCGGCTCTGAGCTAGGGCTGTGTGGAGGGGACAGAGACGGGTGATGTGTGACAGGTTAAAGACGGCTGTGCAGCCAGGCCAGCATGGCTCAGTGGTTGAGTGTCGACCTATGAACCAGGAACTCATGGCTTGATTCCTGGTCTGGCCACATGCCCAGGTTGCAGGCTTGATCCCCAGTGGGCAGTGTGCAGAAGGCAGCCAATCAATGAATCTCTCTCATCATTGATGTTTCTATCTCTCTCCCTCTCCCTTCCTGTCTGAAATCAATATCCTATCTAATAAAGAGGGAATATACTAATTGACCCTCATGCCATTGCAAAGATGGCGGTGCCCACAGCCAATAAGGAGGGGATATGCTAATTAGCTGCCCCACCCTCAAAGATGGCAGCACCCACAGCCAATAAGGAGGGAATATGCTAATTGATGGCAGCACCCACAGCCAATAAGGAGGGAATATGCTAATTGACTGCCACGCCCTCAAAGGTGGCAGTGCCCACAGACAATAAGGAAGGAATATGCTAATTGACTGCCATGCCCTCAAAGATGGCGGTGCCCACAGCCACAAGATGGCGGTGCCTAGTCCCCTCAGCCTTGCCGGGGTGCCTGCCTCCGGAGTCCCCCAGTCCCCTCAGCCCCCCAGCCACCCAGGGCCGGCCCGAGGCACAGGCAAGCATCGGATGGCGGCTGCCCAGCTGCCCAGGGCTGGCCTGAGGCACAAGCAAGCCTCGGATGGTAGCTGCCCAGCCGCCCAGGGCAGCCCGATGCTCAGGTAACCAGGGCCGGCCAAGGCTTGTGCTGCTGGCAGTGGCAGCAGCAGAGGTGTGATGGGGGCATCGCCTTCCCCTGATCACTGGGTCGCCTCCTGCCCCTGAGGGCTCCCAGACTGTGAGAGGGGACAGGCCGGGCTGAGGGACCCCCCTGCTCCAGTGCATGAATTTTCATGCACTGGGCCTCTAGTTATATATATAAAAGATAGCTGTGCATTCTCCACCCATCCTCTCATCCAGAGGTCCAGTCTGATTTCAGACTCTTGAGTAGAAGCTGGCCTTAGGGACTTGTTTGACCTACAGAATGAGGTGGAAGTGATGTGTGGGACTTCTGAGGCTGGCTCAGAAGAAACCTCATAGTTTTCCTGGGCCCCCAGGAGACTCCATGTGGAGTTTCAAGCTGCCATGGAAGAAGTCTGACTACCCGAAGGCGTCCATGCTGCCAAGGCCTCGTGCAGGCACTCTGGGCACAGACCCTGCTGAGCTCTGCCTCCCGGCCTCCCCACCAAGGCACCAGACCTACGAATGAAGCCCATGTGGCACCTCAAGCAGGTCCACCCCCCAGCTGAATGTCACCTGAGAGCCCTCCACCACATCCCCTGGGCTGGAAAGAGTCACCAGGCTGAGCCCTGCCTGAATTCTTGCCCTATACAACTGTGAGGTGCAGTAAAACAGCTTTTGTTGTAAGCCACTACATTTTGGAGTAGTTTATTACATAGCATGTAAACTGGGACAGTATGGAAGACAGAGAATCTAGGAGGCAGAGCCAGCAGGGCACAACCACTAGCTGAGGAAGAGCACTGTCATTACAGGTGGGATTGAGGGATTGAGGTGTCCAAAGTAGGGGTGCCACATCTAGCAAATAAAAATACAGGATGCCCAATTTTCTATAGCGTGTCCCACACAGTAGTGTACCATATGAACATTCATGGTTAATCTGAAATTCAAAGTCAAGGGGGCATCCTGCATTTTACCTGGCCACCCTAATCCAAGTGGGGAGAATGGCTTGGAGGTGGGGACCCAGGAAGGCATCAGCCTGAGAGGTTGTGCGGGGAGGGGCTGGGGTCAAACGTGCAGGGTCTGTGGGAGCCCTGCCAGGCTGCTGGCTGTGCAGGGTCCATGCAGGGCCCGCGACGGAACTGGTGTATGTTCTCTTGGCAGGTATCTGGGCATCAGTAGGACTTGGGGCCCCTGTTGGAACCTCAGTCTATGAGTGGTGCTGGCGACCAGGGGAGGGCAAGTCCAGGGTCCCCCTGGCCCTGACAGGGGACCTACCTGCAGCATGTGAGGAATACAGTCCAGTGAGAAGAGCTGCCCCAAGGCTGGGCAACGAGACTGCCACCCAGCATGCCCTCCGGAGGCATCGCTTTCCCCACCCATTGGCCATCCTCGCAGACTGCTGTCTGGGTAAATCCAGACCCTCCTCCATGCCTTCAGCAAAGCTGATGCAAGGAAGAAGGGGAGCTGTCTGCCTGTGTGTGTCTGGGCTCAGGCACAGAGAGCTTCTCCCCACTCCTATGGGGCCTAGTGGGATGGGGTTTCGCAGGACCAGGGATGGGAGCCTAGCCTCCCAGGGAGCCACGCCTTCCCAACCCTGGGCTGCAGGAAGCCCTTGAGAGGGGCACATTTAGGGTGCCGCTCTGGGCTCTGCCACTTCTGCCCTTTCTCTCTTCCCAGGTTCCTTGTGGGACCCAAGACCCTCACAACATGGTCTTAAGGTGTCATCTGGGGAGGCAGCAGCCCCTCCTGGGCCTGTCCCCATACAAGGCTGCAGCTGAGCTGGGGGAAGCACAGGGCTCTGGCCTGAGTTGGGAAACCCCCTGACAGTGGCAGCTCCTCCCTTGCGGCTCTGGCTAGGAGTCCCTTCAAAGCAACCCTCTCTCCACATCCTCCAGTGGCTCCCCATTGCCTGAACATCAGCACCAACAGCCTGGCTGGTCTCGCCCTGCCTGCTCAGTCTGCCCACCACTTGTCCCAGACACACTGCTCTCGGCAGCGCCGTGGGGACCCCTTCTCTCTGCTCCCCCCTGCACAGTTCAGACTCTGTTCCTTTGTTGGAAATCATCTTACAGAGCTACATGCTCTAGGGACACCATATGATGTGGGCAAGGCCCCTGCTCTCAAGGAGGGAGGGAATCACTTGAGGAGACAGGGAGCAGCAGTAGAAAGATGGGCAAACGGAGTCAGAATCGGGAGCCTGCCATCCAGAGTCTAGAACCTGTAGCCAACCTTGCACACGATGAGCCTAGAGAGAGGCCCAGTGGCCATGGCCAAGTCCCCGGAGGCTTGTGAGCCTCAGGTGCCTCCTCCCCGGTTGTGGCCAGGTTGCTTCTCCTTCCTACTTCACAGACTGCGAATCAGGTGAGTGCCATTGTGGAAGCAGGGTGGCCCATCGGCTGGGAGTTGACAGGGATTATTTTTGTCTCAGAGCACAGCTTTGTTTATTTGCTGGTTGGTTTGTTTTGAATATAAAGTGCTGCTCTGCAGATTTGGAGGACAAATGGTTGGATCGCAGCTAAGAGGCTTGGGGCAGGCACCAGGGAGCAAAGGACCTTGGAGGTGTGCCTGAAGGAACAAGAAGGCATTTTCCATGGAGAGGAGATAAAGGCGGGGCTAGGGAGGGGCAGGCAGGGTGCCTCAGGCACTGGGAATGGCATGTGCAAAGCCACCAGGGAGCTAGAGAACCTGGCACGTTTACAGAGCAGCATGTCCAAGAGGCTGACGCCCAGGTCTGTGAGGGAGGGGTGGGCGGGGCACAGTCCTGGGATGCTGGAGTGGAGGGGTCACCCTGGGGTCAGCGTGGAAAGGTCTTTGCACATCAGCCCAAGTTGTCTGGACTTTATCTACTCGACAGTGGGGAGCCAAGGCTGGCTCTTAGCAGAGTGACATGATCAAAAGCATGCCTTAGCTCTTCTGGACAGGCTGCTCACCCCATCTTCAAATCCTGCCCCCTCTGTGGATCTTTTCCCAAGTGTTCCAAGTGCCCCGACTCAGGACAGCAGTGGTGGCAGGCACAGGTGTGGCTGCCTCACAGCGTGGTGGCAGTCCTCTTTCTTCTGGGGCTGTGTGAGCTGTGCATCTGGTGTCCTCCACCAAACCTCGCTGATCATCCGAGCACGCATGAACCCTGCGCTATCTCTTACTCTGAGATGTTGGCATGAGTCTCTCCAATGCCACCACAAGATTGACCTACATCTCTGGGGTCAGGCCGGCGCCCTGGATTAGACTCAAGCTTAATGAGTGCAACAAAAATAGCCCCTCTCCCTTGCGTTGGAGAGCTGTGGTAGCTGGGTCTGGTGGCTCTGGCTTGTTTTTATTTTTAACCACTAGAGATGTCGTGTGGCCAGAGGTGAAGTGCATGACGTATAAAGAGAAGGGCAGAGAAGTGGCATGTCTAGGGGTTCCTGTGAATGGGTACAGACTTCTCATGAGCCCCTTGGTGACCTCCAGGTCCCACTTTCACTCAGCCTCCAGGAATTCTACATGCAGAACTTAAAGGTCCCAGGGGTCCTCTGGCTTTATCCTCCCTCCTACGGGGGGGTGATTGAGGCCCAGAGAGGGGAGGCTCCAGCTAAGATCACACCCAGATCAGTGGCAATACCAGGAGTAGAACCCTGCTTCCTGCTGCCTGGTGGGGTGTTTTTCCTGGCCCCGGGCTGGGTCTGTGCATGGGGACCAAACTGAGTCGGGGCAATGCTGGAGGGAAGATGCTGGAGCTGAGGATGGAACTGGAAAAGGGGGTGAGTCAGCGAAATACTAATGGAAAGCTGGGACTGAGTGTTGGGGGAAGGTCTGGCTTAGATTTGGTCAAACATTGTACATTACTCATGTTAAAACCTGGACTGTGTCCCCCAAATCACCTGCATCCGCACTAGAGACCATGGCCAATCTAAGAATGTGATAAAACATTTTAAATCTTTTCAAAAGGAGGAGCTGTCCTTAGTCTCTCCCTGGGCCAAGGCCTGAGGAGGAGAACTAGGCATTAGTTGGGCACCCAATATGTGCCCAGCATCCTTCTCCCCTCATCTAACCTTTGTGAGCACCTAACAGGTTCTGGGTGCTATACATGTATCAAGAAAGACTCTGTAACCAATGGAGAAGAGGGCTGGCTAAACAAGCACCTATAATAGGATAATCCTATACACAGAGCACAGAGCCTAACCTGGGATGGTGGGAGGGGCCGTCAGCGAAGGCTACCTGGAGGAGTAGGTGCCTGTGGTAAATCATAAAGCTGAGAGAGAATTTAACAGGCTGAAAACGGAGCAGGGTGCTGTCAGTAGATGAAACAGCGTGAAGAAAACCAGGGAGGCACGAAGCCCTGTGAGTGATGACTGCTCTATGCTGTGATAAACCACGGCCCAGCTCAAGGGCGGAGGGAGAGGACACAGGAGGGCTGGGGCAGGGGACCAGGTATGGGGCCTGACCAGTCACCCTGAGCAGTTTGAGTTCACCCTGCAGGTTTTTTACGCTAGAGAGCGACTTGTTTGGATTTGCGTTTTAAATGCTGGCCCTGGCAGTAATGTGGCAGCTGACTCAGAGGGGGCAGAGGCAGGAGGCAGGGAGACTGTTGCAATCACCCAGGAGGAGAAGATGAGGGCTTGACCTTGGGCTGCTGGTAGTGGGGGCGGAGTCAGGAGCTGAGCAGTGTTGCAACCCCAGCCGCCAGGATCTCAGGGGGCGGGGCGAACTGGGAGACCCAAGGCTGACCTCAGGTTGAGAAATGGAGTCTTAGGTGCCTGTGAGGTGTTAAGGTGGCGATAGAATCCCAAGAGGCAGCTGGAAAGCCAGGGTCTGGAGGTTAGGAGAGAGGAGAGGCCGGAGCTGGAAATGTAGGTTTGCAAATGGGGAGCCTGGCCTTTAGGGAGTGGGTGGAGGAAGGGATGAGAAGCAGGTGCCAGGTTTCAGAGAGTCAGGGACCTGCTAGGTGAGTAGGGGAATAAAGGCAGGTGGTAGTGGTGTGTGTGTGTGTGTGGGGGGGGGGGGCGGGGGAGGGGGCAGAAAAAAATAGCATGATGAGAAGTAAATTTGAGAGTATGTGAGAGGGCGAGGAGGCTATGGAAAAAGCAGCAGCAGAGCAGTACAGGATGGACCAGGAGTTACCAGTGGAGCAGGGCAGGGGGCTGGGGCAGGGGGTTGAAATTGCAGGTATGGTGGTCAGAGTGGCCCAGATTAGGTGTGGTCTGGGTCTGCGGAAGATTCCACATGGATTGACATGGGTGGGCGAGAGGTAGCAGATGGGAGTGGGGAGGGGCACCTGTATGGTTACCCCGATGGATGGCACGTAGCAGGATTTTTAGATAAGAAGTATCTTCCAGGTTGGTGAGACATGATGGGAGAAGGAAGAACAAGAAAACAAATATCATGGCATCTGTCTGTGCCAGGCACGGTGCTAGGGACGGACCCTTTAGTCAGTGTCTGCGAGCACCCAGGATGAGCCTCCGAGTTAGGAAGGAACCATCTCATTTGTCCCTGGTTTACATGAAAAGGAGCAGAATCAAAAGGAGCTAGAGCTCCGTGCTGCCCTGAACACTGCCTGGATGTTCTCAGCGCATCTCCCACCCCCTAATGAGGTCAGTGTCATCGTCTCCATTTCCTGGTAAGGAGTGTGAGGTTCATGAGTGTCAGCATAAGATCCTGGACCCTGGAGCCAGCCTGCAGGGCTGCTTCCAACCCCCCCTCCCCCAGCCCTGCCTCCTCCCCCCTCAGTAGCTGCTGGCTGGGCTTCAGGCAGAGCCTTACCCTTTCTGGCCTTAGCTTCCTCATTTGGAAATAGGGATAGTAAGAGCATCTGCTTTATAGGGGTGTGGTGATTAAATGAGATAATATATGTAAAACCCAGAGGCCAGGGCACAGCAAGAGCAGGTGCTGTGGAAGCATTCACTGTTACTATTAGTACTGAACAAGGTCATTCGGTAGGAGGGGGGAGCAGGTTTTGGACTGGCCGGTGGCAAGGCTGACCCCTGCCTCCTCCCAGCTGACCCTGGCGGAGGAGGCTGGATGGGCTGCCCCAGGCTGAGGAAGGAGCTGTACATCCGGCACCAGGCCTGTTCCTTTGCTGCAGGCATGTGACATACCGTGGCGTGATGTGTTTTCCCCTCATGGTGCAAGTTGTGACTCAGAGGGGCATGCTTGGGAAATTATTTCCTGGATTTGCCCACCTCATCGCCCCTGCGTTCTTTTGATTTTCTCTGATCAGACTTTATAGGCTCTGCCATTCACCAGCCTTTTTAATGCGGAAAACACACCGACACTCCTAACTTGCTCAACAGCTGTAAAGATTCATCTTTGGCCCGGAGAGGGTAGCAAAGGAGAGGAGGAAAAAAAAAAAAAAAAAAAAAAAGGGAAAAGGGAAGAAAAAGGAAGAAAGAAAGAGGCAGCAAGAATCCAAACAGCCCTTTTCTCCCTGGGTAATCTGGGCAGCTTCCAGGAGGATAATGTCTCTCCACCGCGGATCGCCCCCTCCCTCCCAGGCTGTTTTCACAGGAAGCAAATCCTGGAGCACTTTCAATGTGCCCCTCGAGGCAGAACAATGAGGCCCTTGAAGCCTCGAACCGCGCTCCCTCCAGTTATCCGGAGCCCTCGCCCAGCCCCTCCAGGACCGGCTCGGAGGGCGCGGGACGCTCGCAGTGGGGGAGGGGTCTGCTGGGTGTTGCCGAGACGCACGAGGGAAGCCCATTAGCCAAATAATAGGTTTGGATCCGACTGTTGTGCCAAGGTACCCGGCATTTATCCGGCTTCCCGATTGGGGGCCGGGAGCGGGGAGGAGGCGGCGCGGATCCAATTACTGCTGCTCCTGCCCGGTCGCCAGGGGGTGGCGGAGGGGCGGCCGGCCGGGCGGGGCAGGCAGAGCGGGATCGTGTGCTCAGCAGCCCGGCTGGCCGCTCAGTCTGGGGGCGTCTGTCCCCCTGGAGGCCCCGGCCCCGCGTCCTGCTGTGTGCCCCGCGTGGGCTCCTCCGCCCGCCGGCTCAGCTGCCCCATTGTTTATTGTGGAGTCCGCGCTCCCCCTTCCCGCCCCTCCCTCGCTTTCGCCCTCCCTCCCTCTCCCTCCCTCTCCCTTTTCCCCTCCTCCCGAAAGAAAGAAGAGCCAGTCTGTGGAGACGAATGAGTCATGAATAAACAAACAGCGTGGGGGAGCTGTCACTCCGAGCTGACTTCCTGGCCGCTCTCAGCTCCTCGACCTCCTGGCGGGCACAGAAGCCAGGCTGGCGGGGTGGGCGAGGGCTGTCTGGGCGCCCAGCGCGGTGGCAAGAGGGGGCAGGGAGGTTGCACAGGGCCCCAATTACCAGGCCTGTCCTGGGCCACAGCCCTCACAATCATCCTACAGTTAGAGGGAGTGTGGCCCGAGGTCCCCAAAACTATCTGTGCACGGATGCTGAGGGCTGTGAGTCTGGCTTCTTTGGGGTTGACAAAAGGCACGCAGCACAGAAAGGCCAGGCTCTGGGTTAGAGACCCACATGCAGGGGCAGGTCCCCCTGAGGCTGAAGCAGGGCTGCGGTTGGTGGGGCTGGCCCTCTGGGATGCGTGCCCAGTGTTGTTGGCGAGGTTTCTCCCCCATGTAGGTATCTGGTGTGTGCTGCAGACGCAGGGACACAGGGAGAACGTGTACATGGTGTGTGTTGCACATGGTGTATGTGTGGAGTGTGAGGTACACAAGAGTATGTGTCTACATCAGGGCTAGTGGCACAGTCTCATTTGTGTCTTTACTCTGAATTTGTTTCTGCCACTTTAAGGTTATAGAGGTTTGCTTTGTGCTCAGTTCTTTACTTGGTCCTTTTTCCTTTCCCTTGTGTGACTCTGTGGGTCATTTGGGGCCATCTCTCCCCATTAGTGAGGCCCCAGGGCCCCAGCAGACCTCCAGGGCCGGGCCGAGCTGGCCCTAGCGTCCAGCCAGCTGTGGCCACACGCAGGCTCACAGCGCTGACTCATGCTTGGCGAGAGAAGAGCCCAGTCTGACCAGAGCTCAGGCCTGGTGAGCCCGCTGGGGGGGGGGGGCACTTTGAGCCAGGCCTGTGGGGGCCATCATGAGCTCTAAAGCTTGGGGAGAAGGCCTGGACTAGCTCAGACATTGTGGAGGCTTCGGGCACAGAAAGGGGCCTGCCCCATGGGGTCAGAGGCAGGGGCAGGAGTCCGGCATTTCTTCTGGCTTCCCTGGCAACCGCACACCCTCACAGAGGTCCCCTAGGGCCAATGCTGACAGCGAGGCCTTCAGGAAGAAGGTTGGTGAGAGGGAGGCAAGGCTGTGACTCAAGGTGCAGCCCAGGCCCTGCTGCTTGTCCAGGCTCAGAATCCCAGGGCTCTGCCCTGCTCCTGTCCTTGGCCCAGCCCAGCTCCTACAGTTCTCCAGCTCTGGGTTAGAGATTCGGGTGCAGGGGCAGACCCTCCTGAGGCGGAAGCAGGGTGGGAGTTTGCTGTCACCCCCCAATATCGCCCTCTCCTGCGGCACCACCACCAGCATCTACTTGCTGGATTTGGTTTCTTGGCACTGGAATCGTAGGTTGGTTGGGACCTTGTCAGGGAAGGCAGGCTCTGGTGACAGCAGGCCTACCCTGGTCATTTCCCAGCCTCCCGCCCATCCTTCAGCTGGCAGGTAGTTTGGATCAACATGGGTCGGGTGGCAGGTAAATGTGGGTTATAGCCTGGCTTTCTTCACTTTCTGTGTGATCTCAGGCAAGTCACTTAACCTCTTTGAACCTCTCTTCCCTTATCTTTAAAATGTGCATACTGACCCCTACCTCATGAGGTGGTAGCAAATATTAAGGTCCCTGAACACCAGTTTGGCATGGATTAGGGGCTCAGAAAAGGAGAGTGAGTTCTTTGTCCACCCCTACCCCTGCCCTGCACCTAGACCATCAGGGTCCAGAAATTTACCTGCCTAATATTGTTCATCCTTGGACCCAGAGACTTGCCAGGCCCTGCGGATCTTGTCTGGAATTTGAGGACTCAGAAGCAGTCCCACACAGTTGTTGGGCAGAGTAGGGTCTGGGCCTTGACTTCCAAGCAAGGCCCATTTTGGCAGGTCAGCTGGGACCCCCAGCATATCTCTGGGGCTCTTCCTATGGGGGGAAGTCTCCATCCTCAGGGCTACCCTGACAGTGCCTGGGCTGGTCTTGACTTGTAGACACATTGGTCTACATGGATTAAAAAAAAAACCAAAACCCACACAAACAAACAAACAAAAAAAATAGCCAGTACTTAGGAATGAAGATATTTCACATGAAAATGTGGCTTTTCAACTTCTTGAAATAATTGGGAGATTTGGCCACACTGCACTCACATTTCTATGTGGAAACTATGGACTGGAGCTGAGAAGCGGGGCCCCTTCAAGCAGGATGTGTGCTCTCCAGTTTTTCGCAGTCCCCACCATTCCCTATTGCACTGGTTCTCATACTTGAGAATCACCTGCTTGGTAAAACAGATTGTTGGGTCCCACCCCAGAGTTTCTATTTTAATGGGCTTGGGGGGGGGGTAGGCCTGATAATTTGTATTTCTAACAAATTCCCAGGTGATGCTGATGCTGCTGGTCCAGGGACCCACTTTGAGTTCTCCTGCCCCTCCCTAATGTTGGGGCCAACTGTCAGTTACCATATATCATCACATGTGGCCTGCTGCTTTCCCATGGAATAGGGAAATATTTCTCTGTCCTCAGAACTCTATCAAAAGTAGAAAGATAGAAAAAGATAGCGTATCATTTTTTCAAGCAAAATGGAGAAGTCTGTATTTCTTTGGGGACAACAGAGGATGTTCCTTTTATTTTACATGTAAACCATTTGCATATATGTGTCCCTGAGGATGAGTTGGGGAACGTGGGCACTCTGCACTGTATTCTTACACTTGGCTATCTCACTCATTTAAGTTATCTGCTCGGCCCTGCAGGTGCTCGAGTGTGTGGCTCCTGCCCTCCACAGTTTATTCATTAATCGAACAACCCTGATTTGAACCAGTTCAGCTGCTGACTGTGTTAGGATATGGAGACTGAATAAGATAGGCATAGTTTTCACCATCACGTGCTGATTCTGATGTCATGTGTAGATTCAATCGGAAAGAGTGTCATGATTGATTAGTGATGTCTGCTATGAGCACAATATTGGAAGGAGATGCTGTTGGTTTGCCATCCCAGGCCAGATTCTTTAGCCATTTTAGGAGCTGCATATATGGGAGGTATCAGTTCCAAGTCCCATGCCCTAGCAAGTATGGAACCCCTGCTCTGTGCCCAGCCTTGGGTCAGAGGCTGTGAGGAAAGCCAAGAGGAAGGGAAAGTTCTGCCCTTTGTCTCAAGTTGTTGACAGAGTGACACCAGAACAGACAGAGAAAACCAACTGAACAGATAAATAACAGAAGGAATTATGAATTCTGATAACAATAGGGTGCTGGGATGGAGAACAATGGGGTCTATGGGACCTCCTTAGTCTGAGTGGTGGGAGAAATCTCTGAGGCCCCCAGCCTATGTGGGGAGAGGCGGTCAGGAAGCAGAAGGGATCCTGTACGGAGGCAAGCTGAATCTGCCCTGAGGATTGAGCCGGCTACAGACATGTGACCAGGGCTCTATCCTCATCCCAGATCACAACTCAGGCCTCCCCTAGTTCTCTCACTCTAACTGTCTTCCAGCCCAGCCCCCATCCATTAGACCCAAGCGGCCTTCCTGACCTGGCCCATGCCGTGTGCTCTGTCCTCGGGCTGCAGTTCCAATTGCTGTCTTCCTCTTCTACCACCCAGCGCCATGGGTATGTTCAGGAGGCAAGTGACTTAGTCTCTCTGGACCTGAGATCCTTCAGGGCCACTTTGAGTGCTTCAGTCCAGTGCTTTGGGTGACCCCCACCCAACTCCCAATCCCTCTGTCAATAACCTGTGTGTCAAAGGGCAGAACTTTCTCTTCCTCTTGGCTTTCCTCACACGTACAACCCAAGGCTGAGCACAGAGCCAGGGGTCCATATATGCTAGGGCACAGAACTCGGAATTGATACTTCCCATATTAGCATCTCCTTAAATGGCTAAAGAACCTTGCCTGGCATGGCAAACCAGTGGTGCATTCTTCTAATAAGGTGCTCACAGTGGACATCACTAATCAATCATGACACTCTTTCCCATTGAGTCCACACATGGCATCAGAATCTTTCTCAATAGAATCCTCTAAGACAGTGGTCAGCAAACTGTGGCTCGCGAGCCCCGGTTTGCCGCTCTGTTGACTAATGAGTTTGCCGACCACTGACCTAGACTTTCGATTCCAATAATTACAGGCTGTTGTTGTTCCTTGTGATTAAGCCCCTATCCCAGTGGTTGGCAGCACATGGTATGAGGCTATGGGGCGGAAGGGAGGACCCAAAGACAGCTGGGTTCTAGGAATGAAGAGGAGATGGTGGGTCCTGCCAGGGATCCCCGAGGGCTGGCACGGTCTCCTGAAAGTGAGGACTTGAGGAAGCAGAGCCACCTGAGACCTCACCTCCTGCCCCACCCAGGCTGAAGTGTCATCCTCCTGAAAGCACATGGACAACCCCCTCCCCTCCGCCTTGTAAGCAGAGGCAGCCGAGGGTCCCTTTGTAAACACAGAAGCTTTTATGGAAATTAAGTGTGGATACCTATGTCCGGAACCATCAATATATTTGACGGAGCTGTGGTGGTTAGGAGAACGCGCAGAGATGCTGATGTCTGTCAAAGCTCCCATGAGCCTTTGCTTGCCTGTCCTGTTCTGCTGGCCCAGTGCCCTGGCTCTGGGATGGAGCAAGGAGTAGGTGCAACTCTGCAGACTCTGAGCTCCATGAGGATGGCCCCCGCCACACTGTCTGCTGCTCACCGTCCTGGTCCTGTGGCTGGTGCCTCGCCCCTGGATGAAGGAATGCCCGACGGATGAAAGGAACGTCGCTGCTCTTGCAAGCTTGTCATGCTTTTGTGCTTGCTGAGCACCTGTGGTCTCTGCGGCACCAGGGCCTTCACGAGGGTGGGGCTCAGGCAGGGAGGCCCAGTGCCAGGCCCTGTACACAGTGGAGTTATACCAACTGAAGGGAGCGCTGCCTCTTCCATCTGCATCCTTTGGGCTCTGCTGTCTGGATCTGGGACAGTAGGGGACTTGGGCAGTTCTGGAGCTGGGCCCTGGTGGTCCTTGAGAGGACTGGACACTGCAGGCACTGAGCACTGCTTACAGCTCCCCGAATGCTGCCGGCAATCTCATAGCCACTCCCCTGCTTCCCATTCTCCATGCCTGGGGCTCCCTCTCTGCTCCATTCAAAACTTTTTGAAATCCTCTCAGTTCTTAAGGCTCAACTCCAGGGCCTCCTCCAGGAAGCCTCACATGGAGAAGTCCTCTGCCCTCCATATGTTCTGGGCTCTCCTCATTGCTGTCCCCACAGGATCTGCTGTCCTCATAACAGTGTCTGTGAGAAGTGGAGGCCACTGTGCTTTATGCCGTTATATAAGGGTGGTGAGTGGCCTGCGGCTTTGGGACGAGGCTGTGTTGGACCTTGTGAGCAGTTCCAAAGCCCTTAGGGGAGATGCCTAGCTCTGTCATGGGGCCCCACCCGCCCTGGCAGGAGAACAGGTTGGGTCTTCCCCTGCAAGGAGAGCCCTCACTCGCCTCCAAGCGTGTGGGCCTTTTCCTCCACAACCTTTGCTTCTTAGCTTCAGGGTTCAGGCGCCAGGCTTTGGGGACTGCAAATGCATGGCGTGGGTGTGCGCTCTGGATCATAAACCCCAGCTGGATGTGTGGGGTCTGTGGTAACTCAACCTCTTGAAGCTTCAGTTTCTTCAATTATAAAATGGGACACCTGTTCCCATCTCATAGAGTTACTGTAGGAATTATAGGCACTAATGTGCTGCTCCCCCTGCTCCAGATTCTCTCTGCCTGAGTGGTTTTTGCCCCTCTTTGCCCTCATAGCTCCTATTCATCCTTTAGAAAGTTTGGGATCCATGCCACCTCCTCCAGGAAGCCCTCCCTGGCCACTGTTTCCTGTCACGTCCCCTCAGTGTGGAATTTCTTCTCCAGTGGCTCTTACCTGTGTGTGTGAGTCTCTGTTTAGGATTGACCTCCCCCATTAGTCTGTGAGCTCCGTGAAGGAAGGGGCGAATATCCCCAGGACCTAGCCAGGGCCTGGCACTTCAAAGGCGCTCAGTGAGTATTTGGTAAGTAATAACACCTTTAAAATGCCTAGAACATGAATTGCAGCCTTTCTTATCTAATGTAGACTCAAGAGACCTCCTCATCTCAGGCTGCTGGGGGACGTTCTGGTGGCAGAAAACTCCGCGTCCATCCTGCACCAGCCTGCCTCACCCGGGGAACCGCCTGCCCGCTCTGGGCTTTACTGTCCTCTCAGGCCCTGATGCAGAGCAGGCAGGGGAGGCCACGTGAGATGTGTCTGCACCTGGACCCTCAAGGTTGGTCTCTGCCTGAGAGGCAGCCCAGGATCAATCCTGGGCACGGAGAGCATTTGCACTCACGCTGGTTGGTTTCCTGGGCCTGATGATGGGACTCTGGCTGCCCCAAAGTCCACAGCCACGAGGGAGCTACTGTGCTCCTGGCTCAGCCTGGGCTTCTGAGGGCCTGCTGCACGCCTCTCCCAGCTGTGTCTGGCTCCTGAGTCTACTTCTGCCCACAAGCCTGGTGCTGATGTCTCTTTCTCAAGCCACCCAGCAAATCTTCTCACTCACTCACTCATCTGGGCCTCAGTTTTGCACCTGTCAATGAGAATAAGAACCTTATGAGATGGGTGGCATTTTAGGGTCCAGTGGCATAACCAGCTTGCACTGCACGTTACAGCTTGTAATAGTTTGTCATGTAAGGTTTCCTGACCAAATGCAGAGTCCATTTTCTGAGACATGGAAGCCAAACGGGCTCTTGGGAGATGATGTACCCATATGTGAAGGTTCAGGGCACCATGATGGGGTGCAACTCTGAGGCACCACCATTCATGTGGCTAGACCATTCATCGGTGTATCCCGGCATAGAGCCAGGTGGCCATGCATGGACAGGGTCAGACGGATAGCTGACGGTGCGCTCTGCAGGGCCCCAACTGACCTGAACTTTTCAAATCAGTCACTAGTGTCCAGACAGTGGCCTTGAAACCCTCTGCCCTACATTGTTCTGCCTGGGCCATGACCTCGATGGCCCAAAGTGTGGACACAGTCATCATGGGACACACCTGCCTATCGACTCCCACATTTCACATTGTCTCCTCCGACCTCACCATTTTACAGACTGGGACACAGGCCGGAGAGGGCATGCAGTTTGCAGGGCCCATAGCAGGGCAGTGGCAGAGCCAGGAGCAGCAGTGTGCATCAGGGGTTCCATGTCACAGGGATTGAGTGTGTACCTGTGTTGGGGCTGCCCTGCAGAGTGTGAGGACAGCCAGCTCTCCCCAGCATAGCACCCCGTTTTACAGACAGGGAACACTGCCTGGAAGAGGGCACTGGCTGGCCACGCGCCCCTTCACAGGGTCTCCACTTCCCAGATGGCACAGAATGGAAACTCACAGGCTCAGAGCTGAGGCCCTGGGCTGTGGGCTTTGCCCCAACCCGTGGGAAATTCCAAGTCTGCAGCGGCTGCTAGGAGAGCCATGCTCATTCAGATTATAACTTAAAAAGGGGAACTTCATAACCAAGTTGCAGTGCAGAGGCCCTGGGGACAGCCTCTCCAAGTGGCCACCCACTCGGGGCTGCCCACCCAGAGCACCTTGTCCCACTGTTTGTGGGCCAGTACAGCCAAGGGCCAACGGCCCTGCCTGGACAGCCCCCCTTGGCCCTTCCCCGTCCTGCTGACACAGGCTGCTCCTGGCCTCTCCCCTCCTAGCCCTCTCCGCCCTGCTGCTGGCAGGTTGCAGTAACAAGATGCCCTTTGTGTGTGCTGGGCAAAGGGGGAGGGGGCGGGGGAGGGAGGTTCTTGCACGGCTTCTTGCTGCTGAGTCACAGCTGCCTGCCAGGCTCTGGGGACAGAGAGTCGCAGGTGATTGGCCAGGCGGCATGGAGCCCAAGACCTTGGAGATGACCTCAGGCAACCCCTTCCTTAAACTAGTGGGGAAATGGAGGCTCAGAGACAGGAAGGGGCTACCTCATGCTTTCTTAGGGACAAACGTCAAGATGAGGCACCCCCTTTGGCAGTCTGTGGGTGCCCAGGCTTGTTGTGTGGTCATCCTAGGCATCTCACTTTTCCCCAGAATTGTCTGGGTGTGTCCGTGCCACGTGCACGTGCACACACATTCATGTGTCAGAGTTTGTGCGCGGGGTGCCGCCATTGGAGTGTAAGTTTGTGTGTCAGTGTGTAAGTGTGTTGGCTGTTTTGGGTTCCCATGCCTTCTCCCAGCAGCACCTATAGCCTGTCCCCAACAGCACAGCCCCTGTCATCTGCCTCTTAGGGCCTCCCTGGGCTGGAGCCAGTCCTGGCCCTCACAGGAGGCCCCGACCTGGAGAACTCTAGCCACGGTGGGCAGGCGCCTGTAACGGGCAGCTCATTGCCTAGCAAATCACCTCCCCATCACTACTGTAGTCAGGGGTGCCTCTGCCCCCTGCACTGTGCTGTGTAGAATCATCAGTGCAAGCCAGCCAGAACGATGTGATGCTTAGAAACAGGGGCCCCAAAGCCAGGCTGCCTGGCTCTGCCACTTCCTAGCTGTGTGACTTGGGCAAATTAGTTCTCTCTGACCCTCTGTTTTCTCGCCTATAAAATGGGATCGTAATAGCCTTGCCTCACAGAACCGTTGCAGGGATTGAGTTTGTATTTACCAAGCTCTTAGAAGAGCATGCAGTGTGTGGCAGGCCCTCAAGAAATGTTAGCAATTACTATCACTGTTACAATCATTCTTCTTGACCCCGAGAGATCCTGCTGGCGATGCTGAGCCTGAAGGGGGCTCTTCTGTGTCTGGGCTCCATGAGAGGCACAGTTCCTCTGCTCATGGACATCAGGCAGCAGGGCGGGGCTGGCCTGGGGAGGAGATGCCAGTTTCTGAAAGACAGTGCCCAGGTGAGGCCCCCACAGTGTGGGCTCGACCCGGGCTCTGTGTGTGGGGTTGGAAGCAGGGCAGGGTGCCATGGCTGGAGCCGTGCTCTCCTCTCCATGGCCCCGCGGCCTTGGGGGGCAGCAGGCTTCCTGTTGCTGCTGCTGCGACATCCTACTTAGTGCCCAGGACGACCATCTGGGCCTGAGGGCTGGGCAAGGGGCCCGCCTGCCATCTGCTTGCTTGGAGCTGGCTGCTTCCGAAAGGCAGCGGGCGCCTGCGGGAGCCGTGGCTGCTGAAGGAGGCCTTGGAGGCGGATCTCTGGCCTGGGCAGCCTGTCAGGCCCCAGGTTGCTATGGGGAGGCTGGCTTCCGGTCCTAATTGTCCCCCGCCCCCCCCCCACCCCCCCCCCCCCCCCCCCCCCCCCGCCACCGCCACACACACACCTCCCAGGGCCCAGGAGTCCAGAAACCCATCACCCTGGCTTGCTAATTTTGGAGCTCTTACTTATTTGGTTGTCCTCCCACTGCCCCAATGAGAATGTGAGCTCCAAAATGCAAGGCCGCTTCCTGTCGACCCTGTATCTGGAGCCCGGCTGGAGCCGAGGGCACTCGGGAACATTCGTGAAATGAGTGGACTTCATGGTGCTGTAGATGCCCAGTCAGAAGGGCCCTTGGTCTTTACTGTATCATGGAAACTCCTCTGCACGCCCCCTGGGCCCCAGCTTGCACTCCCTTGGGGCCAGGGAGTTCCTGCCTGCGGAGGCAGCCCTTTGCGTCTCTGGGTCTCTGGGCCGCTTGGCCTGTTAGACCTAGTGGTGCTGACTCGGACCTGAAATCTGCTTTGCAGTGACTCCGCTGGGCCCGGCCCCGCTCACCTCACTGACACCTCCCTTGCAGGAGCTTCTACTAGAATTGGAAGAGTGTGGCCTGATGAGGACAGGAGGGCAGCACAGAGTGCGGGTCATGGTTTGAATTTCCTCTGTTCCACTTCTCCAAGGCCAGTTGTCAGTCCCTGAAGTCTCTGACCCTTTTTTTCCCTCCGGAACTGCTGGGAACCGCGCCCCCCAGGGCTGCACTGGACCGGAGGAAACACTGCCAGTGGGCCCAGCCTGGTGCCTGGCACAGGCTGCTGCTTCATACGTGTTGATTGAGTCCGGACAAAAATCTCCATGATTCTTCACTACTCCAAGGCCTCTAGGTGTTCATGGCTCCCTCTGCCCTGGGGGGCATCTTCTCCATAAGGAAAAACAGGGACCAAAAGGCCACCCCTCCCAGGTGGGCCGGGCTGCGGGAGGCGGGGCGTGCGTGGTGTGCCAAGCTCTCCTGCAGTGATTGCTAGTGTTTTGCCTTTTGGAAAACATTCCAGTGCAAGGTTGCCCAAGGTCAATGCCTCTGTTCTGTGATGGCTTTATGAAAAGGGAGAAGAGAAATTGGGCAACGCTTCCAATGTTTTAAGGAGCTGGCTCAGAGCCAGTCACTAGCAGCTGACTGCACTCGGGGTCCCGAAAGTGGCTGGAAGGTGAGGAAGGAAGCAGATGTTTCTTAAGGAACTACTGTGTGCCAGGCCCCATGCTAGGAGTGCTGTAATAGGGAACAAATACTGTGTGCTGGGGATAGGAGAGGCATTGTTATAAGGACTTTATGTGGATTAACTCATTGAGTGGATTTAATCCTCACTCCACTTCTGTGAATAGGCATTATTGTTCCCATTGTAAAGATGGGTTAGCTGAGGCAAGGCAGGTTAAATAACAGGTCCAGGATCCCCCAGCAAGCATGGATGGTATTTAATCCCAGTCTCACCTGGAGGTGAGGATTATTATCACCATCATTTTATAGATGAAAGCTCCAAGGTGTGGAGGGGATAAGCAACTTGTCCAAGATCACACAGCAAGAGGACATAGCAGAGATGGCACTTGAACTGGGGTGTGGGTGGCTGTAAGCAGTGCATTGCTCTGCACTAGGAAAACTGGCTGGTCTCATCTTGACTACTTTCCTCTGTCCCCTGAAATGGATGGGCCCGGGAGGGAGTGGGCTGGGCGGGTGGGTGCTGAGAGTCTTTGAAAAATGGGAGTTGTGGGGGGGTAAGCCAGCCCTAGTGCGGTTGTGGCCCCTCTAAGTCCCTGCCAATGGTGCCTTGGGTTTTATTCGAATGGCTGTGTTTTCAACACAGACCTAAAGGAAGAAGCTGAAATCCCCTGTAAACCTTCCGCTCCCGGTTAAGCTTCCTTCTTTGTTATCAGAGGGTGTCAGGAAAGACTCAGATAAAAAGGCGATGTCTGGGCCCCATCATCCCGGAACAGACCCCCACACACCCCAGGGTGAAGTCAGATGGGGGAAGTGCCTGGGCCAGAGCCAGACATACTTGGGGCCAAGGCATGAGTTGGCCCAGTGTGCTGGCCGGCGACCAGCCTGCAAAGCCCCACCCGCCTTCCTCGGGGCCACTCCTGCTCTGCCCACCACAGCCACCACCTCCTTCCAGGAGGAATTGGGGTGTCGCCAGAACCCGTGAGCCCTGGAGGTCAGGTCCTGTCTCCTTGTGACTATCCCCAAGGGCCCACTGTCACTGTGCTGATGTAGGAAGAGCTCAGGCTTGAAGTCCTGGCTCTCGTCTCAGGAGACATGGCAATGTCTTCAGCCTCCCTCTCCTCCTCCGCACAATGGGTATAATGACGAGGCTGCTCAGTGGCAGATGACCATCAGATGGGGCGATGGATAAGAAAGTGCTTTGAACAGGGTCAAGTCTGGCCAGCTGCCCACAATTACTACCTGTGTGTAGCCCAGTGCTTCCCAAGGTTTGAGGCATTCGGGAGCCACCTAGGGATCCTAAAACATTCTGATGCTGGTGCCCTCCCCAGGCATCCCGAGTTAGTTGGCCCGGGTGCCGCTGGGTTCTGTGAGATGTAAGAGCTCCCAGGTGATTCGAATGTGTGGCCAAGAGAGGAAAAGGCTGGGAAGCTGTCCATTCTGTGACCACACTGACGGTCCAGAACAAGGGGGCTCGGAGTCAACCTCAGGCCGGGCTTTCCTCTGGGTGCCGTGTGCTCAGGGCCTTCGCAGGACGAGACTGACTAAGGGAGACTGATTCTGTCGGAAAGGCCTGGCATCTACGCTCTCAGAGAAGCAGGCCAAGGTTCTGAGAGGTTCCAAACTTGCCCGAGGCCTCACGAACGGCAAACTGGAAGCTGAACCTTGACCCTGCCTGCTAAGCTGGGGCTGCGTGTGGAAGAGACTGTGCAGATGGCAGGAGGCACAATTCACTAGAGGCAGGCAGGTTGGGGGCTGGAGTCAGGTTTGGGGGCACAGTGGGTCCAGGGCACCTTTGTTCTCTCTGCTCCTCCCCGCTGCCCCTGCCATTTCCCCGAAGCAGAGGACAGCTCTGGGGCTCAGGAGGGTTATAAGCATCTCCCTCTCCTAGGGTCTGGGGTTCCATCCTGCAGTGGCAGCTGGGGAGGCCTCTGACCGCACTCTCTTCACTTACGGAGCAATCGGGTGGGAGCTGGGATCTGTGAGAGGGACGACCTTCTCAGGATCAGCTCAGCCTCAGCGGTGAGGTCTGGAGAGGCCAGGAGGCCAGGGCCATGCTGACTGGTGAGCACCACGCGATGGGGTGGCCAGATGTGAGGCTCCTGTCAGTGTGGAGGTCTTCGATGCCAAGCGTCGTCAATCCTGCCAGAGTGTGGAGTCAGGACTGGTGTTCTACGCCCTGCTTATCCAGTTCCCTCACTGAGTTGGGAATGGAGTCTCTAGCTTGCCCAGCCTCGCTTTCCCCATGTGTAAGATGGCAGGTGCTATGAGTCATTGTCAGGGCAAGTGCAAGGTAAAGCCTTATAATGAAGCACACAAACACCTTTACCCACCTGGGTTTCTTCCGTGCATCCGCAGAGCCCACCAGTTCCTCTGGGGAGCAAGCTCTGAGCAGATGTTTGCACACAGATAAGTCAGAATTACACCTGCTTCCTGGGGCTCTCCACCCCGGTGGGGAGGCCAGGGCTCTGGTGGAGGCCACCATTGGTTCAGTATGGGCCTCCGGGGCAGGTTTCATTGAAGAGGTGCCCTTTGAGCTGGTTTGAGATAAAAGTGAGAGTTTGCTGGGTGGAGAGGCGGGAAGGGTGTCTTCAGCATGGAGAATGGCCAAGGCCCAGTGGGAGGTGGGGTATTTGGGGCCCCTGGTTTCCTCTTTGTGGCTGAAATTTGGCAGATTTCACCACAGATGAAGCTGTTGGTAGGGGTCCCTGATCCAAGGCTGGACATGCTAACAGATTCCACATCTGGAGCAGAGTCTGCGTGACTCCATGGGGTAGGGTGAGGCTTCGGGAGGGTCATGTGCTCGTCTGTCCTGCTCCCCCAGTAAAATGAGCCTCCCCCTCTGCCTAGCTTCTATCTCTCTTATTCTGTGGGTCAGGAGGCCTATGTGGACCTACAGGCACTGGGAAGCCTTCATCATTCCCCATTCCCCCTAGTGGAAGGAGAGATGCTGCCATTTGCATTTCAAAACCTATATCTCCCACATCTTCCGTCTTCCCTTAATAAGAGCCAATTACACCTCGGCCCCAAACTGCAGGTTGCCTGGCTGTCATTGGACTCTTATCCGGTTTGGGGTAGGGAGGAACAGTTCCCTTAAATGTCACATTTAGCATATGCAAATGAAGAGATAATTGTCCCTAATGGAAAATGAACTCAGCTGCTTGCTGAGCACTGCAGACAAAAGCAGGCATTGATGGAATGGGCACCAGAGTGGGCCTGGGGTCTGTTCTTCCCTTTCCTGCCTCAACCAGGGTCCCAGTTGGCCTTGTCCCATCCCTCCATCCATCTGGAAGATGGCAGTTTAGGAATCTTTGCCAGTGAGAAGGGAGCACATTTAGAGATCATTCCTCCATTTGACAGATGTGGACACTGAGGCATAGAGGTGGGAGGGATTTGCCCAAGGTCACTGGTTGAATCAAACTTCTGGGGGGAAATCAGAGTGGAGGTCAGGAGCAGCCCATGCTGGGGGGCTTGAGGGCTGAGAGCTGAGGTGGTTCTCTAATCTGAGAGACAGAAGTCACAGCACAGCCCTGGGATCTCCCACCTGCTGGGAGGTAGGGCCTTTAGTAAGCATGGTTTCCAACCTGGGAGCTGTGCCTGGTAACCTGGAAGCTGAGGGGAGAGGGACGGGCTTTGGAGACCATCTCACCCACTTCCCCTGGGAGAGCAATCCCTCCGCCCCATCCCTGGCTCCTTTCTCTCAAAACCAAGGATGAAGGCAGAATTCGCTCCAAGGCTGTGAGCTCTTTAAGTGGCAACGTGCAAGCAGTGGGAGTGCCCTCTGAAAATATTGCTGCCCAAAGAGTGGGGGTGGGGGGAGGTTCTTGTTGAGCGCGAGCCCTGGTTATCTACCCCTTGTGCCTGAGCTGACCATAGGATACAAAATACAAGGAGCCCTGGGCCTGGGTGAGACTTAGAGATTCAGCTCTCCCTCTTCTAAGAGTCAAAGCCTCTGCCTTGTTCTCTAACTCCAGAGTCAGGAGTTGGGATGGTCCCTGTTGCCTGGGTCCCATCTGGTTTCTTCTTGTCCTGAGGGTCCTGCCTCTGACCCCTAGGGAAGTGGTGGTGGTATGGAGTTTACAAATCTGGATTCTATACACTTAAGCTTGTGACTTTGCACTTGCCTCTTGTCCCCTCTGAGCCTCAGTGACTTCCCCAGTGGAGGGGACCTGGTCACACCTGTTCCTCATAGTGCAGTGGCGATGCGGCCAGTGGCTCAGTGTGAAGCTGGTAACTGGGAGGGACGCAGCAGAGATTTGTTTGAGAACTTACTTGCCCTATCCCCTCTCCCTTGCCTGTGGGGGTGGGAGGGCTAACTCCTGCTGCAGTCCCCCAGGTGCCCCATGCTCTGCCCACTAGCCCTGCCCAGCTATCCTGGGCTGTGTGCCTCTTGTTGCTGGGTCAGATGGCCAGCTCAGCCCAGCCCACCTACATGCTGGCTGACCCTTGGAATGCCAGTGACCTTAGTGAAGAGGCACCACAAATCTCTAAGCCCTCTTTCCACAGTGTCCTCAGAGGGGGTCAGGAATCTGCCCAAGGTCATCACATGGGAAGGTCCAGGGTCAACAGGTCCTTCTCCAGCATTGATGGCTTACGAGCTCCTGGTTACCCAGTGAGGTGTGTCCTTGTGGGGCATGCAGGTTCACGTGCTCCAGGAGGAGGCCACAGCCCTTGGCACCAAAGACAGGACGAGGATGGAAAATGGGGCTTGGTCCGAGCAGAGTGAGTAGAAACCCAGCTTCTGAGAGATGTCTGTCCTCGCTCCTGCCTTGCGCTGACTTCCTGCCTCTGCCCTGGCTCACTCCTGCTGCAGACTCCCAAGGCTGCACAGGTTGACCCCCATTGCCAGGCCTGCTCTGCTAATTGACAGACCTGGGTCCCAATCCCAACGGGCCAAGATCTGCCAGCTTGTTAACCACTTGCTCTTGGGTGAACTCTCTGGGCCTCAATGCCCTCACCTGTAAAATATGGTTGGTGATGCATGCCAGATGTGGTTTGGGGAAAAATAAAGTATCTGTGAAGCATCTATGCCTGGGTTCTCATGGGTGCCCTAACAGATCAGACAGACCCAGTCCTAGCTCTGCCACTTTCCACCGGTGTCATCTTGGGTATCTGCCTATGGGCCTCAGTTTTCCCACTGTAAAATGGGGCAATGGTTAGCCCGATGGCTTGGAGCTGCTCAAGGCTTCAATGCGATGGCCACTGCAATCTGCTGCGTGTGTGGCCAGCACAGAGGGAGTGCTCAGAAGGTCAAAATTCCATCTTTTTGCTCCAAAGCTTGGAGTTCCCACTCAAAGAACTCACAGATTGTCCCCAGGATACATTCTGAGAGGAGATGGATCCTTAGCATGATGGCCAAGGTCTTTATCAATGTGGCCCAGCCTTTCCTTCTGGCTCATGTCTCTGTTTCCCTGACGGCCACTCCACTCCAGCCACTCCAAACCGCGAGTCCTTCCGTGACTCCTCATGCCTTTACTGCTGCTGTTCCCTGATGTGCCCACTTGACAGACATCTACACTTCCTTCAGAACTCATCCTGAACGCCATCTCCTCTGGCTTGGGGAGCAGGAAAAGCATGGCTGAGATTGTTGCTCCTCCTGTAATCATGTATCAGCCACAGGGACAGAACTCAAGTGCCCCAGAATGTGATGTGTGACCCAACTAGGCAGGGAGTTCTGGGTCTCTGCTCCTCTCCTCGCTGCATCCTCCTGGGGTCTAGCCTCCCAGCATCCCAGGGATACAGTGGTGGGCCCAGGAGAACTACCCCAGGGAGGGGGCAGGGGTCTCTGCAGCAGGATTGCTAGCTGCTTGGGGCCTGCTGCCCTCTGTGCTTCTGCACTTTGCAGGATGGGGCTTCACAGTCTACGAGAGGCTGTGTCGTTGCCTCCTGGATATGGTAGTCATGAGCGCTGCCCAGAGATCTGGGTGGTCCTCCCTTCGCTGGGCACATGGTAAGACTGCCCTCCTCATTCCATTCTGAGGGCAGGTGAGGCTGCGCGACTTGCTTTGACCAATGGGATGGGAGCAAAACCAAAGGGTGCCAGTTCTGAGTGGAAGCCGGGAAGAGTGGGAGTGTGTCACTTGCCCCTTTCCTTTCCCTGCCTTGGTGGCTGTGGAAGCACATGGCAGATGAAGCCTCTGTCAGCCTGCGGATACAGGGACCCTGCTGTCCTATGTCCGACATGTGCCATGAGTGGAAAATTGACTTGGCTTTGGTAAGCCACTGAGAGTTGGGTGGGGATTGGCTTTTCTGCAGCAAAACCTAGTCCATCCTGATGGATTTCAGGGCCTGTGCAGGCAAGTTAAGTGTGAGAAGGGATGGGTTTCAAGCATGTGCAATGGTGAGGGGGTTGTGTCTGACTGAAAATTGCCTGTCCTACCCAAAGACATTCAAATGCATAATTGTTAAAAGCACCAAGCTGGTCCATCATGCCCATTTGCCGGTGACTTAGATTGGGCCAAGGACCATGGCTGACTCTCCTGTGGCCCTGGGCATGGAGGGTGTGGGCCTCAGTAGGGGCCCTCCCACAGTGTGAAGAGTAATTTTAGGATGTGCACACAGGGCCAAGGTACTTTCCCCACTTTGCAGAAACCGAGGCCCCGAGAGGAAAAATTACTCGCCTAAGATCACACCATCAGCCAAAGGCCAGCAAAAGACCAGGACTCCCTCTCTAACCACAGAGGCTGGGTCTGCTGCCTCCCGGAAAGAGCACACATGGCCTTTCCCGCCTGATTCCCAGGCCACAACCTGGGTGGGTGGGTGGCTCTCAGGGCGTCCCAGGCACTGAAAAGGCAAAGCCCTTGCTGATGGATTCTGTGCCGGGTCAGAGCGGGAGCTGACCTCCCTGGGGGCCTCGTGGGGAGCTTCCGCCCAGCTCGGGTCTCCTCAGCCTGTCTTCGAGGCCACCGGAAGCCCGTTCCCTGTGATTAATGAGCACTTCCCCTCCCTCGGGCCGCGCTGGGGGACAGATGGGATGTGGCTTTGGCCTTTGTGGGTTGTGCTGGGGTTTGGGGAGCCTTGGAGCGTGGGCTGCAGCTGTTTACTTGGCAGGGCCTTGCTCGCAGATGTGAGGCTGCTGGGGTGGGTGGGGATGCTGATGGGTGGGTGGAACCCAGAGCGAAGCCACTGCCATTGCCCCTCTTCAGGAGGATCCCGCGCGTTGGCCCGTGTGCTCCGGAGAGGTGAGGAGAGAACTCACACACTTTGCCCTGTGTTCAGAGCTGTTTTGTTGTTCTCAGAACCACTCCTGAGGGTGGCCCACTGCCTCAAGCTGTCGCCAGATATCGGCCCAGTTTCTTTCTGTCCCTGCACCTCCTGGATGCTGACCCCAAGGCCCCTCTTCCTCTGGCCAGTGTGGTTTTGGTTTTGGGATTGAAGCAACATTGGGCTCGGGCCCCAGATCCAATTATCCTGGGCAGTGGAATTTGGAGCTGGGAGAGGCCAGGCTTGGAAGGGCTTTCAGCTAATGGAAAAATGAAACTGCGGGCTCCTCCCTGCTTAGCTCATCTCAGGGGACGGGCAGGCCTGCCTCTTCCTAGAGTGCAGCCATGGGTTTCCAGGATGTGAGCTCAGCCAGAGGGGAAGGTGGGGGTCCTTTCCCACCGATCGCAGACACTTCTCTGCTCCTGGCCCAGAGGAGCCTGCCAGGCCCTTTTCAACCTAGGACAAAGACTTATAAGGCATGTAAGCCGAAGGCTTCTCGAGTATTGGCTGAGTGTGGTGGAGTGGAGAGTAGAGTGGAGAGCTCATACACTCCCTCCATACTGAATAGTTTTGTTGATGTGAGTAATTCACCCATTCCTTCTTCGTTCATCCTTCCAAGCTCCATCCACTCTTCCATTAATTTATCTATCTTCCATTCAAGTCATCCATTTATCCACCCATCCATTACATTATTTCTCTACTTATCTCTCCATCCATCTACAAATTCTAGGTGAGAACTTGCACTGGGCCAGGCCCTCTGCAGGTTGCTAGGATGTAGAGAAAAACAGTTCACCATCTCTGCCCTGAGAGCCCTCAAAGCATCCCCAGTCTAATGCCCAGCTATTCACATAAACACCAGTGTCTCTTCAGCAATATCACATTGTGGTGAATGCGAAAGTGATTTCATGAATCCAGAGGATTAGCTGACTCCAACTCGAGTGACACCTCCTTAGGACACTTTCTCTGTTTCCACCATGTGACATGGGAATCTGACAGGCAGAGAAGAGGGCATTTCTGGCAGATGGACCAGGCCTCGCCAAGGCCAGAGCTCTGCAAATGAATAGCACATGCAGGGGACTGGGGCCCTGTGGCTGCCGGGGTGGGCGGAGGAGGGGAGCAGTGCTCAGGGCCAGGTGGTGGGGCCTTAGATGCCAGGTTAAGGCTCTTGGACTTTCCTTGTGGTTATCCAGGCACCAGGGGACAGTGGGGAGCAGAGGCCAGGCCTGATCAGATGGATGTGTATTTTAGGAAGAGCCACTGGCTGCATTAGGTGTTCATGAGGCGGGCGTACTTGGGTTTGGATTCAGCTCTGCTACCTTCTGATTTTGTGGCCTTGGTCAAGCAAATGAACCACTCTGAGTCTGTCCTCTTCTCCAAAATGGATGTGGTGCCCGGTGCTCACCGGTTCATTGGAAGGTACAAAGAGGTCTTACCTGAGAAGCACCTGCGCAGCTCCTAACACACAGCCCATGCCAGTGGCCACCGTATCCTGGGCTCTGCTGGGACCCAGCTGGATGGAAGCTGGGCTCTGCTGCTGGTTCCAACTCACTGTGTGTGTTTGGACCAGTCACTTAATCTCCCGGGCCTTCATTTTCTTATCCACATGATGGCCATAAAAGTAACATTTGTAGGGTTCCTGTGAGGCATGGGCAAGGTGATGAGTGTGCCTGGCAAGTGGTCTGGGCGCAGACACAGTGGGGTTATGAGACTCAGAGGACCAGTGATGCCCCAGCTTGGGACTAGGGGCTTGGACCGGTGACCTCAAGTGCTCTGGAACAGGGCCACCCGAAACTTCCCACCCAGGAGTAGCTCCCTCACCCCCGCCCTGCCCCGCCCTGCCCTGCTGCTCCGAGAAGATGGCTCTTTGGCTCCATGACTGTAACTGCTAATCCCGGCAGCATCGGGCTGAGGCGAGACCCGACACGTTCGTGGCTCTCAGCAACCTGGTTTACCCAGGGCTGCGGCTCTGTGCCATCCCTCCAGCTTCAGGGCTGGGGCCACCCCCCCAACCATTCCCCCCCCCCCCCCCCCCACCGCCTGGCATTCCACACTGACCTTGACTCCTGCCTGACTCTGGATCCTGATGGGCCAGGAAAGAAGCCAGAGAAAGATGTGTCCAGGGAGGATCCACGCCCACAAGGGCCCACTCCACCTGCCTTTCCGTGTGGGGCTGGGAAGCTAACGGAGGTTCTCCTTTCACATGTCACTTGGTCTCTGGGAGAGCCTCAGTTAGCTCATCTTCAAAATGGGAATGATGACGCTAACCTCCCAGGTGTCATCTGGGGGTCCAGAAGGACAGGGCAGGGTCTTTGTAAGGTGTAACTCACAGGCATCCGGTGCCTCAGGGCGAAGTTGCCTAGTTTCTGGTCTTGTTCTCAAGGACAATAGTGCCCTTCTGTGGGAGCCCAGGGCAGGCAGGCCAGGCAGGCAGGCCAGGATGACGGCTGTAGCAGAACACTTTCTAGAAGGAAATGAAGGGGTCTGGGGAGCCAGGAACAAGAAAGCAGGGAGGCAGGGGCTGTGCTGAGGCTAGCTCTGTGGTCTTGGCTGAGATAGGATTCTCATCGTGGTCATGGATAGTCCCCTGACGGCCGTGGCTCTCCTCCCGCCTCTGCTCTAGCCACAGTTCCCGCAGCCTCACAGCCACAGGGCACCCCTGAGCTCTCAGACCCTTACCTGGCAGAGCCGAGGCCAGTGCCTGACTGAGAGGCACCAGCCGCCTGCACTGGGGATGGCACAGGTGGGAGGCCCCTTGACAGTCGCATCCCCTGGAAGGACAGGGAGTGGTGTCCAGGGGCTGTTTATCCATGGGCACCCCAAGCACAGGGCCTACAGTTTTGATCCTTCCAAAACTATTCAGATACCTGAAAAAAATCATTGACTTCAAAAAATGACTGCAAAATCAAAATTAATTGATGTTTAATTGAATATGTGCGAAACGTAACATCATGTCATCTTGTTAAAGTCAACTCATCTCAGCTCCTGTGAGGTTACATGTAAATGAGATTTGAGGGGGGATGCAGATGAATCCTGATGTGTTCATTCTGATGTGGTTCGACATTCCAGAGTGAGAGGGCTGGGGGAGGGGGGCTAATATTTAAAAACAGCTCGAATGGGGTGCTGCGGGGTGGGTGCTGACCACCCACAGCTGCTGGGGAAGCCCTGGAGAAGCTGAGCATTCCCAGCACCCACAAATGGATAAGCTAACCTCCAGAGAGCTGTTGGAGCCCTCCTGTTCTAGAGTTCCCCTAGACCAGTGGTTCTCAACCTTTCTAATGTCACAACCCTTTAATACAGTTCCTCATATTGTGGTGACTCCCAACCATAAAATTATTTTTGTTGCTACTTCATAACTGCAATTTTGCTACTGTTAATGAATCGTAATGCAAATATCTGTGTTTTCTGATGGTCTTAGGCTCTACAGCAGCGGTTCTCAACCTGTGGGTCGCGACATTAGAAAGGTTGAGAACCCCTGCCCTAAACGATACAGTAAGTTCAGGCAGCACTGAGTACGCTCTGTCTCCCCGGGGCAGGGATGCAGATGGGGTGAGGCCAGACAGCCAGAAGAGAGGAGACTGTGAGCCTAGACTTTGCCTCTATAGCCCAGGCAGCCCCAAGGGCTCATGGGCAGAGCTGCTGGGAAAAGGGACCACCAGGTTTAGGTGACTGTGAGGAAGGATGACAGCTTCCTGATAGAGACTTGCAATGGGCTCACGTCTGCACAGACTGGGCCATTTGCACAGCATTTTTCAGTCCTTCATGGTGTTTTCTCTTTGCGACTGTGTTAGAAGGTCACGATCAGTTTACATACTTGGGCAATGGGGCCAGCAAGGCTCCAGAATGAGTCACTCGGTTCTCTGTTGAGAAAGGACATCTCTGGGACTAGCGCCCAGCCCTTCGACTCTGGGTTGGACAGAGCCCTGCTGCTCCACCCTCCCTTATGCCATCCTCGGGCGGCAAGTTGGCAAAAACATTGATCATTCTGGAACTCTGCATTTGCATGTGGCTTCCACCTCCACTCTCTAATGCTACGACTCTGACCTTACGTCACCAGCTGCCGTGACACAGCGTGCTGTTGGAGATGGTTAGTGCCCGCAAGTGCCAGGGGCTCCCGCACACTTCCTGCCCCCTGTGCTGAGACGCCCCAGTACTTGTTCTGCCCAGTGTATGCTGAGCACTAGTGATGTGTTACTTCCAGGCCGGCAGATGCCAACTTACCCCCAAGCTAATGAAATGTGGGCTCCAGTGCTGTCACTTGCCCTGGCCCCTCCATCTGGGAGGCCATGGTAGTCTATTTTTGTAATTCCTGTGTACAGTGTTGGAGCCGCTGTGGGCATTCTGCATGGATAGTTTTGTATAGCTTTTCTTAGAGAAGGCCCCTAAATTGTGTAAGTTTCAGACCCACAAGCCCTGGATGTGCCCGCGGCTGCTGTAGTTGATTGACGCATATCTCTGCCATCGCCTTCTCTGACAGGCTCTCGAATCTGCCTCAGCCCCACCCGGGAAAGGGGTGAGGCCACAGCTTTGGAGGCCAGAAGAAGCTGGGCAGGAGGTGGCTGTGTACTGGGTGCTGGCTCTGTCCCCCCTGGGCTGCCAGGCAGCAGCTGTTGAGCTTCCGGGGAAGGCACGGCCTGTGAGCCAGAGCTGAAGGGCAGGGGCAGCTCCTGCTGCTGTCCTTAGGTGGTGCCTTCATAAACTGCTCTGTGCACAGCACAACATTCATTCTTCCACAGTGAATAGAAACAGGGACACGTGGGCGGTACGTTGTGTGCACCTACACATGTTCTTGACTACATATGCTATGCCAGTGGGCGTGCCCACCATTTTATCTGCCATGGAGATACTTACCTAGAGTGGTGGGAGGGCTAAATGAAACAAAGGGCCAGCAGAACTGCACTTGACACAGTATATCCACTGTAGTTGCTGTTTTATTGCTCTTGCCTTTGTTGTAAATATGTGCGCAGTTTGCTGGCTCTGGGCTCAGCCAGGTCAGGGCTTTTGGAATTGGCTGCAGTTTCTTACCTGGTGACGTTGTCCTCTGGGGTGTCTGTAGGCCCCATCTCTGCCTGTGCCGGACCCCAGCTGACCAAGCCAAACTGGGCAGCAGTGCTTGAGCCCAGTGGGTCTTCTTCCTCACAGCCTTGGCTGGCCTCTGAGGCTCCTGCCAGCTGTGCTGTGCTCTAACTTTACCTGCTATTGCACGTCAGCCGCCCGTCCCCCACCCCCCCCCTGCCCGGGTGCAGCAAGGCCCCGATAAGCTCTGACCCTGCAAAATGCCAGCTGTCCAGTGCCCTCTGCTCTCTCCTGCTGCCTGTGAGCAACTTGACAACTGCCTTGCCTTTAGATAGGAAAAGACCCCAAGCAGGGTCCTGTCTGGAAAGCTGTCCATTGTCTTAGGCCTGGTTCAGCAGAAAGGGGCTGAAATAGGGATTCCAGGACAAGCGCCAGGCTGAGGGGCATTTGCAGGAGAAACAGTGAGGCAGTGAAGGAGGCAGTGAAGGGAGGGAAGGGAAGGAGCTAGGAGAGATATGATGTCACAGTCTTATCCCATGGGGAGCTCTTGGGTGTGAATTGCACCAAAGGTTTGTCTCAACTTGAAGCTGGGGCAGAGGTTGGGATTTAAACTCCAGCATTCCTAAGTCATGGGTGGAGGGCTGCCCCTTGGAGGGATGGGCAAATTCCCAGGCATCTTATGGGAGCTCGCATCAGCCAAGGGCAATTCTGTGGAGAAGGGTGCTGTGTGCAGTTAGCGACCCACCCCTCAGCAGCCGGGGATGGATGCACAAGCAAGGGGATTTGAGTGGGCACCGATCACTTCCACCACACGCCCCGGGGCCCTTTCTTCTCTTTAGGGGGCATCTTGGATTCTTCCCAGATTCAATCCTGTTGGCTTAATGAACATCAGACTATCTGGGCCTACTGTGTGCCAGGCCGGCGAGGGTGTAGGCAGGCTGAGTGTCTATAGATACCAGGCTTGTTTGGCAGGGTCTGCTGTTGCTTCTGCTGAGCCTTCCACGTTCACCCACGTCTGATCCCTGGGCGGTGCTTCTTTGCTCCAAGACCTGCCCACGGCCAAGATCATGAGGGCTGAGCTGCGTGAAGGTGTCTGCTCCAGAGCAGAGGCAGACAACCTGGACTGTCTTCTGTTACTCAGGGAGCTCGCTTTCTTCGGGGTTGGTGGGGGAGGTGGAGGAAGGGGCTAACACGTAGGCATGTTTTTCCCTTTTGCAAATTTTCCAAGCCAAGCAGAGGAGGCAGCACAGAGAAACCTCTCTTTCTTGCCCTGCACCGCCCGCTCCTTCCCTGCTGGGCCCTCTCAGCTACAGCCCCAGCCTTGGAGCTACTGCTGGAGAAAACAGAAAACCACAGCTATGCGTTCCCAAACAGGCCTGCATCATGTTTACGCAATGACAGAGGCCTGGGCCCAGCGCCAAGGAGGCTGGGTCTCCAGTGGCAGCTCAGACAGCCCTTCCACATCCAAGGCTGTGCTTCGGAGCCGCGAGAGCTGAAAGGCCCTTGGCGGTCACTACCTGCAAGTCTCTCATTTCATAGGGAAGCCCAGAGACAGTGAGGGAGATGGCCAAGGTCATGCTGAGCACTGAGGTCTGGTCTGGGAAACAGGGAAGGGAGGGGCCCAAGGCGGAGGTGGGCTAGGAGGGGAGGGAGAAGGGGCTCATTCAGGTTCACAGGAGGCTCCTCTAGGCTCCTGCCCCTTCTCCCCTCCTGCAAACTCAGCTGCTGGCTTTCACCTGAGGTGGCTGTCACTGGTCAAACAAAGAAGTAAAGCAGAGGAGGCCAGGCCTCTGAGCTGCCCTGCAGGAGCTCCACCTGCTCCCACTCACTTCTAGGAAAGTGCAAAGGGGGAGACCTGGAACCTCCCACCCCTGAGGGACCAGAAGCCCAGAGGCCTGGGCTCTGCGGGGAGTCACTCAGGGCACTTCTCTCCTGCAGGCCACAGGTACGACCTCATCTCCTGTTTCTGTACAAAACGGAGACTAGCTTTCTCCTTTCCACCTTCACACTGGTCATCGTTGGTGCCCACCTCTCCTTTCCCTGTTTCTCACACTGCAGGGGAGGAGGAACAGCACCCCCTCTCCTTCCCCTGTGTTATCCTGATGCCCCGACAGTGGCTCCAGCTACTTGGATTCCTTTCTTCTGCAGCACCAACCTCTTCCCATGCCTGGGTCCCACCTTCTGCCCACAGACCAGCTCAATTCTGAGGCTGCCACCTCAGCTCTTCACTTTTCCAAGGGATTTGTGGCGAGCCACACCTCACACCTCTGCAAACCCAGCCCTTTGTGTCCACTCTGCTCCAGTGGCTTTGAGGTCACCAATGAGTTGACAAAACCGAGTCCTATCCCATTTGGTCTCTGTCCTGTATCTGACACTGTGACCCCCACTCCACTGCTGCCTTGTCACCAGTCATACGCCCCCCCCCCTTTTTTTTTTAAATATATTTTATTGATATTTCACAGAGAGGAAGGGAGAGGGATAGAGAGCTAGAAACATCGATGAGAGAGAAACATCGATCAGCTGCCTCCTGCACACCTCCCACTGAGGATGTGCCCGCAACCAAGGTACATGCCCTTGACCGGAATCGAACCCGGGACCTTTCAGTCCGCAGGCCGACGCTCTATCCACTGAGCCAAACCGGTTTCGGCATACGCCCCTTTTTTGGATTACCTTTTTGATCCTTCCTCAGTCCCAATCAATTCCTGCTCCTCGGTCTCATGCCTCAAACTGTCTCTTCTTCCACTGTCTAGTGTGGAAGAAGGAGAACTTTGTTTATTGATGGTCATTCAGCTGAAAGCAAGACTCTCAGAGCACCTCTCAGTCCTCTGCTCCGAATCTCCATGGACTACTGCCTATGGGGACCCCCTGCCTGGGACATCTCCCAAATTCTAATTAGAATCAGCATCTCCTACATGAAGCTCCTACATCTTCTCACCAATCTCCTCCACTCTTGGTTGAAAGCACCACTTGCCAAAGTAAGAAATCTGGGTTTCATTCTTGTGATGGGCCGAATAATGCCTCTCCCCACTCCACGATATTGACGTCCTAATCCCTTTGCAGATGAGATTAAGCCAGGATCTGAGATGAGGAGATCATCCAGGATTATCCAGGAGAGCCTGATATAGTCGCACATTCTTCGAAGAAGGAGCTGGAGGGTCGGAGTGACCAGGGAACAGAGGTTGGAGTCACACAGCCGCAGGCTAAGAGCTGCTGACAGTCACCAGAAGCTGGAAGAGGCAAGGAATGGGTTCTCCTCTAAAGACTCCAGAAGGAATGGGCCTGCTGACACCCTGATTTTAGCCCCGTAAGACTCGTTTTGGACTTCTGGCCTCTAAAACTGTACATTTGGATAAGCGGTGTTTTGAGCCAGTGAGTTAGGGGCATCTTTTAGAGCAGCCACAGGAAACTGATGGAATCCTGATGCTGCTTCTGCATCACTGGTTACACCCATCAGGTCCCCAGTCTTATCAAATGTTTCTCTAAAACGTCTTCCAGGTCTTCTCCCTTCTTTCTACCACTAAGCCCAGGCTGTCATCATTTCTCCCAAGAGTTTCTGCAATGCTCTTTCAGGTGATCACCTATCTTTCTAAGCCCATGGTCGGCAAACTGCGGCTTGCGAGCCACATGCGGCTCTTTGGCCCCTTGAGTGTGGCACTTCCACAAAATACCATGGCCTGGGCGAGTCTATTTTGAAGAAGTGGCGTTAGAAGAAGTTTAAGTTTAAAAAATTAGGCTCTCAAAAGAAATTTCAATCGTTGTACTGTTGATATTTGGCTCTGTTGACTAATGAGTTTGCTGACCACTGTTCTAAGCCATCCCTCCCATTGTTTTGAGTTAGGGCCTGACCTGTGTTTTATGGAGAAGGGGGTCCCCTCTCCTGCAACCTTGACGTATGGGCTAGAGGAGGCGGCTGCTGTATTTAGACTATAGGGAGCCATGGAAATTGCTCCGTGGTCAGCCCTCACCTCTCTCTCCCACCCCTATTCCTACCTCACACTCTACCGTTTAGTCATATGCGGCAACATAGGAGACGCTTTGCTTGGGAAGTTTCCACTCCCTAAAATACTCCTCTGGGACTCCCACCAACTCTTCAAGAGCCTGAGCCTTCGTTGGGTCGCAGCTTTCTCATCTTTACCCTCAAGGGGCTGGTCCAGATGAGCTCCAAAGCTCTGTGGAACTCTTCAGTCTGAATAATTGAACTGAGTAGATGTCATTGACCACTAGTGCTCACAGGTACCTTTAACGCCTTTTAACCCACCGTTTGGGGATGGATGATATCTAATGGGCTGTGTTTCTTAATGATGCCCTTTCTGAGTTAGCGGAGTATGCATATATGTACTGCATATTTGGGCATGTGCTTGTGTGTTTTAGGGGGAACAACAGAATTTTAAAGAGTTTATTAAAGAGCCGTTAAAGGCGCCTTGGCTATGAAATTTCTCTAGGAAAAAAAAATATATCAATTTTGATGATTTAAGTGTTAATGATTCAAAACCATATGGATCACATTTCCCTCCCACTGTATGGTTTTTAAAAAGTATCAGAGAGACTGCTTAGGGAAGAATGCATTTATGGTTCTATCCATCCTGCAGCACCGGGAGGGCTGCTCAGCGGGTCTGAGCGAGAGAGGCAGGCGGGAGGGCCAGGAGTGGGCTTTCCCTGGGTGCTCTCCACAGTCTCCAAGGAGAACTGCCCTGGCGTCTGGGGAGCGCTTTCAGCACACAACTTGGTGGGAAAGGAACGCTGCATCCCGGTGGGGTTTTTGCAAAACCTCCAGAACTAATTTTAAAATGACTTGGGTTTTGGCAGACTGAAGAGGTGTTAACTCAAACCCGGGTGTATTTCAAGGGAAATGTAATTAGAAAAATGCTCTCCCAGTTAGCTGTGCTGAGCAATAAAGATTCTTGTTGGAGAACTGTTTGGTGAGATAGAAACATGCTCCATCGGGGTCAATGTGCCGACATGCACATGGGCTCTCCTCCTCCCTCTCCCGCTGGGCCCTGAGGACCCAGGCCCAGGTGCTGGGGCTGTCAAACCCAATGGGAGATGGACACAGGCAGGGCTCATGGAGGGCGTCTGCCATCTCCTCCAGTCCTGCTCTCAGGAACCCAGGCCGCAGCTGAGCTAGTTAACGCTGGTCTTTTTCATGAACCAGAGTGGGGCGGAGCGAAGGGACTTGGCTGACGACAAAGGCAGATTTTGATCTATATAAATTGCTGGCTTTAACCCCTTTCTAGGCCAATCAGATGATTCTGACAATTGGCTAGATTTGGGAGAATCTGGCTTATGGGTGAAGTCCCACCTCCAGCACCACAATCCAGACCAGGCGTCCTCAAACTACGGCGTGCGGGCCACATGCGGCCTGCCAAGGACATTTATCTGGCCCGCCGGGTGCCGCTGCCTGTCCTGCTAAGCAGCCGACTTGTCCCGGGCCCGCAGTGAACATAGGAATTTGTTCATAGTTTTTTTTTTTAAACTACAGTCCGGCCCTCCAACGGTCTGAGGGACAGTGAACTGGCCCCTGTTTAAAAAGTTTGAGGATCCCTGATCCAGACCCTTCAGAGTAGGTCCTACCCGCCACATCCCCCCTCCCCCCGCTGGCTTTGTCTTTCTTCCCCCCATCATGTTTTCTTTGCTAGTAGCTCTTCTACACTCTCCATGGTCCCACTTCTCTGCCCCTGGCCCCATCCTTCTGCCTGGGACACCTTTGTCTCCAGGAGGACAAGGCATCCACACAGACACAGCAGACATTCAGCTTCCCCGTGGAGAAGCCCTATGAGAGTTTGTCCCTCTTTTCACTTTCGCCTTCAGCATAGTAGACACACACTTCTGACCACACTGTCTGCAGCCCTGAATACTGTCTCCTCATTGGGCCTGAATCTGGGCTCTGGCTTTGAACTCCTGTGGGCAAGTGACTTGTCAGAATCCTGAATGCAACATGGCCAGGGACTAGCATGGGGCTTGACATGTGGTTAAGTACTCAATACATGCAGAGAATAGGATAAACCTGAAAATTTCTAACATTATTTTTGCCATCTGTTCATCATTCACTAATCCACCCATCCATTCACCAATCCAACTACGCTCTACGCATTTATATATCCTTCAAACCACCCACCACCCATGTATCCATCCATCTATTCATCCATCCACCCACCCATCCCATCTACCCATTAAACACTCATTCAACAGATTGGTGCTTTCTCTTTAATCACATTACATTTAATATAAAAATGATCTTAGAATTTTCCAAACTCTTAGACTCTACTAGCATATTATAGCAAACAACCAAGGACCACCCACCCAACTTTATCTTACCTTAGTATTATGCCAAGCGTACTTCAGATTTTTCTGTTTAAGAATCAAAACACTATAGATATGGTTAAAGCATCATATGTGAGCCTCCACAACTCTGCCCCTCTCCTCCTTCCCTAGAAATGGCATCTCTCATTCACATGCATTTTGTATTTATTTTTTTGCCATGTATTTATGTGTTCATAAACAACACGTAGGTTGGTTTTCAGGTTTTAAAGTTTTACTAAAGTATGTCTGACTGTGTGTGTCATTTTTTTTTTTTTTTACCTTCAGGAACTTGCATTTTTTATTTTCAGCTTAAAATAAGTTTACTTAAGTACAAAGGATGAGTCAACACAAGGAAAAACAGAAGTAATAGTACTTGGAGCTTGAGGGACAGTGGACCTCCTGGACAGGTGTGTCTCCTCTGGTGGGCCTGGGGCCATCTGGGGGTGAAGCCTCACCTGGACACCTTGTCTGCTTACAGGGGTTTGGTAGGGCCCCCGCTAGCCTGCCCTATAGTTGCCTGGGCCTGGTAGGGCACATGCTCAAAGGCTTCACTGAGGAGGGGGCCTGCCTGGGATGGGCAGGGTCCTGGTGGCTGGACCTCAGTCACTGTCATGCCCTCTCCTCTTCTTCTTTTTTTAATTTAATAAATCTTTATTGTTCAGATTATTACAGTTGTTCCTCTTTTTTCCCCCATAGCTCCCTTCCACCGGGTTCCCACCCCACCTTCTGCCCTTACCTCCCCCTCACTGTCCTCATCCATAGGTGTACGATTTTTGTCCAGTCTCTTCCTGAACGTCCCCATACCCTTTTCCCCCTGAGAATTATCAGTCCACTCCCTTTCTACGCCCCTGATTCTATTATATTCACCAGTTTATTCTGTTCATCAGATTTTTTTATTCACTTGATTTTTAGGTTCACTTGTTGATAGATATGTATTTGTTGTTCATAATTTTTATCTTTACCTTTTTGTTCTTCCACTTCTTAAAGAATACATTTCAGCATTTCATATAATACTGGTTTGGTGGTGATGAACTCCTTTAGCTTTTTCTTATCTGTGAAGCTCTTTATCTGCCCTTCAATTCTGAATGATAGCTTTGTTGGGTAGAGTAATCTTGGTTGTAGGTTCTTGCTATTCATCACTTTGAAAATTTCTTGCCACTCCCATCTGGCCTGCATGGTTTCTATTGAGGAATCAGCTGACAATCGTATGGGTGCTCCCTTGTAGGTAACTAACTGTTTTTCTCTTGCTGCTTTTAATATTCTCTCTTTGTCTTTTGCTCTTGGCATTTTAATTATGATGTGTCTTGGTGTGGTCCTCTTTGGATTCCTTTTGTTTGGGGTTCTCTGCGCTTCCTGGACTTGTAAGTCTATTTCTTTCAACAGGTGGGGGAAGTTTTCAGTCATCATTTCTTCAAATAAGTTTTCAGTATCTTGCGCTCTCTCTTCTTCTGGCACCCCCATAATTCTGATGTTGGTACCCTTGAAGTTGTCCCAGAGGCTCCTTACACTATCTTCATATTTTTGGATTCTTTTTTCTTTTTTGCTTTTCCAGTTGAGTGTTTTTTGCTTCTTTTTATTTCAAATCTTTGACTTGATTCTTGTGATCCTCTAGTCTGCTGTTAGATCTCTGTATAATATTTTTTATTTCAGTCAGTGTATGCTTAATTTCTAGTTGGTCCTTTTTCATATACTCGAGGGTTTCACTAAATTTATCAGCCTTTTCTAGAAAATTCTTGAAAAACCTTATAACCATGATTTTGAACTCTATATCCAGTTGTTTGCTTTCCTCCATTTCTTTCATTTGTGATCTGTTTCTTTGTCTCTGCATTTTGGCTGCTTCCCTGAGTTGATAGAGTGGCTTTGTGTGCTAGATGTCCTATAGGGCCCAGTGGCTCAGCCTCCCCAGTTACCTGAGGTGGACACCCTTGGTGCACCCCTTTGTGGGCTGTGTGTACAGTCTTGTTGTAGTTAAGCCTTGATTGTTGTTGGTATCACTGGGAGGAATTAACCTCCAGACCAATTGGCTGTGAGGATCAGCTGTGTCTACGCTGGGAGAACTTCTGTGCTGGAGACACCCTTATGGGAGAAGACTTGCAAAAGCCTCTGTGCTCAGCTTGAATGGGGCGGAGTCTCAGGGCGGAGCAGACAGCATTGGTTTCCCATCAGCCCTGCCCTAATAGGCCTCTGTGTCTCAGTGTCCTGTGGTAATCGCTGCAAGCACCTCTGAGAGAAAGCTGTCCTCGAGTTCCGCCCGCTGCCAGACAGTCCAGTTTCTCCCCGAATGAGTCTGGGTTCCCAGAGTCTCACCTGGAACTGGAGTTCAGTGCAGTCGGGAGTTTTTGTCTCCCTCCCGCTTGAGAAAGCCAGCCGCGTGCTCAGTTGCCAGCCCTCTCTGCGCACGTGCCTCGGTACCTCTGCCTCCTGCAGCTCCTCTGAGTCTCAGTGTGTTTTTCTCTTTCCTAACAGTCCAGTTTCACCCCATATGAGTCTGGATCCCCAGAGTCTCGCTTGGAACTGGAGTTCAGCACAGTTGGGAGCTTTTGTCTCCCTCCCGCTTGAGAAAGCCATCCGTGCACTCAGTTGCCAGTCCTCTCCACACGCACGCTTCTCAGTACCTCTGCCTCATGCAGCTCCTCTGAGTCTCAGTGTGCTTTTCTCTTTCCTTCTAGTTGTAGAATTTCCACTCAGCCAGCCTTCCTGTGGTTCTGGATGATGTCCGTTTTATCTTTTAGTTATAGTTTTGAAATTGTTGTGCAAGGCAGCAGTTTAGGTGTTTACCTATGCCGCCATCTTGGTTTCTCCTCTGAGTGTGTCATTTTATAACTTGATTTATTTTTGCTTATTCTTATAGCCCCACTGCACTTTTTATGCCCATCTCTATTAAAGCAATTAGTTTGTCAGATGATCATCTTTGTCTCTCCAAGTGGGTTTCAAGCAAGCTCCTGGTGGGCAGGGAGCTCAGCTTTATCTCACCACTTCCCCAGAGCCTGGCCTGGTCTTGTGGATTGGCCGCTTGGATAATGGCAAACTTTTACTGAATGCCAACACAGTACCAAGCACTCTGTTCTGTGAGGGCATCTAGATGTGACTTAGCCTCAGCTTTAGGTCCCAAGGGCTCACAGACTGAAAGATTGTACAGATGATGAGCCAGGCTTGAAGCATCAGGGGTCTACAGAAATGCATGGGAGAGGCTGAGGGGTGGCAGGGAAGGGCTGTTAAGGGTGAGAGGAGGTGATACCTGGGAAATGAGTAGAAGGTGCAGTCAGGTGAAGAGGGAGTAGAACATTTGTGGCAGGAGATGCAGTGCTGGTGAGACTTGGTGGTGGAAAGCCATTTGCTTCAGTTACCTTGCCTGCGAGGTGCCTCCATTTACTCACTTAAGGCTCGAATGCCCTTTCCAGGTAAACCTGCTTTCAGTGTGGACCTTTGGAAGCTATGTTTCACCCAACCACTTATGCCTCCAGTCATCCAGTCAGCAAATATTTACTGAGCACCTAATATGTGCCAGGCTCTGTGCTCATGCTAGGACCCACTAGTGAGCCGTAGGGATGAGTGGGAAGTGAGAGAGACAACAATGCAAACAAATATAATGTCATTCTCCATGTAGAGGCCTTAGAAAGTCTCATGGATGTTTGAGTCACAGACAAGGTACGTACTGGGCAGGGGGGACCTCCTCTCTGAGGAAGGGGTACTTCACCTTGAGGCGAGACTGATGAGAACGAGGCAGCCATGAAAAGAGCAGGGTGAGCATGCAGGAAGGAGAGGACGGGGCTTGTTCGAGGGAAGGAGTGAGGCCCGTGTGTCTGGAGTGGGGCCAGAGAGAGCAGCGAGTTGCAGGCAGCTGTCAGATTGCATATGGGGCAGGTAAGGGGCTTGCGTTTTGTTCTAACCAGACGGGGAGACTTGAGAGTGTTTTAAACAGAAAAGTGATGGTCTCCAGTTACTTTTAACACGAATGAAAGTAGGACCTGAGAGCTGGAGCTGAAGGTGGGTCCAGGTCAAGATGGCCTGGGCTCAGCCCTGGTTGTTGGCGGCTAAGAGCGAGAGAAGAGGCTTTGAGGTTGTTTTCAAGGCAGAGTTGATAGGCCTTGCTGCAAGGATGGATATAAGAGGAGAGGGCAAGGGCAAGCTTGTGACCTTGAGTCTCTGGGTGAATGATGAGAGAAGTGTTTGCTGGGAGAGGAGCAGAATTGGAGGCTGGGGGGGCAAGAGGGAGGAAGAGTCTGCTGTGGCCCCATTGACTTTTAAATGCCTTTGAGAGGGCCGAGCAGAGCTGCCAATCAGGCTATTCATGTTGTGGTGAATCGGCCTGTGTCCCAGGGAACCTCGTCCCTAGAACCTCCTACCAACTCAGGGTCTTGGCCACTGGAGGGAGGCAGCACTTTGGGTGTATCCTTCCAGTGGGATGACACCTGCCAGGGGGTACAGCTTACAACTTCTTCCTCACCCTCACGGTGCCCCTTTTGGAAGCTGAGCAGGATGGGGATTAATGTGCCCATTTTATATCTGGGAGGTGGAGGCCCAGTGAGGGCAGGGACTGGTCGGACCACCCAGACAGAGGCAGGACCCCACTCCCTTACCCCAAGCTTGCATTCTCCCAACCGTGACCCCCAGGCCACCAAGCTGCATTCTCCCATGTGACCCCCATGTTTGCATTGTTGTCTCTTTCTCTTCCCACTCATCCCTACAGCCTCAGTATAGCTGGTGACTGAGGGCAGCTTTGGCCTTCTCTGGTTCTTCCTCTGTAAACTCCCTTTTTGTTTCTATGATGTACCCGAGATCAAAGTGGCTAAAGGATGCCAGTGCCAGGGCTCACACCCAGGGTTTCCCTGCATGGCCTCTGTGTATCTGGCTGTCTTGGTCACCGGGTGGTACTCCCTCCACTTTGTGAGGAAAGGGCCACCAGGTCTGAGCTCATAGAGGGCAGAGGCAGGACATGAAATCAGAGCTCACACCCATAGTGCCTCCAGTGCTCAGGGCATGGGTCTAAGTGCCGCAAAGTACTATGTACCTGGGAAGTAGCCCTCAGAATCATACCCATTTCACAGAGAGGGAACAAGGCCCTGTTCGTGCCATCACCTGCTCAGGGTCCCTCTGTGAGGAGTAGAACTGGGATTCAGACCCAGGTGGTCAGATGGTGAGGCCCCTCCCTTGGCCACCTCCTTGACAGTGGTGTTAAATCGGTCAATGGTTATTCATCTGTTATGTTAGAGGTGGGGAAACTGAGGCCCTGTGTGTGGGCAGTTTCTGGCAGGTGCACCCGGAAGCTGAGGATCCCAGTGGCCAAGACCCTGAGTTGGTAGGAGGTTCTAGAGATGAGGTTCCCTGGGACACGGGCCGTCGCCTGCCTGCTTGCAATAAGGCTGACAACATGAACAGCTGTGTCCCGGGGACACAGGAAGGGCAGACAGAGGGCCCTGGCACACTGTCCGTGACCAGATTAGCGGATGGCTGCGAAGGTTGACGCGCCTGGGCTGTGCTTCCGCCCGGGGGGAGCTGCTGACAGGGAAGGGAGAGGGAGAGACAGAGCGCCTGCGCCCATGAGTAACGGTGTGGCCCGCAGGGCCTGGCCTCCTCTAGGCTGCACCTGCTTCGTCTCTAAAACCAGGGCTGATTAGCTCTTCCATCTGAGTAAATACTGAGCACCTACTGTGCCCTGGATGAGCAGCTGCTGTCCCTGGGACCTACCAGCCCTTCCCCAGCCCCAAAGCCCATCTTTTAGTGAGGTGCCTGCAGGTGGACCCGGAACAGCCTGTGATCATGTCCCCTCCAGAGGGGACACAGCGTTTTGGGAGCCAGCAGAGGAGCCTTTGAGGAAATGATTTCCGAAAGGAAGCCTGAACCATGAGTAGGAGCTAATCAAATAGAGGGAACAGCCTGGGCGAAGGCTCAGAGGCTGGTAAGCATGTCCTATTTAAGATGAAAAGAAACTGTTTGGGTTTTTTTTTTTTTCTATTGTGGTAAAATTCACATGACATAAAATTAACCATTTTGTATTGAAATAAAATTTGCATAATATAAAATATTAGCCAACTCCGTGGCATTTCATGCCTCCACAATATTGTGCAACCGTTGGCTGCTTTACCCTGACCTTGGTGCTTTCATGATTCCATGATTCAGACAGCAGAGGCGGGCAAGTCACGGCAAAGTGCACTTTGGCCACACGGGATGACGTCATCGTTATGAAAACCACTTGGAGGCAGATTTGACGTCCTCATTTGACAAATAGGGAGACTAAGGAAAACAGAAGCGATTTGCCTGAGGTCACACAGCCTGGGGCAGAACCAGGATGGGCATGCAGGCATCTGAGGCTCAGGTCTCAGGCCCTGGTGGTTCCCCATGTTGGTCTTCAGGTTGGTTAAGAATTCAGATTTTGGCCCTGGCTAGTGTGACTCAGTTGGTTGAGCATTGTCCTGTACACCTAACAGTTGCTGGTTCGATTCCCAGTTAGGGCACATACCAGGGTTGCTGGTTCAGTCCCTAATCAGGGTAGTGTGGGAGGCAACCAATCGATGTTTCTCTCTCACATCGAGGTTTCTCTCTTCCTTTCCCGTCCTCTCTCTAAAATCAATTAAAAATATATTAAAAAAATAAAAAGAATTCAGATTTTAGGCTGGGGCCCAGGAATCTGTGTTTCTCACCCCCACCTCAGGATGTGAAAATACCTTACCCCATTGCCTCAGGGAAGAGTCAGTGGGGCCTGCTGGGGCTCAGGCTCCAGGGGCAGGGATCTGGGGCCCAGCAGACTGAAGGTGGGCCCTTCCAGGCATGCCAGCTGGTGGGCTGGCAGCTCGAGAGTGGTGGGTGTCTGGGGGTGGCAGGGAGGGCAGGTGGAGCGGCAAATTTGGCCCAGTCAGCTCCAGGACAAAGGCCTCTCTGCCAGCATCCCTGGGCGTTGCCCCCCTGACAAACGGGCCAGGGCTTTGCTCATTAATTTGTGGAGTGGCGTGTAATAATAAAACGCTCCTTAAAGCTGGGACGTGGCATGAGTGACTGCTTTTTTCAGTTCTAATAAGGGTCATTAACTGCGGATGGAGAGGTTTTATAAACATTTGTTAAACTCCCCGAGCTTACTGTGTGCATGGCACGCTGCTCCCCGAGATGTCACGGCCAGCCAGAGCCAGCTGGGAAGGTAAAGATGCAGGGCCCTGGCCCCTGCTGGCGACTTCAGAGCCCCCATCCCCAGGCTTTCCCTGCTCGGCTGTGAAGTGACTCTTGGCCCGTGCATGCCTCTGAGCAGGGCAATGAAGGTTTGAATGAATGGGTGGTAAGTGGGTGGAAAGAACAGACTCCACCATTTCCTAAATCTGCACCTTTGGCAATGCCTCTTCTGTCTTTGAACCCCGTGCTCCTCACCCCTGAAGAGAGGTAATAGTTCCTTCCATGTTTCTGGGGAAAGATTTGGTGAAATCAAACACACCTTCTTTCTTCTCTTATAGGAGTTAGGGGCTCTCCCCTGAGCTCAAGAAGAAGGAGGGAGTGGAGCTTCAGGAATGTGGAGGAAGGAGAGTGACGGAGCCTCCCTTGGAGGGAGAAGAAGCCCCAGCCAAGGCTGTGCCCGGGGGAGGAGCCAGCTCAGTCTCTGGCTACCTGTCAAATCATCCATTGTACCTGTTTCCCACTGTGCTCTGTGCCAGTGCTCAGTATACACAGTGTTTTGCTGTGGCCTTTTGGACCATGGAAGAAGGTGGAGCTGAGCAGGGTGAGAAGACAGCAGCTGTGGCTGCCGGTTTTGGAGCCAGGCGACAAGGCAGCAGGGTTCAGCCAGCCCCACGGGAGGAGGCTGTGGGCTGGGCAGGCCCTCCTTTCCCACCTGCAAGATGGCTTCCTGGCCCCAGGAAGGGTTCTCCTTTGGTTCAAGGAAGTCTGTACCTTTCCCTATTCCCCACGCAGGGGCCTGGGCCACGCACTGGTTCCCAGGACCCTTCTCCTCCCAATGGTCCCCCTTCCTTCCCCTGCTCCCACCCCCTCTTGCCCCACCACTCAGCTCCAGGAGCTCGGTTCCTACTTCTCTCTATTCCAGAGGAAATGCAATTATGAGACCACAGACAACACTGGCCTGCTTATTTAACCCATGTGCACATGTGACTACGGCCCGGCCTAGCAAGACTTTCCACCAGGACGGCCAGGGAGGGAGTGGTGGGGCTGGGATCGGGGACAGCACTGAGACATGAGCTGGGAGCTTGAAAGGAAAGTCTTTATCAGGAGACCCTGATGAAGCTGGAGCTGGGGTGACCGGGTGTGTGCCTGGGAGTGGGAGTGTGTGAGCGTGTGCACAAAGCACACTGGGTGAGTCTTGGAGAGAAAAGTGAGTGAACACCTTTATTTATTATTATTATTTTAAATATATTTTTATTGATTTCAGAGAAGACGGGAGAGGCAGAGAGGGACAAAACATCAATGATGAGAGAGAATCATTGATTGCTGCCTCCTGCACACACCTTACTGGGGACTGAGCCCCAAACCGGGGCCTATGCCCTGACTGGGAATCAAATTGTGACCTCCTGGTTCATAGGTTGTGCTCAACCACTGAACCACACTGGCCAGGCATGGGTGAAAATATTTAGATTCAATAATTGTGCTCCCAGGACAATTGTGTACCAGAAACTGCGCCGGGCACATTGACATCCTTCGGCATCGGGATCTTCCCCTGTCACTCTGAGAGGCGCGTGCTCTCTTTGTTCCCATTTTATATATGAGAAGAGCGAGGCATCAGAGGTCAAGTGTCTTCCCCGACCTCCCACAGCTGGACACCTCTCTAGTCAACACCTCTTGTGGTCCTGAGGCCGTTAGAATGACGTTCCAGCCGCTAGGCAGGTCGGGAAAGTTTGCCGTGCTTTCTGGCCCTTTGTTCCTGCTGGCCCCTGTCAAGGATGGGTGCACCTCCATCTGGAAGCTTGGAGACCCCCTTCTAAACCTCAAATGTCTCCACATCTGGACTGCTTGTCCAGACTCAACGGGAATCCTCCCTTTGTGCTTGCACCTCACCCTGCCTCCATGCCAGAACTTGTCACATTGCATTCGAGGGGCCCAGCCATGTCCCTGTGTCTGCCCTTGCCCCACAGACTCACGGGGTGTCCTTGTTGTCCCCATGTCTGGCTCAGGCTCTGAAATGTGGGGAGGTGTCCATAAAGTCTGATGGATAAATGAATGACTGTGCCAGTCACCCCAGAGCACATGAGGGTGCTCTGTGGGTAGGGGCCTTGCTGCAGTGACCAGATGGTCAAGCTGGAGCACAGCCTGGTCTCAGCCTGGTCCCAGAATGCTTCATGGCTCCAGACAGGGCTGCTGGCCATCAGAACTACCTGCACAGTCCCATGGGCTGGTCCTGGAATTCACATACAAATGAGCTGGACCACTACAATGCCTGTTCTTTCCAAGGAGTGCAGGGTTTAGGGCTGAGAGGACAAAAACTAACCAAGGACACTATCAGCTAGGACAGGACCCATGAACAGATGGGGGAAACTGAGGCCAGAGAGGGAACTGGTTTACCTAGTGAGTGGGGCTGAGACCACACCTCAGATTACTTGTCACATGTACTCTAAGCCCAGTCTTGTGGCTGGAATCAAAGTCAGAGGAGCGAGTTGAGGTCATGCAGTGAGGGAAGAAGCAGGGGTGAGGTGGGTGTGAGACCACATAATGCCGTCGGCGTTTGCAGTGAAAGCCACTGGCTGCTTCACTTAGCTGAATTTATTTCATGATTTCCTCCTTCAGTCAGCCAAACATGCTCAACCTCAGGCATCTCTTGTGAAGCTAGAAGGAGGGCAGGGAGAGTTATAAAATTTCCTGTTGAAAGAAAAAGAAAAAAGTTCCCTGCTCTCTCGCTCCTTCCCCTTCCCTAAGGAAAAAATATGGATCGGAGATGTTTTCAGTTGCAGCACTTCCTTGCGGCTCCGATTGCTGTTTGTCTAGCTCCTCATGGGTGCTGTGAATTTACGGTTCAGCATCTCAGCAAGCAGCTTCAGGGAGAAAGATGGTGGAATTTTATTCTTAATAATTTAAAACAATAATAATTGTTCACTCGTTAGGAAGCATTCCTATTAAATCAATTCAATTTTTTGGAACAACTGGAATACAACAAAGTCACATTTCCTGATCGGGCCTCTTCTGGCTTTGTTGCAGCAGAGGATGGCCGAGCACTGACCACAGGCCAGCCCCATGCTCGGCACTGGGCACAGGGAAGGGGAGAAGGCACAACGAGGTGGGTGACATCTGGACACGTGTGATCATTTTCCTGGGAATATGAGGACAGGGGGTGCACCACTGTAATGCTGTGCTTCTGGGGACTAGCAGGGCTCCCCTGGGTGACCCGGTGCCAGGTCAGGTCCATCTACCACCAGGAATGCAGGAGGAGAATTGAGATCTGAGGAGAGGTTGTGGGTCTACTTAGGCATGTTTGTGTTTGGCTTGTAGTGACTGTGGGGTGAATATGATGAAATCAAGCCCAGGATGAGGGTGGGAACTGACATAGGTGAGCAGAGACCTGAGTCGGACAGGAGGTGGGCAGCGGTTTGGCTCCTCAGAGAAGTCAGGGGCAGGAAAACTGAGACCTAACTCAGAATCGGTCTGAAATGGGAGAAGAAAATGAGAGATGAGAGTCCATCTCTGACTGTAGAAGAAATTAAGGGGTCTGACAGGGTGATGAGAGCAGTCAGGATAGTTGGGTAGACTGCATCAATGGGTGAAGTTGAGCTCAAGGCTGTGGGTCTGTGCTGAGAGCTGGGTTTTACTGTGTCACCTTGTGTGTGTGTGTGTGTGTGTGTTATGAGGTAGACCAGATGCCCAAATCAACTGTGACTTGCACAGGACAGCATTTGGAGAGGCTCATGCTTGGGGTCCAGGATCATCCAGGAGGAGGTGTTCAAGAGGCGATTGCATGGAATAATCTGATTCTTAGTAGAAAGATCTGAGCTGGTAGAAGGGAACCGAGTCATCCTCAGAGACAGCACTGTGTCAGTGGTGCTTCTGGGTTGTTCTCTGAGGTGGGCATGCAGAGCAGAGAGATGGCTTGGGGAGCCTGGGACTGGAGGACTCTATGGCTGGAGGACATATGTCCTGGTTTGCCAGGAATGGGCTGTGTCTTGTGTAGACATTAATAGTGCCCCCTTTCGGTCCCAAAGACCCAGTTGGGTGATAAATGAGGTTGCTTATATCGTCATACATCTAAAACAAATTCAGCACTCAGTGGGCCTGCCCCTCTGACTGTCCACAAGCTTTAAAAAATGTATTTTTTATTGGATTTTAGAGGGAGAGGAAGGGAAAGAGAGAAACATCGATGGAAGAGCAGAACATCATTCAGCTGCCTCCTGCACACTCCCTCCTGGGAATTGAGCCCTCAACCCAGGCATGTGCCTTGATTGGGAATTGAACCAGTGACCTTTCAGTGCACTGATGATGCCCAACCAACAGCCACACCAGCAGGGGTGTCAACCAAACTTTGGCTCAGAGAACCTCTCTGTCTCTTCTCCCAGAGCCAGTCTTTATTAGCTTGGTGACCTCTGCCTTTCTGAATCTCAGTTTTGCAAAATAGATTCATGTAAGTAACATAAGAGTCTATTTCCCATAGTTGTTAAGACACTGCATGGGTGAGAAAGATTATTGTAAGCCCCCAAGGGCTCTACAGGAGACTGTGACCTCTCTGTCTCTGTCTGTCTCTCTGTTTCTGTCTCCTGCTCAGAGGAAGCCAGTCCCTGGCCCCACCCCAAGGAAAACGTGATGACACATCCAGCAGCATCCCAAAGACCACCAGGAGGAGGGAAAGGGGTTTGGTTTCCCCCGGCCACCCCTGCCCCTCCCCTCTCCCCACACACACACACTCTATCCCTTGAAACCAGGCCACCATGTCTTGGAGGCAGGGAGAGTGTGCTGACTATGCTGGGACTGAGAGCACAGTGACTTCTCTCTCCTCTTCTGCCCCTTTCCTCTTTGTTCTGAAGACACTGGGACACTCCAGAGTCTCAGAATGAAGACAAATCTTAGGGGGCCTGGGCTGTGAGGACACATAAAGGGGCTCAGAGGGAGAAAGGGGTAGTGGTTACACTTGTGTCCTGTGAGGGCGTTTCCTCCTTCAGGTCTAGACCTGGGTACTGAGAAGCAGCACAGGCTCCATGATGAGAGATGTATAATATTTGGAAGGACGGAGGTAAAAATCCTGATTGTTCTGAGTATTCAGACCACATGGGGGATGTTACATTTACTCAGGATGATAATGAGACTAGAATCATATCAAACTCAATGTGTTGAAGAAACAGAGATATTTGGTCTGGAGAAGACTTGGAGGCCAAGGACTCAACACTCTTGTAAGAAAGGGTGCATTTTCCTTTCTGGAATTGATGTCCAATGAATCAGGTGACCCAAGGGGTAGTGAGTTCCTCATCCCTGGAGGAATAGGAAGAATGATTGCCTAACTACTTGGTGGGGGTTCCATAGTTGACTTTCAAGGTCCCTCCCAGCAAGGCCTGGCTTCCTAGGACTCTCCCAACATCAGCCTCTGTGTTTGGCAACCAGCTGCCTCTGCATGAGTCAAAGCCCGCCCAGCTCTGGCCTCCTCACTGGGTGGGGCTCCAAGGGAGTGGCCAAGGCCTCCCACTCTTGCCCTACAGGGCCACTGCATTCACTGCCTCTGGGTGCCTCCTGCAGCCACTACCCTCCTGGAGTCAAGAACTGAATGCATTGGTTAAACAAGGAAAAGGCAAAAACTACACACACATACAAAGAAAGGGACACCTAGTTTGAAATGAGGAATGATGTTTTGCTCTTGCTTTCTATCTAAGCCCATGGAGATGAATATTCTGACCTAATAATCAAAACAGGCTGTAATTGCAAACAGACTCTCAAGGCCATGTGGCCAAGGAGAGAGCAGATGAGGTACCTGCTGAGCATAGCAGGCCCACCCCACCAGCTCTCCTCCCACCCGTGGTGGATCGATGCTGCTGTCCAGCCACGCACTGTTTTGCTGGCCTCACTCGATCGAGCCCTGTTCACATCCTGTCTCCTCCAGGCCCCCAGGCCCCTTTCGCAGGAGAACCTGTTCAGAGGAAGCCAGCCTCTCCCCCACCCCAAGAAGCATCCTGAAGACCACAAAGAGGAGGGAAGAGGCTTTGCTCCCACCTTTTCCGAATTCCACCTCCTATTGGCTCTGGAAGATGTTCTCCTGAGGGGACCACAAAGCTGGAAGAGCTTCGGTCCCCTCCCTGCTCCCACTTCCTTTTGTGTTTTGTTTCAGGCACACCCTCAGCTCAAATTTGCTTTGAAGGTCAGTAATTTCCACTTCTTTTCAAAACAACTGCACAGTTCTGGGACCCAAATGTTGTTTCTCTGCACTGAGGAATGGGTTTCCCTCAACAAGTACATTCCAGAAACATTCATCCAGCAAGACAGCCAGGGGGGCAAAGGTGAACCAGACCTGGGCCTTGTTCCTAGATCACTCCCAATAACAAGGACCCAACTGCCTGATGGAGAACGAGGGAACTGTTTGTGTCTCTCTTAGGAGCCGACCCCTCGGAGAAATGGGGACCTTGAGGAAAGCATTCCTCCACTGGGTGGGATGGAAGTAGCAAAGGATTTTGAGCCAAATATTGAGCAGGAGAAGGACTGATGGAGAGAGATTAGGGAGGCCCTGCCAGGTGGATGGAACAGCTTGGGCAAAGAAGGAGAGGCTGGATGAGTAGGTCATGTTTCTGAGGACCGGGAATTGAACCATGACCTCGTGGTTCACAGGTTGATGCTCAACCACTGAGCCACACTGGCTGGGTGTGTTGGTCATGTTTTTGAGGACTGTCTGGAGGCCTGGTGCGGCTGGTGCAGGGGTTCTTGGCTTTGATGACAGTGGGACCTGTATAGGGAGATGAAGCTGAAAGGTGTATGGTTGAGACCACATTATGATTGGCTTTGAAGAACTTTCTAAGGAGCTTGACTTCATCCCAAAAGGATTAAGGGTCCCTAAAGAGTTAGAAGTAGAGCAGAGATTCAGAGATGCCCATCTGGTGGTGATGTAGGGGATGGACAGTGGAAGGAGAGAGTGGAGAAATGGGCTGGTAGGAAGGGTATAGATGAAAATAAATGCAAGTCTGACACAGAGCAGCGGTGGTGGGAGAAGGAGGACCAAAGTCTGGGATGCTTCTTCTTGAAAGGTCCTGACTGGGTAGGAGTCTTCGCTTTGATGCTGGGTGGGATTATCAAAGGATCCTCAGGTTAGTGGCATCAGGTGCTGAAGACTAATGTCATGACTCCATGTTTTTTTTTAATCTTTTCATTTTGAAATAATTTTAGAGACACAGAAAGCTGCAAAATAGTGCAGAGAGGTCCTTTCACCCAGCCTCGCCCATGGTTACATCTTACAGAATTACAGAATGATGTCAAGAGAGACCAGAGCTGTTTGACCTTCAAACCCACCTAGCCCCTGCCCGGAGAGCTTGTGGGTACTCGGGCTCATGTAGTATGAGCTGTGGCTTCTCAGAAGCACTGGGCTTCTCTAGGTACCGCGCTCTTCCCCTGGAGATGGAGAGTCTATACAATTCGGACAGGACAAGAGCCCTCAGGAGACTCAGCTCCATTAGCAGGCAGGCCTGGAAATAGGTGGGTGGTTTTTGGCTCAGAATCTACAGGGCTGGTGAGGTGTATTGACTGAAACTGCACGATATAAATCCTGCCTCAGTTTGCCTTTTGAGCACTCCTGGCTGAGCCCAGCTCTGAACCCCAACTTGCTTGGCTGAGCTGTGTTACCCCTCTATATCTTATACCAGTCACACCTTAGAGGGATATTCCTGCTCCCAATGTCCACCCCAAAGCACAGGTTTGCTCCAGAGACAACCCAGAGTGAGAGGGTGCTGGAGTCGCCATCTTGGGAATGAGAACCAACCTCAACCAAGGCCAAGAGGGATGCATCCTTCTGAGCTCTGCAGGATGCCCCCCTGGATTCCACCTGCTCACCACTCTCTAGCCTTGCCCTCCTCCTGTCTCCACTGCTCCCTACTCCCTGAGGACTGGCCTGCTGAGAAGACAGCCCCTCTAGCACATTCTGCTGCCTTTGAGCTCTTCACCTAGGAGCTGAGATAAAGGCCTGGGATGGTCCTGGGCTGGAGGCAGGGCATCTGGCCCCTAGTCTGGCCCACCACGGACCTGCCATGTGACTTTAGGCAAATGACCAAACTCTCTACTGGGGGCAGTCTCAACACTAACCACAGGTGGTTGGGACCCTCCAGAAGTTATCCACACAAACACGTTTTGGAACGTAAAGTGCTATAAAATTACAGAACTCTGTGGTCCAGATATTCAATCATGTGTTAATTCCCTCTCACAGTTTGAGTTCTACTGGTCACTTTCTTTACCCATGAAGGATATTTAATAATGAAACCAGTTGTGGAGCTCCTACCATGTTCCAAATATATTACAAATATTCCACAGTGAGAGATCTTACAGCAGAAGGGACCAAGGCTCAGGACTTAGAGGGGAGTCTTCATTCAGCACACCTTTGTAAAGCCCCCACCGTGGACATTTTGTTAACTTTGACACTGGGCTTCAGATCAACTCCACCTTGCCTACAGCCAGATGGATTAGCAATGATGCTCCACCCTCGGACTGCTGCAATGCCCACTGCAGGGCCTACCGCCCAGCCCTCTTCCTGTTTGCTTTTGTGGACAAGGCAAAGATCTAGGAGGGCCGCTTCCCACTCCCATCTCTCCCCTGCGTTCTGGCTGACCTTGGGTTGCCACTTCCTCTGTCTCAGAGGCTCCCATGTCTCCCAGCCCCTGTCCACTTCAGGCAGACTCCTCAGCCTGTGTCTCAGTCCTCAGCTTATCCACTGTCATCCCCACTCTGTCCCTAACTTTGTTCCCTGTGCCCTGGAGACCCTGCAGGTCATGTGGCCACATGAGTCTTTCTCTGCTCAGAGGGAATGCTGGGCCTGAGTCCCTCGCAGGACCCCGGGACCTGGGCTGGTCTTAATTCCCTCTCATCTCTGCCTGAACCCTAGTCCAGGGCCAGGACCCATCCTGTCTCTGAGCGGTGTGCACTCTGCCCTGTGGGACTTTTCCAAGCTGCTTGTGTGGGAAGAGGAATGAGATGCTGGCGCTAAGGGACGGGCTCTCGGTGCTTCCTCAGAGCCCAAGCAGGAGTAGCTCCTGGCTGTACTTTACCTGTTTCTGTGTCTCTACACAAGGCATTTTCCTACTAGAAGAAGCATTTCCTAAGAGGCACCTCCCTCAGCCAGGAGCTTGCTGGGGGAGTCACAGCCAGGCAGATGCAGTGTGACCTGGGGCAGGGATGGGGTCGGGGCAGAGGTCACACTCTTAAAACAACAGCAGAGATAAAGGGTCCAAGGAAGCATTCAGTACCCCTTTACCCAGTGCTTCCCGACTCCGCTCCCGAGGCCGGAAGTACCCCACGGGCTTGTCCTCGTTCTTTCTCGGCCTAAGAGGGGAAAAAGGAGCCACTCCTGGTGCGCTCCTTTGGGAGCCCCATCCCCCTTCTCATTTGTCCCCTGCTCCCTGTCCTCAGCAACAAGCCCCGAGAGCCTTCGCTTTTAAAGGGAAACGGAAGGAGGACCCACACCCGGTGCTGACACGTGTCCCCTGGGTGCTGCAGTGCCCGCTTTGTTGTTCATGTGCTGCTCACTCCCAACCTCACGCAGCAGGGATGTGCTGGCTGCTGCCTGTATGCGGGTGCGGCCAGGGCTGAACCAGGTGGAGGAGCCTCTGCTCACGGCCCTTCAAGTTCATCACCCGTTTGCTGCTGATTAGGAGACAGTGGACTAGTGTCCCAGACACCCGGTGACTGCTGGAGTCACCTCTCGTTTCCTGAGGGTGAGGCTCAGCAGCTCCTCAGGCACCGTGAGCCCTGTCTCCTTGTCTCCACCTGCTTGCCAGCTCCTGACCCGGTGGCAGCTTCAGTTGGGCCCTTCTCCTGGGCCTTGGCAGCACCAGCAGTCAGACCAGTTGCCCGGGTTGGGGTGACATTCCTGGTGGCACAACGTGGGATCTGCCCATAGCTGCTTTCACTAGCTCCCCAGAGGGCCCCGCGGCTTCCCCATGTCTCCGGTGTATCCCTCACCTATCCCTGGGGCCTCCCATCATTCCACCAACACTTGGCCATGCCCCGCACTCAGGGGCACTGCTGTCAGGCACTCAGCTTTGCTTGCTTGGTAACATCATCCGGTTTCCAAATGACCTCGCATGTATCTCCGTGTGTCACCCTCACTATTGATTTCTGTATCATTAACACCTGGTACCCGGGCTCCACCACAAATATTTATTGACCAAGTGAATGAGGATGCGTGGGAAAGACTCCCCTGGGGAATGGACCTGTGAGCTGGGCCATAAAAAGAGGCAGGAGTTTCCAGGTGGGTAAAGGGCTGGGAAAGGACAGGCAGAACAAAGGCTTGGGGGTGTGAGAGAAAGAGCTTGGGTGTTGGGGGGCCAGGCAAGGGTTCCATCTACTAACGGGGAGAGGAGCACACCCTGAGAGTGAAGATGGGGTGAGACTGACAGGACAGGGGGTGAGCTGGAGAGTCTGAGGGCCTGAAGGACACAAGGGTGTTTGGACTTCAAACTGGCAGAGGCCAGCGGTGATTTTTGAGAAAGGGAATACACCATTTTATTATTAATTTTGAGGTCAGTTACTGAGGGTGTGGGTAGAATGTGGACTCTAGGGGAGAGGAAAGGAATTTTTTGAAGACTCTTATGATAGTCTGTTTTAAAAACAACACTTAATGATGTCCTAAGAAGGGATATGAGACCAGCTAACCTGAAAATACAGCATGATGGGGAGAACAATGGGTTTTCAAATCATTCTGTTATTTACATAGAATCAGAGGCTGCATTCCCAGCAGGCTTACCTGTGATTCTAGTGGCAGTGCTTGTGTGTATTTAACTAGAATTTTCCTCTTGCTTTATAAAAATAATTTGATTTTCTCATGGTCTGTCCATGCAGCCATCAGAATATAATTACTCAGGAAAAACGTGAGTCTCTTAGGCTTGTTTATCAGATGGCACATCCGCCTTCCTAGGCAAATGAAACACCTGATTTTTGTTAAGCCAAGCTGTGTGCGATATTTGTCACACAATTATGTGGATATTTCCAGCATATCTGCCAGGAAAAAAAAGACCTTGGGGGCTCTGACGCTTGCCAGCGTATTTATGCATGTCAGCGGCGGCATGCCTCGCCCCGAACCTTATCTGTGCTGAAGGCAGTGGATGCGAGGAGTGAAGTCTCTGTAGTCTGGGTTTATATTTGGCATCTGATGGGAGGCATCATCAATCAAGTGAAAGGACACTGAAACCATGCAGCACATGCCCTGAGTGAGCATGCAGGCACACACACTGCATACAAGCACACAGGAACACACACGGCATACATGCACGCAGGCACATGCACTGCATACATGCACACAGGCACATACACTGCATAAATGCACACAGGTACACACACTGCATATGTGTATGTAGGCACACACACTGCATACATGAATGCAGGCACACACCCTTGCATACATGTGCGCGCGCACACACACACACACACACATATACCCCATTCTTGGAACTAAGCAGCAGGCTGAGGATTTGACCCCCAGGGTATTATTCCTGGAAAGGCTTTTGAAATCATGTAGGCCAACCACTCATGTTATAGATAAGGACACTCACTGTGGCCCAGGGAGGGGAAGAGACTGGCCTACAGTTACTCTGCAAAGGAAAAGGCAGTGGGGGCAGGGGGGCCTTGAACTCATGGTGGCTAACCCCCATCCTAAGGAGCACACAATCAAGACAGTTTCTTTTCAGGCCTGCCTTCAAACCGCTGTGCTGTCTTCCGCTGGGTCCTAGTCTTGGCTGGGAATCCCGACTTTAGACCATGCTGGCTGTACCGTAATTCTTGTTCCTAAAAGAGGAGCTGGGCACATCCTCAGGACTGGTGTTTACATAGGCTGGATTCCATCCCACCCATCTAGTTCCTTGGGCAAAGGTGGATTCAAACTGTCCTGGAGGAAGGCATCATAAGGCCATTGACTAATGATTCTAAGATTTTTATATAAACGTCTATTGAACTCTCAGAATATGGCAGACAGATGATCTCACAGGTGTCTTTTCCTACACAATATCATTTGGTTGCTCCCCAGCCCTAGGGGACAGTTCCTATACGCCACTTTTCAGATGAGATGCCTGCATGGATGTGGCTTTAGGTCACACAGAGATGCCACTCACTGCCAGTGACGTTGTGTTGTGTGGGCCGAGAAGGTGTTCTGGAGGTTGGTGGCTTTTGAGTTGTGCTAGAAAGATTTGGAAAAGTAGATAAAAGTGTATGGAACCTTCTAGAAGAGAGAGAAGGGAGACTTGCAAACACAGGCAAGAAGAGTGTGCCTGTTGCGAACAACAGAAATGATTTGGTGCAGAGCCCAGAAGCCGGGCTGACAGGCTCACTGAGAAGCCCACCCTGGACATGCTGCATGAGACTGGCCCGTGCATGGCCCAGGGAAGGTGTCCCCCATCGAGGAGGGCTGGTCTCGGGGAGCAGCAGCACAGAGCCTGCAAGAGTGAGGACACTGTCTGTGGGCCCAGCCTGTGCGCATGGCAGGTCAGATCGGCTCCCATCAGCTGAGCACTCTCTGGGCCAAGTCCTTTTCCAGGGAGTGGGGTCCACCCTTGGGTCTTGGGTAGTGGGAGACCGCCCCCTCTGGAGACGGAGCCCTGGTCATGTCTGAGGGCTTCGCTGTCAGGGAGGCCTGACTACGGTGATCCGAATGGAGGAAGGGTGTTCCAAGGGAAGGGGGCGGGATGGGGAAGGCGGTTTCCTTACAGGTAAATGACGGTAATCAGGGTGGGTATTTGCTGATCAGGGTAGTTGTGAGGTTTAAACAAAGAACTAAAATGATGAGGAAAGTGCCCCGGTGCCCAAGGCTGTTCTGAGTATATTATCATCCTCTGGGCTGGACGAGGCCACGTGTGCTTGTGAGCATGCTCAGGTGGGGCCTGAGGACTGACCCTGTGTGTTTGGATTTATCTCTGAGACGACAGACCCGACAACATTTGTGCTTTGGAAAGTGCCCTGTGGCGAAGGCCTGGGTGGTGGGTAGGAAGGGGGCACATCTAGAGGTGGGGAGACCGTGAGAAGTGGGCCCTCACCAAGCCTGTGGCTGGGAGGAGAGAGGGGCCAGCTTGGAAGTGGTCCAGAGATAGTGCCCATGGTCTTGACTGCAGATTGGATGGATGCAGGCTGTGAGCAGAGGTGAGTGGAGACCATCAGCTTTTTATTAGAACAACAGTGGCTCAGACCCAGGGGCCATGCACCCGTGGAGGATGGAGAGGTTCAGTGGGAGGGTGGGGATCAGACGTGGCTAGGGCATTGGGGAGGTGGCCTGGGGGAAGACCATGACTCCAGTTACCCATGGAGCAATATCCAGCAGGCAGATGGCCCCATGGGCTGAGCAGGGAGCTTGGGGAGGCCTGGGGCTGGAGGGAAGATGGGTCAGGTGCTCTGGACCCCAGGAGAGTATGTATGCAGAGTCTCAACTGGGAGCAATTTTCTCCCCAGGGTACATTTGACAACGTCGAGAGGCATTCTGATTGTTGTGACTGCTGGGTGCTACTGGCATCTAGTGGGTAGGGATCAGGGATGCTGCTAAACATCCTACAACATACAGGACAGCCCCTCAACAATTGTCCAACCCAAATGTCAGTAGTGCCCAGTATGAGAACCCTAATGCAGAGCAAAAAGGGAAGGTCTTCAATGTGGGGGCCAGAGAAATACCCACATCTATGGGGCACGGGGAGCTTGAATGTCTCCTGATCCCAAGGAGCGCTCAGACACCCTGGAGAGGTTAATGGCCCCCAGGCTGTGATGATTACAACCCTCAGGCCGATATCACAGCTCTACTGTTTGCATTTAACAAGGCAGCCACAGGAAAAGATTCACTGAGTAAAAGATGCACCACGTCAGGAAATGTATCTTCCTTCCTTTGTTCACTGGATCCTGACTCAGCGCACAGACCAGGGGCCATCCTGACGTATTCCCTTTGGACCTCAATGGGTCTTCCCACCTCCCCTCCCTGCTCTGTCTGCTCCAGGCCACATGGCTATGTCCTGACTCTGTGACTTTTGTGCCTTTTCTCTGTCCACACCCCCATTTTCTGCCCAACTCATCAAAAGCAAAAGTTGGGAGAGAGAAGATTGGATTTGCTCTACAGCAGGATTTGACTTAAGGCCAAGAAGGTGGCAATTGCTGCAAAGCGGAGGTCGGCTAATTGGGAAATGCTGTGAACAATTTTTTCCATCGCCAAGTGACCTTACATGTAGGGATGGGCAAAAGCAGGTTAGCAACAATAATAATTATTATAATTATAATAAATACAATAATGAATACAGAAACAATACTACAGGAATAAACTTTGTGTTTCATGTACTCACAGCTGTAAATCTGCCTTTGCCCACCCTGTGTGTTCTGTCTCCTGCGGTCCCCGTGCTGGGATTGAGGAGTGGGTGCTGTGACTGGGCGCACATGGACCCTCAGCTGCTCCTAACACATCTGTCTGATGGGCAGAAGGAGCACAAGAACCTGGGCGAGGGACGGTTGGATGGGCCTGTGGCTTAATGCATGGGGTTTGGGTGGATTGGGGTTCCACAGTAGCTGTGCTGTCACAGTGCTTGCTCACTTGGTCAGAGGGGGGCTATTGACTACCACTAAAGACTCTGCCTTCTGGGGGAGGTGAGCGGCACCTTCCTCAGTGGCCTCCCGTCCATCAGGGGCTGCCTGCTTCGCTCTCCCTGGCTCTCTGCATTCTTTGTTCCCACTGATGTGAGCTCCTTGGCTCTCCCCACAAGCAACCACTACCTTTGCTCCAGGATACTAGAAGGTGCCCTTGTCCTGGGTCTGAGTCAAAAGATTCTTCTTCACTATGGCAAGTGGTACATACACTTTGAGCAGGTTTTCTACTCTCTGGGCCTCAGTTTTTTAATCCGTAAAAAGGGGGCAACACTATATAAACCACCTTCTATGGCTAAAAGAGGGTGACAAGAATTTGGAATATGGAATCAGGGGACTCAGTTTAGTTTCCAGTTTCCCTATAGCTTAGTTCAGGGGTGTGGGGACTTTCTCCTAGCCTTGGGCTCTTCATCTTTTTTAAAACAATCTTCTTAATCAATGTATTTAAACTAAAATAAAAAACAAACAAGTGGTTTACTACTTTTTCAAATCCCCAACCCCCTGGGTCTGGCAGTCACCATTCTGTTCTCTGTACCTATAAGCCTGCATTTTTTTTTAGATACCCCATATTCGTGACATCATATGATATTTGCCTTTCTTTGTCTAATTTATTTCACTTAGCACAATACCCTCAAGGTCCATGCATATTCTTGATGCTGTTTTATGTCTGAATAATATTTCATTGTATATATACACTAAGTGGCCAGATTATTATGATCTCTGAATGCATAATAATCTGGCCACTCAGTGTATATCCTATATAATAAAAGGCTAATATGCAAATTGTCCCCTCGACCAGGAGTTCGACCAGCAGGCAGGCTGGCCAACCACCCATGTCCCCTCCCCCTGGCCAGGCTGGACGGACCCCACCCATGCATGAATTCATGCACGAGGACTCTGATACACACACACACACACACACACACACACACACACACACTGAGTGGCCAGATTATTATGCGTTCAGAGATCATAATAATCTGGCCATTCAGTGTATATCACAATTTCTTTATCTATTGATGGACACTTCATTTGTTCCCACACACTAGCCACTGTAAATAACACTGCAATGAGCATGGTGGATGCAAATATTTTTTTGAGTTAGTGTTTTTGTTTTCTTTGGATAAATACCCAGAAGTGGAATTGCTGAGTCATGCAATATTTCTAGATTTAGTTTTTTTGATGAACCTCCATACTGTTTTCCACAGTGGCTGCACCCATTTGCATCTCCACCAACAGGGCATGAGGGCTGCCTTTTCTCCAAGTCCTCACCTGCGCTTGTGGTTTCTTGTCTCCTTGATGATAGCCATGGTAACAGGTGTGAGGTCATCTCACTGTGGTTTGGATGTGTGTTTCTCTGACGATTGATGTTGCTAAGCATCTTTTCATGTACCTGTGGGCCATCTCTATATCTTCTTTGGAAAAATGTCTTTTCAGATCTTCTGCCCATTTTTTTTAAAAAATATATTTTATTGATTTTTTACAGAGAGGAAGAGAGAGGGATAGAGAGTTAGAAACATCGATGAGAGAGAGACATCGATCAGCTGCCTCCTGCACGCCCCCTACTGGGGATGTGCTCGCAACCCAGGTACATGCCCTTGACCAGAATCGAACCTGGGACCCTTCAGTCCGCAGGCTGACGCTCTATCCACTGAGCCAAACCGGTTATGGCTTTCTGCCCATTTTTAAAAAATATATGTATTTATTGATTTCAGAGAGCAAGTGAGAGGGAGAGAGAGATAGAAACATCAATGATGAGAGAGAATTATTGATCGGCTACCTTCTGCACGCCCCCCACCGGGGACCGAGCCCGCAACCCAGGCATGTGCCCTTGACCAGAATCAAACCCGGGGCCCTTCAGTTCACAGGCCAAAGCTCTATTCACTGAGCCAGACCGGCTAGGGCCGGCCCATTTTTTAAATTGGATTTTTTTTTTTTTTGCTATGCATTATATGAGATTTTTATATATTTTGGATATTAGCTCCTTATGAGATATATAATTTGCAAATATGTTCTCCCGTTCAGTAGGTGGCCTTTTTATTCTGCTGATGGTTTCCTTCATTGTGCAGAACCATTTTAGTCTGGTGCAGTCCCACTTGTTTATTTTTGCTTTTGGTGTCAGTTTCTCCGTCTTTGATGGAGACCAAGTGAATAGAAAGTGTGTGAGTGTTTTGTGATTCATAAACACTTTGAGGAGGGTGTCCCGAGAGCTCCTGCTTAGCAATATTGGGATGGCTTGTCCTGTTGCCCCAACCAGGCTCACTCAATGCCTGTCGTCTTCTTGCTGGGCGGCTGGGCTGCGGCTTTGCCTAAAACTTAGGGGCGAGGCTTCTTCCTGGGAGGCACAGGGTGTGCTGACAAGGGAACATTTTGATTTGGCTGGATCGAAGTCCCCATGTCAAAATGAAAACTGTTGCCCTTTATTTCCTAGTAATGTGCCCCAAAGACACCCTTGCCCTCCTACTCAATACTTGAGTGTCCTTGGCCCTTCCCTATTTTTCTTGTCTCATTCCCACTTCTCACACCATAGCTGGCTGGTTCCCCACCACAAGAGTGGGGCCAGGCAGGGCTGCAGAAGAGAGAGATGGAGCGCGCTGGCAACGGGAGTTGGAGGGAGAGGCTGAATGACTTGCTTAGAGCCGAAGAGCCAGTGGGGGGCAAAGCAGATGGTACCTAGACCCCTCGCTCAGCATCCTCTGCTTCTCACCACACTACAACCCACTCATTGTGGGTGAATTTTCTCTCTTGCCAAACTCAAAATACGTCAATTTTCACACTTAAAAAAAATTTGATTCTGTGGGTCTTTATGTATGGACAGGGCAAAACAGGGCTCAATATATAAAGAAGGGAGGAAGAGGAAATAGCGTTTATGTTGTGCCTGCTGCATGCATGGGACTATGTGGGGCATTTCCCATGATTTTTGATATGATCTTGATAACAATCACTTGAGATATCTGCTCTTGTTCCTTTTTACTGGTGAAGAAACCAGAACTTTAAAAAGTCAGTTTCTTACCCAGCGATCCTCAGAAAGAACAGAACTGGTTCTGCTGCTTCTGACCGTGGAGTTAAAGAAAAGATCTGTCTTCTGAGATCTTCCATGGTTAGTACTGGAGACTAACCAGGACCTCCCCCTCCCCAGTCTCTCTCTGTTCATCATTCATTTATTCATTCATTCATGTATTCATTCATTCTGTAAATACTTGATGAGCAGCTACTCTATGCCAGGCACTGTTCTAGGCACAGGAGATGTAGCAATGAGGCAAAGAATGATTCAAGTCTTTCTCTTCAGAGTTCAAATTTTAATGGGGGCTGGGGAGGGAGGTGAAGGAAGAAATAATAAATAAAATGACAGGTTGAACTATTTGAGCTTGCTAATAACCCACCATTTTGACCTATAAAAATAGTCATTTTATATAGTTTAATAAGTAAAGTATGAAGCTGGTGATAAGTTCTATGGCAAGAAATAAAGCTGGAGTGGGGGGAGGGGGAGGGAACCCAAGGTTAGAAGGTGCTGCTTCTCTATGGTGTTGAAAGGGGTCTTTCTCTGAGCATGCACACACTTGTCTCCATCAACAATCCCAGGCCTGAGGAGCAGCCCTCTCCCTCCAGGGTACTCCAGGTCCCCTGTGCTCCACCTCTGTCTCTCCACCTCTGTCCCTCCGTCAGACCCAGGGCTCCCAGACACAGGCTGCTCTGTCTGCCCAGGCAGCTGGCCCTGGATGAAACCGCCTCCTGCTTTGTCTGCCAGCCCTCAGGTCCAGCTGGAGTGCCAGCCCTCAGAGCGCCTTCCAGAACATTGCCCTCCTTCTCCCAGACAGTTTTAATTGCTCCCTCCTCTGCACTCACACACCACTTTATTATAACACTTAGAACTGCTCTTCTTTTTAGAAGATGCTGTGATTTATTCATGTGCCTTATTAATGGTCCTATTCCCAGTGGCTGGTGCAGGGCCTGGCTTGAAACAAGACTCACACAGGCTTGCTGAGTGAATGAAGGAGGAAGGAATGCTGAATGGGAGCTGCCGGCGGTAGAGAATCCGGAAAGGTGGGGGCTTTATGGGGAGGCTAATGGAAGCAGATCTTGAAGATGGGGGGGGGGGGCACCCAAGGGAGAGGAGAGGGAGGCCCATGCACAGCTAGCCCAGGCCTGCCCACACCTATTCACACCTGCCCATGCCTGCCGCTCCCGTGCCACCATCTGGCACTACTTCCTGTCTTCCAGTATCACTGGACTTAGTTTTCCTACTGCCATGAAGGCTCTTGTCCTCACCTCCTTCTCTGCATCCTCCCAGAGATGCACATCCTTCAGGGAGGCCTCTACCAGCTGCCCAGAGTGGGTAGCTTGCCCTGGACACATGCCTGCAGTGCCCAGCTCTTCCCTGGGCAACCTCCTCACAGCTGATGCCTGCTGGGCAGGAGCACACAGAGGCTGAGCTGATGGCCTTGAACCAGCCAGCCTGCGTTTGAATCCTAGCTGTGACCTTGGGAAAGTCGGTTGTTTTTCAGTCACTCCTCTGTTATTGTTCTGTAAGCTGGGTAATGTTTGTCCTGACCCATGATGCTCTGGGAAACTGCAGGATCTAACACACACTGTGCCAGCCCCCAGCCAGTGCCCAGCGAGTGCTCGGCATTCATTCTTGTCGTCATGTGGGCTCTTTCCCTCCAGGATGGACTCCAGGAGGTGTGCGGCCCTCTTGGCCTTGTCTCTACCTGGCACACATGTGGAGGAGCCTGGCAGAGCCTGTGGAGGGAGTGCCTCCAGGAGGGAGCAGAGTGGGAAGTCTGGAGCTGGGCTGAGTGGGGAGGACACAGAGTGACAGGGATGGGGCGATCAGAGCTCCAGGGCTTGAGCGGGGGGACCGAACCCCTTGTTTTCTGTGGGATGAAGACCAACCTAACCTCTCCCTTGCAGATGTTGACAAGTGACTCTCCACTCACGCGGGAATGAGGCTGCCAGGGGAGCTAGAGATGCTCGGAGCCCACATTTGGCGTCTTGCCGAAACACTTTTCTCTGCGAGATTATATATTCTGGGCCACATCCCTCCCATCGACACTTCCTCCCTCACTTTACTCCTTTCCTTACTCCTCCATCATAAAAATCTCTAGAAACAGGTTTTGTTCAAAGTGAATGAGGCAATAAATTCTCTGTTCTGACAGGCCGACAAGAGAGATGAATTCTGTAATTGGAGAGGCAGCCTTGTTCTCCTGCCCCGTGGCGCTCAGGCGGACATTAAAGTCTGTCCAGGGAAGAGGGGACTGCGTGGGAGGGTGAGGAAAAGGGGGCTCCAGGGTGCTCCGGGCCCATCTTGGGAACCTTAGCTCAGGTGGGCAGCTACTCAGCTCTGTGGGATCTCAGTCATATATCAATTTGCTCATGACTGACACAGATCTTCTGGTTTGTCTACTTAGCTAACTGACAAGCTGGGCAGAACAAACTTATTCATGCACTCATTCACTCATTCATTCATTTATTTACTTATTCATTCAACCTCATATCCATCATTCATTCAGTAGTATCATAGCCTGGATGAGAGATGCCTAATTCACCATCTTTAAGAAGTCTTCCCACAAAAGACCAAAAATAGTCAAGCCATAGCAAAAGATTGATCTTCTTGGTAAATAAAGAGTTCCTGCCTGGCTGGTTTGGCTCAGTGGATAGAGCATCAGCCTGTGGACTGAAGGGTCCCAGGTTTGATTCTAGTCAAGGGCACATGCCAGGGTTGCTGGCTCGGTCCCCAGTGTGGGGCGTGCAGGAGGCAGCCGATAAATGATTCTCTCTCATCATTGATGTTTCTATCTCTCTCTCTTCCTCTCCCTTCCTCTCTGAAATCAATAAAAATTAAAAAATATATATATTAAAAAAAAAGAGTTCCTACAAATAATTAAGGGGATGCAGAATAGAAAGCAGTATGGAATTACTTCAAAACATTAAAAATGAAATTGCCTTATGACCCAGAGATTCCACTTCTGGAAATTTAGCCAAAGAAGCCCAAAACACTACAAAAGAATGTATGCACCCCTATTTCATTGTGGTGTTATTTACAATAGCCAAGATTTAGAAGCAGCCCAAGTGTCCCTCAGAGATCAGTAGATAAAAAAAAACTGCGGTACATTTACACAATGGAATACTACTTGGATGTAAAAAAGAAAAAAAAATCTTACTTTTTGGATGGACAGTAAGGATGGACCTGAAGAGTATTGTACTAAGTGAACTAAGCCAGTCAGAGAATACAAATACCATATGATTTCACTTATGGAACCTAATAAACAAAATCCTATCTAATAAAAGAGTAATATGCAGATTGACCATCACTCCAACACACAAGATGGCTGCCCCCATGTGGTCAAAGATGGCTGCCTCCATGTGGACACAAGATGGCCACCACAAGATGGCCAGCAGGGAAGGGCAGTTGGGAGGGACCCAGGCCTGCAGGGTGGAGCAGTTGGGGGCGATCAAGCTTACAGGGGAGGGCAGTTAGGGGTAACCAGGCCTACAGGGGAGGGCAGTTAGGGGCAAACAGGCTGGCAGGGGAGCAGTTAGGTATCAATCAGGCTGGCAGGGGAGTGGTTAGGGGGTTATCAGGCTGGCAGGCAGAAGCGGTTAGGGGCAATCAGGAAGGCAGGCAGGTGTGCAGTTGGGAGCTAGCAGTCTTGAATTGTGAGAGGGATGTCCAACTGCCTGTTTAGGGATCGGGCCTAAACGGGCAGTTAGGCATCCCTCAAGGGGTCCCAGATTGGAGAGGGTGCAGGCTAGGCTGAGGGCCCCCCCCCCCCATGCACAACTTTCATGCACCGGGCCTCTAGTAAACTAATAAACAAAATAGGAATGGACTCATAGATACAGAGAACAGACTGACTGCTGTCAGAGCAGAGGGGGTTGAAGGGCTAAGTGAAAAAGGTGAAGGGATTAAGTAAAAAACTCCTCATAGACAACAGTATGGGTGATTACCAGAGGAAAAGGGGGTGGGGGAGGTAGAAGAGGGTAAAGGGGGGATAAATGGTGATGGAAGGAGACTTGACTTTGGGTGATGAACAAAATATACAATGTACAGATGATGAATAATACACCTGAAACCTATAATAGGCACCCCAATAAATTCAATTAAAATACACAAATCATTAAGAAAAATAAACAACCCAATAGAAATCTGGACAAAAGATATGAACAAACTATTCACAAAAAGGGAGCACACATGTTCTAAGACCAAGAACGTGTGAAAAAGGCTGACTCTCACTCTGGATGAGAGAAGTGTATCTGGAAATGCCACTGAGGCAGCACCATCCCCCCTTCCCCACTGCTCAAGCCTGCGGAGCCGGGGCAGAGTTGGAAGTGGTACAAGTAGCATGGGGATTCATTGTGCCCAGCTCTTCTGGAGGTGATTGGCCAATATCTCAACACTGCCTCTATCCAGAAAACCTGTCTCTAGAAGTTTCTTTCACCTCCGCATGTGGAAGATTCCTCTACATGTATAAGGCTGTTCACTGAAGCATTTTCTGTGCTTCCAAAGATGAGAAATGGCCTAAATGTCCACCACTAGGGCATTGCCTAAATGATTTATGGTGGATTTGCATAATCGAACACCTCACAGTCATGGGAAAAGTACTAGGGAGTAGTTTTGTGCACCTGTATGCACTCAATATGCACCGAGCTCCAAGATACATTTTTAAGTGAAAAGGGCAAGCCACACAATGGAATGGAATGTAAATTATGCTACTATTTGTGTAGAAGTAAAGAAGTGAATATATATGTATTATGAACAATACAAAATATGTAGCATGTACATCAAATATTCATATGCACATACTATATGCATATATGCTTCCATACGTTCACTTCAGGGAGGACAAAGACCGGCACAATGGCTGCTTCTGGGAAGCAGTCAGGAACTGCGAGGCTGGGGCCTGGGTAGGAGGAAACTTCTCACCATGGACCCCTTTTGGCCACTGGGATCATTTTGGATTTTGTCTATTTTGGATGTATTACCTATTCAAAAAATAACTCATTAATATTTTTAAAAAGAGAGAGGTTTAGGAGAAGTCCTCCTTGCCTTTCTTAGCTCAAGTCAAGGTCGGGGAATAACAGGTCAGGTGAGGGATGGAGAAAGGGCCTGCAGCGCCCAGAGAAATTGTTGTATCAACTATGCTCCAACCACATGCAGTAGCATGGTCTGCAGGGTAGGGGTGGGGCATAGTTTTGGGGGATCTTAATAAAAATGTGACTGATGAGAAAGACAGGAAATGGATGCAATAGACTTATGTGTCATGTTGAAGCATCCATCTTATATAAAAACTGCTGTTTGAAATTTTAACCCTGCTATTTGGCTTCTGTAAATGCTTACTTGCTTAAATAATAAGGAAAACAAGACTACTCCCACTTCAGAGAGGCCATTAAACCTTCCCTGGACAAAATTATCAGTGCTGGCACCAGGCCAGGCCTTTGGTTGAGGTCTCAAAGCCCCAGCACATAGGGCTCTTTAAGAACTTGCAAAGGGGACCGGAAACACCCCATATTTGGGAGACAAAGAAGGTAAAAACATACAAATAGGGTAAGTTCCTCCATGTTGGGGCCCAGAATTTGAGAGACATTTTCCTCTGGACCTGTGCGTAATAAATGTAATTCCATCTCTCTAAGTATTGCTTGGTTCTTCTCTGGTTTTCTGTAACATTAATGGTTCCCTGAGCCAGAAAACAACTGTGCTTGGCCTTTTGGCCTCCGGTGAATGGGCCAGGTTTGGGGCACGGGGGAGCTGGATAGGCCTCTGGGAGGTGCCGCTCTGCTGATTTAGCAGAATTGAACCGGGGGACTCTGGGTGCTCCCGGACCTTAGCCCAGGACCCGGCCGGCATCTGGAGAGAGTGGATGGACACTTCTGGACCTGTTGACAGAATTGGTAAGGTAGGGGCCCCGTCAGTTAGGCCCACTCCGAGTGAGTGGAAGGGGGAGCTTGATCACCTCCCCGGAAATCAAGGACTTCCTTGGGGACTAGCTGAGACCCCGTTTGGTTAGGAGGACAAGGAATCAGGTGGACTGTTTAAACTCTGGGTAAATATCTGGTAGAAGTCAAAAACTCGGACTGGCTAGTATATAAATGTGGGACTCTGGAGGTGAATGAATTCAGATTCGATTAAGGAATTATGAGTTCACTCTGCTGTTTGTTTGTGTGGGACTAGCCAATTTGCTACTGAGAAGGGGGACTGGATGCAGTCTTAACTCCTCCAGTAGGTTCTCACCAAGACATTGGTCGAGAATTCTGTTCTGGGGCATGGGTGCCGGGAGTGCCCCCAAGCCTGTCTGGGGAGTTGGGCATTGTTTCGTTTATCTGCTCAGCTCCAGTCTGGGCTAGTCTACTGAGAGTGTGAGTAAGGATGTTTGTCTGTCTTGGCATAATTATCTGCTCATTAACTGGTCTGTGTGAAGCAAAAGCCACTTTGTGCCTTCTGGCTGTACACAGGAGAGTATTTGTTATCTCTTTCTATTGTTTAATTTGTTTAAAGATAGGGTGGACTCACTGTGGCAGAATGCAAAAGTCTTTAGCAGCTGCTGAGATTTCTTTTTCTCCGAGTCTTTTGCTCTCCATCAGAGAGGGAATCAGCCCACTTAGCTAATAAAAATTTCTCTCTAATTTTGTATAAGTAAGGGTTTCAGTTTGCTCTGATTTGTGAATTTGCTGTATTAAATTGAAATTTTAAAGTCCTAGGGTTAATTTAAAGGTATAAATTTGTGACATTTCAAAGAACAAAGAACTTTTATTTATGGCTTTCTTATCTCTTTTGGTGGTCGGAGACTTCCAGGGGCAGGGCTTACAGCTCCGAAGGGTGGAGAGATTTACAGGCCCTGTCTCTGCCTGTGACATCATAGTCCAATGTGAGCCACCTGAGGCAGAACTAAGGCTGAAGTTATTATTAACTGTCTATGGACCCCATTAACCCTGGTTGTATGTCTTGTGTGGTCTGTTGTCTTCGTGGTTGTGTGTTTTGTTTGACTTGCTGTTTTCAGTTATTAGGATCCTCATAGAGGACATAACCTGGTCTTTCCCTTCCTCCCTCATCCAGATTCCGATAGCATCTGTAACTGGATTAAAGATCTTTTCTTTCAGGAGGCCCTCCTGGCTTTTAGTTCTCAAGAAATCTCCCTACACACCCTTATCCTTATCCGCTATCTTTCCAGGCCGACTAAGAGTCATTTTTCTCTACAGGTCGGACCCCAGCCTCTGGGAGGGAGGATTACTACAGCAGTAGTCTGTAGTTTTCTCTGAAACGCCCAGTTTCTATTTCTCCCCTCTGTAGGAATTGTCTTCATCTGACTCACAATCGGAAAGGGAGACAAGCAACTGGACCGGGGAATGGGACGGGGTGGTGGGGGTTGGTCGGAGAAATCAAGAATGGTAAAGGAGGAGGATTTAAGATCCTCTAGGAGCTTAGAGTAAAAATCTATGAGGGAAAACAACGGTTACAGAAAGAAAAAAGTATCTTTAAATGTAAAAAGCCTAAATATACAGGATCTCAGACCATTTGCCTTGTTTCAGGACAGAGTAAATGATTAATGCAGAAAAAAGTGTGTGTGTGTGTGTGTGTGTGGGGGGGGGGTCGGCAGTTAATTATGAAGCAGGGAGAGATAGGTTTTTGTTGATTTTCACTGGCTGCAGACCGCTCTGCTGGCACAGGGGTCTGGTCCAGGTGTCTTATCAGAACTTCACTAGATTCAAGGTTGCAAGTTTTCTGCAAGCATAATTAATCTAGCTGCCCTGCTGCTGCCCAGTGAGTAATGAGCATTTTACAACAAGCAATACAAGACTTAGGCCTTTGGCTTGCTAGCTGCAGTAGTTAAACCAGAAGCCAGTGACTGCTACTAGCCTTCCTGCAGCCCCAGGAATAGAGTAGCAGGCCCGGGATCTGTAAAAGCAGCAGATAGAGCTAGTGAAAGCTCCCTGTTTGCAAATGTACTGAAAGAGTTCAGTACCTGTTGCTGCTGGAAGAGGAGGGGCTGAGATCCCTTTCCAGTGCACTCCCTTGGGAGAGGCCTGGTCTTTGCTCTGCCACAAAGGGGACTGGTGGGAAGATAAGGGGCCTAATACCCAAGCCACTGCCACAGAAGTGCTTTGCAATATGCAAAGCTGTTTCTAACTGCAACTCTGGCTGTTTTGGACTGGCAGCTTCAAGTCAAAGAGCAAAGGAAAGGCACTCTCCCTGGACTGGGGAGCCTTCAGGACTTTGAGATTCTCCAAGAGAGGAGGAGTCTGACTGAGGACTGGCAGAGACCCTGTTGGGTTGGAAGGACCTAAGGCCACATGTTAAACTTATAAATTACAGCTTTCTAGGCAGATGTCTAAGCCCAGTTATGTAGGGGTTAAACTGCCTGTTTACAGCAACACAACTTTCTCCTGTGCCAGAATAAATTTTAGGGAAATTAGACAGGCTGTGTTTGTGGCTAGAAAGAAGAACTGGCCACCATGCCCAGCCCTGACAGTGGCCTGCAGAAAACTTTATAATAGACTTAGATGATGCCTGCATCTTCATGGACATGACTCCAGAAAAACAGGGACAATTTTGCTTTGTGTGGGAAGGTCAAGAATAGACTTTAGTCACCTCCCTAAGATATTTGTATAGCCCTACCATGTGTCATATATGGTATCAGAAGATTTGGCTACCTGAGGTGGCCACAGTGCCAATATTGTACTTCATTGTGTTAATAATATTGCATTAACCTTACAGATTTGAATGCAGTTGCCAAAAGGGCAGCTTCCCAAATGGGCAAGGAAAATACCCATCTGGTTTTGGTCTCTATTGAAAGACAGTTGGCAGCCTGTATACTGTCTTGCAGGCCTGTGTGGCCATACCCATGTCAGGTGTGGCACAAACCTCAACTTTAAGAAACTGGGGAAGGCCTGTTTGGAACAGAGGGAAGTGAGGAGTACCAGCCCTTTGTTATAGGAATTACAGACCCCGTGAGGTCCTGTGACATGTGAGACCCTGTAAAGGAATAAAGCTCCCTTAGTCCTTTCTGAGAGGGCATGTCACCCCTCCCAGAGACCATATGAAATTTTAAGGACAAGTCAAGTAGGGGGAACCCTACTACAGGGACAGCTGTAACTGTCTATTTGAATATAGACACATTTTGAATTTCTTCTTGCCATTTGAAGACAGTATATTACTCTGAAGAATCCATAGAAAGGACTGACAAGGAAAATCAGAAGATTTTAAAGCAGGTCAGTATCTTTTTCTCCTTACACAATTCCTCTGAGATTTGGCAATGCTTAATAAATCATGGCAATACATTTATTTGCATAAATTCAATAAGACCGTTTTCTAATAGTGGTTTTAATAACTGAAAACTTTGACTGGAGTGTCATGTTTTAAAGAGCCCTATCTGAACTCTGAAGACTTGAAGCCAATAAGAGTGCCAAGGAAAAGCCTGGTAACCTGCTTGGGAGCCCTGAAAATGGCTGGCGCTGGAGCGTCAGGCCCATGCCCTACCATCACTGGCAGTTGGTCAGAGTAGAAGGGGAGCAATAAGGACGTCTCTACGTCCCTGCGGAACCCCCACGCACTCTAGGCCGCGACAAGTAGGAGGGCTACTGAGATGGGCCTTAAGACCTAGGGTGTGGGCCCAGATGGAGTCGCTGTAGGTGAGGGATTCACCTAACTCAGCAGATACTGAAGGTGGGCTGGATGGCAGCTGGAAGGCTTGGCTTCCTAGCCTTACGGGGCACACTAAGATTCAATCATGAAATTCTGTCAAAGGTAGTTAGTTACCATTCTTGTTATGTTTATGCAAACAATCAGGCCAAATTAAATACAATAGGTAAATTGGTCTTGATTTGGCTCTTTTAATAAACATAGAGGTAATTTTGAGGAGAAAAATTCTATTTCAATAGAGGTTATTAAAACCGAAATGTTTTCTTTCCCTTCCACCGGACCATTTGTTACAGTTTGTCTCTGCCAGGTCACAAGCCCACCTCCTTCTGTGCCCAGGCCTCATCGTCCCTCTGACAGACAGCAAGGATCTCTTGGCTCTGAGGGAAAACTCCATCCCTCCTCAGCACGAAGCAGCTACAGAAGAAATTCAAAGTCCATTTTCCCTAAAAGAATTCAGAGCCAGGATCCTTGAGGTAATATATTAGGCAGTTAGACAGACATGAGCAGAGCAAGGATGATGGGCCAACTAGTGCTACCAGATGTAACTAAGTCTTTCCACCTCTACGTATGTGAGATAAGGGGCATAGGCAAAGAGGTACTACCCAAAGTCTCAGCCCCTAGAAAAGGCCGGTAGCCTATTTGTCCAAAAGACTTGACCCCTTTGCATTTGGGTGACATACTTGCCTCCAGGTGGTAACAGCCACAGCTGTGCTTATCGAAAAAGCAAATAAGTTAACCCTAGGGCAGTAACTAATCCTAACTGCCCCACATGAGGTCTAGGCTTTACTCCAGAACACACTAGAGCACTGGATGTCAAACACTCGAGTCACCCAGTTTCAGGCTCTCTGGTAGACAAAAGAAAAATCAGTAACAATTTATACTGATAACAGGTACGCATTTACCATGGCTCATGTACATAGTGCTATTTACAAGGTAAGGGGTCTCCACAGAAACAAGAGGGAACCAGGCCACAGATGAAGCTGCCCGGGAGGCTGTCCTAAAACCAGTGGGGCCTCTACAGATTCTAGTGACTCTTCCAGATCCTGATCTACCCAATCTAGAAAAGCTGAAATCCATAACCAGTCTTTATTCAAGTTCTTACAGGCTTTACAGTCTACCCAGGAAGCAATCCAGAAGCACATCTGAGACGCTCTGCCTGTACCAACTTCTGATCCAGTTCATCCCTTCCACCCTGGTGACTCTGTTTGGGTAAAGAAATTTGACACCCAAGGACTGACTCCTACCTGTAAAGGACCACCTCCACGGCAGTCAAGGTCGACGGAATCCCAATGTGGCTTCATCACACTCAGCTTAACACAGCCAGGCAAAATTGAGAGTCCAGGACTCTTTGGACTCTCTAAAGATTACTCCTGGCCCTCATTCCGGGCCCTTATCTTATAAGCAGGCCCACTAACTTTATTAGGCAGAAAATTAAAATTATAGTCCTCAGGGGTAAATATAACTCCCTCCTTGACAATGACCAAGAGTCAATGATTTGACTCATATACATAAAACCAGTGGGGAATGAAGCATCCATCTTATATAAAAACTGTTGTTTGAAATTTTAACCCTGTATTTGGCTTCTGTAAATGCTTACTTGCTTAAATAATAAGGAAAACAAGACTACTCCCACTTCAGAGAGGCCATTAAACCTTCCCTGGACAAAATTATCAGTGCTGGCACCAGGCCAGGCCTTTGGTTGAGGTCTCAAGGCCCCAGCACATAGGGGCTCTTTAAGAACTTGCAAAAGAGGCCAGAAACACCCCATATTTGGGAGACAAAGAAGGTAAAAACATATAAATAGGGAAAATTCCTCCATGTTGGGGCCCAGAATTTGAGAGACATTTTCCTCTGGACCCGCACATAATAAATGTAACTCCATCTCTCTAAGTATTGCTTGGTTCTTCTCCGGTTTTCTGTGACAATGTTAATGATTTGGGATTTTATTGCAGCAAAGGGCTATTGAGGGTTTTAAGCAAGGGTAGTTCACAGGTCATCTTTTAGGCAGAACCTCTTGGAGGCAGTGGTCTGGGCAGAAGAAATGTGCCTAATTTTCCACCTCGCTTTTCCTGGTCTTTGCTCATTTCATCTTCAATAACTGATAGATAGGTGCAATGAACTCTGTTACACATGGGGAAACTGAGGCTCAGGATAGTTGAGTAAACTGGTGTGTTCTTACCGCTTAGGGTCATGATTTAAATTCAGATCTGAATGGAGCTCTGTGTGCCTTGTGTGTGCTTTGAGGGCTGGGATTCCAGTGGCCAAGCATCGGGCCCTTTTAACTTCAAGTATTCAACCAATTAAGTCAATGGCTGCAACTGCAGGTTCCTATCAAGGAGCTCCCACCAGGCCCCTGCCCCTCTCCTGCCAGCTCCTGTCATAGGCAGGCGGCAGAAGCTCTTGATCTTATCCATTGGAAGAGAGGCAGCAAATTTCTTTATGGCCGGTTTCCTCTTCTAAAGACACAGCAAAGGTCAGAAGCAGACGTCTCACAGGCTGTAACCGGTGAGGAGGAGGTTTCCCGCGGACGGGCCTGGGGGAAATGCATTTGGCTCCAATTAAGCAGAGCCTTCTATGTTTCCTGGTCATTTGGTTTGCATTTTCCTCTCATTTCTCTGCCTGCACTACCGACCGCCCCCATTTTCTCCATGTGAAAACTGAGACTCCAAGAGGCAGCAATTCACCTAAGGCCACCTGGTTTGTGGATGGTAGAACCAGGTCTCAAATCCTTGCCTTTGGACTCTGGATCTTTCTAGCCAAGCCACTTCCTTTTCTTGCTATTAATACAGTTTATTTGATTTCTTATGAAACTAACCCATGAACGGTGTGTGATTTCTATCACAGACTTTCGGTGAAGAGACATCCAGATTCTCTTGTGGCGCTGGTATTTTCACTGTGTCCAGGAGTCAGGGCCATCAACCCGCTGCTGGCCCAGAGGCAGGGTGGGTGCCTGCTGGAGGCTGGGCCTGCAGTGGGGCAGACAATGGGCAGCTCAGGAACAAGGCACTGTCTGGGCCTCTGCTAGGAAGACTATCACTGACTAGTTTAATTAAGAGCTGGGGGAGGGGTGCCCTGAGGAGAAGAAGGGTGCATTGTGTCTGGGGAGCTGGTGAGGTCAGCTGAGGAGGTTGGGAGGGGCCTGGGAAGGAGAGGACGCTTGGTCTACTTCTGGGGAAGGCCCAGACTCCCGGTGTGAGCAAGTCCACGTGGGATACTGGGGGGGACGGGGTTTAGTTTGCAACTCTCCTGGTGGAAATGGAAGGTCTCCAGGCTGCCTCTAGGCTCCCTTGATCTTCCTCCTGACTTTTCCCAAACGCTACCCAGGGTTCAGGTCTCAGTTCTGCCACTCACTCACTCTGTGACCTTGGGTATGTCCTGTCAAGTATCTGAGCCTTAATTTTTTTTCATATGCAAAAATGGGAGTCACTCCTGCTTGCTTTCCTACCTACACAGCATTTCAGGGAGAACCAACTAGGTAAGTGGATGAGATTTGAAAATTGCAAAGTGCTGTATGAGTGTTTGCAGCAAAACTGGTAATTACATAACCATCCCTGCCATTAATACCACCCCCAGGACCCCACTGGGGCCCAACCACACTATGCCTTCTTTTCTGATGGTCATCGTAGGGTTGTCTTGATTTTCTTTAGTTTTCAACTGAAAGTGCTTTATTATATTTCTAATTCTAAAAGAAATATAGACTCACTGTAAAATATTCAGGGGATATTATTTAAGAAAAAATTAAGATTTTTAGCTTTGACGTTGTCACCATATGATTTTGGGGATGTCATTTTTATTTTCTGGCTTTGTTTCCCCACATAGCCACTCTACCGAGAATGACAAATGTATATAGCACAGACATGGCGCCTATTCCATGCAGTGCTGGCAGCAGACCTCACCCCTAGGTCACGGCACTCTTTCCTGCCATACCTGAATGCTGCTTCAGAATCCTCAACACAGCCTTCAATCTGTCAGAGAGGCTGGGGGAGAAACCTGTTGTCTATTGAACTGGCTGACTGTGATGTTCTCTGACATTTTGGAGGAGGGAGGTGCAGGACTGAGGCCCTGGCTGGAGGGGAGCCTGGAGAGTCCCTCAGTCCTCCCAGTGCAATAGGGAGTTTCCTTTTATCTGGTTCAAGCATCTCAAGTATTGTGCGGCAGACACTCAAGTCTTCCACAGGGGAGTTCCCTGGACATTTTTAAGAAATTAAAAAAAAAAAAGGAATGAATCTTGCAAAGCCAATGGAATGCAAGCAAGTGACTTAATGAATTCACACCCACGGGCATGCTTGTGCTCCCTCATCATGTCATCATGAAACTGGGTGGGGCAGGATATGTCTGTAGCTCCGTCTTCCAGAGCCGACCGTGTGGGGACAGGAGCCGACACAAGCAGAGCCCTCCTGTGCGGAGGCGTCACCTCACATACCTGGAGTGTGAGTTGTCATAATCCCCCATTCACAGATGAGGAAACAGCTACAGAGCAGCAGCACGTTGTCCAAGGTCACCTGGCCTGTGAGAGATAAAGCAGGGAACGGAACTGAGCTCCTGAGGTCCCCTCTTTTCTGGGGAAACCAGCACAACATGCCAAGTGGAAGCTCCACCCCCACCCCCCCCCATTTAGACTATTTCTATAAACTGAAGTGTTTCCTCATCGTTGAAGTTGGGAAGCAACATATTGGGGTTATCCCCTGCTCCCGCCGTCCAGGTGACCGTCCCTGCTGGTCCTGAGCCCTGACCTCTCTGACGTGCTTGCGGCTATAGAGTAAGAATCAGGCAGTACGGGGAGCCGGGAAGGAGGGTTCCTGCTACCCTCTGGACTTACGTCCCCGCATCAAACAGTGAGGGGACCCTACCCTACAGGCACCCCTAGCACAGCCCGTGAGGGTTATGGCTCCTGGAGCCAGCTTGCCTGGGCTATTTCCCTCAGTTTTGCCACAGATTAGTTGAGCAATTTTGAACTCCTCCATGCCTCTGTTTCCTCATCTGTTAAATGAGATAATAACAGCCTGTACCTCATAGGGTTGCTGTGAGTATTGGATGGGCTAACCCATACGAAGTCACTATAACAGGGCGGGTCTACATACAGTGTGGGGGCCAGGAGAATCTCCCCAGTAGGTGCCCCCGGGCATGCAGGTTATTTTGAGCTGAAATCAAAGAGGTTATTATTTTTTAAACAACCCCCTTTTCTTCTTAAAAAATCCAGATAGAAAAGCCTGCTTCAGGAAGGGAACTTTAGCATGATCACCTCAACATATTAAGTATGGTAGACTGGGAGGGTCCATGCAAAAACCTGGCCATTAGATTTCATTCTGACCCATGGTTCTGAGTTGCTTGGCAAGAATTCATTTGCCACTTTCTTTGCTACCTGTGAATTACCTATTTCTCCTGAGAGAGCCCAGACTCCTCCCTCCTTTTCTCCTTTGTTCAAAATGAGATATATACCTCATTTTACCTCACTGTCTTTGGGATTTTCATGCTTATGCAAATCCCTCACCCCCCACACACATTAAAATTTGATTTTCTTCTGTTAATTGTCTCTGTTAATTTGATTATTAGCCCAGCTAGAAGGACTTAGAAGGTGGGAGAAAAATTATCTTCTCATGCCCCCACCGTAGGCACTCAGTGAGTGTTAGCTATGACAGAAAGGACCCTGCATCTCAGGGCTTGGGCCTGTGCAGAGGGAAGAGAGGGGTGACTTGGCGTGGGGGTCCTTGCAGATGTCACCATGGCAAAAGCAGCTAGAGTAGCAGCTTTACTCAGGGGTGCTCTTCACAGAAGCTGCAGAGCTTCATTCTAATATTTGGTCAAAGTTCAGTGACATCAGCTCCTCCTCCAGGAAGCCCTCTTGGATGGGCAGGCTGGCCTGCTCTTGCTCCCTGCTGCGGTTTCCCAGCTCTTGCTGCTGATGCCACCCTTTGGCCTCAGACAAAGCGGGCACCAGCAGCGGCAGCAGCCGGGCAGGCTCGGTGGCTTTCAAGAAGCTGGAGCTCCAGGGAGTGAGCTGGGCTGGTCCGCTTTGAATGCTATTTGCATTGCAATAGGCGAGCCTAGCCTTCAATACAGGCCCCTTCTCTTTTGACAGAACAGCCTCACAATTGCCTATTGACCGGGCACCTGTTCCTGCCCCAGACATTATGCAAATGCCGTCCAGGAGCGAAGCCGCCAGCCCCCAGGGCCATTGTGCATTGAACCCTGATGGCGCCCTGCCAGCTCCCAGCCGGCCTTTGTTCCAGGGTTGCCAGAGCCACCCCTGATACACCCCCCCTCGAGGTGCCCTGCAGAGGAGCAGCCTGCTGACAGCTACTTGGGTCCCTGCACCTGAAGAAAGACACTGTGAGCTGGAGGCTGGCCCATACTGAGCTTGGAGGCCCTGGAGGAAGCCAGGGGCCTGCGGGCCCTTTACATCCCTGGGGACTGCTGAGAGGGGCCTCCTGGCAGGCGGAGAGGGGGCAACCATGCCATCTGGGGGAGGGGGATTATAATAATCACTGTCACATCTGCTGAGGGCCTTGCAGTGTGCAAAACCCTCTTGTGGCCTTTCTCTCGGCAAGGCACACCTGCCCCTTGAGGAGGTGGGCAGGGAGGGGTTGCATGCCTTTCACACAGGAGGGGACTTAGGCCCCCTGTGGGGAGTCTGCCAATGCCACACAGAATCAGGGGGCACGGGGACTCAAACCCATGGTTGTTTGTGTCTCTGCCTCCCGGCAGCCTTTGGGCACAGGGCTTCTCTGGTCTCCTTGTCCACCTGTCCTTGCTCGTGGCTGTGACATCCCAAGCCACCTTGGAGGGACCTGTACAGCATGGCTCCAGCCCTTCTCCTCTTTTTGATTTCTTTATCCTTTTTTGTATTCTTGGCTTCACTGCACAGGTTCTCAAAGTTATTGGGACTCACAGCATCAGCATCAGCATTACCTGGAACCTGTCAGAAAGGCCAGTTCCTGGGTCCCAGCAGAGACCTGCTGATCAGAAGTTCTGGGTTGGGGTCTGTGTTCTGATGCATGGGCAAATCTGAGGACCACTGACCCAGCCGGTTATTTCCATGCCCTCCTCCATTCACGCGTGGCTGACACCATTCCTCCCCCACAGCTGGCCCCTCCTCTCCTGGCCACCATTCCCACCTGCCTGCAAAGGCTCCTGCTCTTGGGCTGTTAGGGAACATCTCTGAGCATCTGTCTGGTCCCAAGCTCAGAGCATCCAAATGAGTGAGGCGCACCTTCCAGAAGCTCAGTCTAGTGAGGGCACAGCCACCTGTGTCCTTCAGTTATTTCAGAGCAGTGAGCCAGGGCTTTGGTAGAGGTCAGAGGAGGAAGTGGAGGGGTGCGGGGGGAGAGCAGCCCAGGACCTCAGGGAAGGCCCCTGCTGTATGTGTGTGCCCCACGCATAGTCCAGCTGGGTGGCGATGGAAGAAGTGATATTGGGGTCACTCAGGTGGCCTGGAGGTCACAGTCTCCATGAATGCTCATTCCTGTGGTTAATGGCTACTTGTGTCTAGAGAGGCTCATGCTTCAGGAGGCAGCATGGGTGGAGGCTGCCGACACATCCTGGAGATTGACTGAGAGCAGGCGAAGGCTGCTCCAGCTGGTGGCACTTTGCGAAGGTGTCAAAAATGGAGCTTTCGCTCTGGCTGGTTTGGCTCAGTGGATGGAGCATCGGCCTGTGGGCTCAGGGGTCCCAGGTTCGATTCCGGTCAAGGGCATGTACCTTGGTTGTGGGCACATCCCCAGTGGGAGGTGTGCAGGAGGCAGCTGATCGATGTTTCTCTCTCATCGATGTTTCTAACTCTCTATCCCTCTCCCTTCCTCTCTGTAAAAATCAATAAAATATATTTAAAAAAAAATAGAATGGAGCTTTCCAATTGCTGTGGGGCCACCCACCTGCAGCTGCAGCTGCAGCAGCAGACGCCCTTGGCCAGGTGGGACCCGTGATTCTCAGGCCACTGCTGTGCCCAGTCCGGCTGCTTCTGCCGTTTCCTTGCTTCAGAGGAGCCACCAGGATGGGAAGAAGGGCAGGAGCAGGGCAAAGCACCAGTGTGACCCTGGGCGTCATCCAAGCTGCCCCCCGCCAGCCCTTTGGCCCCGACAATCTTTCACCCAATGCCAAAGTGCTTTAAAGAGTTTGGCCCAAAGCAGGGAAATCTGATCTCATGAGAGGCCAGGGCAAGATTTTCAGAGCCAAGTGTTGGTCTAGTCTCACAATTTGTCTTCCTCAAGTGCTGTCAGAGTGCTTTTTGCCTAAAAGAGAAACCTAAAAGAAAAGTAAATAAAGTCAGCCCTCTGCCAACCAGTTCCTTAGTGTGGCCTTCAAGGCCCTGTAGGGGCTGGCCGCTGCCTCTCCAGCCTGCCTCTCCAGGTGTCATTGTGTCACACCTCTAAGGCTCTGCAGGTGGGTCCCTCTGCCTGGGGACGGGGCCAGAGGGCGTGGTTTCAATACTCCTTCCGTTTGGGGCCATTGGATTAATTTCTACTCTTTACAGTCTCTTTAAGTGTCTCCAACATTAAGAAAACATTTATTAAGTACCTACTGGATACCAATGTTCTGGGCTTTAGGGGTAAGGTATCAAGTGAGAAATTGACCATCTCTCTAGGAATTCTGTCTGGTGGAGGAAACAGACCACTCTGTGAGGCCTGAATGAGGGGTTGAGCGGGCCTGGGATGAGGCTAAGGAATTAGAATTGTTAACGTAAAAGAACATTCAAACCTGTAAAGAATTGTTGTGAGTTTATTTGAGCAAAACTGTCGACAATTGCCAGGATGCAGAATCTCAAGGGATTGAGATAATGCTCTGGAGAATGGCAGATTTTCCTCTATTTTTATACATTGCAATCAAAGGAGGGACATAGGTGGGTTCATTAAATCCATTGGTGATAGACTAGAGAGGTGGGAGAAAGCAAAGTGGGGAAACCTCCAGGATTGGATAAAAAGTAAAATGATAGACACATACTTAGATACTTAGGTGGGTGCAGGAACAATTAACATGATAACAATGAAGGAATTTGTGGTATCTGTCCTGGGGCCCAGGCACAGGAGGTTGTACCCCAAGGGGTCCAGAAAAAAGGAAGTTACAAGTTACCCAGACATTTCAAGGATATGTTATTATAGATGCAAAAAGATAGATAAGCTTAGTTAAGGTAAAGGCTGACCTTGTCAGTGAAGATACCGGCCTAGGACGTAACCACCTAACCGTAACTGCTTTTAGTTAAAGTTTAATTTCAGACCATCCTTTGTGGTTCCTTTAGGTCTCTGAGTTTGCAAGACCGCCATGCAGGCCTTCCCTGAGCTTGTCAGGCTAGCATGTGGCCCCTTTCGCCCACAGAATGAACCCCACCTGGTGACTCCTCAACTCACTATGGGATTACATCCCAACAAACCCACAGTAAGTTCAAAATATCATAAGTCAAAAATGCATTAATACACATAACCTACGGCACACCACAGCTTAGCCTAGTCTACCTTAAATGTGCTCAAAACACTTGCAGCTGAGCAAAATCATCTACCACAAAGCCTGTTTTATAATTAAGAGTTGAATATCTCACGTATTTATTATGAGTATCATTTTTGCACCATCATAAAGTCAGAAATTGTAAGTGGAACCATCCTAATTCAGGGACCATCTTTAGTTCATTCAGGAGGGGCATAAAGGAGGGAGGAACTCAGAGTGACTGCCATGTGGTGGAGTTGCCCCTGAGACGGAGAGACTGAGAGGCAGGCTGGGTCAGACGGGAAGCCAGGATTTGGCTGAGCTGAGTGTGAATTGTCTGTGGCACAGGTGGAAAGAGATGCCCACTGGTGGCTGGATGAGGGGTCTGGCCTTCAGGGAGGTCTGGGCTGAGACTGACGCCTGGGCACCAGAGTACTGAGATGGCAGTGGGGCCTTGGACAGACCCTCCTGGCCCCCAGACAAGAGTCAAGGCAGTGCTTGGCCTGTCTTTTGGTTCTCACCCTGCATCTTGTCCCTCCTCATTGCACTGTGCATGCTACGTCCTGCTCAGGCGGCCCCACTGGTGTGAGAAGTGCCAGGAAGCATGGTGGAGAGGCCTGGGTTCTGCACTACGGTGGTCTTGTGGCTGGCGGAGGCCTTGATGCTTCTGCAGCCTCGCCTGTGGGCCGTACTGTCCCTGGTATCTTCCAGGAGATGACTGAGAGCGGCACTTGGAAGGAAAGGGCCTCTCACGACACTTGGGCTGTCCCCCCACATCAACAGCAGCTGGGAGCAGAATCACCCTGAGAGGGAGGTGATGCTGCGCCCACTTCGCAGAGAAGGAAACTGAGGCTCAGGAAGATGCAGTGCCGTTTCCTGGTTACACTGTGATGTTAGAGCAGCGACGGCGCTTTAAGAGGGTGAAAGGCAGAGATGTACTTTTGCAGAGTCCCACAGAGGGGGAGACACTCGTGGGGCCCACGCATGGAAACCATCTCTTGACTTTGGCTCAGTGCCCATTGTGCTGCACCGTTCCATCCTGCAGGATGGATGCCGTCCTAGGCAGGCTGTGCTTTGGACCATCAGGAGAAAGCACCCCTTCAGGCCTAGGCAGGTGCCTGGCTTGGACCCCCCAGCCTGCCGGGCACTCAGTGGGACCTGCTGTGTGTGGGAACCATCCATTCAGTGTCGTCTCTACTCCACAGGCCTCAGCTGAGGACCCGCTGGGCGTTGGCTTGGGATGTGCTTTGGTGCAGGTTATGCTGATGAATTTTTCCAGGAACTTTCAGAAGCAACAACCCTCCTCCCCTTTGCCGGACGAGGAAGCCAAGGGCGGAGGCACTGGGCTCTGGTGCCTCTGGGAGAGGGGGGTGCGGGGAGGCGGGGGGCAGGGCTGGAAATAGGCAGCCTGACACCCCTTCCTCTCTCCACTGCGGGGCAGTCTCCTTGTGGGTCCCCACAGCTCCGAGCTATCGGAAGGGGACCTCTGGGATCCCCTCAGCGCACCGACTTGCTTCCCAAGCTCCATTGTGGGGTCCTTCCCTGCGGGGTTATTTCCTCGGCGGGAGGAGACGGCTTTGACTGGGCGGCCCTGGACTAGATCCAGCTCTGACACCACATCACCCAGGTGCCCTGGCAGGTCCTTCTCCCTGTGGCCCCGCGTTCCCCTGTGCTCAGTGTTGGGGCGGGGAGGCTCTTGGTATTTGCAGCAGGACCTTCGGCTCTGGCCACCCCCGCCTCCTGCATGCTGGCGCCCACGGCTGCGGAGCACGCCTTTCTCTCTATGGGCTTTGGCAAGTGTCCCTTGGGATTGTGACCCAGGCTCCCCCCTTTCCTGGTCACCAGCCCTGATGGACAATCCCGATAAACCGTATTTCCTTTGTGAGTCGAGAGTGGGGTGGAGGATAATGGGCAGCAGCTCCCTTCCCTCGGCTGTCACAAGATAAAACCACCGGCTGAATGGGCTCTCAGACGACTCTTCAAAGGTGGCCGAAAGCCAAGAGGGGACCTGTGGGCTTTTGTCCCTTGAGGGGTGTCCCCTCCCCTTCCATGGCTTTCCCATTTCCAAGGGCCTTGCTGCCTCCTTCCCCATGGACAGCCTTCCAGCTCTCCACGTCTCTTCTCCAGCACCGGCTGTCTGGGCGGAGGGGCCGAGGGGCACAGTCTGTGTCCACTTTGTTCTCAGATCCAGACCTCTGCACATTGACCTACTCTGCACAGGCTCTGAACAAGCCATTCTCTCTCTCTCTCTCTCTCTCTCTCTCTCTCTCTCTGTTCACCAGGAGGTAGGTTTCATCTTTGCTTTACAAGGGCAGATGCTGAGGTTCAGTGCAGTGCAATGAGGGGCCTGGGGCTGTGAACTGGTGAGACGGAGGCGAGGCTGGACCACACTGCTGCCTCCTTTCCTTGCCTTTCTGATCATTCCCTTGTGATCCTTGAGCCATGTTGCCATGATAAAGAAAGGGGAGCCCCCGCACGGCTCCCACTGGTGTCCGGGGGACTGTAAACCCCGAGGCTGATGGCTGTTCTCAGTTCTTAGCACCTAGCAAGGGGCTGACCCCATAGAGGGACAGCCGAATGTCTGTCCAGAAGTGTCCACGAATCCCAGTCATTGCCCAAGTTTGAAGGACTCAACATTGGTTGTGGCCTTTAATCCTGGCTATAAGTGCTTAAGAAAATTCCAGAAACAGTAGTCTGAGTCTAGCCTGCCTGCCTGTCTGGGTTTAACTCCTGGCCCTTCACACATAACTGTGGGATTTCGGGCAAGGTGATTGCTCTGTGCCTCAGTTTCCTCATCTGTCCAGCAAGGTTAATAATGGCATCTACTTCATAGGGTTCTTGTAGGGTAAATACAGTTATACGCATAAACTGTGTAGATCAGGTCTGGCACTCTATGTGTCAATCAGTGGTAGCTGTAGCATAATGAAGTGCACTGGGCCTGAGGAGGGGCCTGAGTGGTTACTCAGCTCCTGCTAAAAGGCCCAGGACCTGCGCCCAAATGGGGAGCTGTGGCCTAGGGTCCAGCCTGTTTCATCCTTCCCTTCCTCTCAGCCCTGCAGGCCACCCCTGGTGAGTGCATGCAGAGTGAGGTGGACTGTCTCTGTGTCCTTGTTCCCCAGGAATCAGCCGGGGAATACATGTGAGGCCCTGCAAATTCCACGGTAATGTTAGCCAGATCCGGTGCTCAGCGCAGCCGGGCCGTGATGGGTTCCAAATGGTGCTCAGAGGCCTCGGTGCTTAGGAACAGCTGGGCATCTGCCTGAGCCTGGGCACTGTTGCTTGAGCCTGAGACCCCCAGGAAATGGGCTGAGGCCCACACAGCCCTCCTCCCTCCTCCCATCTGGCCTCTGCTGAGCAGTGACATGGCACTCCTGGGCAGTCAGCAGTTCAAGTGGCAGTACAGTAATTTATTTTGGGGGCCCTAACCAGGTCTGACAAGCTCTCCATCCTTGTGGAAAACAGGTCAAGCAGGGCGTCTGGGCAGCTTTTAGCCTGGCTGCATCACCTCCTCCATGGAGCCTGCCTTGCTCCCTTCCTGCCTGCCTTTAAGCAGCCACTCCTGACTGATTCAGCATGGCAGGCAAGGGGGGCCATTGTGGTGAAGCTAGCACAGCCCTTGACCTCTGTCTGATTCTACTTCTTGGGGGAAGGCATGTAGGATGCAGCGTGATTGGACTGCAAGCAGGGAAATACAGGCTTCCCCAGGAGCCTAGCCCAGGCTGGGTGTGTGTATGGGGGGCCTAGGAGGACTTTCTGGGGAGGGGCGGAAACTCAGATATGATGGACAGATAGGAGTCAGCCAGGCAGGGATGGGTGAAATAGAGAGCATGGCAGGCTAAGATAGTGGTGTCAGCAAAGGCAACTGAAGCACAGAGAGATGATTATCTTGCCCGGAGTCCCACAGTTACGTGTGAAGGACCAGGCGTTAAACCCAGACAGGCAGCAGGCTAGACTCACAGTTGGGGCAGAGAGATGGAGATGGAGATGGAGATGCAGATAGAGATGGAGAACCAGATGGCGATGAAGATGGAGCTGGAGCTGGAGATGGGGAGGGGGGATGGGGAAGGAAAGGGGAGGAGGGAGGAAGAGAAGGATAAGGAAAGGTCAAGGAGGAGGTAGAAGTAATAGCAATGGCAGCTGTAGCAGCAGGGAGCTCTGTCTGGCTGGGCATCATGTGTGGGGTGTGGGTGATGACAGTGTACTGGAGAGGTAGTCAGGACCAGGTAGGGAGGCCTCGGTAGCCACACCATGAACTTTAGACTCTACACAGAGGGCAATGGAGACCTCTCAGGTTGTGATAGGTGAACAGAATTAGTTTATTCCTGCGTTAGGAGGAAGACTCCAGCTTCTGGGTGAGAAATTATGAAGGGGAGGAGGCAAGCCTGTAGGCAAGGGAACATCCCAGGGCTGCCATTGTCATACAGGCAGGAGGGGCAGGTGACTTGGCCCAGGTGGTGGCTGTGGGAAGGTGGACAGACAACTGTAAACCATTTAGTGCTTTGTGACTGAGTGGATGTGTTAGCAATTGAAAGGAGGAGGGAAGCCTCCAGGATCACGCCTCTCTGCAACATTCCCTCCGAGGTTGGCCCAGCCTATTCTTGCATACTTCCAATGACAGGCAGCTCACTACCTACTTGGTTAGCAAGGTAGTACTTACTTCAGTTTAAATCTGTCTACATGTGAGTCTTAAGGCTGCAAAAATTAATCTAAGTCTTATTCTATGACAGCCTTCCAGGCAGCTGAAGCCAGTGCAGTCATACAAACTCTCCTTTTCCGCCTTCATCATTTTTGTTGTTTTTATGTGCATATCCTCAGATTTCTCCATCTAATTTGGACATCTTATTCTTTCTTTGATTTTTTGGCAAACAAAAATACCAATGAATGAGTTATGAAGAGAACTACACGTGTCGTGGGGAGTAGAATAGCATCTCCTTACTCAGCATCCTCTCTTCTGGTGGATGTTTCTAGGAGGAAGTCAGATTAGAATCAGAGGTCACCTAGTCAGCATGAGCACAGATTCAGGGAGAACTCACTGGTGTCAAGATGACCAGAAAGTAAGTAATTTGCCCAAAGTCACACACTATAAAAGTGTCACGGAGCGCAAGAACAGGTCCGCCTGGCCGTGGCACCGAGCCCGTGCACTGGCTCCTGTCCTGCCCCTGCACAGCACTGGGCGGGGAGGGCAGGACTGGACCGAGGCTGGAGCCTAGGCAGGAGGCCAGCACAGAACCAGAGCAGGTGAGGGAGAGCCTGTGGGGAGGGGACTCCATGGGGCATGGCTTGGGGGTGAAGGGTTTGAAGGAGACCTCCATGTACCCCGGGTGATGGCTGGGATACTGGTGGGTGGTGGTATTTTTTGTTCTCTTAAAGGGCATCCAGGAAGAGTGGGTCAGCAGAGGTGGCTGGAGGAGGAGTTGAGTCTGGATATGATGGGGTGTTGGGGGTGCCGGTGGAACCACAGGAAGTGGCCAAGCAGGGAACTTCACTGTCATTCCTGCCTCCCCAGTGACTCTGAGTGCAGGTCCCTCATGGGCCGCTCTGCAGCTGGCCGAGCTCCAGGCCAGGACAAAGCACCCGGCCACTCCAGCCCCGGCTGCTGTCTACGGGGGCTGCTCACCAGCACAGCCCAGCGGCTGCTCGCCCCCACCTGGGACCAGATGCCTCTCCTCCTCCACAGGGCCAGGCCATGGTCTCCGGAGTCTCACTTCCAGGAACCACTGCTTGGCCAGTTACCGACACATCCAGGTCATCTGGGGACGGCAAGCTGTCTCGCAGGAGTCAGGCTGGCTGATCTGCTGGACTCTGGGTCAGAACGAGCGAGGAGAAGTTCAGGGTGTAGGCAGCTCATTGCAGCCACGCAAGGAGGTGGCCGAGAAGTGCTGGGCGCTTATGAGGCCAGACCATGGGACACACAGACGCTCTGATCAGTATTGGCTGATGCTCTGTAGGGAGGTGGTTCTGACAGCTGTGTGACCTTAGACAGTCTCTCAAACTCTGTGGGCCTCTGCATCCCCTGGACACAGAGAAATAATCACCCTTCCTTTCCCTTGCCTTCTTCACAGGAGAAAATGAGGCAATAATGGCGAAAATGTGTTCTTAACTGTACTGCTCTGTGAGGCATAAGCAATCTAGCCCACAAAGCACACATGAACACATGCGCACATGCGTGCACACACAGACACACACACACAGCAACATGGGGCGGCCTCGTTCTCCAGGCTGTGTGCCCTCTGCTGGGGCCTCCCGTACCACTGAGGGCTGACCTGGGTATGGGGTGGGGGCCGGTGATGGACAGCAGGAAATGGAGAGATAAAGGAGAAAGATGGGAAGAGAGAACTACACAAATATGAGAGAGAGAGAGAGAGAGAGAGAGAGAGAGAGAGAGAGAGAGAGAGAGAAGAGAGAGAGAGAGAGAGAGAGAGAGATTGAGGAAGAGAGAAAAGAGCTTTTTGGCAAGGAAGAGAGGCAGGGAGAATGGGAAAATCAAGAGATGTCAAAAAGGGATCTAGGGCCAGAGGGGCAGATGGGATATAGGAGGGGTCAGGGGTAGGAAACGGGGAAACTGAGAGCCTGGCTGGCCCTTGCTCTGAGTGAGGTGTGGTAGCCCTGGCCCTGCCTTTCCCTTGCTTGGACTGCTCTGAGCTGGAAGCCAGGTGTCTCAGGGCTACCTACAGGTAAGGACATCTTGCTGTGCCCCCAAACTCGCCACCACCAGTGGACACACTCAAATCCTGCCCTCAGAGAGGCCCAGTGAGAATCCTTGAGCTCTGAAGGGAAGCGACCTGCTGCCACATTGGCGGGCTCTACCCAGAGGTGGGTGTGATGGCTGGTGCCTGGGCAAGGACCTTGCCCGCATTACATCTCCGAATGGCTTTAAGCAGAGTTCTTTCTATGCCTCAGTTTTCCTGCTGCAAATGGGTGCTATCTCCAGGCCCTGACAGTAAGTTCTGAGATGCAGGCAGCTGGTTTCATACCCTGTCTCCTTGAATGAGGGCAGCCACGACCTTTGTGTGTTTTGTGATGGTTATTTTAAAGCTGATTTACCTATCTTTCCAGGGCCTTCTTATTGTGCTCATGGCCTTTGTCCACCAGTCCCTTCAGCCCCTTGATTTGGTCTCCTCCCCATCTTGGCCCAGGAAAGACTGGGACCCCAGTGACTCCTGAGGTGTTAGTATTATGTTTCAAGGAGCGGGACCAGGTTCCAAGACAGCTAAATGGCTGTGGTCTGGAACTTGAGGCTTCTGAGAGAGGTGCTCAGGGAGCCAGGAGACCCACACATGGCCTTTGCTTTTAAAGGGGAGACCCCTGCTTAGTAAGGAATCCACATCAGGAGCCTGCACTAGGCTGGGGTGCTGTGCAAAGGTCAGGGGAGGCGAGTGGGAGGAGACTTGGCTCAAGGTCACAGTGTCCTCTTTTCCCTCAGCTGGAGCCCCCTCTCTCCAGTGTTGTGGCCAGATTCCTGTGGGCAGGGCTGGAGAGAAGTGACACTTTTTCTGACCCCTTCCTGCCCAGGCTCACATCTGGCCTCCCAGCAGCACCTCTGGCTGGAGTGATCTGGGGCCTCTTGGGGGTACGAGTCAAGCTACCCTTTGGGTTTTGGGGAAGGAAGACATCATTTTTAACAGAAGGTTCAGAGGTCACATCTGCTGTCCAAGGTCATGCTACTAGGTGGTCTTTTCTAGAACCAGAGCAGAATTGCAAGTCTTCTGACTTGAGAATGTTGGTGACAATAGCCTGTTCCAAGGTCTACTTAAGCAACACGGGATGCCGTTCCTGAGGAGTGATTAATGGAGGTACTGGGTGCGGCAAGTTCTTGGAGCAGAACTGAAGCAGGTGATGGTGGTGGTGAGAATAGCAGTGATGGTGTCTGGTCTTCAGCTCAACATCCAACTGAAAAAGGCAGGATAAGCCTGAGTTAACCTCTGCTGAACTCCTCTAGTTCAAGGTCTGGCACTTAGTAGGTGCATAATAAGTATTTGTGAATGAGTGAATGGATTCACCTTGTAAGAAACATGCCTCTAATTTATCTTCATAGAAAAGAAACAGCATGTGGCCAGGTGGCTGATGAATTTCCCCAGAGCAAACAGGATGTGGGGGTGGGGCAAGAGGATGAGAGCTGTACACATGGCGGATAGCACAAGTCCTAGGAAGTTTCCCCTAGAAAAGGGGGGTGGAGGCAACTAGAGAAGGCCCCACACATTTTTTAAAAATAATCCAATGGGAGACAGCAAAACCTAGGCGACCTATTAGGAAATAGGTGGTGAAATAGTACTCAGTCAATGAGGAACCGGAGGAGGGTCTAAATAAATAGGGTATGTTCCCTGCCCCACGTGTGTTCCTGTACAAGATGCCCGCTCTCGAGAGTGTTATTAAAAGTCTAATTTTCGCCATGCTTCTATTTCCTAGTCCATTGTTTAAAATTCGGACAGGTGAGCCATTTCTCACAACCTCCATGCAGAGGGTCTGGACATGGCACCAACGGTGGGAAGCTCAAGCAGTTGGAGCCAGCACCATGGCTTAGGCTACTGGGTGCCATGAACCCTCTGTTTCCTTCTGCAGGCCCTTCCTCAGGCATGACTTGGGACGATGGAAGGATGATTGTGTTTGAGGAGGAACTTGGGAGGTAAGAGACCTTCTTTTCTCTGTGGGGTGGCCTCCATGGTTTCTCCGACCTTCTGGAGCAGGGGTCCTCAAACTTTTTAAACAGGGGGCCAGTTCACTGTCCCTCAGACCGTTGGAGGGCCGGACTATAGTTTAAAAAAACAACTATGAACAAATTCCTATGCGTACTGCGGGCCCGGGACGAGTCGCCTGCTAAGCAGGACAGGCAGCGGCACCCGGCAGGCCGGATAAATGTCCTCGGCGGGCTGCATGTGGCCCACGGGCTGTAGTTTGAGGACGCCTGTTCTGGAGTTTGGCACTAAGAAAGTGGCTGATTCATACCTGGGCTGAATACTGGGTCTGTTATAGGTATAGTTAGGGGAAAATTCCTTCCTTATTTCCCCTGCCTCCATTCTTGCCAACTTTCTTATCCATTCCCTAATTATTAAACTTTCTTCAGGCTCCTGCCTTGTGTCAGGCCAGTGCTGGGATGGAATATGGCAAAGCTGATACCAAGGAGAGGGGTGCAATCCATGGGTCACAGGAGCTCACTGACTACAATGATAGTGTTGTCAGGCGCTGTGAACATAACTGGATACTCAGGTGGGAGTTAGAGCAAGGGCTCAGAACCCAGGTGAGGAGATTGGCCCTTTCTTCCTAAAGGCAGGAAATTGGATCTAGGTCTTGAGGGAGTAGTAGGATTCAGGAGTGAGAGAAGGGGATGGAGATGCTAGGCTGCGGGAAGTGTATGTACTGAGACAGAGGGGGAAAGGTGTGCTATGCTCATGAAAGGGTTTGGTATTGTTGGAGTACAGGATAGGCTTGTTAGGAGATGGGGCTGAAATACTAGGTTGGAATTAGATTGTGAATGGCCAAATGCCAAAGCATTTGCATTTCTTTTCCTGAGGGCAGTGAGCAGTTACAAACCATGATGGTCATGATCATATCTGTGATTCAGAAGGAACATCCCTTGGTCAGTAAGGGAAACTGAGGAGGAGGTGAGGATAATAATGATATTGATGATGGTAGTGAAAATGGTGGGTGATGGTGGTTATGATGATATTGAGGTGATGATAATGGTGGTGATAGTGACGATGATGATGATGGTATGATGATATTTGCTGCTGCTGGTGGTGGTGATGATGGTAACAGTAGTGATGATGGTGGTGATGATAGCTATAATGATGGTGATGGAGGGATGGTGATGGTAGTGATGGTGATGGTGATGGTGGGTGATGAGGTTCATGACAGTGATGGTGGTGGTTATGATGATGGTGAAATGGTGATGGAGGTGGTAATGATGGTGATGATGTTAGGTGATGAAGTTCATGACAGTGATGGTGATGGTTATGATAATGGTGATGGTGGTAATGATGGTTATGGTGATAGAGGTGATGGTGGGTGATGAGGTTCATGACAGTGATGGTGGTGGTTATGATGATGGTGAGATGGTGATGGAGGTGGTAATGATGATGGTGGTGGTGGTAATGATGGTGATGGTGATGATGGAGGGTGATGAGGGTGATGATGATGGTGATGGTTATGATGATGGTGAGATGAAGATGGTGGTAATGATGGTGATGGTGATTGTGATGATGGTGATGATGGTGGCTGTGATGATGGTGAGATGATGATGGTGATGCTGCTGATTATGGTGACCTCTAAGTCGACAACTGAGGTGAGACAAAGAGGAAGAGTTGATTTAAAAGCATTTGATGACTGGATAGATTTAGATGGGGGAGGGCATAAGGGAGAGGACTGACCAGAGTGCTAGAGTGTCTGAAGCCCCTCATCTTGAGATGGGAAGCCAAGGCGAGCTGGTTCATAGGAGAAGAAGATGGTTTTTCTCTTGAGCAAGTCATGTCTGAGATGCCTGGGGCTTCTAGGCAAGGTGTCCAGTAGGCATTGAGCACTCAAGTGTGGAGCTCAGCAAGACAAAGGTTTGAAAGTCATTGGCAAAGCAGTGGGGGCAAGCTGTCTCTCAGAGAGTGCACAGAGGCACAAGAGCAGGAGTTAGGGTGCTCATGACTACCTGACTTGAGAGGTGTGTAGAAGAGGCAGAATGGGGATGGAAATTGCAAATAAAGCCAGGGGTCCAAGGAAGTGCCAGAAGCTGCCCAGGGGCTGGGTGGGCACTGGGGTGCGGCTTCTGCTCCCCACCCAACTCTCCCAGAAGAGTCAGCATAGATCTGTCTGTATGCCAGGTCCTAAGTAAGACATTTGAAAATGGAGTTCTATGCTAAAAAACCCCTTCCTGATACAGGTAGGGAAACTGATGTCCAGAGAGAAGAGACCTGCCTAAATGACCCATCGTGGTGGCAGATTCAGTCCTCTGCCTTGTGACATGATGCTCCCTATATTCTTGGGGAGATATGGGTGGGAGCTGATGGAGCTTACATTGGGCGTCTCTTCTCTCCTCTCCCTCAACAAGCCCTGCATAGCCCTTAAGGCTATTTGGTGGGCAAGCCCCAAGGGATAAATATGGACTGGAGCTTGGTAAGCTCCCGAACACCCAATGTTGCTTGAACCTGGTGGCTGGTCCACCCTAGGCAGGGCACTCAGTTGGTGCGTGGCTGCGCTGTGGGGTCCCAAGCTCTGCCTTGGGAATGGTGGCCTGGCCTGCTCTGCCCTCTCCTGATGCAGGCCCTCAAAGGAGGCTGAATGTCCTCAGGAAGCGGGTTACCTCTCTCCAGGGGGTGCTTCTGGATTCCCATTTGCAGCTCCAGCCAGGATGTTTTGCAATGAGTTTAGAGAAAGCATTCATTCCGGGAAGAATTGAGGAGTGGAATGCTCCCGCAGGCAGGGGTGAGAGGGCTAGGGCTGCCTGCTGGGTGGGGTTCGGGTGGGCAGGGGTGGTGCTGGCTGCCTGCCTGCCTATTCTTCAACCCTCAGGGGCTTTGGTCTCATGGTTGTTTATCTGTCTGTCTGCTTGTCCATAAGGATTAGAGAAACTGGCTGCTCACACCAGTCCCTCAGCCCTTTGCCTACTATAAGGCAGCTTGAGCTTATTTTATTTTATTTTATTTTTGAATATGACTCAAAGGAGATTACTAAATGGAAAGGTATACTCTCTTCAACCTGGCTTCATCCACCATGTCCCCTTGCCCCCATGGTTTTTATTTATTCAACCAGTGTTTCTATTTGCAAAAACAGGCAGCTACCTGCCTGCATTTAGATCTCCCGCATCTCTTACTCAGCAGAACCATTTTGAGTGCATCGTTTTGCATCTTTCCCCCCATTGAACAGTATTACCGGAGATCAGTCCACACCAGTGACTTTGAGGTCTGCACAGAGCTCTGTTAGGAGAGTTTGTGCCACAGTTATTCCAGGCACCTGTGAGTACTGTGCTGATTCCCAGCCAGGCTTTCTGTATATTTGTTTCCCAGGAGACTCCCACAAAAGTGTGAGTCTTGTTCTGCTGATGCCCTTTGCTTCCCACGGCCTCCCTCAACGTTCCCTCCCTCCCCTGTGATCATTACTAGTCACATATTTCAGGGGAGGGAACTGAGGAACTGAGAAATCAAGTAACAGACCTAACGGGATAACTAGTAAGTGATGAAGTCTGAGGTTTGAACGTAGATCAGGCTCATCTAGAATCCTTTTTCATGATGTCACACTGCTGGGGAAGACAGAGCCACCAGTCATTCATCTCCAGGAGCCAGACGGAGCTCCTGAGCCCAGAGAGGTGATGACTTGGTCAAGCTCACACAGCTGCACACCAGTGGCTCCCCGAGGACAGGGATCACTTCTCCACCAGGCCCAGTACCAGAGCTCTTCCATAGGTGAAGGGCTACCCAGGACTCCTTCCCTGAACTCCTGGGCAGAGGGCTGTAAGCCCGCGGTAGCTCTTCTGCCCGCTGCCGGGCTTGAAGTTAGACTCCCAGAAGCTCACTGTTGACCCATTTATCAGATTCTTTGTGCAGATGGACACCCGTGGCAGGAGAAAGAAGGAGAAAGGCCACACAGCGTTCCTGCAGCAGGACTGGGTGGCGGCCAGGCCCCTGTCTGTAGTCTGAGCGTTGGCCAAGCCCAGTTTGCCCCCACCCAGCACCCTCCTTACCTGGCAGTGCTCGGTCTTCTCCCACGTCCTCACTTTGTGCATGTTCCTCCCAAGCTCCCTCTTGTCTTCTTTCACAATGACCATTTCCTGGCTCATCTAGCTCTGGCCCATGGTCCCGACCCCCTTTTTTCATGAGTGCTCATTGACTAAGACTGGCCTCCAATAGCAGTGGGGGAGCGGGGTGGCTTGTGCTGAAATCCTGGCAAAATCAGCAGCTGAAATAACACTGTGGGCAGTGTACTAGGAAAACACAAGGGTGGTGTGCACATGTATGTGTGTGGGCATGTGTGTATTGTGTGTGTATGCGTGTACTGTTTGTATATGTGTGCATATACGTATTAGGTATGCATTCTGTGTATATGTGTGCTATTTGTGTATGTGAGTATTATGTGTGTGTGTTTACTGTTTGTGTATGTGGGCATGTGTGTTTCTGTGTATCATGTGTGTATAAGCATGTACCGTCAGTGCACATAATGTGTGTATTTGCATGCTACCGTGTATATTACATGTACATAGAGGTGTATTGTGTGTATGCATGTGCATTGTGTTGTTTATGCATGTGTATTGTGCGCATCTACATGTGTATCATGTGTGCATGTATCATGCATGTATTGTGCATATTATTTATATTTGTGTATTGTGTGTGTACTGTTTATGTATATATTTGTGTACTATTTGTGTATGTGTGTATGTATGTGTGTACTGTATGTATATGTGTGTGCATGTGTGTATTGTGTGCATGCATGTGTGTATTATATATGTGTGTATGTGCGTGTCTGTGTGTGTGGTAGTTGAATGTTAAACATAGATCCACAGCCTTCACTCCATGAGCGCTTTGTGTGGAACCTTCTGTGTCTCCCAGAGATAGAGTGTCAAAGTCCCATATGTCCTCAGAGGCTCTTAGATGACTTTGGTGTATGAAGGCAGGAAATGGCCTGAGATAGGCAGCCACCCCCGCTGGTGGTCTGAGTGTGGGCTCAGGCCCCAGGGACCCTAAAATCCACACTAAATTTATGTTGAGCCTTTTGTTGAGTGTGAGATCTTGGACAAATCACCTCCTCCCCCTGGTCTCAGTTTCCCTCCCATAAAGTAGGGGTAAGACTGACTGTTTACCCTCAGGGGCATAATGAGGATGAAATGAGCTGCATGCCTTGGAAACTGTACCAAGCTCTTCCCAATTCTGTGATTTCTAAGTTTTGCAGGCCAAAGAAATGTCCCTACATGTTGTCCTACCTATGTATATTTGTGTAGGTATGCAAACCTGAATTAAATTTTAAACAAGAGTGGTTGGGGATTAGGGCCATATATTCGAGCATGTGGGTGCTTGAGTTAATCAGGATTTAATTACAATCGAGGCTCCACACCTTGCATGGAGTGAGCAGGGCCTAGTGGCTCTGCTTGGGCTTAAGCTCCAGCGCCACCACTTGCTTCACTGGGTCAACTTGAAAACGCGTATAACCTCAGTGGCCTTTGTTTTCTTCACCTGTGAAATGGGCCAATGAGAGTGGCCACCTCCATGCTCTCACGGAGATCTGATGGACTAAGCAGAGAAAGCCCCTGGCACAGCATGACCTCACATGTCCCACATGATCAGTTCTTAGTTCAACAAGAAGTGGAGAAATAGCAGAGTGTCACCACCTCCAAGGCAAATTGTTATGAAGAGGAGGGTGGCAGCCCCCACCTCCGACCTCCTGATCCTGTTCCTTTCCCAGAGGACTGGACCTGGTGGTCTCAGCTATGCACTTTGTGCTTGGGTGGCTTTTCCTGGTGGAGAGTGCTGGAGGGTGGCTGGCAGAGGAAAGCTTTGGTAGCACCATGGAGCCCCTGGCTTTGCTTTCTTGGATGTCTCTATTGTTGAGAAAACCGCCCATGTCTGGGACCAGAGAACCCCATGTTTCTTATGAAATCGCCCACTGTCTGTAGTAGTTCTTCCTGAACTGGTGCCAGGGGGAACTTGCAATGCTCCTCACTCATCAAGAGGAGTTCCTGCTTCCACTGAGTTTGGGAAACACTAAAGACAGTATCTGCCTATGGACATCAAAATGCTTATTGGTATGATAAAGAGGCTGTAAAACCTGCAGTAAACAAATAAACTCAATTTGATTTAACCCAGCATTTCCCAAACATACTTTACTTTGCATAATCCCTGCTGTAAATCTCTGTGGAGGCACTCTGACAAGCACAGAGCCATGGATCAATAGTATGGAAATCTACAAAACCATGTGTCTCCGGGCACCTCTGCGCCAGGCAAATGATATGTCATAAAGCCGTGCTCCTAAAAGCCGGCACACATGGACTCACTCAGGAGCTTGTGAAAATCCAGATTCCGACTCGGCAGTTCTGGGTGGGGCCTGAGGTTCTGAATTTGTAACAAGCTCTCAGGTGACACCCATCTGGGGGTCCAGGTGACAGGTGACACCCATGCTGCCAGTCCCCGACCACACTTTGAGGGGTGAGATTACAAAGAACCCTCCACTAGAATGGAATTTCACCTGTGTCCATCCTCCCACAGCATTTGGAGACCAGCGACCACCCACAGCAGTTCCCGAATCATGCCATTGGACCCCTCAACAGGGAGGTAGCCTGTCTTCCATGTGGGACAAGCAGTTCTGTTAGGGGTAGGAGTGGCCAGGCTGGGTGAATGGCTGGGCTGTGTGAGTGGCCAGGCTGGGCGGGGTGAGTGGCCAGGCTGGGCGGGGTGAGTGGCCGGGCTGGTGAGCATCTGGAACAAATGCAGGATGACAGTTTGGGGATGGCAAACTCCTCTGGAGCTCTGCAGTCTTCTCTGTGTGAGAAGATGACAAATCAGGTTACACTTGTGCCATCTCTCCTGTATGGGCAAATAAGGGTGGGGTTGTCAGTATCTTTATTTATTTATTTATTAATTTTAAAAGAGACATTTCCCCTTTCTTTCCTTGGGTCTGGAGTCATTAAGCAGGGATTAGCTGGATAAATAGAGGAAGTGATTTTTAAACTGTTTGCAAACTTAATGTGAAGAGCCCAGCCTCGCAAATTATCACGTCTAATCAGAGGCCCTCGCTTCACTGCTCCAGTAATTGTCCTGGTATTAGTCAAATTCTTGTTGTCTCCTCATTAGCCATGAGAAGGAGACTCAAGATGTACTTCATTAGAGTGTCCTGGAAATGTATTACTAACGTGGAGATGGAGGCAGAGGGAGGAGAAGGGAGAGAAGAGGGTGAGGGTGGGGTGGGAGCTTGCAGGCCCACAGCTGACCCGGCCCTCACCTGCTTGGCTCCCTCCCACACCTCTGGGCTCACTTCTTACTTGTACAATAGCAGGGTGGGCAAGCTGAGAGGACCTCTGTTTGACACGTGAGCCTCTCTGGTCCCAGGTTTCGAGATCTGTGACCTTAGGCTCACCCATGGCTAAGAAGGCTTGGGGAGGGGAGCTCGGCTGGTCTGCAGGTCTGTCTCTGTCACTCCAAGGCAAACAGCAAAGGCTCCAACCTGGGCAAGACCCCAGCCTGAAGCTTTCCCTGGGTGGTCTGCTGGCAGCTGTTATCAATACTTGCTCTTCCTGCATCAGTCCTTCCTTCCCTCCTTTCTTTGTTGCTCTGAATATATATTTTATATCCTCAGTGTCTTCTTTTTCTTCTCCTTTTCTCCAGCAGATATTTATGGAGTGTCTAGCCCTGTAGTCACTTAAGCTTAAATGAACTGAACTAAAATAAATAAAGAAGTCAGTCCCTCATTTGCAACAATCAAACTTCACAAGTGCAACAGCCACACTTGGCTGGTGGCTGCCCCATGTGGACAGCACGGAAAGGTCTACTGGACAGCTGTGGTCTATGCTCCTTCCGTTGCACCCAGTGCTGATTGACATGGGAGTGAGGAGGCTGCGGAGTTGAGAGAGAGACAACATTCCCAAGATGCTCACAGTAAGGTGGGAGAGACATCACGTCTGGCACAGTTAGCTGAAGACCGGCCCAGGTACGAGGCTCCCTGGAGGGCGGAGTTATCCTGGTGAGTCTGCTTGGTGAGCCGGAGAGGGTCAGCAGGGATTCCCCGCGAGCAGGGATTTTTCACATTTGCGCTTGTTTTATGGATGAGACTAGCCCACAGTGCCTGTGGGCTGAGGGATCCTCACTTCTGTGCTTTGGGTAACATTACTGCCAGTTGGTTAGCAGTGAGTACTAATGAGCAAAATGCACATCCATGCCCAGGCCCAGCAGCCACAGGGGCCTTTTTAAGGTCTGTGGTTTACATTTCTGAGGATCTGGCAAGCCTTACCTGGGGATCTGGGAGGAACCATCCAGGTGAGACCAGGTGACAGTCCAGGGCCACTCACATGGCAATTGCCTTTCATGTGGCATTTGCTTTTCCAGCCAGACCATGTCACCCCTCTCCTCTCTCATCATAGACCTCCTTGGCAGCCAACCCTGAGACACTGCATGGAGCAATGAAATGCGCATGACCTTTGAGATTAGACAATCTGAAGATGAATTCCCAAGTTCACCATGCTACCTAAGTCACTCCATGGTCTGAGCCTCAGTTATGACAGCTGTAAAATGGGGATAATAATATCTACCTTGGAAGCTTGTCGGTGTCGGGATTAATGAGGTGGCATGTACCTGCCATGGAATTGTAGGCAGTAAATCAATTCTTCTCCCTTCCTCCCTCCCTCCCTCCCTCCCATCCTCCCTTCCTCCTCCCTCCCTCCTTCCCTCAGCTTAACCTTTGCTCTAGATGGGGACATTGGACTGTTCTCCTCTTTGGCAGCAGTCCTTTGTCACTCCAGGCTTCCGATACAGACCAACATCCTCTGTGGCTTGGAATCCAATTTCCCTGCCTCTGGAGGACAAATGGCTGAGTCAGCTCCCTGGAGATTCTCTCTTGAGGTTCCAAGGAGTCTGGGGGCCTCAGCGCCAGCACAGGCTGCTAATGGACTTAGAATGGATTCAGGGATGATGACACAGCCCCGAAATGCAGAGTTCACTGGAGGAGCCATGGTGCCTTTTTTTAAAGTAACTTCCACACAATAGGTTTCCTTTACATCAGCCACTGGCCGTCTGCATTTCTGGCTTCTAGTAATTCCCTTCTTGTCCTACAAAAGCCACAGGAGGGTCAATTAGATTCCCCTGGTGCTGAGGGAAAAATAGGGCCCAAAGAGTGGCCCTGGCCTCCCTCCCCACTGTCCTGGGTGGTGGAGAGCACCAAGTCCTAGGGGGGAGCTCACTTCACGAGGCTCTCAGATGCTCCTGGCGTTGCAGATATGGACCTGCCTGTGCTCAGAAATCAGAGGTGGAAAGAAGGTGAGAGTTGTAGGCCAGGTGACCTGGGAGGCCCAGAGAGGTTACCTGACCTGCCAAAGGTCACATAACTGGTCAGGTGACCTGGGCTAACCTCTTCCCAGGGTTCTTGCCACACTTGACCCTTAATAAATAGTCTACCACCATTGCCCACCCACCACCCTTGAGATGCTGTGGAGCTCATAGGTGCTGTATTCTGTTGTTTCAGCTACTATTCCTGGCAGAAATGCTGTTTTCATGTGGCAATTGCCTTTCCAGCCAGACCATGAGCCCAGGGTAATGGGAGAAGATCTGGATGCCCATGACCTTGATTGTGCTGCCTCCCTGCCAAAAGCCAGCTTCCCCTTCTGGAAGCTAAGGGTGTGACTGGACCATCTGTGGAATGTTGTTGTAAGGCAAAAGCAGGTGCCGTGCTGGTGTTCAGCCAATTCCTTACTCAAAATTATTCCCATCTAAGGAAAAAGTTACTAGTTCTACAGGGACTGATGGGCTAGACCTGAGGTTCTGGAGGTGCCATCCTCAGACCACCACCAGCAGCAGCACCTGGGAACTTGTTAAAATGCACATTTTCAACTCCATCTTGCACCCACAGAATCAGAAATTCCAAGGATGAGGCCCAACAATCTGCATTTTAACAAGCCCTCCAGGTAATTCTCATGCCCACAAGGTTTAAAGCCCTCTGGGCTAGACATTCCATTTCTATGGGTCCAGAGGAGGGAAAGGCCATCTTGGATAAGGCTGTGTGTGTTCTTAGAGAAGGCTTCCAGTGTTGAAGGCATTGAAACGAACAGTGTAGGGCAGGTAGTTGCTAGGTGGCTCAGGAGGCATGAGAATGCTAGGAATAGTGCTCAGGAGTGGGTCAGATTTGACCTTGATCACAAATGCTATGTCTGCATTGGGTCAGACAAATCAGGATGCCCATCCATCCATCCATCCATCCTTTTTTTTTAATTTTAAATATGTTTTTTCTTGATTTCAGAGAGGAAGAGAGAGAGCGAGAGAGCGAGAGAGAGAGAGAGAGAGAGAGAGAGAGAGAGATCAATGATGAGAGAGAATCATTGATCAGCTGCCTCCTGTATGCCCCCTAGTGAGGGTTGAGCCTGCAACCCGGGTATGTGCCCTGACCAGAATCAAACCTTTACCTTCTGGTTCATAGGTTGTCAGCGTTAAATCACTGAGCCACACTGGTTGGGCCCATCCTTTCTTTCAACCAAATCTACTGAGCTTTTACTTGGTGCCAAGCATTAAGCTATGCTTGAGGCAACCAGAGATACCAACTTGTGTGTTTTGATTAACTTAAAAAGTCAAGGGATTGAAAACTGCTTTAATTGAAACAACTTTCTACCTAACATTACAGTCTGAAATATTAGATTGAATATTTGTGTGGCATGAAACAGGTGCAATATTTAAATTAAAGGTCTGGTCCCATCACCAAGGAGCCCGAAGGCCGGGTGTAGGAATTAGACGTGTTAAGAGTGGAACTTCACCCAGGAGACAGTCACGAATAACCACATTAATTTGTTTAACTCTCAGAGCTTCCCACCTCTCCTTCTTATCCATTTTCTGATTTAATCCTGACAACAATACTGTGAAGTCTGAGGGAATTCAGACTCAGAATTTAAATGACTTGCCCCAAGTTACAAGGGAAATGAGATACAGAACCATGACAAAGCCGAATCTCTCGAATTCGGAGCTCACTCACACTGACTTCCACTTATAATATAGTGCAAGATCAGGCACTGTTATCCGAGTCCTGTTTTGGGCAAGATAGGGCCCTTCTGGGATGTCCCGCTGCCCACTACATCCAAGTGAAGGGGTGATTGTGGAGCTGTGTCTGACCAGAAGGCAACTCAGGAAACCCAAGATCCAGTCCCAGCATGAGCCATGGCAGGGCCCTGGGACCCTGCTCTCACCACCACGCAGCATAAGGAACCACAGCCTCCTAACACCTGCTGATCACCAAGAATTCAATGCCTCACCCACGCCAACAGGTCACTGTGGGGGGAAAAATCAAAACACACTCTGGTAGTAAAACCGTGGCTCTTTGAACAATGTTAAAAACACTTCAGTAACCTTTCATACAGAATTAATTAACATAAAACCCAGCGTCCTCTTTGCCGCAGAGCCCTAAAGTGGTTGCCAGAATTTAATTAGACTTAACCTTTTTTCTTACACCAGTACCACTTTATAATAACTGCAAATCATTATTAATTCCTTTGGTGTTCACTGTAATAACATTAATCATGATGAACTTTTGTTGTAATGTGTATGTAATATGTAATTCCATAGCAATTCAGTATTAGTTAAGGCTAAATTGAAATTAATTTCACAAAAAGATACTATTTGTTATTGGAGACTGTATGTTTATAAAATAATATTTTAGAACAATTTATATTAAGGTAGTTGAATTAGGAGACATCCGGTTAACTGCTAAAAGTTCACAGACGGAATTATTCCTGCTGGTAACTGGAGCATACTGGAGTGCTGGCATCTCATATCCCAAGGTACTTGAAATATCAAACCAGAAAACAGGTAGGCTCTTGTGAGATGGCCTCTATGGGCCCAGAGGAGGGAAAGGCCCATTAATTGGTAGGTCCATTAATAAGTCTCTACCACTGGATTTCTACTAACCCTTTGAGATACAGTCCCTTAGCCATCCGAAGGCACAGTGTTGAACAAGACGATATCCCAGGGGTTTCGAGGGCCCAAGCCTATGTATGACTTACTATCTCAGATCGCAAGAGTCAAGCCACTCTTTTGGCCTCTCACAGGTTTAGTTTTATCTTCTGTAAAATGGTTATATGATTCCCTCACGGCAGTCTTCAGGGATCGCAAGGATGTGATGGATATGAGAGTGATTCGTAAAACAGGAATAGCTGAGAACACGCTTGATGGTAGAAAGAAGGTGCTAGGGAGGAGGTGGTTGCATGTGTTTATGGTGTTGTTCAGGTTCATTTGTTTCTGTGATGGAAGGTTTGGAAGTGGGGGTGCTGAAAGAGAAAGTAAAGCCTTTAGCAGGTATCAGGTGTACATGTCACTAATTTTCAGAAGTCACCTGTCTCGGCCTTTGCCAGGCCTATCCAGACACTTGTGCTGACAACACTCTGAGGAGCTCCCTTCAGCCCATTCATCCATTCATCTCATCACACAGCATGAACAAGACACAGTTCTGCCTCCAGGAAGCTGGTGGTCTGGAGGACATGAACGTAAATGGAGAATTAACGTGTATTCTGTGTGGGCAATAGAGAGGTGCTCAGGTCAGGGGTGAAATTAAAAATAAGTAACAACTGCTCAGCTGGCGTGGCTCAGTGGTTGAGTGCCGACCTATGAATCAGGAAATCACAGTTTGATTCCTGGTCAGGGCACATGCCCGGGTTGCGGGCTTGATCCTCTGTGTGGGGTGTGTAGGAGGAAGCCAATCAATGATTCTCTTTCATTATTGGTGTTTCTATCTCTTTCTCCCTCTCCCTTCTTCTCTGAAATCAATAAAAATATATTTAAAAAAATAAGTAACAGCGTAATATGCAGGCCCTGACCAGTCACTATGGTGGGCATCTGGAGGGCATCCAGGTGCGCACTGGGCGAACACCAGCTGGGCTCAGGGTGCGATGGGGCCCAGCAGAGAGTCCTCTGGCTGGTGTGCAGGAAGGTGGGGCTCAGGTAAGCCTCTCTAGAGAAGAAGGGAGGACTGGATGAAAGTGGCCTTTGGCTAAGGGCAGGGACCAGTGGAGGCTCAGCTCCAAGAAACCAGGTCCCTTGATGTGAGTGTAACCACAGTGATTTTCCTGTGTGGGGGAGCTGGTCTACAGAGGAGGGTCAGGGTCCTGAAAGGGCGTGGAGGGCACTTGTGGAAGGCTTTGTAAGCTGCCTTGGGAAACTTGGACTTCAAAGGTGGAGGGAAGAGGTGGGGAGTGAGGCAATGGGGCAGGAGCATTGCTTTTCCTGTTGTTTTGAGCATTTAAAAAAATGACCTCACTGTTATGGTAAAAGTAATATATACTACATGAAAATTAAGCATTTATATCTGGAAACAGATACCATAAACAAAATCAAAAGATATATGATAAATGTTGGAACAGAAGATTTATGCCATGTATTATAAAAGATGGATAGCCTTTATCTAAAAGGAGCTTTTTACGAGTTGATAAGAAAAAGACAGCATGATAGATAAATGGACAGGGAAAAGCCACATAACCAAGACCATAGGAAATAAGGCCTTTCCTAACAAATAAGGATAAAAGGGATAATTTTAATTATCCTTATTAAAATTAAAATAACAACAAATATTAGTTTTTAAACCAAATTGGCACAATTTAAAAATGTTCTCAGCCCTGGCCAATGTGGCTCATTTGGTTGGGCGTCATCCTGTGCATCAAAAGGTTGCCACTTTGATTCCTGTCAGGGCACATGCCCAGGTGGTGGTCCCCGCAGGCGGTGTGCAAGAGGCAGACGACTGATGTTTTGATCTCACATTGATGTTTCTCTCTCTCTCTCTCTCCCTCTCCCATCCTCTCTCTTTTAAAATAAATTAAAATGTTTTTAAATTGTGGTATTCGTTATTGGAAAGGGAAAATGGTCACTCTCATATGTAGTGGGGTGGGAGTATAATTAACACTGCTCTTTTAACTATTAAGGTTTAAAATGTGCATATAATTTTTGGAAATTTAGGCTACCAAAAAGTTATGATGTTAAAAAGGTGAGATAGGTTGTTTAAAAAACCTAAATGTTCAGGTGTAAAGAAGTGTTTAGATAAATTAAGTGCTTCCATGCTATAGAGTATTAATCAGTGACTTGGAGAGGTACCCGTGGTAATTATTATGTGAATACAGCAGAATGTACACTATAGCCCCATTGATATTAAAAAGTAATACATGCTTATCCTATATCATAAAAGCATAGTGTGCAAATTGTCCCTTCTACTGGGAGTTTGTCTGGGAGTTCGACCAGGGGGCGGGGCCAGCTAGGGGAAGGGAGGGAGGCCCTGGCCAGCAGCTGGCAGCTGCTAGGGACCCACCTCTAGTTATAAAGAATTCAAGAAATTAAGAAAACTACCAAGAAAAAAGTGAATAATTCCACAGAACATATCCCAGAAATCAACAATGCAAATAATCTCAATAGAAGTCTGTATGGCCAGGAATATAAAGTGGGATCACACCACAGAAGTTACTTTTTAATAAAAAGAATATTAAATTTAATTTTATTTTAGTTTAAAAGAAGAAAAAGAAACTACAGTGAAGTGGAAGGAATTGCTTCATTTAGACAGATATTTCTTCAGCACAAGAGATATCATTTTCTAACGGATGCCCTCTAAGGGATTACAGAAAACAGGAGGCTGGAGTCAGTTATAAAATGACGTATTTTAAATGCACATAGTATTGATTAACTTCCTGCCAGAGATGAGGAGATCAGCATTCTCACACTTCCCCTGTCTCCATCCTCCTGTCTGATATTGTTAGTCATATTAGTATTTCTAAATTTTAAACTCCACATTTTTATTCTACTCCATGGGCATACTTATGTCAGTTGTTAAGTATCAGAAAAATATTTAGTGAACTCTGTGTATAAAACCATAGCTTCTCCAGATAGACATATAGGTCGGAATTTTGTTCCACTGCAAGTCACAACAAAATAACAACAAATGGTGACTTAAAAAAAAGTTTATTTTTTTCATATAAAATAAGCCTGAAGCAGCAAGTCCAGAGAGGTTTGGCAGATGCACAGATTTATTAGGTAGCCACACTCCTTCCAGCTGACTTCTCTGTCATCACCAGGGCTTAGCATCTGTCTTCACGGTTTAAGCTGGCTGGGCTGCTAGAACTCCCTCCATCACAGTTACCTTGTTGGGAGCAGGATGGATGAAGGCTGAAGATGGGTATCTCCCTCCCCTTTCATTAGACTTCCTGGAAGCTGCACATACTACCTCCACTTAGATACTGTTGGCTAAAACTTGGTGACTTTAAAAACAAATTATTTACTTTTTAAAAATTAATTTATTTTTCCATTATAGCTGGCATACAACATCATACTAATTTCAGGTGTGCAGTATAATGATTAGACATTTATATAATTTACAAAGTGACCACCCCAATAAGTCTACTATCTAGTTGACATTATACATAGTCATTACATATTATTGACTATATTCCCCCTGCTGTGACTATCTTTATAACTGGCAATTTGCACTTTTTAATCCCTTTCACCTTTTTCACCCATCCTCTAAACCCTATACCATCTGGTGACCATCAATTTGTTCTCTGTATCTATGAGTTTGTTTCTGTTTTGTTTGTTCATTTTTTTTTAATTCCACATGTAAGTGAAAGCATATGGTATTTGTCTTTCTATGTCTGAGTTATTTCACTTAGCATAAGAGGTCCATGCATATTGCTGCAAATTGCAAAATTTTATTCTTTTTTATGGCTGAGTAATATTCCATTGTATATACGTACCACTTCTTTAAATTTGTTTTTAAATTTCATGATTTTTAGAGACAGAGGAGGGAGAAAGAGAGAGAAACATTGACTTGGTGTTCCACTTGCTGATGCATTCACTCTTTGACTCGTGTATGTGCCCTGACTGGGGATTGAACCAGCAACCTTGGCACATGGGGCCGATGTTCCAACCGAGCTACTCGGCCAAGGCCTATACCACATCTTCTTGATCCTTTCATCTATCAATGGACAATTAGGCTGCTTCCATATTTTGGCTATGATAAATAATGCTGCAATGAACATAAGGGTGCATATATCTTTTAGAGTTAGTGTAAAATTTGATGACTTGACCACAACTAGCTGCAATAAAGGCTAAGGAATATAGTCTTATAGGTCACTGACAATTTGACCAGGGATTCTTATGACCAAAGAAAGAGCAAAACTAGATATTGGAAGGTCCATTAATAAGTCTCTACCACTGGATTTCTACCACTACTAGCTGTATTTTATCACCACATTAGTTTTTAACTAGGGAGCATTCGAACTGCAATTTCTCCAATTCTTTCTTGGAAAAGTCTTCCTGGGGCCTCTATTCTTAAATGATATTTTGGCTGCAGACAATAATCTTGGCTTACATTTTCCTTCCATAAGAATTTTGAATATGTTCTTTCCTTATCTCCTAGAATTATATATATCATTAGCAAAGATTTAGAGTGACAGTTTGCTAAGTTTTAACATGAATACACCATGAAACCAATATCAAAATCAACATAATGAACATCCACATCACTTCCAAAAGTTTCCTTGCATCCTTGGTAATCTCTTTATCTCTTTGTTGGTTTACCAGCTATTCCTTTTTATTTAGTTACTAGAGGCCTGAAGCACAAAACTGGTACAAGAGTAGGCCTTCTTTCCCTGGCTGCAGGCACCAGCTTCCCTCTGGTACCTGGGACCCGGACTTCCCTCTGGCACCCGGGACCTGGGTTTCCCTCACAGCCCCTGCTTCATCCAGAAGGATGTCTGGTCTAATTAGCATATTACACTTTTATTCTTATAGATTTTGTTATTTTAGTCTTGCTTTTAGGTTTCTGGTATACACCCTTAATTCACCACAGTCCACCTTACTTAATATTACAAAACTTCATGTATGGTCTAAGAACCTTCAACCATGTACTTCCTTTCTCCTTCCCAGCTTTGGAGCTATTGTTGGTATATATATATGTTATAAGCTCTACAAGATATTGTGATTATTTTTATTTTAAATAACAATTTAAATCAATTTAAATAATAAAAATATTTTGTTTAGTCATATAGTTATTATTTTTAGCACTTTTTATTTTTTTGTGTAGATTTCTATTTCTTTATGGTATCATTTCTCTTCTGCCTGAATACTTTTCTATCTTATTTCTTGTATAATAGATCTAGCAGTGATGTATTCATTCAAAGTCTTTACTTTGCCTTTATTTGGGAAGAATGATTTTGCTGGGTATAGAATTATAGGTTTGCAGGTTTTTTCCCCCTACACTTTCAAGATGCTGCTCTATTTTTTGGAGGGCTCTTATTGGTTCTGTAAAGAACCCTGTTGCTATTCCTGTCTATAGAGTAATGCCCCACTTAATGATGGGGATACCTTCTGAGAAATGCATTGTTAGGCAATTTTGTTATTGTGCGAACATCATAGAGTACACAAACCTAGATGGTATAGCCTACTACCCACCTAGGCTATGTGCTATTCCACTGTTGAATATGCAGTTCATCATTGACCAGCACGTTATTGACCAAAACGGCTGTGAAATGCATTCTTGTACTACCATTGGCTCCTCTTATTTCCCTTTATCATTAATTTTAAGTAATTTGATTAACATGTATTTGGTGTATTTTTCATGTTTCCTGAGCTTAGGGTTTGTTGAGCTTCTTGGATATTTGTGTTGGTAGTTTTGTTTTTTTTTTTTTTTAAATCAAATTTGGGACAGTTTTGACCTTTATCTTTTCAAATATCTTCCTCTTATTTCTTTATCAGACTCTGACTAATCATCTTTTAGGTTACTTTCGTTTGCCCCACAGCATAGTCATGCTTTGTTTATGTATTGAAAACTTTTATTTTTTCATGTTTAATTTTGGATGGCTTTGATTGCTATATTTAAAGTTTATGAGTATTTATTTTCTGTGATGATTTATCTGTTGTTAATCCCATTTAGTATACTTTTCATCTTAGACATTATAGTTTTATATCAAGGATGTTGATTTTGTTCTTTATATCACCAGTCTCCACATTTTTTCCCCCTTCAGTTTCCTGAACATAAGAAATGTGGTTTTAATTACTGTTGAAATGTCTTTATGTACTAATTATGTTATGTGTCATTCCTAGGTCAGGTTTGATTGATCAGATTTTCTCCTTTTCTTTTCCTGCTTCTTTGATAATTTTGTATTGGATGTCTGACATTTCACATTTTATCTTATGGGTGCTGGATATTTTTATATTTCTACGTACTTTATTGAGCCTTGTTCTGGGATGTAATTGTTTCTTAAGAACTCAGTCCTTTTGTGTCTTGTTTATAAACTTTGCTAGGCCTGGCCAGGGCAACATTTAGTCCTGAGCTAATTTTACTCCTTGACTTGAAGCAAAACCCTCTAAATGACTGTGAGCTCTGCCTGGGGGTCAGGTGTTGTTCGCAGTCCTGCGGGAGCACCTGCATGTGCTGTGCCTGAGAGCTCTCCAGGCGGAACTCTGGGCTATTGCAAGGCTCATCTCATTTGCCCATCTTTTAGGGATCACTGTCCCTTATTGTTTGTCCTGGGGCTTTGCTACAAATGGGAGTTATTCTATTGTTTTATCATCTGATTTGTAGGCTTTAAAAAAATTCTCTCCAGAGAATTTGTTCATTGATTTTAGAGAGAGAAGGGGAGATGAAGAGAGAGAAAGAGAAACATTGATGTGTGTGTATGAGAGAGAGAGAGAGAGAGAGAGAGAGAGAGAGAGAGAGAGAAAGAGAGAGAGAGAGAAAGAAACATTGATGTGAGAGAGAAACATCATATGCGCCTTGACTGAGGATCAAACCCAAAACTTTTTGGTTTACAGGATGATGTTCCAACCCACTGAGCCATCCGGCCAGGGCTAGGTTCTTATTTTCATACATTTATTTTTTATTATGTTTTATTTTAATAGAAGAAATGTTTTTCTGTTATTTGGAATTACTTCTTTTCCGGACTGGATTCCTTATCTGCTTCTTACTTTTCTTTTCTTTTTTCCCTGAACAATGTTTACATGGTTGCCATGCTGATTATTTTAATCTTGTTTGTACCTAACATAGAGATTTGCTGTGCAGTTCTTGACTATGAAATAGTGAGTGGATTTGCTTAACAATGTTCCCACTTTAATGGTAACATATTTATCTTTCCCTCTGAACTACATTTTAAGTTCAGAGGTTTAAGTGTTTTATTGTACTAACCATTCTGTAGTTGGGAATGCAAGGTAGGAAGACAGATTTAAGGAAGAAAACACTTTACATTTTATCCTCAGGGTCATCTGCTTTAGAAAACATTCAGGGAACTAGAATTCAAACACCATGAAAGCAGGGGCTGATTTACTTATCTTCTGGGCCCGTTGTGTTTGCTGTGGTAACCCTAGCTCCTAGCACAGAAGCTGGCGCATAGTAGATTTTCAATAGCTAAGATCTGAAGGAATATGTGGATTGCACCTCTTGACTTCCTGTTTTTTCCAACTACCCCCCTTCAGGAGGGTCCAGCTAACTCTCTTGAGAAATAAGGTAGGTAGGTATCAAATCTCAGCGTCAAATTGACACAAGTGCTCTGCACCTAAGTTGACTGACAAGGGTCCCCTGGACCAAAGGTCTTTCAGGCAGCAATGCCAATCAATAGAATGTGTACGTCTGTATGGACGAGTGACCACATGATGTAAACTAGGCTGATTTCAACCCAAGTCAGTGCGAGAAACCATAGATCTCAAAAGCTCCATCTTCGATTTCCTTATTGTCCATAGCACAGACCTTTCCCAAGGCCCGAAGATAGAACTAGGTAGAACATGTGTGGGTCCGCGTCCAAGTTCTAATAGCGGCACTCAGGTGTCACTTTCCTCATTCGGTGTTCTGTTGTGAGATGGGAGAGCTTGTGCCTGGGCCAGGCTCTGCTGGGATACCTGCTTCATTTGGTCAACTCCAACCAATTCTCAGCTCCCCCCACTCGAGGTGGTGAGACTGTAAACAGCTGGCAGCAATTGCTCTCCTCAGTTTGTCTGAATGTCCTCAAGGTCCTAGTGACCTGTACATTTTCCTCGACTCCAGACAGCCTGGGTTTATTAACCATTGCGGTGTATTACCCCCGCAATATAACACTTCCTTTTGGTCGCTATTGCCCACTCACCGACATTCCGATGCCCCATAAATAGTCGATGCAGAGACTCCTGACGCCAGTGTGGTGTTTGCTCTAACGCGCTAGGACCTCTCTCTGGGGGAAAGGGCTCCAGCTGGCCACCAGCACCATTGCCCAGTCTCAGACATGGCTCCGGAGAGTCCTTGAGACGTGCTGCCCCATGGGAATGAGGGAGAAGGAAGGACGGGAGTCATGAGGTCCTGGGAGACTCTAGTTAATAATGTAGATTCGACCCTAACTGCTTTTTGGGGGTGTCTGCCAAAAGCTGTGATGGGGAGGCCTCATAATGCATACGTGGCTGGGCGCAGGGCCGTGAGTCCCAAGCTTGCTTGTATCTGAAACCTGGAGAGGATGACAGGATGTTCACTGGAGAGCAATAAAAATGATAGAGCCCCCAGAGGCACTGATTTATGACCAAAGCTCTTGGAGCTAAATACGTCTCACTGTGGCCCAGCAGAGCAGGCAAGGGAAGGGGAGGGCCATGGGATTCTCTGCAGAGCCACACAGGGGGAGTGGGAAGGAGGTGGACTGAAGGCAGGGAAAGGAAAGAAGCAGAAGGATCTAGAGAAAGTTAGGGGGGAGGTAGAGAAGAAGGGGAAGGACTTGGGGGGAAAAATAAGAGGGCCCTAGGATTGGAAAGGCTTGAGGTTGCTCGGGTCAATAGTGTCATTCAAATGTTTATCATCTTTCCATCAAGGTCCCATAGCATCTTCCCAACCCTTGTTCAGGGGATCTCTGCACCTGCCTTCACTGCCGAGGGAGCAGTGAGTGGAGACACTCACTGTCTCCCCGGACACTGCCTTCCTGGGAGCCCAGCATCCAACACAGGGCGAGGCACACAGTTAGGGGAATCCCTAAATTTGGGTAGAAAGGATTGTTCTGGTGTAGGGAGGGTTAGAGATGGTTAGATGTGCCCCAAGAAGCCCCCACCTCAGTGCCTTACTGTGTTCCTACCCAAGAAGGCCTAGGCGATGGAAGTCTCTTTAGGTGCAGCTAACAGAAGCAAGAGGCTGGTGGGCAAGGATGCTGAGACCCAGGGCTGAGCCTTGGAGGAGAGGTGTGAGGTTGAACTGTAAGAGAGGTGTCTCCAATTCCACTTGTAAAATTATAGTGTAAAGCTCTTCAAAGAAGAGATGAAATAAGGATAATCACGATAGTCATGGCGAGGCCCTACATTTATGCACCACCTACAGGTCACAGAGCGCTTTCACATTCATTAGCCATTTCCCCTGGCAATATCCTTGCCTCTCTCAATGGGTTGTCAGGAAAATCAGAGGTTTCCCCAGGAACGGAGACTGCAGGCATACCCCACTTTATGTCAACCCTGCTGTGCGCAGTTAGGTGAAGAAAGCCTGCTTCCCAGAGGAATTTAAGGGCATCGTTTTAAATGGTGGGTTCCCCCAGCATGTGAAGAACTGACAGGCAATTTGCTAGAATGCCTGACTGATTGACACGTATCTTGCTCAGCACCAGCTGCATGCCTTCAGCATCTAATGTGTGCTGAGCATGGCTGTTTGTGTTGGAAGGTGTGGGAATGAATCTGATGTGGTCAATGCCAAGAGAGGACCTTTGTCAATGAAACCTTTGTCTTTGGGGTCATTCTCTATCCCGCCTCTGCGCACAGTCATCTCAGGACCTGCTTTACCTGAGGTGGCCAGGACTGGTTAGCACTGTCCCACCCCCACCTGGGCTGGAACCCTTCTCTGACACCTGTGATTCAGATCTGGCAAAGAGAGGCAGTTCCCCACAGTGCACAGAGCTGTCCGACATAACACTCCTGGAGGCCACACTTGCTGTCCTGTGGAGAGAGGGGCAGCCCCAGAGATGAGAAAGGAGAGACGAGGGAGGTCAAGCAAGGGCTGGTGCCACTGAGGCCCTGGTTTTGAGTCTCCTGACCCCATCATTCCTGCCTTTTAATTTAAGATGCTTCAAATTAGGCTTCTCTCACTCACAATAAAAAGCTCTTAATAGAGTCCTTTACTCGCAAAGACAAGATATGCATGCGCGGCTCCTGTGATATTTGCAAAGGCAGCTAGATGTGGTGGCTGAGAGTTGGGGCTCAAATGTCTGAAATAACAAAGGTTGGTAATACCTCAAAGGCCAGTCACAACTGGATTAGCTAAAGAAATGTTGGTATGTATCCATACAAGGAAGTATGATGCAGCTGCAGAAAAAAAAAAAAGTAGTTTTCCATTTTGATATAGAAATATCTCCCCCCCCCCCCAAAAAAAGGGAGAAATATCTCCAAGCATTTTTACCTAAAAAATAAACAAAATCATGACGAGATACCATTACACACCTATCAGAATGGCTAAAATAAAAAATAGTGGCAATCCCAAATACTGGTGGGGACACAACCGGCAATCTGGAACAGTTTGGCCATTTCTCACATGAAATATATGACCCAGGCACTTCACTCCTGAGGTATTTAGAAAAAGTGGAAACCTATGCTCATACAAAAACCTAGACAAAAATATTCATAATAGATTTACTTGGAATAGCTAAAAAATGCAAACAACCCAAGGGCCTTCCACCAGGAGAGGGGTAAACTCATTGTGCTCCATTCACACAATGGCATACTCCTCAGCAAGGACAAGGAATGAACTACTGATGCATGCCACATGCTGGATGGGTCTCGAGAGCAGCACACTAAGTAAAGAAAGCCAATCCCGGAGGTTACGTACTGCGTGATTCTGTTTATTGTTTATTATCCTCGAAGTGACACGGATGGTGATGGGGAGCAGCCCGTGGTCACCAGCAGCTAGGATGGGGGAGCAGTGGAACTGTAAGGGCAGCACTGGGACTTTCTTTGTGGTGATGGGAGAGTTCTGTATCCTGATGGAGGTGGTGCTTACACAAATCTACACAAGTGGTAAAAAGAGCCAAAACCGAACCCTAAATAATCAGTGCAGGTCAAGCCTGCTAAAATCTGAATAAGGTCTGCAGTTTAATTGTATCCCCCCCTTCCATTTCCTGGTTTGCTGGTTGTACTATGGCTATATAAGATGTCTTTGGGGGAGGCTGGAGGAAGGGAACATGGAATGTCTGTGGTGTATTTGTAGCTTCCATGCGAGTCTAAAATTATTTATAAATTAAAAACCCTTATCCAGAACAACAGGTATAATATCTGACCTTACATAAAAGAGCAGGGTGAAGCCTGGGCTGTTGGCTTGCCTGTGCCTGAAGAAACTGGGTAGTGCAGTAAGCGATGCAGAAGGAAGTCATGGAGAGGAGTGGCTGGAGAGGCGGGCGGCTGGTGACGAGGAGGGGGCTTTGCTCTGTATAGCTTTGACACTTTCCGGTTCTAAATCATGTTTTGTTTGTTTAGATTTCCTTAAAAGTAAGAAAAGCTGACTATGGGTTTTAGAGTTATGCGTAGTTACGTTTGATCACAGTCCCACTGTTTACTGGCTGTGCTACCTTGTACCACCCAATGCGTGTCTCTGAGTCTCAGTTTCCATTTCCATAAAACGGGGCCAATAATAATAGTACGTATCTCATAGGGTTGTTAGGATTAAACAATCTGACGTATGTACAATGCTTAGCATTCTTTCGGCTGGACATGTAAGGGCTTTGTATTCTTTTCCATATCCCCATTTTGTAGAGATGAAAGCTGAGGCAGAGACAGGCGAAAGGGCAGGAACAAGGTCACACAGTACACACTGGAGCTTGGACTCAAGTTCAGGTCTGTCTTACTCTGAAGCCCATGGCCCTGACCTCTACACTCCCTGCTTTCCTTTCCCACTGGGTGGTCCCTTCTCTGAGTTTCTGGGTTTCAGCGGGGAGGAGGGAGGGAGGGAGGGAGGGAAACCAGTGAGTCCCCAGCACAAGGTGCTGCTCCCTGGAATCTCTTTCTTGTATTCAGGTTACACCCGAGTGTTACCATCTCAGCAAGTAACTGCCCTGGGGCTGGGTGGGTCATAGCCAGGCCTTAGCTGGGCCCTGGGCTCGAGTGAGTCAGCGTTAGTCTGCAGAGGCCTCACCCTCAGAGCCAGCAGCAGAGAGACAGAGCAGCCATTCTAATAGAATAAATTAATTTTACATTCTAATAGAATAAATTAATTTCACATTCTAAAGAGTAGTTTCTGTGTTCTATTACACGAGTGGCTTTCCCAGTACATCTCGAGCTGAGTGAAGGCTGGGGTGGAGGCGGCGCTCAGGCCTGCGGCTAGGGAAGTGGGATTTGGGGACTCGTGCTGTGGCCGCTCTCTCCCCAGGATGGCTGGGGTGGGGAAGGTTGGCCCCCCAATGCATGGGCTGTGCTCTTACTGAGAGAGAGGGAGAGAGGGCACAGGGAGCAGTCAGGGGCCCACCTCACACAGGCCAACTCCAGACATTAGGCTGCCGGCTCCTGGCCTGGCCTTGTGCCAGTTGTTTCTTCCTGCCGGCTTTGGCTTCCTCACCTGAACCATGGCTCCCTGGACAGAGGAGACGCTGGCTTGGACTGGGTGCATGTGTCAGGTTTCAAATTAGGACTGTTGAGGTACAGGGAAGAGAATGAGCAAAAGCAGAGAGGTTGTAAGTTCACACATTCCTCCGAAAAACACTGTCTGAGCCCTTCTTTGTGGGCCTTTCGTTAGTTGCTCTGAGTACAGGGCTGTGTACTCCATGCTGGCAAGGAGTTTAATAGGGAGGAGGGTCAGAGAGAATGCGGTGGGAGTAAAGGAGCCAGAGGCAGAGGGGGCAACTCTGCTCTCCCCGGGAGGAGGGAGGTCCAACCTACCATTCACCTGACCTAAGACACAGGTTTAGAATGTAGAGGTTTCCAAAAGGTGGCCCCTGGACCAAATTCCAGCCCGGATATATTTTATTTGGCCCCATAAAATATGTTAAATGTATCATAAACTTCCAACTATAAAAATAGAGATATTTTATGTAGAAACCTGGAATTCTGCTCTTGAAGTCTCAGCAGCCCAGACTGCATTTCCATGTAATTAAGGTTGGTTACTTGGAACCAAGTGGAGGTTGTGCCTGAAGGAATGGGCTCCCCCCGCCTCAGTCTCCACCATTCCCTATTGTGTCTCCTGCCTGCAAGCCCCACTTGTCGCCTTTCCTTTCCTGACTTTCCTGACATCTGAGTTTGTGACCATTGGCCTTCTTAGTCCCATAAAGGGTTGACCTGCGTGATGGTTGGATCCGCTCTGGGCCAGACTGGTGGAGGCCTGCCACAGGTCCCCACGCGCTGGGTGCCACTGTGTGCTTCTGATCACCCTCTACCATCCGTGGTCAGGTTGGAAGGATGAAAACATTCTTCCAGGCCCAGAGGGTCCCCCTTGGCAGGTGCAGAAGCCAATTCAAATTGTTTTTCTTCTTTATTTGCTCATCTGAAAAGTCCTCCCAGATCCTCCTTCTTATTAACAACCTGCACACCACGCTGTGCTTAAAGTTCAGAGCGCCATAGGATACGGAGCCATAATTAATCTCAGTCCCCGCGTTCTAGAACACTCAGAGCAATTATAATTTACTGTCGGAAAACCAATTTGGGGAAGCGGTGGTGTTCTCACCCCTGATCAGGGCTCTACCAAATGCCACTTCCCATCCACGTGCTGCCTGCTGGGCGAGCAAGACCTTTAGTCTCTGCACCTCTGGGAGGTGGCACCGAGTGGGGGAGGCGGGAGGAGCAGGGGGGCGCCTGCGTGGGCATGGAGCTTGCAGCACCGCTGCTGGCACTGGTCTGTCACCCTGCTGCTGGCACCTCTTATTTTCCAATTTACTCCAATTTCACAGTCACTGTCCAGCCCCTTCCGGGCCCTGCTTGGGCTGCTCCGTTCCCTCTCTTCTGTCCTCACCTCGTCGCTGTGCCTGTTTTCTGGGCCACATTCATGCTTCCTGCTCCACGGACAGAAGTTTCATTTTTTCCTTCTCATTTCTTTTTGCTCAAGGCTAGATTGTTGTATCATTCAAATCACTGCCACATGACTCCCAGATGATGGGTCTGATAGACGCACCAGGCACGTTGTCAATGAGCATGTGGGGATACGAGTGAAATGGCACAGCTCAGACGAAAAGGCACATCTCCCCCAGGGTCGGGAGTGCACACTGCTGGGTACAGCCATGTGTTCATGGCTCCATCCACCCAGATGCCCCTGCCATCGCAGCCAGGAACCACGCCTCATTTGTCCACTGGCCCCACACAGGGTGGGCAGGAAGTAAGTGTCCACAGGGTTGGTTAGCTTAACAGAAACACATATACACACCACTCTGTGTGTATAAATAGGCATATCCACCAGGGAACAACTGTTACTGGCATTCATTCATTCATTCATTCATTCATTCATTCAACCAATCCTGACAGGCACCAGGACTGTACTAAGCCTTAGGGATATTGAAATGAATTTATCTTTGTTTCTGATCCCAGCTCAAACATTTCCACAATACAGTGTGACAGGAGTCCTTCTACAGGCCCATTTATGGGGACACGTAAGAGGGGCCCTGGCTGGTGAGGAAAGTGTCCTGGTAAAGGTGATATCTGAGCACTTAAACGTTGTTCTAAGTTTGGTCACACATGTGTTTGTGCCCCAAGGGAGGCTGAGCCTCTTTAGAGAAGGGCCCTGTCTTAGCTACTCTTGAATTCTCATCACCTGGAGCAGTGCCTGCCACGGGGGGTAATGTGTTTGGTACGTGTGCTCATGATGAATGAACGAATGAGTGTTTTCCAGGTAAGGCAGGTGGAGAAGGCACACCAGGCAGAGCAGCGTGGACGGATGAAGGATGAGGGCTGGGAGGGCGGTGTCAGAGCTGAGAGCTGTGAGAGCAGGTGGAAGTGCAGAGAGCACCAGGGGAGGAGAGGGCAGAGGCACAAAGAACAGCTTTCCTGGGTGACACTGGGCTGACAAACTTTGATGCCTTCAGGGGCGAGGCAGGTAATAGAAGTGAATGAGGAGGCAGGAGGGGACCACAGAGTGGAGAGGCCCATGGAGGACTGAATAGTACCTGCCCCACAAATACCACTGAAATGCAGAATTCAAAAAAGTGTTAGCCAAACAAAATCTAAAAGTGTTAGCCAAACAAAATCTTTCGGCTCTTGGGGAGGTATGCAACCTCCTCTTCCTCACTACCCACTGGAGTTGTGGGGAGCTGTGGGAAAGTCCTGCCTTGGGTTTCTGGAGAAGTGGGAGCAAACTCCAGTTCAACTCCTTGTGTGCCATGAGGCCTTGGCTGAGCCTCGTCCTTTCTCTGCCCCTCACTTTGCTACCTGCTTGCTCACCTGCCTTGCCCACTTGTCAGGCTGGTTAAGAGGATGGATGCTCAGTTCCTGCAGGTACTACAGCCCTGGGTCCCTGAGGAGGACACCGGGGAGGTCTGCCTCCCTGTAGGAAGAGGCGGACTGCGGCGGGCAGCCTGCAGGAGACCCGCGGCCTCACTGGAAGGAAGTTCTGGCAGAGCAGGAATGTCCCTGCCTGGACTGGAGAGGGGCATTCATGCAGCTGGAGGGGCCAGGGCTCAGAGAGCGGCTGGAGGGCTGAAGAAGAGATGATGGAGTTGCCAGAGCTGCTAAAAGAGAATGGCAGCAGGGAGTGGTCATGTGTGTGACCCAAAGCCTCCCAGCAGCGGGTCCCCCAGGACCTGGCCAGAGCAGGAACAGCGTCTGAAACAGGCTGGGCAGTGGTGGCCGGGATGGTGCCTTCCACAGTCTGCGACAAAGGCTTGGGCTGGAATTCTCACCCACACCGCTCCCAGCCAGACACAGGCCAGTCACCCACGGAGGCCTGGACCAGGGCTACCCCTTCCCCAGCTGGGTGGCTGCCTGGTCCCCAGTGTGGCCTTGGAGGGACTGCCTGTGGCACTGTGAAATGCACACCGCTAGGAGGATCATCCCCTGCCCCGAGCAGAGCCAAGGATCCTGGGAGGCGTCTGTGCCGAGAGGATCCTTGGCAGCCATGTTTCGCAGGCCTTTCATTTTGTCCAGAGAAAGAAAGGGAGTTGCCCAGGCCCTCCCGTGCCCTTAGCCTTGGGATCTGAGGCCTTGGTTGTGTCAGAACCCTCTCTTTAATTCCCCAGGATCCAGGAGTCAAGGGTTCAGAGGACCTCAGGGCTGACAGGGCCCTTGAAGTGAATGAAATTTGCCTCAGGTCCTCTCACCACTTCTGCCTGCACATCTGCTTCCCCACCTCTCTGTGACTCCCCATTGCCAGGTCCTACCAAGCCTGGGGTGCCCCTGTCCACTGTGGGGGTTGTTGGGAGGATGAGATAGCCCCTAGTTCCCAGGGCCATCACAGCTTGCTGGGGACTCTTGGCCGTATGCCCTGCTCCCACTGTATCTCAGCACCTGCAGAGGTATCCAGCACATAGTAGGTGCTTCACAAACACGGCTCAACAAATGCTTAGGTGGGTTTGGGTCCCAGGAGAGGCAGTGCACAGTCTCCATAGGCCTTAGAGCAGTTAGACAAATAAGTCCTGAGAACCTACTGAGAGGCAGCAGTGAGCTGGGGGCGGGGCCACTAGGGGTACCGGGGTGGGCCTGGTCCTGCCTGAGAATGCAGGGTGCAAGGGGAGGCAGAGAAGTAGAGAAGGAGGGCAGTGCTCTATGCTCCCCTGGGGTTGGAGAGCCTGCAGTTGCCCTTGTAACAGGCAGTGAACCTCTGACTGGGGCTCCTGGGAGCTTTCTGAGCCCCCCCACCCTTTGTCCCGTAATCTGCTCCTTCTTCCCCTTGTCTTCCTGCAGCTCCCATTCCCTCTCTAAGGCCGGTCAAACAGCACCTCTGCTGGGAAGTCCTCCTTTACCTGCTTTCCCATCAGGTTCTCCACTGGACCAGCTCTGCTCTCGTCAGCTGTATTAGGGACTCTTTGCTTATGGAGCATCAACAAGGTCCAAGGCCATGTGCTGGGGCAGGAGTCTGTTGAGTGAATGTCTGACTTGTCAGCAATTGGACAGCACTCTCCTCTCCTTTGTGGAAATGGGGATGAGCATTGAAGGACTGGGCCTAGCTCAGTGTTTCCTGCCCCCCGCCCTCTGGTGGCACAGGGCCCTGGCACCCAGCAGGGATCATGGCTTTGCTAACAAAAGGACTTTCAAGTACTAGTATGCACCTGACACTGCTCAGCCCAGGTGTGCATTACTCCATTTTTTTCTTCTCCAGCCCATGGCCCGAGGTACCGTTATTACCCTTATTATACAAACCTGTGAAAGTGGAGGCTCAGTGGTTCACAAAGGCCCAGACATGGGTCAAAGGACACATGGCTCCTCATGGTCCTAAACTGATGGCTTAGCCTGTGTGTTTGGTTAAGGAGGAGCCTGCACCTGGCCAAAGAGGGCAGAAGGCCCCTTCCCCACATCGCATCCCAAATACTAGAAGAGTGCCCACCTGGGGCTAGGGGCCTGCCTGGCCATGGAGTAGCTCCCATGGGTAGCTTCCTGGGCTTCTCTGTCCTCTGAAGCTTCTCTGGTCCCTGAGGACTGAGTCACGGGGTGGGACCTCCAGTTTATGCTCCCCTCATGTTCTGCGTGTGGCTGAGTTTCAGTCATCAGGCCTTTGCCTCACTGAAGTCAGGAATTAGGCGTGGGTACACAGCAGGTGCTAACTAAAGACACATGGCCTGATCATGTCCTTTTGAAGATTGTCAATCCCCACATACAGCCCCCTGCATTTTCCTCTTAACACTAAAGGTTTGCCTATGGTCCATTCTAACCAGTGTCCTAGACACCCTCAAAGAGTTGGCCACTGGTGGGCCTTCGCTGGCCTGGGCGTCCTCAGATGTCTCATCTATGAGTGGGAATAATTAGATGTGCTCTTCATGGTATGGTGAGGTTCGAGAAAATGCAGATGTGACCCTCTGTCTCAATTTTGGCTGAGCTGCCCAAGGCTGAGAACCAAGGGAGCAATGCTGAGGACCCTCTGATGCGAAGGAGGGGCCTCCCAGCCCCTGGGCTTCCAGGGAGACAGTGACTGCAGGTTTTGTGACACTCATTTCCAGAAGGAATAGGGAGGAGGCCACCAGAAGTGCCCTCGGAGGAAGTGTGGGGGTCCTGGGGTGTTTGTACCTCCTTGCCTCCATCCTAGGGAGAGGCTTTTAGGCAGGTGTTGGAGAAACATCACCAACAGTAGGTATATAGAGATTATCTATCTATCTATCTATCTATCTATCTATCTATCATCTATCTATCCATCTATTCATTCATTATCTATCCACCTGTCCCTCCATTCATCTACTTATCTATCTATTGAGATATCAAAGGAGACTTACTATGGAAATTGGCTCACGTGATTATGGGATTGAGATAGAGCACGATATGCTGCCTGCAAACTGGGATACCAGGAAAGCTGGTGGTATAATTTAGTTAGAATCTGAAGGCCTGAGAACCAGAGAAACCCATATGTAATTCCCAGTCTGAGGTCAAGGCCTGAGAGTGGAGGAGGTGGAGGGTGCTGGAGTAAGTCTCAGAGTCCGAAGGCCCAAGAACCAGGAGCTCTGACGTATGAAGGCAGGGGAAGATGGAGGTATCAGGTCAAGAAGAGAGAGATTTGCCCTTGCTCTGCCTTTTTATTCTATGCCAGCCCCCAAGGAGCTGATGATGCTTGCCTGCATTGGTGAGGATGGATCTTTACTCGGTCTACTGATTTCAATGCTAATCTCTTCTGGAAACACCCTCACAGACACACGCAGAAAATAACATTTCACCAGTGAACAGGGTGTCCCTTAATCCAGTCAAATGGACACATAAAATTAACCATGACAGAGGGTTTGACAAGGGTGCCCCAAAGTTTGGGAAACATAGTGATAGGTGTCTGATGAAGGGGCAGTGGGGACTAGAAGGGTCTGAGGGGCAGAAGGGACAATGAGGTGTGCACGGAGGTTGAGCTGCCTTCTCTCATCAGAAGGGCAGTGTGGCCTCAAGAGGACCCAGAAATCCCCAGGGGCAAAGCAAGAATCCGGAGGTGGGTGATGAACAGGAGCTGAGATGATGCATTTCCCAGCTGACGACTCATCTGAAAACCCATGACAGCCATGTCTGAGAAAGAGCCCGATTTTACCCACCAACCACAGAGAGCTCCACCTCAGGTCCCAGCTGCCCCGCTGCAGGAGGTTCACCATCCTATCCTTGACTCCCTCTTCCTCTGGGCCTCACCAGGGGTTCAGAATTCAAGGTCATACATTGAAGGAGGAGGTCAGAGGTCAGAGGAGAGGGGAGCTAGGCTACATTTGTCCCTTAAGGCCAGCGGTGCCCCCACTGGTGGAGGGGAAGGCTGAAAATGGGATGAGAGTGTGATATGAACTGGACCCAGCATTCTAATCAGGGAAGCAACACTCTTTTGGGTGACTTAGGTCACAAAATGACTTTTTATTACCTAACAGTAATATGAAAAAGATATGGGACTGACCTGTTGAGATTTTATTCAGCTCAGGGAAAGAACCACATCACCCACCAATTAGTTTAAATTTTGATAGTTTGTGCATCGAGGTTATTTTGCATTAATTTTGATTTTAAAAAATATTGTGCTAAAATATGAATTGTGTTGATTATGGAAATTCTTGGTGCCTTCTTAAATTTTGCTCCCAAGGCCAGTGCCTCACTCTGTTCCCAGCCCTGGTGGGGAGGAACATTAAGTTCATTTCCAGCTTGCACCCTGTTGAGTTTAGTGGATTCACTCTGACACTTAATGGGTACATATGCTGAGCAGCAAGGTAGTGGTAGTACTAGTCTGATGATGATGATGATGAAGATGATGACGACAGTCAGTGTTTCTGCAGAGCCTCATGACTAACCTATATGGAAGATGCCATTTTATCTCCATTTGACAGAAAAGAAAAGGGAGGCTGAGAGAGGTTAGGCAAACTGCCCAAGGTCACACAGCAGATGGGTGGTAGCGCTGGAATTTGAACCCAGGCAGTCTGGCTCCAGAGACCATGTTCTTAGCTGCTCTACACAAATGCCTCTCTGCTGGGTCACTGTCAAGTGTCCCCAGGAGCTGCCTGGGCTGAAAGTCGGAGGCTGGTGGCTCCATTGCAGGTGCATTCCCAGTTTGCTCCTGTTGGAAATTGATGGTGGAAACCCAACTTGCACCAGAGCCTCGCTTATCCCTAGTCTGTGCCTCGGTACAGCTCCATCCACTCTGTGGTGTGCAGTGCTCAGCCCTTGTTCTACAGCCTGGTCCCCAGAGGGCCACTTCCTCAGTGGGCAGAGGGTGAGAGAGGGTGGGCCCTGGAGCTGGAGACAAGGGCAATGGGACCAGGAAAGTGATGGCCAAGCCAGGCTGATTTGCAACTGGCATTTACATACCTAATGTAATTTGGGCCAATTGAATTGTTGATTAAGATGGAATCATGTAACACTTACTTGGTGGGTAACCGAGGAGACAAGAGGCCCTTGAGATGCCTGTAGCCAAAACAGGCTTTTATTTTGAAGGAGATGGCCATTCCCAAATTCCACACTTTAACAACCTCCTCTCCTAAGCCCCTTCCCTCCAGGCCACAGCTGGGGTTAGTTGAGATGAAAAGCTTCATGGGCAATGTATTTAAATCCGAGGCAGAGTAAGCATGCTCCTGGCAGGGCTGGTGAGGCGGGGGCCAGGACACCTCCTGTGACTGTGGAGGATGCAGGCCTGGGCCTCAGGTCTGAGCCTACAAACCCACATCCACAGCAAGCCAGGAAGTGGTGCTGGATGCATAGTGGGGCTATGCGGAGAGGGGCACATGGGTCTGGATTTGAATATTTCCTGGTTCCATGACCTTGGGCTTCACCTCTCTGAGCCTCAATTTCTCCATCTATAAAATGGGGAGAATGTTCCTCCATAACCTGTGATGACTGTGATGGGAAAGACAAGTGATAACCTGAGAACCTTTGAAATCCTCATACAATGTTAATAATAGTGAAGGGTGGAGCATCGCCGCAATGCACAACATATACACTCTCTGCCTTACTATTTTCAGGTTCACTAAAGAAGTACATTTCTTGCTGCCTCTGGACATTTGCACAGGCTGTTCTCCTGAAATTCTTTCCCTTCCCCCAGCATTCCCCTTTGCCTGGCTTCTTTCAAGCTTCTGCCTAAATGCACCTTCCCAGGGCCTCTGTCTTCATCTGCGGCCCAGCCAGGATCTTCCTTCCTACATTCTGCATGTCCTGAGCCCTTTCTCTTACACTGTTGTAATCGGGGGCTGTGATTGCCATGTCACACCAGCCTCTACCCCAGGCTCTCAGCTCCATCGAGGCAGGGGCCATGTGTTGCCTTGTTTGCTGCTTATCTCCAGTGTGTGGTGCAAAAGCAGACATTCAAAACATAGGGGCAGCATATTGGCAAAGCACACTCCCTCTCTTCTCTTGACTGGTTCCTGCTCATCCTATAGGGCTCAGTGTCCATGCTACTTCCTCCCAGGAGCCTTCTCAGACACCCTTGATGTGAGTTGGGTGCCCTCACCAGGAGGGTGCTATCCCAGGCCTCAGGGTTGCCTTCCCATCGCGTGGCCCCTGGATTGTCACGGTTCACTTGCTGATATCTGTCCCCGACTAGACAGTGAGTTTCCAAGGTCAGGGCTGGTGTCTGGTTCCTGGGGGCACCCTAGCTCCCAGCTCAGTGCATGGCAGACAGTTTATCATAGAGTAAGCAAACCACAGAGCATCCACGCTGGCAGGGAAACTGTGGCTCACTTTGTGTCTGTGGATGGGGAAGGTATGACCCCGACGGTTAAACAAAGTTGGTGGTGAGTGCTGCGCTGAGGTGGGCAGGGCTGCTCCACTTCTGCGGGGCCTCTGAGCATGGTTACCAGGCACCGCAAAGACCCGCGCTGGGTGAGCCGGCCGCCCACGTGCAGGGAGAGCAGTGCGGGTTGCTGCAGGCTTCCCGGGGGAGACAGTCTGAGCTAAATGCTAGGAGTGGGTGGTGTTGTTTGGGACTGACTGGTAAGGGGGAGAGAGGGGCCTGGCACTGACAGGGTTAAAGAGGAGCTTCTGGTGCAGGAATGGCCACCATGGGGCTACCTCTGGGTGCCCTTGTCTACAGGGTCACAGAGCCCATGTGCTCTGTCTGAAAAGTGAGTGGCAGTGGGGGTGGTGGCCGTTCCTCCACCTCTTCCTCCTCACCATCCCGGCTGGTGGCAACATGGGCTCTGGCTCCAGGATTATCTCTTAGCAGCTGGCATCTGGAGTGGCTCCACTGTCACGCTGGGGTGGCAGGGTGCTCACAGGACAAGCATGATGTCACCGGCTCAGGGGTGACAATCTGCCGCTCCAGCCTTGCTGCCCTTCCAGGCCCGGCCCCCTCCGGAGGGCTAGGAGGCAGTCTGGAGCCGGGGGTCCCCGCCATCATTGGCTCCAGATGCATCGCCGGGCTGGCCTCCCTCAGTGGACCCACTGCCTGTCCCCCTACCTCAGTGTCCTCGGGGCAGAGACCCGCGAGCAGGTGGACAGAAGAGTTTTGCATGGAGTGGACACTTAATGAGCACTGTAGGGCCCCTGTTTGGAACCCTGAAACTGCCACCCTCACACTTGCTTTCCTATTCGTCTGACTGGGTCAGCAAGGACATAGGAGCCCATTTATAAACCTGATGAAGTTGTCAGCAGCCCAGGGCAGAGAGCAGAGCTCTGTGGCCACCACCAGATACTCTCCTCGTGTCACTGTAACCACGTCCGCCAGAGTTCAGGAGTTCCTAGTAATAAGTTTTGCCCAACCACGTGGCCACAGAGCTCACATCTTTCTGCCATTTCTAGAATAAAGTGTGGGGAGATATGACAACACCTTTCAGGAAATCTTTGGGTCCTGTCCACTTCCCTCCTCTCCCAGAGCCACCTGTTACCTTCCAGGCATTCCAGTCTGCGGCTGATCACATGTGTCACTCACCTCTGGGAGACTGGCTACACATAGACACCCTGGTCCATCCCAAGGGGTGCCCCGGGGGAGGGGACAAAGAAAGAGCACCGAGAAGGGGGTCCCGGTCTGTTGGTCTGTTTGGTCTGTCTGCCCCTCCTGCCTACCCCTCCTCACCTGAGACTGCAGGCGCAGTCAAGCGGGGCATCAGGCACCCCCGGCCCTATTGCAGTGAGAGCTGCCCCCACCCCCCACCGCGCTCCCCGTGACCTGCATGTCCCTTCCCTTGAGCTTCAGCCCCATGATGCTGAGTGAAGTGGTCTGAGTTCGCACTGTGAAAATGTGCATTCTCAGCCCCACTCAGTGCCCGCTGTGGGTGTCAGGAAAGTCCCTTCTCTGCTTTCAGTGTCCTTGATTCTAAGTCGTGTGGTGCGGGCGGGGGTGGGGGGGTGGGGTGAGGTGGTAAGTGAGTGGGTGGTGACTGGGTGCCATGAGCTCCATGGACTCTTCTTCTTGTTCCTTTTTCTGATTCTATGGATCTTAATAGCAGTGACTTAAAAAAACTATTTAAAGAAAAATTCCTGAAAACCACTACACTGTAAGATTTGATAGGAAGACAGAATGTGGGATGCCTCAAGGTGGGGTGTGTGTGTGCCCGTGTGTGTGTGTGTGTGTGTGTGTGTGTGTGTCCACGCCTGTGTGTTCTTTTCTTTTTCCTTTTTTCCACTCCAGTGAATCCATCTTTGCAGAGAGTATGAAAGGAAAATCTACCACCTTGCAGTAAAATTAGAGCTGGCATCGCTGTCCTAAAAAAAAAAGCCAAGAAGCAGTCTGGGAAAAATTATGACCAGCTGCCTGCTGCTGGATTCTCCTGCCGAGGAGGCGCCTGGTGACACAGTTTACAACCCCGAGGATGATGGCGTCTCCTGCCATCATTTAATTGCAGGAGTGGGGCTGCAGCCGGCAGGCTCACCTGAGCCCGTGCTCCGGCCACATGCCGTGCCTGGCTCTCACACTAACAGAGTCTCCTCTCTACCTGCTCCAGATGACACTGCGCAGGGCGCAGGCTTCCTGGCGACTCCTCATTGGTTTCTCTTTTTTCTTCCTCCATGACACGGGGTTTGGAAACCCAAAGAGAAGGACACTCATCCTTCTAAGTGTCCTCTCAAGGTGGCAGGAGCGGGATGGAGAGCAGACCCCATGTCTCTGGGCCACCAGCCAGTGAAACACATGATGATCTGAGTCTTTGGGGATCATAGGCCTGGGATTAGGGGACAGAATGCAGTCTCAGGCTTGGGAGGCCAGCGCGGTGACTGCATGGACTTCTGAGGGCCCTACTCCAGTGTGGCCAGGAGCACATTCACAGCAGAGCAGTGCGTGGGGCCAACCAGTTTCTCTTTGGGCACAGGGCCAGCTCCCGGCCAGGGCTCATCTAGGGATGCACCCAGCTTGTGAGGCCACTGAAGTGGCCAGCTGGGGCTTCTGGGAGCAGAGCAGAGAGGATGCAGGACACCAACCCCTCACAAGGCGGGGAAAGGGAGGTGAGAAGGCACCTCCCACCTGGTTTCAACGGAGAATGAGAAGTAAAGTTGTGAGGGTATGGGAAGGAGGGAGGAAGCTTCTCTGTAAGGCACACCCTCGCTGTGTGCCGGGCGCTGCTCCAGGCACCCCCTCACCAGGAGGTATTATTATGGTCACTGCTGTTCTCATTCTACGTGAGAACGCCTTGCAGAGTAGGAAACAGAGGGGCAGAGCCGTTCTCCAACTCGCAAAGGTTACTTCGCTAGGAGGTGGCAGAGCTCGGTCCACACTCCACACCCTGAAACGCCGCACAGGTTTGATTTTTATGAAAACTCTTCCAACTCGCTTCTGACTGTGCTCTGCGTTCAGCGGCCGGAGTGGCCGGGAAGCGTTGTCTCCAAGCCCATCCCTCTGGGGGAAGCAGCACAAGGGTTTTGTTTTGTGGCGAGGCTGAGTCCCTTTACCTGAACACGCCTGGTGTGCCCACCCCTGAAGACTGGGCATTCTGGATCTGCCACTGACAGTGTGAGACCTGGGGCGGGCTGCTTTGCTCTTCCGACCCTTGTCCTTCCTGCTGTAGTGAAGTTCGCCCTTAGAGCGGTGAAGATAAACGCAACATTGTTTGCAAACCGAATTTCACACAGTACCCGGTGGATAGAAAGCTTTCAAAGAACATACCCATGGCTGTGTTAGCATTTTACATGATGATTAAATGCACTAGGAGCTGTCACTCTGACTGTGCTCCAGAGGCTGCTGAAATGAAGACTCAGTCCTTGTCTGCAAGGGGCAGGAGGATGGGTCCCAGCAGACTGCCTGCCATTCAAGTTCATCTGGAACACGGGCCTCATTGCCCTGCCTCCTTGGCTTTCTCTGCACGGCCGTGCTCCTGCCTACACACTCGTCTCTGTCTCCACCCCATGCCTATGCTCGTCCCCTCCCTGTCCTCGAGCCTCCTCTTCCCCAGACCCCCGGGGGGGACACTTGTTTCCACAGGCTCAGCAATTGGGCTGATGGGCTCCACTGCACCCTGGTTCAGAGTCAGCAACTGTGTGTGTGTGTGTGTGTGTGTGTGTGTGTGTGTGTGTGTTATCTGGGGGCAAATGAGAAGGGAGGCAATGGGCTGGAGGAGTGATCTGACTTAGGAGCAAAGAAAGTCTCTCATGATTTCTCTAGGCCGTAGACCTAAATGACTAGAGGGGCCAGGCAGGGTTGAGTCATCAGTGAAGCAGGGAGGATCTGATAGATAATAAAAAGTAGTGTGGTCTGTGGCAAACTAGAGCGTGCAGGCTCTGTGCAAACACAAAGCTGTCACTGGTTTTTCCCAACTGACGTGTAGTGATAAGGTGCCTCCAAAAGGCTTGGTCTTTTTCTTTTTCAACAGAAAGTGAAAATCGGTAATTGTTTACAAAAGATACTGATTTAGAAAAGCATTGCACAGGCCACACAGAGTTCCATAATGCTTTCAATATTTTCATGGAAAGGTCTAGGCTGTGAGCCACCAGCGGGAGCCTTTTCTCTGGGTGAGAGCCAACAGGCTGCTGGGCACAGGGGACTCTGAGGAAAGTCGCCCGAGCCCAAAGGTACAACCTGCCACTCTGGGCATCACTGAGCTTCCTTCTGGACCCTCCTTGCTGGGGGCCGGGGCTAACCCAAGGCACGATAGTCAGCAAGGAGGCCAGGAGAAAGCACCAGTTGTAGTGGATGGCGGGGAGAGAGAGAGAGAGACTATGTTGTGGTAACTTGATGACCCTCTGTTGCCTGCTAAGGAGGAGACTGCCTAGGGCCTGGGCTGACCGGGGAGGAAGGAGAGACATCCGAGCTGGTACCGAAGAATCACTGGGACGCTGTCGTCTAGATAAAGGTGGATACTTTAGGCCTCAAGCTCTGAGGGCAAGTCTTCTGGAGCACTGGTGGGCTCTGTCCAGAGCCCCTCTAGTGAGTGGGGTGATGACAAGGACGGAGAGAACCGTGGTGGGGACAAGACCAGAAAGGGACCTGGATCGGATGATGAATGGCTTCAATACTGCTTAAGGGGTGTACCAGTGACATCACAGGGGTGGGGAGGGTCCCGGCAGGTGTTGAGTCAGAAAGAGCCTTAATGCACTCATTCATTTATCAAGTACATTCTGAACACTGATGAGTTAGCAGTGAGCAAAATATACCAACTTCTGCCTGCATGGAGCTTGTCGTCTGGGGCAGGAAGAGAAAAGAATTAGTGGAAGAACCAAGCAAATACATTTACCACTTAAGACTTTGAAGAGAGCAGGGAAGAAAGAGGCTGGGTGCTGTGACAGAGCTGGGAGTGAGAAGGGAGGGGGAGAGACAAGGCTGGAAACCCAGGCTGCATGGACGTAGCCACGCAGAGGAGTTTGGGTTTTATGCAGGTGCTTAAAGCCTTTGGCCTGTAGCTCAGAACAGGGCTCAGCCACAGACCTGCAGGGAACCGGGGCAGGCCCTGCCCTCTCGTCTCAGATTTCCCATCTGTACCACAAACAGGCAGGACAAGGACGCCTCCAAGCCCCTTGCAGCAACTCCATTGTTTTGTTCCTCCACTTTCTCCCTCCCCACTGCTGCCCAGCCTGTTGTCTTAGAATACTCAGCAGCATCAACACCAATTTCACGTGTGGTTTCTCCATCTCCCTGCCTCCACTTCGGAAGCTCCCTCTGGCCCCCTGGCTGTTTCTGCTCCTCATCACCCCAGCCTGATGTCCTCTCACCCCTTGAGGGCAGAAGGAAAATTACTAGTATGTGTTTAGGGGCCTAGGGCCTGCCAGGGACACTGAGGAGGAAGCTGGCTGAACCTGATGAGGCATGGGCAGCTGGTGGGGTGCCCAGAGCCCTGGCCTGGAGCTGGCCAGGGTCCTGGGCTCTCGTGGCTTCGTCCTTAACTTGCTATGCGCCTCCATCTCGGCCTCAGTTTCCTCCCGGGTAAGAGGAAGCAGCTGTTTCAGAGAAGCAGCTTTATTAATCACCTGGAGCTCCCTTTCCCAAGGGAAAACCTTATGTCTGATCCTGATATGGAAACCAGATAGAAGCAGAGTTGCTCAGCTCTTTGTGATGGGCGAGGGTCTGGGACACCACCAGCTCAACTGCGGAGCCCTGGGCCAGGTGACCTGGGCCCGGTGGTGTTCAGGTTCAGGAGCTGAAAATGGGGGGCCTGTAACCTAGTTCAGGGCTGAAAATGGGGGGGCTTTTGACTGGGTGGGTGAGGCCAGGGAGGGGAGTGGCCCACCCCTGCCCACTGGCACCCTGCTCTCAGTCGGGATCACAGTCTGGAGGGGCCTCTGGGAGTCAACAAAAGACTTTCTCCACCTAAATCTCCCCAGGACCTGGGGGGAATGTTCTGGTCTGTTTAGGCCCAGTCCTTCCTGCCCACTCCCTGGGGGCCTTCTCTTTCCGAGGCACTAAGAACCCTGCTCTCCCCTACACCACCCTCTCCCCGCACCCCCAGCCCCAGCTTAATGGAATGTGAGAAGGGAGAACAGCCCAGACCGAGGCCACGTCTTCAATTGTTTTGCAATCATATTGGGTTCAGCAAAGCCCCACGCACTTCTTGTCCCCGGCACCCTCGCCCTGGATGTGTGAGCCCATATGTTCCTGGGCACATGTGCGCCGGCTGCCCGGGCTGCATTTGCAATTAGCTCATCAGGATGCTGTTCTCTAATAGCCCTTTGATGTCCAACCAGCCTCCTAAGCCTGTGTGTTTCCTTTCCTTTGAAGCAGGACATCGTGTTTTGCCAGAAGTCAATGAAACGCCCTGGTAGAACAGAACGGTTTAATTCCCTCCTCAGATACAGGGCTGAGGGAGTTCAAACAGGCTTCCGCCCATGCCTGCGTCCCAGTTCGCCCGTCAGATGCCCGCCATGGAGGCCACGGTCCCCGGAGGCTGGGCCTGTCGAGGACGCTCTGACCACCTCCATCACTAACAACCCAAGCTGCCTGGCAGCCTTGGCCTGCCCTTGGCCTCCTTCCCTGACACATTTGGTCTTGCCCATGACCTGATTCCTGAGCTGGCTCTCACCTTGATTTCCTGTTTCCTCTGACTTGGGCCTGGCACCACAGGCTCTGGCCCGACCTTGCTCCTTCTTAGGTTCTGATGCCTGTGCACCCTGGCTTGGCTTCCTTTGGGCTCCAGAACTCCCATCTCAACCCTGAAAGCTCCTGGTAACCCATCCGTATGTCCCCAAGGGAACGTTCCCCCATGTCCTGACCCGAGTGGCCTGGTGCTCAGGGACGGGTTCTCACCATAGCATCAGTACCCGTGTCTCACCTGCTCTGAGTCCACCAGCTGCCATGGGGACTTCAGGGCCTTACAATCTTCACTTCCTTGGTGTTTTGGGAATTGCTAAAGGTGCAGTTCCTTCATGCATTTTTTTGATGCAGCCACTGTAGTTGCTCACTAGGGCTGCTAACCAAGCTGACACTGGGGACCTCTGGCCACACCAGTGTCCTCTGTACCAGGCTGGACCGATTCTACTGGCAGGCACTTCTTCCTCAGAGTTGGCCACGCCTGAGCTTGATGCTATGAGCTATCCTGGGACCCCCAACAGACATCCCAGCCACCCCATTATCTGCTATTGGGTCAGAGCTGAGTGGTCTGGCCTTGGCTACTGACCCTGAGATGCTGACGCTGCATATTCCTTATGAAATTAGGAGCATATTCCCTGCCTCTGAGTCCTGTTGGTTGAGGATAATGGGTTCTGCCACAGGGTTCTTTGGATCCAAGGGAGTTATTCATTCATTGGTTCATTCACTCACCAAAACTTTGAGGTCCCATTAGGTGATAGGTGTCCAGTGATGAACAAGCCCGCCTTTCCCCATGGAGTGTATGCCCTAGTGGAGGGTATAAATAAGCATTGTTTATTTCTGGACAGGGGAGACCAAAGCCAGGATGAAACTACGACAAGGAGCTACCAGAGACCACTATAGGTGGAGTCATCAAAAACTTTGAGCAAGTGACCTTTAAGCTGAGGCTTGGATAATGAGTAAGCGACAGCCATGCAACGTTCCAGAGGAAGAGCATTCCCAGAGGAGGCAGCAGCATAAGAATGGTGGGTTCAACGAATCAGAATGAGGGTCCATGTGGCAGGAGCCTGGAGTGAGAGGGAGCAAGTGAGGTGGAAGATGACAGGGCAAGGTGGGCGGGGGCAGACTACAGAGGGCCTGTGGAGCAGGCTGAGAGACTCAGATTTGACTCCTGTGGGAAGGAAACTCTGTCTAGGGCTTGATGACTGGAGAGACTGTGGTTGGATACAATCAGAGCAAGCCATCTCACTTCTCTAAACCTCAGCTTTTTTATCTGTGAAACAGAGGCCATAATGCCCGCTTCACAGGCTGCGTGAGTGAGGCGCAAAGTAGAAACCTATATGGTGAAACAGGTGCTGAGATAAAGGATAGCAATCAAAGGTGGCTCGTCTTTTTTAGTTTCTAGGAAATGCGGGTAAAAACACAACAGGTTGCATACTAGTAGGGATCATCACCCAGCTTCCTACCAGTGAGTTCAACAAAAAAGGCCATTTTCTTAGCTCTAAACTTAGAAAGGCATTTGTCACTTACAGCGTGGAGGTCCCACCCCTTATTTTCTACATCATTCTGGTGCTCCTGAGACATCCTGATTGTCCGTGGCCACTGGCTGGTTCCGAACAGACAGGAGAAGATGGGGACAGGACTCGGCTTGGGGGAATCAGCTACTCCTGGCTTTGCTGTAAGCTGAAGTTTCACCTGCAGATTTGAACACCTGCCCGTGAGCTGCCATCCTCGGCTGTCTCTCTCACGGATCATCCCCTGGTCAGGTCAAGAGGACCTGGTGTTAATCCAGAATGGCTGACCTGAACCTGGCTCCAGGCCCTGGTATTTGCTTCCTTTGGATTTTCTTATTCAAAACTCAAGGTTTGCAAGCCATCCCACATGTGTTATTGGTAAAGATGGAGCCTCAGATGATGTTAGAGTTGCCTGGGTGGTGCCTGACTCCTGCCATGGTTCACCCTTCATGAGCTCTATGACCTAGGATGAATCATGTTCACCTCTTCTTTTAAAAAAAATATATTTTATTGATTTTTTTACAGAGAGGAAGGGAGAGGGATAGAGAGTTAGAAACATCAATGAGAGAGAAACATTAATCAGCTGCCTCCTGCACACCCCCTACTGGGGACGTGCCCGCAACCAAGGTACATGCCCTTGACCGGAATTGAACCTGGGACCCTTGAGTCCTCAGGCTGACACTCTATCCACTGAGCCAAACCGGTTAGGGCCGTGTTCACTTCTTGGGCCACAGTTTCCTCATCTGCAATGTGAGATCAACATGTCTTTGTGGAGGGTTGTTGTGAAACGTACGATCATGCTGCACCAGGCCTGGCCACAAAAGGGCTCCACATGTGGTTCTTTCATTAATGAATTTATAGCCACAGTGACAGGACAAGAGCCAAATTCTGAATTAGTGACATAGAGTCTTATTGGCTCTGACGATAATCAGTTGTTGATGAAGTCTAGAACTTGGCCAGGTGGCTGGTGTTTGGGCATGTTGGCTAAAGGCTTTAAAAATTAATGGCTTATAGGCAGCTCCAGACAGCCTTCCCAGGTCCTCCCAGCAAAACAGAGGCTCAAATGCAGGAAGATTACGAGGGTGGAGAGAACATGCCAGCCCTTCCCTGTACCTGTGGCTGGGAACTGGGCAGGAAGCCCATGGAGCAGACACTGAGGTTCATGCCTCTCCAGGCCATGCACAGCAGCGACATAGGCCCTGCACAAGCAGGTGCTTGAGGTAGCTGAACATTCAAACATGAGTTCATTCATCTCTAGACCCTAGCAGTTTTAATCAAGGCATGGCTGGGTCCTTTAAAGGTGAAGGGGACTTAGAGGTAAAAACTTCCAGTTATAAAATAAAGAAGTCACAGATGTCATGTATAGCATATGGAATCCTTTATAATAAAAGGCTAATATGAACGGCAGAACGACCGGTCGCTATGATGCACACTGACCACCAGGGGGCAGATGCTCAATGCAGGAGGAGCGCTGCTCAGCCAGATGCTGGGCTCATGGCTGGTGAGCGAAGTGGTGGTGGCAGTGCTAAGGATGTTTGAATGGTCCTAAACCTTCAGTTGGACATCCCCCAAGGGCTCCTGGACTGTGAGAGGGTGCAGGCTGGGATGAGAGGACCCCCCCGCCCCCCTGCCCCAAGTGCACATATCTCATGCACCAGGCCTCTAGTATAGTTAATAACATCATGTTAACTTTGCATGGTGACAGATGGTTACTAGACATATCGTGGTGATTGCATCCTGAGGTATATAAAAGTAGAATCACTATATTGCACACCTGAAGCTGATATAATATTGCACGTCACCTATACTTTAATACAAAATAAATAAAACACATGTATGGATGCACTTGGACAATCACCTCAGTCGTGCCTTTGGCTCAGAACTCTTTTCTGCTGGGCCCACTGCTCTCCTCTAAGGTCCTGTTGTCCTTACTTGTGTCTCCTGGCACACTCCCAGACGCTCATGCACACACCTGCAGCTTCACCCATACCCTCCCTGCAGAGGCAGAGTCAGAGAGCAGCACTTCAGAGTGAGTAAGCTCCACCAGTGCCCAGGTGGAACCTGGCTCTAGTCCACCATTGCTGTGTGACCTTGGTCAAGTCACTTGACCCCTTCGAGCCCCATTTGCAAAATATGTAGAAAATACCATTATAACTATTGTTGTGAAGAAAAGAAGCATGAAAAGCACTCGACATGAAGCCTGGCATATAGGAAGTCCTCAATAAACTCTGGCAATTTCTTGCACTCCCACCCCCACTCGAGCATGTGTAAATGTGCCGCTGGGTCAGCGCTGGGTCAGGAGACAGCCCGGGTCTGGGTGGTTGAGCCTGGATGGCGTTGGGCCTCACTCTTGGTCCTGGGTTGGGTATGGCCTGCTTGGGGCAGGGGAAGGGGCGCAGAGCAGCAAAGGTTTGTTGTGTTCGGGAGGAAATGAACAGGAGCCAACAATGGCCTCTCATGCTCTTGTCCGGTGGCTGAGAATGAAAGCTGGCTGGCTTTTGTCTCTATCAAGTGGTCTTTTATACAGAGAGATAACGAAGTACAATTCATATAGCCACTGGGAACAACCTTTGATGCTCTGGTAATTTCTCTGACTTATAATTACAAAACAATCAGGGGTTTTCAAGCTCCCAATTAAATCACAGATAGAACCATGGGCAGTCAGAAGGTGGACACTGCAGCTAAAGGCCATGCAGACCGGAGGATGCACAACAATCTATGACCCCAAGGAAATGCTTGGGGTGGGGGTGATGGCAGGAAGAAGGCTCTGAGCTGAAAGTGAGCCTCCTGCCTGTGACGCAGTTGGACCAACCTGGAGAATAGCAGATGCCATTGCTGATGGAAGGTCTGGGAGGGAGCATCTGGCCTTTGGCACTGGCACACACCTCGGAGGAGCAGGCTCTTGGCATGCTTCTCACCCAACCTGGCACACCGTGGGACCGGAAGCCGGCCCTGTGCTCCATCTGGGAAAAGTGTCAGCTGAGGCTGGTTTCTAACCCATGGAGGGTCCCTCATGCCTCTTGGGGCCCCTGCTCTCCTGTTGGTATCAGCCTGTTGCATCTCTGAGCTTCCTACCAGGTAAGCACTCGATGACTCATGCTCAAGTAGCATCACCAAGAGAAAGGCTGGTCCCTGCCTGGAGCACTCATCATGACGGGCCCTCCCCAGCTACTGCGCATTGCAAAAGTGGTTCTTGCTGTTATGCTGGGCGCATCTGCCCTGGGTTCAAGCACCCATTTGGAAACGCCTCCCCCAAAAGTTTCCTCCTCCTCCTCCTTCCTCATTAACGTAGCCTCCATTCATGGAGCTCCTTCTAGGTGCTGGGTTAGGAACTCCGCATTATCTTCTTTGAGCCCCAACAACCCTTACGAAGTACTCACTATTGTCTCTGCTTCATGGAGGAGAGGGCAGTATTCCATAGGGTATGTAACTTACCTACAGTCACAGACGGAATTCAAAGCCAGATTCAGCTGACTTTAAAGCCATAGTTTAACCATCAGGCGACACTGCCTCCCTTTGATGGTTGCAAAATGGACAGGAACCAGGCCGGCAGCCGGGGATGCAGTCAGCTCCCACTGCAGGGAGTGTGTATGGCATGCTGCCACTGGCCTGGCCGCCAGCTGGCCACCTGTCACCACACTGCCTCTGGGCATTAGACAGCTCTTCTACAGCTACCTTGAGAAACCTCCCACTATCCTGGTGTCTCCGTGTCACTTGCTTCCTATTCAGACTCCTTAGTGGGAACATCCTACTGGCCGATTCTAAATCCCATTCTTCTGTCGAGGAAGCTGGGGGAGAAACTTCCCCCAGTATGAGTGATTTGAAACCCTGCACCCCACATTCTTTGGGATTCTCACAAACAGAAAGCCTGTTTGGATGCTGGAACCAAAAAGGGAAAGTACATTTGTCCAGTTCAGATTCTAAGGACACCCCCCTCTTCCCCAACATGCACATGTGAAAACTCGCTGGGGTTGATTGATTGTTAATATCTGCAACCTTGTGTGGGGAACTGGAAGCACAGGCTGTGCAGCTTCCATTTGAGATCCCATCTCCCCACTTTCCATTATGGTTGGTGACATTTCAGCCCAGAGAGGGTCATACACCTGTAGAAGGTCACACAGCTACTTATAATTAGTGGCATTGTAATTTTTATTATAAACAACAATTTAATTAGTGTATACCAGCTTTGGGTGGCTGGTCTGAATCAGTTAATGTTGAATGAAAGGCAGTCTTATCTCCAGAGACCTCAGTGTCCCTGGCTGTAAGGTGGAGACCTTGGCTGAATTCACTTTCCAGTGTTGTCATGAGGATTAAGTACTACACGACGATAAGAGGGTTTTGCAAATTGTGAAGTGCTTGCCTGTTCGCTGTTTCTGACATTTTGTGAAGCTGGAGGGCCCAGGATGCCGTTCCTACCAGACTCCTGGGGTTTGGGAGGCCCTGGAGCTCTGAGAAGGCTTGGGTTTTAACTCCAGATCTGCAAGGTTTTGCTCTCTAAGAGGAGAACCTTGAGGGAGCAAGTGATGTCTCCCATCGCCTGCAGAAGCCCTAACGCTCACCCCAGCACCCAAAGCCTCCTCATGTCTGTCCTTAACAACCCATTTCCCATTCCCGTTTGTAATCACACATCCCTCAGCTCATAGCAGCCCCTGTCTGCTTCCTCTTCACCCTCACCCCCACCATGGCATACCAACCTCCCAGCTCCCCACCACTACCTCTGAACTTCTTCCCTCTTTCAACTGAAAGTGCTTTTGAATTAAAGAAATTGTTTTTGGCAATAAAGTCACTTTCTTATCTCACTTAAGGAGTGTGGAGGTGGCAGGTGCTCACCAATGGTGTCAGGGCCCAGGCTCTTTCTGCACCAACATCCTCAGCATGTTGCCCTGCATGCTTGCTCTTGCCTTGGCTGCTTCATGGTCATGAAGTGGCTGCCACAGCCCCAAGGGTCAGCTCTGTGTGCAAGGCAGGGAAGGGAACAGGGCAGCACCAGCCGATCTTCTCTCTCATCAGAGAAGTGAAATCTTCCCTAGAAGCCCTGAGTGGACTTTGTAAGTGTCCCATTGGCCAGAACTCACCATGTGACCACTACTAGCTGCAAGGCAGGCTGGGAAAGTTAACATCAGCCCAAAGGGAACATGATTGCTCAATTGGCCTAAACAAATTATGATCCCTAGAGGTAGGGCACATTGGTACTCTGAACAAAAAGTTTTGATAGCAAAGAAGTAAAGAATGGCTTTTGGGGACGTGTTTTTGGTGACTTCCTGGGCACCATTATATGAGCGAAAGTCTCTCTGTTCTTGATCTTACCCATGTTCACGTGGGTAATTCTATCTATTGGTCCACAAACCCACTGATTCATCAATTTATTATGAGAGCCTAATAATTTCTGGACCAGTCCCCTGAGTTCCAGCAGCCCTGATTCAGCCATTGCTCTAGGCACCCATTCCCCTTTGCCCATCACTCAGCATGGCTCCGCCTTGAACTGCCTCATCTCTAATCTTACTCTCTCTGACTTCAACCTTGCATCTTTCCAGATCTTTTTACCACCTACTCCTGTTTTGGGTTTTTTATCCATTCAGCCCTCCTATCCTCTAGCCAGAGTTGCAAACTTTCTTTAAGGAACAGATGGTAAAGATTTTAGGTTTTGTGGCCTAAACAATCTGCGTAGAAACTACTCAACTCTGCTCTCATAACTCAAAAATAGCCAGAGACAATGCATAAAATATGGCATGCTTGAGTCTAATAAAATCTATTTACAGCAGCAGGTGGTGGGCTGGGTTTGGCCTCAGGCCCTAGTTTTCTGACTTGTTCATCACTTTCTCTTGCCTTCACTTGGCTATCTCATCTGGCCTCCGTGGGATATTCCTTTCAGCCTTCTCTCCAGCCCCCTTAGCATCTTTACCCTTATACTACTTATTAATTGCGATAGAGATGAACTTCAGTGAGAACATTTTGGATGTCAAGCTCTAGGCTAAGTACTTAACTATGAGGTAGAAAACATCAATCCCATTTTGTTGATGAAGCTCAGAGAGGTAGAGGAACTTGTTCAAAGTTGCACAGTAGTGAGTAGACTCAAAGTGTCTGTGACTCCAAGCCTGCACCATTGCCTCTCTCCTCTGCTGCCTCCGCCATGGGTGGGCTCCTCCTCCAGATGTGACTCAACGTTTGTAGTGTTCCTTATGCCGCTGTGAACCACTGGGGAGGCCAGACTTCTGCCTGAGTATCTGGACCCCTCCACGCTCATGGCCTCAGTCTCAGCAGAACCCTTAGTAAAACCAGTCATCTTTATTCACCTCAACCTGACCCAACTCAGCTTAAGAGGACCCTTTGCTCTCCCCTAGCCCGGCGATCACACCTCTGACATAACTGAGAAAACTGAGGCCATCAGTAAAAATACTCCCTTAGCTTCCAGCCTCCCACTCTACCCTCTCATTTCTGAGTCAGACCCTTTTCTTTTCCTTCCCAGAGGAAGTCTCCTGATCAGGTCTTAACCTTCGGTGCATCACAGAGCCCACATTTCCCTGACTCCTCGTGGACCTCGATTCCTTAATCGCCCCTCGTTTCTTTAGAGACCCTTCACCACTGTGTATACTCCTGCCCTGCCTCTTCTTTTAAAGCAACAAAACAAACATAAAAAGTAACAACCCTCTGCTCAGCCTGCTCTCTGGATCCTGCTCCTTCCTTTCCCAGCCAAGGTCAGGTATAACCAGAGCCTCCCCTCCTGATCTCCACTCGCTCATCTCCCACTAACCCCGATCCACTGAAATCTGTGCTCCCTCTCAGCATTCCCCTGAGATTGCTCCCACTGAGGTCCCCAAATGACCTCCTAATTACCAGGCAATGGGCTTTCAGCACCCGCTCCTACCTAACCTTTCTGTGGCATCTCACCTTGTGGACCATTTCCTGTTTCTCACAACTTCCTCCTCCAGGGCCTTTTCCCCAGTTCTCCCTCCATGTCCTGTCCTGGCTCCTCTTCCCAGCCCTTCACCTCGGCACCAGCTCTCTCAGGACTCAGTCCCTGGCCATACCTCCTCTCTGGGCGAGTCTGACAATTCTCATGGTTTCAATGATCACTGTCTCTGGCTATCTTCCAAATGGATCTCTAAGTCCTCCCTGCTGAGCTTCAGACCTAAATATGTGGAGGCCTCTAGAAATTTCCACCTGGATCAACATGCCAACACAGAATTTATGATCTTTTCCTCCTGAACCTGATCCTCCTGCAAACCTATTTCCTCAGTGGCCCAATACCAGTTCAACCACGCAAGCCAAGAGCTGAGAGCCATCTAAGCTGGTGTCTGTCGCTCATTCCCCACATCAAATGGGCCGCCAGATTCTATATATTATGCTGTTTCTGTCTCTCCCAATCAAACTCATCCATTCCTCTTCAATTCTTCTGTTTACATGTCTTTTGGAAATCATCCAATTGCTGACTTCGCTTCCACACTCTGCCGGAAAAATCATTCCCTTGTGTGGCTTCATCCCTCATGGAGGAGGGCCTGCAACTGCTGCAGGACCTGCCCACAGCGCAGGACTTCACTGCAGTTAGCCAGTCCCTCCCCACCCTTCCCTCCGACCTCTGACCAAGCAACGTGTCTTACCAGGAGCCCATGGCCTAGACACCATCCCTGTACTCTCACAGGCACCTCCAACTTCTACTTCATGGAAAAACAACAACAAGACTCACTCAAGAACTTCCTCAACTTCCCTGTTTGAACTTCCATTCATTAGTTTAATATTGAATGTGTCATTATACTCATGGTCAACCATTCAAATATTGAAGTATAGGGGACACATAACTCTTTCACTAACATAGATTCTAGAGAGAACTGGAATCTGTGCCATGTAACTCTTCCAATCCAGCGGCACCTAACACTCTGTTCTCCTTGGAGGGGCAGTGGCTATCACCAGCGTCTATAGTTGTGTTTTTCAGAAATGCTATTTGTACACAGGCACTGAGGTCATCATTTTTCAGCCTGCATTATTCAACACCATAGTCACGAGTGAATATTTAAATTTAGATTGATATTAACATTAGAAACTCAGGCCCTCAATCATATGAGCCACCTGTCAAGCATCGCTACCCACATGTGGCTGGTGCTACCATGGTGCGGAGCACAGCTCTGGGCCATCTCCATTGGCTCAGGAAGTCCTACTGGACAGCATTTCGTGGATGCAGCACTGTGTGCCTTCATCTTTTAAAAATGATTTTATCTTAAAGACAAGGCCTCTGCTTCGCTCCTTCTCATGGCTTCATTTTATTGCTTGTCTGACCAAGTTCCCTAGTATGCACATGTAGGTTATTTTCCAGCTTTCACTGTTACATTGTCACCACAAACTTTATGGAGTTATGGATTTATGTCCACGCACAAGTGTGTTTGCAGGATACACCCCTACCAGTAGAACTGAAGGTATGTGAATTTTAAAATATTTATTGGAAAAATTTCCTCACATGACAATTACTCCCCAACAGTAGGGCACACCTACTTCTCATGACCTCTTCACCAATACACATTAGTGAGCTTCTGGCCTTTATCAGTGTGATGGGTGGGACATTATGCCATGGCTGTTGTTTTACTTTACACATTCCCTAGTAGGAAGGATTCTAAGTAATTTATAACTTTTCCTGTGAGTTGTTAGTTAATGCCCTCACCCTTTCTTTACATTGGAGTGTTGTTTTTCTTATTGATTTATAAAATCTCTTTACATGCATTAACCTGTCTTCTGGGTTTCCATGACTGAAGTCTGGGGTTGTCTCTGCCCCCGCCCCCCTGGCCAGGTGCCCTGTGACATGTTGATGTGATTAATAGTATCAATATTTTTAATGACTTCTGAATTTTGTGTCTGTCTTAGAAAAGCCTTCTCTACTCCAGCATGCTAAAACATTCTTCTATTTTCTTTTACTTCTTTCATTTTTTAATATTTTTCTTTCCAGTTTGCTCTATGTGACATTAATTTTAGTAGAAGGAGTGAAGAAGAGACTCACAGTGCTTCTCAGGATGGCTAGCTAGCCTCAGATTATTTACTGAGTGGCTTTATTCTTCCAATGAACAGAAACATCCACTGTATCGTATGCGAGTTGCAGAAACATCTCTGTATCTTGGTTACCAAAGATGTAAAATGAGAATAATAACACAGGGTGGTTGTAAGGGCTAATGAGATAATTACAAACATATAGAACAGTGCCTGGCACAGAGTAGGTGCTCAACAAATGCTAACAAATCACTGATGTTTCCTCCAGATGTGTATGATCTCTCTCCTGGACCTTATAGTCATTCATTTAGTCTGCGTATCAGTTATGATTTGAAGTTGCAAGCAAGGAAAACCACTCTGCCAATTGGAGCAGGAAAGGAATTGAGTAAAGACTATTGGGTGGCTCAGTATCTCCAGGAAGGTCAGAGCATCAGACATGGTGGCTGGGCAGCCAGGAAGCCTGTGCTCACCACCCCGTGGCCACTCCGTGTGCCTCTCTGATGGCACTGGAAAGTGTGTCTCTGCCACCTCCCCCATTAAACTCAGATCACATGCAGGGTCCTCTTCACCCGATACTCTCCCCTAGCCCAGGTCTCTCGTGGGGCATCTGTTGGCAGATCCTCAGTCACGTGCCTGTGCCAGCTGTTGGTGTTTTGGGATCACACTAACATAGATTCTAGAGAGAACTGGAATCTGTGCAATGTAACTCTTCCAATTCAAGAACAGGGTGTATTTAAATTTATTCAAGTCTTATTTTATGTCCTTCCCCAGAATTTGAAATATTTTTCCTATAGATTAGGCACATTTTGTGTTTAGTATATTTCTAGTTATTTAATCTTTTTATTATGACTCTAAATGGGATCTTTTCTCCACGTTATTTTCTAGTTGGTTATTTTATATAAGAAAGTTATTGACTTTGTACATGATAATTCTTAGTAAAGTCTTTTAGTGTTTCTGACAGCTTTTTAAAAAACTGCAGTTTTCTCCTATGTTTTAAAAGCATATAATCAGATGATCAAGAAATGTAAAAATTTTGCATCCTCCTTTCCATGCTATGCCTCCTGATTCTTTCTCTTACTTCGTTTTATTGGCCAGTAGGTGAGAAACAATCTTACCTAATAATAGAGAAACATGTACCTCTGCTATGCCCACAGCCAATCAGAGTGAGTATGCAAATTAACCCAACAAAGATGCAAGTTAATTTGCATACATACCTGGGTCCCGGGAACCTCCTCGGCACCCAGGTCACTCCCAGCCAGCCTTCGGAGGGGCAGGGGGTTCCCCTTCCCAAGCCTAAAGCCTGGGGCAGAGGCTTTAGGCTTGGGCAGGGGCCAAGCCTGGGATCTGAGGGAAGGGAAAAAAATCAATGGAAACATATCCTCAGATGAGGATAAAAAGAAAAATAAAGAAATGTCATATCCTATGAAAGACACATCTTGAAAATGCCTAAAGAAAGTTGTCATTTTTTCATGGTGAAGGGACTGGAGTCCTTGTTGATGAAAATACCTTGGCAGCTTCAGCAGTGGGGTGATGGGGCTGGCACCTTCCCCTGATCAGCCCGGTCGCCTCCCGCAAAGGGAGGCCAGACTGCGGCTTAGGTCTGCTTCCAATGGGCAGCGGGCCTAAGCCATCAGTAGGACATCCCCTGAGGGCTCCCAGTACGTGAGAGGGGGCAGGCTGGACTGAGGGACCCCTCCCCAGTGCACGAATTTTGTGCACCGGGCCCCTAGTGTTTCATAATAGTTGTGACAGTGAGTGTATCAGACAGTAGGTGTATGTCACAGTAATGCTGCATAACAAACAGCTCTAAGTTCAGTGGCTAAAAACAAGCATTTATCCTGTTCATGTGTCTGCAGAGGGACTGAGGGTGGCTGGTCCAGGCTGGGCTTGACTGGGCCTGGCTGCAGGCTGTAGGCTGGGTCCAGGTCTGCTCCATGTGTCTCTCATCCTCCCTGACCAGCTAGCAAACTGTGGCCTCCTGCTCATGGTGATGATGGAAAAGTGAGTAGGGGAGTAGAAACACATGATGACCTTTCATCAGTGCTCAAAAGTAGCACTCGGTCATTCCTGCCCCTTTCCAACAACCAAAACTAGTCACATGGCCAAGCTCAACATCAGAGGGGTGGGAAAGATCTCCTCCCTGTCCTTGGGAGGAGAAATAGCAAAATCTCATGGTGAATGAATGGATACAGGGCGGGGTGAAGACTGGCACAGTGCTGCTAATCACGGCAGTGGGCATCTTTTGCTTGTTCCTGCCTGTCATGGGAGGACCATTTGTCATGAGAAAGGATTCCGAGTTTTGGCTTGCTATGAGCTATATATACCAATTCATAGTAAGGAAGTTCCATTTTGTCTTGTTTTATTAAATGTTTTAATCAAAGTTGAATTTGTATCAACTAACTTCCTAGTATACATGGATCATTATATATAGTTTTTATTTGACATTTTGATATTGTGCATTATATTAATTGATTCTTTCATAGAGAACCATCCTTGAATTACCAGAATAATCTCCATGTGGTGGTGGCATATTATCCTTTCAAAATACATGTCTTCTACTTATTTAGGATTTTGTATGTATATTTTCTTAAAGGTAGGACTACAGTATTTTTTTGTCCTTTTGTGGATTTTGTTTTCACTATTACACTGGATTCTTAGATTCATTTAAAAGTCTTCCCCCCTGCCACCTCCTGACCCCATCCACCCCCCACCTCTCCAGGACATTTTGGAGTGGTTGGAACAGCATTGCAGTCATCTGCTTATGGAAATTGTGATAGATTTTACCCGTGAAGCTGCCTAGGTCTAGTACCTTAATGGATAGTGGCTCTTTGACAACATCCTCGATTTCTTCTCTGGTAATTGGACTGTTTAGATTTCCTATCTTTTATGAGGTTAGTTTTCCATCATTTATGTTTCCTAGAAAAGCACCCATTTATCCATGTGCTCAAATTTATTTTCAAAGCATTGAACTGAGTAATCCATTGCAATTCTTTTAATTTCCTCTGTATGTGGTTATTTCCTCATTCTCATTTCTAATTATGTGTATCTGTGCTTTTTTTATTGATTACTTTTAGCTAGCAGTTTATCTATTTTATTTCTAAAAGTTTTGCCCCACTTCATACAAATGTATTTCCATCAAAATTCACTCTTTGCTTTTCCCCTTCCATTTGTCTCTTTTCCCTTGGGAAGGCTGATCCCATCACCTCTGCTCTGGGTCTTGCCACCTCCCTGCTTCCATGTACAACCCCCTTCCCTCATTTGCATCTTTCTGAACAGCTTATAAACATCCTTCAGTTTCTTCATCTTGATGTTTCCTTGCCCAAGATCCCCCTCTAGCAGTTGACTGGCACCTTCATTTTCTAACGCTTCACACCATAAAGCTACTCCTCAGTGACCACGTTTGACTCTCACCTTCACGATGCCTCTGAAACTGCTGTTGCTGAGGCCCTCTATGATCTGCCTCAGCCAAGGCAATGGCACTGGCCTACATTTACCTTTCATGACTCCCTGTGACCTTGGCCAATGTCGACCATTCTTTCCTTCCTGAAACTCACTCTGCCCTCTGTTTCCCTGACACCATCTCCCTGTGTTGGCTCTTATTTCTCTGACTCTTTCTTCCCAGTGTTCTTTGCTGACATCTCTTATTCTGCTTACCCAATACACGTCAATCTCGACAAGGTTCTTGGTGACCTCATCCACACACGTGGCTTAAATGAACACATATGTGTTGAGGACTCACCACACTTTCTGCAGCTCACATCAGAATGCCATTCTTGCTTTCTAAACTTGTTCTCTGGGTGTTCCACAGGCACCTTAGTTCTGGACTTTCTCATTCTCCCTTCATCCCTTGAAGTTTGAAATAACCTCCTGCATGCCCCCCTGCCCTGAGAGAGAGCACCTTCCAATATCTCCTCTCCAGGGATTGTTCTAAGTCACAGCCCTGCCATTTAATCCCTCTGCTTAACATCTTCAGTGGATCAAAGTTAACCATCCTGGCTTTGCCCATGACTCTCAGAGCCTGGTCTTGCCAGCCTCTTCAAGCGCCACCTCTTGGCCTGCCTGCAGCCACCTTTGCTCTGGTCACCAAATTCCCTGAATTCCCTTGAACATGTTCCAGGTCTCTGGGGATTTGTTGTGTTGTGTCTTCTTGGAATTGCTTTCTCACCTTTCCTCCCTGCTTTTTGGAACTTGGCTTACGATTTACCTGCTCTGGGAAGTCATTCCTGACCAGCACCCTGGTCTGATTTTGATGCCTGTTTTGGGGGAACCTCCTCTCTCAAATCCAGCTCTACTTCTATTGCCATTTTGCCTTCCAGAAGGAGGTGTTTTCTGGGGGCAGAGGGACCCAAGCTGCAGGAGGAAAGGTGAGAAGGCAAGGGTCTCACAGGGCCTATGACTCATTTGCAAGGTAAAGGGAGAAAGGAGTAACCACCACACGTTGTTGGACGGATTAAATGAAAGAAGGTATGTGGAAGTGCCTTGTATGTGGAAGTTAATTCTTAAAAATGCAATTGTTTCCTTCTCTTTGCTGCAGTGTTCTTACCCAACTGGGCAGTGGAGGGTCTCTTTAAAGGTGGCCCGGGCCAAAGCCCTTTCGGGAATTTAGAAACCGAGTAGTCACAGCCCCGTCAAAGATGTGGAGGAACTGAGCTCTTACACACTGTGGGAACACACTGTGGGGAGGCAAAATGGTGCAACCACTTTGGAAAACAGCCTGGCAATTAAAAAAAAAATTAAAGACCTATTACGCTGAATGAAATAAGTCAGGCAGAGAAAGACAAATACCATATTATTTCACTTAAATGTGGAATCTGAAAAACAAAATGAATAAACAAAATGGAAACAGACTCATAGATACAGAGAACAGACTGATGGCTGCCAGACGGGAGGGGGTTGGTTGGGGGAATGGGTGAAAAGTGGGGGAAGGGATTAAGAGGGACAACTTGCCAGTTATAAAAACAGTCATGGGGAAGTAAAGTACAGCATAGGGAATCTAGTCAATAATATTATAATAACTCTCTTGATGTCAGATGGCTACTAGACTTAGTGGGGTGATCATTTCATAAGTTATAGAAATATCTAAACACTATGTTGTATACCTGAAACTAACATTATATTGTATATCAGCTATAATTTAAATTTTAAAAATTAAAAAATTTAAACATACATTTATCATATATGGTCTAGCCAGTCCACTTCTAAATATTTACCCAAGAAAAAAGAAAGTGTATGTTCATACCAAGACATGTGCACAAATTTTCATAACTGAAAATTTGCAATAGCATGACATGCAAATGTCCATCAATCAGTGAATGGAAAAACAAATTGTGGCATATTTATACAATGAGATACTATTCATCAATAAAATGGAGTCACACAAAAACATGGCTAACTCTTTAAATAATTATGCTAGATGAAAGAGGTACATGCTGTGTGATCCATTTATGTCGACGGTAGAAAATTTTAGCCTATCTACAGTAATAGAAAGCAAGTCATTGGTTTCCTGGGGACAAGGTCAAGGGGCAGGAGAAAGGACTTAAAGGGGGCACAAGAAACCTTTGTGTTGATGGATATGTTTGCTATCTTAATTGTGGTGATGGTCTATTGGGTTAACATATGTCAAAGATGATAAAATCATACACCCTAAACATGGCATATAGTTTATTGTATGTCAATTAAACCTCAATAGAACAGTTGAAAAAGAATACTTCACTGGTAAAACAAACTTGGCTGCCTGCCTGTCCAATATTTCTTTAGCTTAATGAAACCCCCATTTTGTTTGGGGTGGCAGTATAAAGGAATCATAGTCTAAGCCACTCGTGATGATTTCATTAACCACTCTTCCTGCCTCTTTTGCAGCTGTGAGAGGTCAGATGACCTGAGTAAGTCCAAAGAGACCGACGTTGACGCCCATTGGCTCTGGGAAAGCTTTGGCTCTCTCAATAAAGAGGGGCTAAGATGGCTGGTAGAGCCCTTACCTTCTGCCATCTTCCTTCTTGGACTTAGAACGTGATACCTGGTGCTGCAGCAGCTATCTTGTCATCTTGAGGGCAAGGCCAGGAGAATGGTAAAGATGCTGAGTTTGATTTCATAAAGTCTCTGAGTAGCCACCTTCCTCTGTGTGTGTGTGTGTGTGTGTGTGTGCGCACGCGCTCGCGCCCAAGAAAATACCCCCTATTTGTTTGTGTAAAACACTGCAGATGTGTTTTCTGTTACATGCAGCCGAACACACTCTTATTGCTATTACTGGGTTGTTAATTCAGTTATCTAGTGCAGTTAACAGACCACGCTGAAGCTCGGAGCATAAGACCACCACCTCCATTCTATTCCTCAATGGTCCTTTGGGCCAGGAGTTCTGCCCAGGCACAGTAGGACTGCCTCGTTTCTTCCCCATGTCCGCAGCTTCATCTGGGGATGGCTGGGACAGACTGACTTGAGCGGTTGTCTAGGGCCTCTGTTAGACATGCTGGGGTTGGGATGTCCAAGATGGCTCTCTCACGTACAGGCTTGGTGCTTGGGCTGGGACAGCTGAGGCTCTGTCTGGCATTATTCTCTCTCCAGGAGGCCTCCTTGGGCTGCTAGCTTGGGATTTCTCAAAGGATGGCAGTCCCAGGGTGTCGGATCCTCACATGGTTAGCTTCCCTTGAGCAAATGCACCAAACGGGGAAGTGGAAACGTCCTGGCATAGCCCCACTTCCACTTGCTTTCGTTGGTCAGAGAAGCCATAGGCCACCTCGAGGCACCGGTGGAGGAGGTCCGCCTCTCCTTAGGAGAGTGGCCGGCACCTACAGGGCAGGGCGGAGTGGAGTTTCCTTCTCAAAGACAAGAAATCACTGCAAAACAGACACATGTTCAAGGTCCAGACCTGGCTTTGACTCCCGCTGTGACCTGTGTGCACACTGGCCTCTTGGAACCTCAGAGCAACGTCCAAATTCCTGATCTCAACATGCAGACCCTTCCATCTGGCCCTTGGCTTTGGCCTTGTTGAACTCCCTGGAGATTTCTCAACACTCCAATGCTCACTCCAACCTCCAGACCTTTGGACCTGTTGCTCCTGATGCCTGAGATGTCTCTCGGTCCTTTGCCTCCACCCCCACTTAGGAAACTCCTACCCATCCTTAAGGCCTTGGGCCTGATGCCCCTTCTCCTAGGAACTTGAATTCTGATGCCTCCACAAAAATCCAGGGTTGGTCCTCCACCTGTGGGTTCGTGTCCCAGTCTGGCCAACCTCTCCCCACCTCAGCACCTGTCTGCTGGCTGGGCTGACCCCTCCGCCCCCCTATCCCTGGCATGGGAGAGCTTTGAAAGCTGAGGCTATTGTCTTCCTCGTGTACCCCAGTTCTCAGCACGGTGCCTGGTGGAGTTGGCAGGCAGGCAGCGTATGTGGAAGAAAGACGGGATGGCTGTAGATATACACAAACTATACAACAAACACACCCGGGGATTCTCACAGGGATGTTTTCTGTTGGCATACTCTCGGCTCGCAGCCCTCCTGGGAAAAGCTGAAACCCAAGGCAGTAATCCTTACACCAGTGTTATACTGAAATGCTCAGTGGCTGTAGAATGTTTGTTCTGCGCTTGGCTTAGGAGCTGTCAGCGCCCTCCTCCTATGCTACCACGTGGGCTTTCTCAAAGGATGCTGCATTTGTCAGACCCAGCCCCGGCATGGGCTGAGAGGTGGCACTGGGCTTGCTGCTGCTGCAGCCTTTCCTGGGCTTCCATCAGACCCAACACTCATTTTGAAAACACCTCTTTTGCACCCATCTCTCTGTTGTTGCAAGGTGTCCTTTCTGGCGAGGCACAACAGACAACAGGATAGCAAAGGAAATGCATTGTGGTGAGCCAGCGAGTGGCCTGGAGGACAGAGAGGAGGATGGAGGGAGGGGGATGTGGTTGCAGAAAGCAGTCTGGACAGGACCGGTCCTGGGCTTTTGACTCCTGCTGGCCTTAAGCTAATCCTCAGTGCTTGGCCTTTGTGGTTGTTTCCCTGAATCTCTGCTGCTGGGCAGGTGTCCAGGCCTTCCCAATCGCTCATGGTTATGAACACTGCTTCAAGCCTAAGAAAATGGAGAAACATAGAAGTATTCTTTGCAGGGAGCGAGACAGTCAAATGTGGGTTTAGGAAGATCACGCTGGCTGCAGATGGAGAATGGGTTGGAGGAGGCGAGGAGGCAGGGAAGCTGCTCATCTTTCTGAGGACAGATGTTGGTGGCCTGTGGGTGGGGCTGTGGGGACTGGGGAGGCAGGTGGGTTCAAAGGGTGTCCTGGTGGCAGTGAGTGCAGAGGGAGAGCAGGCATCGGGCTGACAGTGGAACGGGTGGGAGGCCTGGTCCCCCCTCTCCTCCCCCGGAGGAAAGGAGCACTTTGGTGAAGATGGTGAGGTCAGCTCTGGCCACCTCCACAATGCTTGCCTGCCTTACTTTTCTTAAAGCCATAGCTCCTAAATGCATAATGGTTTTCCTCCATTCTGAGGGAGGTAAAAGGGAAAACCTTTCCCACATGTGTTATATAGATCTCATTTCCTGTGCTATAGCTCCGTGAAGGCCTGGGCTGGTTGTGAGCACAGAACTTAATGTCCTTTGCACTGTAACTCACCTGTACCTCTGAGTCACTGCTGGTGACTGGGTCAAGCACCTCTTTCTCTCACTCACCTATTAGTTAGTTTCCTTGGGGTATCACACCCTGTAATATGTGGAATTCTTCAGAGAGAGTGCCCTGAAATCACAGGGCAGAGTATAGAGGCCTCAGGGAGGGAAGGAGGCATACAGAGGTCTTGATGTTGGAGTAGGAGTTCACCAAGGAGGTGGGGGGATGAAGACATTCCAGGCAGATGGAAAAGCGGGAACAAAGGCATGGAGTGGGGACTAGACAAGCCCGAGGGGTGGGAGGGAGAGGCCTGAGGTGGGCCTGGAAGAGAGGCTGTGAGGGCTCACACAGGGCCTTGACCACCGGCCCAGAGGTGGCCCTGCACCTTGGACTATAAACAGGCTTCGCTTTGCATGATGCTGCCACCTGACTGACAGTGGTTGCCTGTAGCGCGTGTTAGGAAGGATTCCGGAGCGGGGCAGGGGCGGGGGCGGGGGGCGGGGGGGGGCTGGTGGGAAGAGCTGCAGGATCACTAGCAAACCTGCTGTGGCTGTAGGAGTGGGGCTGGCAGACTGGGTGCTGGGGATTTGCTATCTCTGCTTAGAACTGCAGACCCCCTGAAGGGAGGTGGGGCCGAGATGCTGGGCGCAGAATGTGTGCGGAGAAGATGGGCTGTGAGTCCTGGGAGGCCAGTTGCTGGGAGCCACATTACCAACGAGCCAGTGGTGAGTTTAAAAATATCGGAGGAACAAATGCACTGCCAAGTGTCTGCAAGGCGAAGGGTGGACCTTATAGCTGCTTCTGTAATGAGGGCACGCAGGAGGAGAAAGGAACCTCAGTGCACACGCTGTCAGCCTCGCCCTCCCCTTTAGCAAAAACGTCCAGGGTGGGAGAAAAGACACACACACGCACACAAATGCACACACATGCACACACACGCACACATGCTCACACGCACACATGTACACACACATACACAAGCACACATGGACACACACATACACATGCACACATAAACACAAATGCACACACACATGCACACACACACGCACACACACAGCACAGCAATGACCCCACTGAGGGGCACTTTCCCCCTCCCCGCCTCTGCTCCGGTGAAGTCAGTGCATAATTACCGGAAAGCATTTTTGACTGAATTTTAGATGAGCATTTGACAAAATATAATATTGGAAACAATCTTTATCAAACATTCATGTGTCGTGTGAGAGATAAAGCCCGGAATCCATAATTCATACGGCGTGTGTATTACCAAGTGTGCATGAGAGGCTGCATTTCAATGAGGCAGCCGCACAATATTTCCTGCCAGACGCAGGCTTTCATCATTTACATTATTCACTAGGTTTTCCAGAACAGTAAATCTTAAATATATATTTGTGTTGGGAAGAGCTCGTGTGCGTGTCTGTGTACACACAGAGGGACACGCACCCGTTTGGGCACAGAACTGGCGGATGTGTGTTCCAGCTGGAGGGGCCGCGGCGACAGCAGGGAGGCTTGGCGCGGAACACACACGTCGCCATGGACTCCACAGCTCGCTGCGCAGGCATGAAACCCACCCACCCTGTCTCTCCCTCTCCAGACCCATGCAGTGACTCTCTTGCAAATAAAATGGTTCTCAGAGTAAGGATGTTGCCACACGCATGCACACGCATTGTGCTGTTAAGAGAGAAACGGTCCCTGAGTCTCCAGAGGTCAAGACTAGAATGAAGTACTCAGAGATTGCAGAATTTTGTCTCACTCTGATGCTTAAATCTCTTCAACTACAGCTTTCACAGTTTTTGGAATAGTCTTTGCTTGTATACCTTATAGATGGGGAGCTCAGTACCTCCATAGTTTGCCCCAATCTATCTCCTACGAGTCAAAGGCCCTCCATTGATTGAGGTGAAATTTGCCTTCTGATAAATTATCCCCCACTGTTGCTGGGCCAGCCCCCAAGGCCCCAAAGAACAAGTCTGATTCCAGGAGCTCCGAAGAGTCCTCCAGAGCTCTGAGCAGGGCATGGCGTTCCTGGAATAGTCTCCTTGCATGCCTCTGCTCCCTTAGCTTTTCCTGCCCTGGCCATGTGGTGGATGTAGGGTGCACTGCCCAGACTCTCCCCAGGAGCAAGGAGCTTGCTCTCCTTCTGCCAGGAGTGTGGCCTGCTGATGGCTCCAGGCTGAGACCCCTCAGAAACTGCCCTGGGCAGAGGGGATTGGCTCACTCAAGGTTTTGCCCTCCCTGAAGAGTAGCCACAGCCAAAGACTGGGAGATGCGCCTCTGAAAAGCTATTTCCAGCTCTAGAACCCCCAAGCGGTGGGCTGAGGCTCTGCTGCAAATGCACTGCAGTTCAACCCTTCCCTTGACCTATGGGGCATTTATCAGGCCCCATAGGAGTTGATTCAGGGATACACCTCCCCAAACTTCCTGCATGCAAGTCTTTAACGCAGAGTGTCAGGGAACCTGACCGAAGACAATCAGACTAGGATAGAGCTGGGGAAGGGTGAACTCCCAGTGAGACTGCTGAACCAGCTCTCACTGACTAGCGGGTGATGAAGACCCATCGTTGTGGTGGATGCAGGACTGAGCTCCCACATCTGTCAGTCTCTGGTGATGAGCGTGCAATTGTTAAGACTTTTTCCTGCTGGAGAAACTGGGATTGGATCCTGCTGGAAGGGAATGCAGGCAGGTTGCATATTTCAGGAAGCTGAGAGGACTGGGGAAATTAGTGATTACAAGGACAATAGAATCGGATGGCTCTTGCTGAGTGCAATTGGATGGATAGGAAAAAAAAAACCCACAATAAATGGTTGTAGGTGATTCATTGTCAATTTAAGGCAACGTGTGAAAGTCAGTGTGCTTCCTTGGCTTCATATAAAGAGTTTCTTTTCTCCAGCAGCTGGAGAGAAGAGAAGGCTGAGGTGCAGGGTGAGTCATTATGCCCACGTCACGGCCCTGGTTAGGAAGGAATGGGACAGTAAGACTTGAGGTGACAATATCTGGATCAATGAACTGAGAACTTTGAGGCCCCTGGCACACTGAGCCTTTGGTGTTTCCTGCCATTAAATCCAGGGTTCTCTCCTTGCTGGGAGATGACACAGAGGCCTCCACCCTATTAGGCAACATCTTTTCTACTAGGGAGCTACTCGAATACTGGGCCGATAACTGGGACCAAGTCACTACAAAATCCATTGAGGGAAGTGGGGGACCTTCTAGGGCCCAAAAGGAAGTCTGTGTAGGACCCACTATTTATACTGGCAGGGCCTCACTGAGGGTGCTGATTCAGGGGATGCAATACCAAGTTGGAAGAGTGAGTTTATCCTTACGGGAGCCTCTCCCTTCATATACGATTTCCCACCCTGACGAGGACCCAAGGAGCTGATGCTAGTGCCACTCAAATGGTTCCGGAAGCTTGGATGAAGGTATGGCCCCTACTATGTGAAGTGGAAATGCCAGACTAACCACGGCAGAGGGCAGGAGCGGGGACCAAAACACTCGGGGAGTGAGCGTGCTAGTGAGGCTAGTCTATGGAAGGCTGAAAATGTACCAACGGACCAGGTCCCACAGAAGGGCCCAGACGACACGGCATTGAGCCAAGCAATGGATGTGCTGCCGAGGGGGTGCTGGCACCAGGGAGGAGCTCATGTTTGCAGAGCAGGCATGGCCATAGGAGACAGCCTGATATGTCCCTGCAAACAACTGGGATTCTAGGGAAGAGCAGAGGCCAGATGATTATCTGTTGGAAGCAAGATGGGCACAATGAGTGCATTGGGCAGTAAAGTCAGCGTGGCAGACAGGTCTGACCTGCAGGATTCTGGGTAAGACTGGAGAATACAATGTACTTAGGGTGGGTGACTAGCTGTGCTGTTTATTTGGGATTGAGGGGGTTGCAGGGACAGGGGACTTTCAGTGCTAAAACCAAGAAAGTCTCTTTTAAACTTGGGATGAGCTCATTGCCCTGCCCCAGGGGCCACTAACAAGGATATTGCTCAATCTACAAACATCAAAAGAAATCCAAGATAGATGATCAGGTGCCAAAAGCATCTGTTCCAGTTTAATGGAAGGCAAAATCTGAAAACCAATTTTCAGGCTCTGAATCCACTGACTAAAGGAGAGGCTAGGTCCCCAGGAGGAAAGACTTTGTGTCACCATGGTGACTGGGTTCAGTGGTGACTACCCCAGTTCTTTTGGGGCTTTTATAATGAGGAATGGCAAATACCCAGAGTTGACATTGATAAACAGGGACCCGAAGTCATGGTCATGTTAGAGAGGGTGCATATAGGGTTAGGTTATAAATACACTCCTGGCACAGATCTGACTCACATGAGCCCACAGCGTCCACACAGTCACCCTGGGGACATGTCCCCAGTCCTTGAATGCCCAATTGTAATGGACATGCCTGATGATTGGCAGACTGCCTGCATTGGTTCCTTGGACTGTACGGTTCAAGGTATCCTAGTGGGAAAGGCCAAGTGGAAGCTTCGGAAATTCCTCCACCCCCACCTCCAGGTAAGATAGAAAATGAAAAACAATTTTGCAGAGATTAGTGCCACATTTAAAGTCCTAAAGACTGCAGGGGTGGTGCTCCCCATCCTTTTAACATTTACTTCACCATCTGGAACCTATAAAAATGAGATAGCTCTTGGAGGATGAGAGGCGACTACCACAATCTGACCAAGGAGTTGCTCCAATCACAGCTGCTGGGATTTTGCTAGAGAAGATAAAGACAGCGCTGAGTGCATGGTTTATGCTCACTGATCTCTGTCGGGTAGGAGGGCCAAGCAGCATCCATTCTCATGGGGGTGGAAAGTCACCCACATTTAAGGTCTTTCACCAGGGTTAGGTAGTGCTCCTGTCCTCTATCATAATATCAAGGCCTAGAACTACTGTCTAGGCCAGTGGTCAGCAAACTGCGGCTCGCGAGCCACATGCGGCTCTTTGGCCCCTTGAGTGTGGCTCTTCCACAAAATACCACGTGCGGGCGCACACGTACAGTGCGATTGAAACTTCGTGGCCCAGGGGCAGAAGTCAGTTTTCGGCTTTCAAAAGAAATTTTAATCATTGTACTGTTGATATTTGGCTCTGTTGACTAATGAGTTTGCCGACCACTGGTCTAGACAATTTGTAGGACATTGCATTGGTCTGTGAAATTTATGAGATTGTGTCAATAAAAACTGGATGAGTGAGAAGTGGCAAGTACCCCAGAGACCTTGGTAAGACATGTGCTGCAGGCAGTGGGAGATGAATCTACAAAGATTAGACAGCCACCTCATCAGTGAAGTTTGGGGGTCGGTGTTCTAGGGCATGCCAGGACATCCCTTCCAAAGTAAAGGACAAATTATTGCATCTCAAACCTTCCATCACTTAGAAGGAAGCACAACACCCAGTGTGTGTTTTGGCTTCTGGAGTCAGTACTCTCTATGCTTGGGAAAACTGCTCCAACCCATTTATCGAGAGACATGGAAGACTCCTATCTTTGAGGGAAGGAGCCCAGCAGCAGGTCCAGGTTTCTGTGCAAGCATCCCTGCCAGGCAAGCCACATGACTGGTATTAGAGTGTCTGTGATGGGCAAAGAAGCTATGTGGAGTTTATGGTAAGCTCCAAAAGGAAAATTACCATGAAGATCTCTAGGGTTCTGGAACAAGGCCATGCCATCTGCAGCGGAGAATGATCCACTATTCAAAAAATAGCTCTTAGCATGCTCCTGGGCCCTGGGACAGATCAGCCCCTGACCGTGAGACATCAAGGGCCATGAAGCCAAAACTGTGGAACATGAGCTGGGCTCATATGGAGCCACCAAGTCATAAGATTGGTGTAACTTAGAAGTGGTCCAGCTGGGGTCAGGCATGATGGAGCCAAATGTCACTAGCAAACTGCCCCATGTCTTCCACCACTGTTGCTCAGCTTGCACCTGTGCCTCCATAGGTGGGTCCCTTAGACTAGCTGATGGAGTAGAAAAAAGCCATGCCCTATTCATGGACGTGCTGATTTGTATAGTACAGTAGTTGGCAAACTCATTAGTCAACAGAGCCAAATATCAACAGTACAATGATTGAAATTTCTTTTGAGAGCCAAATTTTTTAAACTTAAACTTCTTCTAATGCCATGTCTTCAAAATAGACTCTCCCAGGCCGTGTTATTTTGTGGAAGAGCCACACTCAAGGGGCCAAATAGCCGCATGTGGCTCGTGAGCCACGGTTTGCTGACCACTAGTATAGTATAGGGTACCAGACAGAAATGAACTGCTGCTACATTACAGCCCCAATCAGGGGTGGCCCCGAAAATAAGCAGAGAGGGGAAATCTTGCCAGTGTGCAGAGCCCTCAACAGTGCACCTGGTCATCAATTTTGTATAGAAAGAGAAGTGTCCTGAGGTAGAACATATCTGGATTCATGGGAAGCAATGAAAAAGTGAGTTTTGGTCACAGTCTCAGAAGGAGAAAGATGGGAAGTGATAAGAAGATCCAAGGAAGAGGCATCTGAGTAAAACTATGGGAGTGGTCATGGAGTATGAAGATCTTTGTTACCTCAAGTTTCCACATGCTACCACCCATTAGACAGCATCCATCATGGAAGAGGTACCAAGTAGACAAAGTGACTCAGAGAATTGATGTCATCATGCCAGCCAGCCTCTGTCATTGGCCATCCTCATGGACTTATGAACGGGGAAATCACAGGGCAAGGATAGAGACTACATGATGTCCTAGTAGCATGGTTTCTACTCATCAAAGCCAACCTAGATACTGCCATTGTCCAATGTCTACCTGGCTAGTAACAGAGATTGATGCTGATACACCAATATGGCACCATCCTTCAAGGAGACTGACTCACCGTTTGAACCTTTTTCACTCTGGAAGGGAAATTGATTCATTTCTATCAGAATTGACATCAATTCTGGTTATAGGTTTACCTTTCCCACCTATAGGGCTCAGCCTGTACCATGTCTGATGGCTTAAGGTATCAATGATTCACCAACAAAAGGATCCCATATAACGTTGAATCACATGATTCTAGAGAATGACTTTACAAGAAAGGAGGTGTGGCCGTGGGCTTAAGACCATAGGACCCTTCTAGTTTATGACATGTTGCTCCCCAGACCCTGCCACCTGGTAGTGATGGAATAGCCTTTGTGAAAGGGCAGCTGAGGTACCAGTTTGGACACGATGCCTGTGGGAATGGGACATCCTCCTCCAGGAAGCAGTATGCACCTTCAATCGATGACCATTTTATGGTGCTTTGTCCCAGTAGAGAGAATGAATGTGTGTGGGGAATGAGAGGTGGGAGTAGGAATCTCTGTTTACTGTTACTTCCGGGGCCAACTGGGGGAACCCGTGCTTCCTGGCTCCACAACACTAGACTCTGTGGGTCTAGATGTCCTGGTTCCCAGAGGGGACATGTGTCCACCATGGGACACAGGAAGAGTGGCATTAAACTTTGGGCTATGGTGTCGCCCAGTCTTTTTGGGCTGCTTATTTAGGTTGAGACAATGGTAGACAAGGGAAAAGTCACTACCCTGGAAAGGTTAAGGAATCTTGATTGTTAAAAGGAAATAAAGATGTCGCTAAACAAAAAAGGACTGAGAAGACTATGTTTGGCACTAATGGGATTCCCTGGGAGTCTTGCTATTTTCTGCCCAATTTCAGTGGTAAATTGAAGAGTGTGGTAACCTGCAGAGTGAGTACCCATGACACAGAGAGGCCTGAGAAGAATGTGGCAACCAGGAATCCAGACTCTTCAGGGATGAGGGTCTGGGCCATGACAATGGGTGAGCCATAGGGACCAGCACAGGTGCTAGTGAAGGGACTCCAGAACAGGACGTAGAGGAGGAGCTTGATCAACTGCATCGGTGGTGTCTACAGTTTGTCCCACTAACCTTCCTCTTATAAGTTTCTCCAGGAAAAGGGACACCAGAGTCCTGGAGACAGAATAAGCTGCTGCTCAAAGAATCCTATATAATAAAAGCCTAATATGCAAATTGTCCCCTCGATCTGGAGTTCGACCAGGGGGCGGGACAGGCTGGCCAACCATGGGAAGGGAGGCCCCAGCCAGCGGCTGGCAGCTGGCAGCTGCTACCGATTCTACCCATGCCCAGATTTCGTGCACTGGGTCTCTAGTTTATTCTATAAAGAGGTGGATCCGTGCATGGCAAGGGGTGGACTGTCATGGACACTGTGATGCGCTGCTCAGAGCATCCTCCAGGGCTGAGCACTCATTCCTACAGCTGCAGGGAGTGTTGTTTACTGTCGGCTCCAGCCAGGTCCTTCCCTGGGAACTGCCTGTGGCCAAAAGGAGCTACTATGTCTGAGGCCATCTTCCTCTCTGTGAGCAGCCCACCTCCAGCCAGACAAAGGTTTGCCTCAATTCAGGACAGCTATAAACGGGCATTCCAGCACCAGCGCTGCAACATGGCTCTACTCCCTCTGAGTTGGGTTCTATGATTCAGCGCCAAGAGCTACCCCTCATACCTTCCTGTGCAGAAATCTCCATCTGTGTCCTGGGGAACTTACCCTAATCCTAATAGCATGTTTTTCAGAACTTTGCTATCTGTTTTCTGGTTATGCTCTAGGACCATGGTCAGCAAACTGTGGCTCGCAAGCCACATGCGGCTCTTTGGCCCCTTGAGTGTGGCTCTTCCATAAAATACCACGGCCTGGATGAGTCTATTTTGAAGAAGTGGTGTTAGAAGAAATTTAAGTTTAAAAAATTTGGCTCTCAAAAGAAATTTCAATCGTTGTACTGTTGATATTTGGCTCTGTTGACTAATGAGTTTGCCAACCACTGCTCTAGGATATCAGCATCTCTCTTGACAAATGATTTCTAAAATAGAAATAGAGCTCTGATTTTTTCAGGGTAGAATAGAAGACTCTCACCTCCCTTACTGTAGACACCATACATTTATTAATGTGACCTAAGTTAGCAACAACTCTTTTGCAGCCATGACATGCTGTTGTTGATTTTTAAAGACTCACCCTTGGTTAAAACTCCACGTCCTTTCAAAGGCTTGCTGCTGTTAGACCTTGTGCTCCTTATCAAGCACATACAGTCACCTTTTGGTGGATCGAGCACAGGGCCTAGACTCTTCTGTTTTCTTCTATCTGGTTGGCTTGTGCTGACCATTCCTATCTGTTGAAAGATTTTTGGACCAGACTTTCATTGGATTCATTGATATTTCCTTTCAAATGCATGCAGACTCAAATCTGATAAGCTGGCCTCCTGTGTCCTTTAATGAAAAGCTCGCAGGCCATGTCAAGACTTCCTGGGTTGGCTGTCTCACTCCTGGAGGAGCACTGTCTTTTCTCTGCTGAAGAACTTATGCTGCTGTCGCCAACACCGACAGGTCCTTTTCTCTGTGCCACCCTCCCCAACCCTCCCCATTCTCTCGCTGAATCCCCACAGCAGCCTGTAGAGTGGCTGAGGAACCAGCCCGAGGTCACTTAGGCGACAGAGCCAGATCTGTGCCTGGGTAGGTTGTTCCCCGAGCAAGCTGCTGCCCACTGTGTCATCATGCCTCCTCCAGGAAGCGATTCCCAGGGCTGGCTGCCTCCTGCTGCAGGCAGGGCGAAGTGTGGAGGGCCAGGGAACTGGGTTCAGGCCGGGGAGGAGAGAGGCTGAGCCCTGGATAGGGGCCTGGAGGAGCTCTTCTCTCGGGAGGAGGAAGCCTCTTGAGGAGGAGACAGTGGAAGGAGTGGCGCTCACCCCGTTCCCTGTTCTTTCAATAATAGCAGCAGGTGCTGAGCCACCATGCCCCGGGCACAGTGCACAGACTCTCCCTGCACGAACTCAGTGTTTCCCAATATTCCTAAGAAGTGTCGGTGGTTCTGAGAGGTTACGTGACTTGCCCTGAGTCACAAGCTAGTCCAAGAATGAACTACATTCGGTGGGAATCCAGTGTCTTCTCCAGACAGTGCTGGCCTCTTTGGCTCAGTTTGCAGACAAGCCCATGGAAGCCCAGAAGTGGGACAGCGACATTACTCTCACTGCAAGCAGGTGGTGGGTTGCCCAGGACAAGAGGAGAGAGTCTGCTGGTGGCTCCATCACTTTCCACCCTTGCTGTCAGAGCACAAGCTCCATGAGGACAGGAAGTATTGGCTGTTTTATGTACCAACTTGCTGTCATGTCTCCACACCAGTAACAGTGCCCGGAACTGAATAGGTGTTTGATATGTTATGTAGTCACGAGAAAGGGGTTTATGATGTCTGGGTATTGGCCAAGCACCCAGCAGACCGGGAGCAATGTGTAACTTGTATCCATGTGCAGAGAGGGTCAGCGATACCAAATGCTTTGCCCAAAGTCTCCCCCTCCCTGCGCACTGGCGGGTCCTCTACAGGATCTGTCCTCCTGATGCCACCACTTCTGGCTGCTCTTTGCTGAAATTGCAGCCTGAGCTGGGCTCAGGTGGGAACATACGGAACCCTGTAGGTTCCCTGAGCCCATCTCGGTGGCTGCACCGCCTGCTCTGCCATCCCCATGGTACCTGGTCTGGGGCTGGGCACCAGGCAGCTGAAACTGAGGATTCTGGCAGTTTCATGCCAGGAACAGCTGGCATTTTTTTGCTGGGCAGTTTGTGCTGTTGTTGGGATTTCTTTCTTTCTTTTTATCCTCCTTTTTTCCTCCTCCCAAGGAGAAATAGGAGCACGTGATTCTCCAAACACAACACTAAGAAATTATCTCAACAGACTCCTCCGTGCATTAGCAGTAAAGATGGCAAGAAACCCACCAAGCTTTTCATTCTGCATGGCCTTCCAGCCTGCTGCCGGACACACCCAGGGCCCTGGAAAGGCCTCTGATCCAAGCCACTTCTAAATTGCAATAAGCAAAATGTTTACGTGGGATTGTTACTCAACATCAAAACCCATTGGGCAAGAAACCAGTGATCGAACTGTGGTTTCCTTTCCTCCGCCTCCGGGCTCAGGGGTGCTGGTCTTGCTCTTCACCACATGATCAGCTGCGAGACCATCAGGCCTCGGCCTCGTGAGCCAGTGGGGGCTGTGCTCCTCCCACAGCCGCCTGCCAGCCCCGCCCTGGGAGCTATGCTCACCAACCCCGGGCTTCCCGCTCCCTTCAGGGCCCAGTAACTCAAGTGGATCAAGTGGATTTCTCCAATAGAAATCAGCCACATCTGCAGAAACATCTGGCTCTGCCTCTCCTCTCATGTTGTGTCCTCTGCACAGGCCCATTTCTTCTCAGGGCCCTGAGCTGGCCCTAGTATCCCAGGGTCAGCCTCTCTTGCTAACTCTTAATCATTTTTCAAAGGTACATGTGTGTGATGTATGGAGTGTTGGAGTTGGGAGGCTGCCTAGAGACCATCTAGTCCTCTAGTTTCTAGAAGAGATTGAGGCACAGAGAGATTGAGGGCTGTGTCCATGATCACACAGCTCGTAAGTGGCAGAAGGGGGGCCAGGGCCAGGTGGGTAGGTGCCCAGTTCCTCCTCTCAGCCATTGCCCATGCTATCTCTCCAATCCGGGCCCAGAGAAGTAACTCACTTCAGCCATCCAGCAGGTGGGAAGCCAGATTAGAGCCCTGTGTTTGTTTTCTAGAGCTTCCATACAAAATGCCACAGATGGGGTGGCTGAAACAGCAGAAATTTATGCTTGTAGTTCTGGGGGCTGGAAGTCCAGGATCAAGGTGTGGACAGGGCTGGTTCCTCCTGGGGCTGTGAGGCAGACTGTCCCAGGCCTCTCTGCTACCTTTTGGTGGTTTGTTGGCAATCTTCAGCCTTCCTTGCCTTGTAGACATCACCCCAATCTCTGCCTTCATTTTCCCATGGAGTTCTTCATGTGTCCATATCTGTGTGAAAATTTCCCCTTTAAAAAAAGACACCAGCCATTATGGATTGGACACCCACTCTACTCCAGTGAGACCCCATCTTCACTAATTACTTATTTCCAACTAAGGTCGCATTCTCAGGTGCTAGGGGTTAAGATTTCAACATGGAAATTTGGGGGGACACAATTCAACCCAGCACCAACCCCTATCTTCTAACACGTAGGTTATCTTCTTGTTATCCAGAACACTCTTTAATTTAACACATCATTAAGTTGAATAAAATACAGGTTTTTAGCTGTCTGGAAGAAACTCCTCTAGCTCTCAATAGTTAGTAATGCGACACCATGACTGAACAGTCTCCACATAAATTGGCGTGGCTCAGGCCCACTCTCACTGGAGCAAACACTGGTTTGAAGGGATGATGGCAGAAGAATTGGGAGAGAGATGAGAGGAAGGGTTTAGACCCAAGACCCCAAGTCTGACACATAATTTATTTGGAGGGTTCATTTGCATAATCCATCTCCATGCAGGTGTCAGCTCTGGGAGAGCAGGACTGGAAATATCTGGTGGCATCAGCAGAGACTAACGGTGGAGCTGGGACTGGAACACGTGGTCTAACTGCATAGCCGTAATGATGCAATGCCTGCTTTATGCATTTCTGGTTTCCCCAACTGAACTGCAAGTCCTCCAAGGGCAGAGACCCTCTTCCCCAGTGCACAGCTCAGCATGTGTCCGATTGGAAGCCATGGGCGCTGGGGTAGGTCTCATTGTAACCCTCGGCTTCAGCCTCTTCCCCACAACTGAAATCTCAGGGAAGCCCTAAGGTGGCCTTCGCTCCCAATTATTGCTTTGGAAGCACAACACTGCACCCTGGCCTCTCAGTCCTCTCCCCCCAACTCTCACCGTACCCTTTTTCCCGGTGTAATTAAAGGGAAAATGTTCTGCATTCATTTACTTTATACTTTATCAAATAACGGAAAGATGAATTAAGAGGTCCATATTTCTATTTCAAGGTTCATGTGCTTTCACAAACGGTGCAAGTTGTGCTCTAAAACCTGCCTCATCAGCAGGAAGGCTCCACTCAGTGCGCGGCCATCTCCCCTCCTTCCTCTTTCATTCCCCAGTGCAATTTCTAAATAAATGTGATGGCTAGGAATTCTGCATAGACAATTGTGAAATAATATTCAAGGCCACCAACATCCTCCAGCCTCTCCCTCTCTCTCTCACACACAGATTACTCAAAAAGTCTTCTGGAGGGAGGGACGCCAGGCTCTTCCAGGGGTGGGCAAACTTTTTTACTCGAGGGCCACAATAGGTTCTTAAACTGGACCGGAGGGCCGGAACAAAGGCATGGATGGAGTGTTTGTGTGAACTAATATAAATTCAAAGTAAAGGAGCAGAGGGGATAGCAAGAGAACCCTCTGCTCTTTCTGCTCCACGGGCCGTATAGAACAGCCGAACGGGCCGGATCCGGCCCGCAGGCTGTAGTTTGCCCACGGCTGCTCTTGGCTCACCTAACTTGACTGCAGCAAACATTTATTCAGGACCTACTATGTACAGAGAATTGTAGTGGGCACCACCGAAGAGATGAAAGCATTCCCATCTTAGTTCTTTCCAGTTGACAAAGCACATCTACATCCATAACTACATTGAATTCTTATAAAAAAAATCCTCTGACATGGATGTTCTTATAATCAGCTTTGCCACTGCAATGAGGAAACTGAGGCTGAGGGAGCTTCAGTAACAGGGGGCCTTTACTGTCAGTTGTCAAGACCCCCTTGGTAGACTGGTGACTGGTAGAACAATTTTTTAAATGCATAAAACAAAATACATAGGCTCATGAGGACAACCAGTAATACTGAAATGCCATTTTCAAAATACTAAAAAAGTCTGACAAAGTAATTTATGTGCTTCTTTATAAAGGCACTAAATAACAAGATTCTAATGAATATTATAATTCTAAAGTAATGACTATGGATATGTCAGGGGTCAGCAGACTGATTTGGGTCACCACTTGTTTTTGTAAATAAAGTTTTATTGGCACACAGACATCCCCATTCATTTTCTTATTGTTTATGTCTGCTTTAGAGCTGCAACAGTACAGTTGAATAGTTGCAATCCAGAGTGCCGGGCCCAAGGCTTAAAGTCTTTACTCTCTGGACCTTTAGAGAAAAATGTGTGCCTCCTGTTGTATTTACTATTTTGAGGTATCTGCAACCATTTTAATAGGATTGAAAAATACCTCCAATTTCTACTGGTGACATATCTCAGTATGACGCTGGCTGCTGTGGTTGGGGACTCCCACTTATAATGGAAGCATGCCATTTCCCACCAAGTTCATGACTCCTGCTCAGCCAGAGTTCTATCTGTGATGCTGGGAGGTGGAATCCACACCCAAGGTGGACTGGTTCAGAAATCAGAATTTGTGCTACAAACCTTTGATATCTGGTACTGAAGAACCTCTCTCTCTCTCTCTCTCTCTCTCTCTCTCTCTCTCTCTCTCTCTCTCTCTCACACACACACACACACACACACACACACACACACATCCAGGCAGGCAGTCCCTGCCTAGTGTTATGAAGAGAAAGAGTGAATGGAGCCTGAGGGAAGCAGTGATGCTTGGCGATGCTCAGGTCCTTAACCTTCCAAAACCCTTGCTGTGTGGGTTGGCAACTGGTTGAGAGGGTGAAGCGAACTCTAGCTTAGTTGCCAAGCTCAGTTATGTTGGGGGGTGAATGCCGTTTTCAAGTTCTCCCAAAGGTGCTCTGTAGGCCGGGACCAGCCTGGCATGTCTGCCCTGAACGAAGTGGATGGGCCTGTGCTTGGGCTTATCAATGTGCAGTCAGTTCCTTCAGTAAAACACCTACAGTTTCATTGATGGGTTGGCTCTTGGGTAGATAGGTATAAAGACGGAAGGTCATTGTTATATTGAGGGATTTTAAAGACCTCACTCTGCAATGTTTTCATTCATTCACCCTTTCACTCACATTGTCCTGCCTCCCTCCTTTCTGACATGAATTCCCTGCTGCACGCCAGCTTAGCCAGGCCCTTAATGACATACACCAGCCTGAGGAGGTTTAGTGCTGCCTCTGTCATTTTCTAGCCATGTTACCTTGAATGGCTTCTACTCTCTGATCTCTACTAGCTCATCTATAAAATGGGAATCTTAGGTACACCTGCCACCTACCTCACAGATCTGAGGTGAGTCCAAGGAGAGAATAGATGGAAAGAACGATGGAGAAAATTTGTTCTAGAAATTGAAAGGAAGGAGAGGTCTCTGTGGTTCAGGCTGACTGGGCTTGAGGATGGACAGGATTGGAAGAGGACAGAAGTAAGCTGAACCCAGTGGAGGGTACCACAGTGGCACCAGGAGGAAGGGCCATGTCCTCAGCTGTTCCCCGAGGAGGAGCTGTGACACTCAGCACACTCCCTGGGGGACTTTCGAGTCAGCTGGGAGCCATTGCAACGAGAATGTGTTTATTATTATCATCCTCATCAACGTTATTATCGTTATTAATAATATGATATTTGGAGCCTTTATGCACATTAATTTTAAACAAGCATGTGCAGTGGCAAGATTTGATGCTGCTACCAATAAATAGCCATAACGTGGTTCTTTAATTTACATAAAATCATTTATGCTAATTTAATTAGTCCTTTGTTTGTAACTGAGGCTCGCTCAGCACTGGGCTGTAAGATGCACTGCAGAGCCGCAAGCCGGGTCCCCTCGTCCCTTCTGCTGGGACACGCCTCCTGTGGCTAGAAGAGTCACCCGGGCTTTTGTGGTAGGACACATTTGGATTCAATAAACTCTTATTTACCATCTACTCCATGTAAGGTGTTGGGTGTTTCCTGTTTTTAATTAATTCAGTCTCTACAACCACCTTGTGAAGAGGATCAGAGAGGTTTCATGTCCTACCCAATGTCACACAGCCACCAAGAGGCAGGGCACATAAAAAACAAGGGGAATCCATTCCTTGGTCTCAGCCCCTTTGGCAGCTCTTAAGTAAGAAGAGCTAATATGGCTTGCTACATGGTACCTACTCAATAGATGCTGCTTGAATGAATGAACGTTTCAGTTAAAATGGTTTTCATGCACATTTTCTCCCTGAAACCTTGCAGCAACCTCAATAGATGGGTCTGGCCAGCTTCATTTTGCAGAGGAAGCTGAAGGTAGGGTAATGGAGAGGGCACTGCCTTCTGAACTCAGTGTTCTGCATCCTGCTGCTGATTGTGTCACTGATTTATGCCCTGACCTTGGCCCGACCTTGACCCTGGTCCAAGTGCTCCCCTCATCCCAGTTCTTCCATTTCCCTATTTGTGAGACAGGAAGAAGAATCTCTTGTCCTTCTAAACTGATGGGCAGAAATAGAAAAATGAGAGTGTGGAGGGGACTGTGCAGGGTGCCTGGGAATTATAAGGTGGTGTTTGTCAGACTTGCCTTGGGAAACCTTGAAAAATTGTACGGAAACCACTGGGCTCATTCATCTCCTTTTAACAGCCCCATGTCATCCAGCCTGGTCTTTTCCATTCCTGCTCTGTCCAATCCTGACAACATAATTTAGTTCCAGGGAACTTGAATAGAACACAGTGGACTGATATTTCCACGCGCTCGGCCTTGATTAATACTGTCAGGGCAGCTGCTAGCGAAGACAAGGAGCCAGAGAGGAGGATGCTGTGCAGCGCCCCAGCCTCTCCCCTGATTGGGGGCTCTCTGCAGGCCCCACTTACCCCTCCTTCCTCCTGCCCAGGCTCTGCTCTGAGTCCCTTACCTGTTATACTAGTTCTTCCCGCAATTCAGCCATCCATTCTACAAGCATGCTGAGTATGTGCTATGGCCAGGCAATGGGAATTCAGAGTTAAGTAAGGACCAGCCCTGTTTTTTAAGAAAATAAAGAGCAATGGACATGCAAGCAAATATGGTTCAAGCATGAAGCAGATGCTAGAGCAACAATGGAGGGACATGGGGTAGATAGAAGCAGGAGGGGAGAGAGGGCTTTTAGAATTAGGGACATTTCCCCAGGTGGAGGGGTAGAGAGAAAGAAGGAAGGAGAAGAGATTTCCGGCAGTGGCTACAGCACAAGCAAACTGATGAGGGCCTGAGACAGCTGTGTGGGGATGGCAAGTGGTCTGGGTGGCCCTACTGGGAAGGGGGTAACGAGGTGGGGGCAGGGCCTAGAGCAGTGACCAGGATGGAGGAGAATGGAGCAAGGCCCCGGCAAGGCAGAGTGTGGCTTTGCATCAGTTCTGGTTTGAGTGGCATGCCTTTCTTTGGGAAATGCCCAATAGGCACGGGGGTGGGGGTGGGGGGGGGATGAAGAATAGGACGCTGAATGATTGGCTAGTAGAGCGCTGGAAAGCAGATAAGGGGAAATTCTATACACATCCGGACTCAGGAGGCGTGGAGGTAAATCGCAGACACCAGCAGGCTGGGAGCAGGTGGCAGGAGAGGGCTCAGGGCAGCTGTTCTCCTCATCCGTGTGGCCTGGCCCAGATGGCACCAGGGGCAGTCCTCTGAAAAACAGTGCAGTCTCCTTTTTTTGTGGACTTTCTTCGAAACATGCACTTCCCCAGAGCTACCTAGAAACTGCTAAACACACACAGGCCTCCCTCCCGATATTTCACACAACAGCACGTCCCTGTCCCTGCCCAACAACACCTGCATCGACGGTTCTTTCTGTGGATATCAAGATTTATTGTTCCTCAAAATCAAATATTGACCTTGGCTTTTTGTCCATCAATATATGACCTTGCAAGTCAATGAACCTGGAAATGCTAGTCAATGGTTACTTATTATTTCCTCTGCCCTCAAAGGGAAATGTCGGACCCCAATGCATGGATTGGACCACAGTAATGATCTGTTTATAACCCTTGCACTTGGCATTTGTGATTGAAGTGTTGGTGGGCAAGCTGCATAGTTTCCAGGAAGCTAGCTTGCCTGTGCGCGCGCTCTCTCTCTCTCTCTCTCTCTCTCTCTCTCTCTCTCTCTCTCTCTCTCTTTCTGCATCAGAAGCAACTCATGTGGGGGGAGGGGGTTTGCAATCAGTCCTGTGGCACCTCCCTCCCTCCTCATTGAGAAACATTTCATCTGTTGGCTTCTCATCCCAAGGGACCGGGGATGGTCTCCAGGCCACTGGGGAGCATGGTGTTCCTCCCGGATCTGTCTAATGCGGAGAGGGTGTGGAGGCCTAAATTGAACTAACTAAGGTTGGTACTCTGATGATGGGTTGCCTGTCTCAGAAGCACTACTGCACCAACGACCTCTGAGAGTTTGGGAGGAGGTAGAGTGAGGGTTAAGGTTCCAGAACTTCTGGGTTTGAATTATTAGTCTTTTGTTAATAGCTGCGTGGCTTTGGGTAGGTTCTTTCTGTTCTTTCTCTCTGTGCCTCAGTTTCCTTGTAAGTAACAGGGGGTGTTGTAAAAAGTCAGTGAGATAGCCTGTGTGAGGTACTTACCGAATGCCTGCAGAGTCTGCTTGGGTAGATATCTCTGCTGCTCAGCTGTCTCTGCTTCTTTACTCGCCCCTCTCCCCCCCCTCCCCCCCGCCGCCCCCAGTCACATGGATGACAGCACTTCCCACCCACTCCCCCTTGAGGTTGAGTTGACCAAGTACCAGTTCAGGCCAATGAAATTTAAGCAGAAGTGACAGGTGTCACTTATGAATTGGGGCTGTGAAAATCCAGTGCATAATTCTCTAGTTGTTCCTTCCTGCAGCAGCAACCGAGAAGGTCACATGTCGCAGATGGGGCGGCTTTGGGTGGTAGAAGACCTGTCAGCTGTGTGGCTGAGTCACTGCATGGAGATCACCCACCCGGGAGAGTTGCCAGGACCTGCAATGAATGTTGTGTGAGCAGAAACAAATCTCTGTCATGTTAAGACTTGAGATTTTGGAGCTACTTATTGCTTCAGCAGGGTCCAGACTCTCCTGACTAATATGGTATTTAATAAATACTACTGATTGTCATTGCAGGACTGTTACTGTTCCATGTAAGTAGAATTCCCTGGCAGTCCTGCCTTTCCCAGCAGCAGACACTTGGCCATGACCATCAGGAGCTCTGGTTCAAACCCAGCTTGGCTATGGATCCTCCCTGATCCTCAGTCTTGGTCTGATGAGTCAGCTCCCACCTTCCCCCTTTGCCTTTGTTCCTGCAGCTCCACTTGTTCTCTGAGTCTATACCTATATGTTTTCACTCCATTAAATGAATGTTTCATGTTTTTATTGACTTTAGAGAGAGAGGAAGGGCAAAGGAGAGAGATAGAAACATCTGTCGGTTGCCTCCAGCACGCTTTCTACTGGGGATTGAGCTCACAATCAGGGCATGTGCCCTGACCAGGAATCGAACCAGTGACTTCTTGATTTATAGGTCAATGCTCTCAACCCCTGAGCCACACAGGCTGGGTAATGACCATTTTATTCAATGCCCAAATTAATGTTCCTGATGCCGGTAGGGCGGGGAGAACACATGGTGTTGGGTGCCAAGTTCAAATGCCAAATTGGCCTCGGCCTTGTCCTGAGTTCCTGCCCAAGCTGGGAAGGACTCTCCTGTGGCCCATGACACCTGGTGACCATGGCATCTTCTCGCCTGGCCTAGGTACTCCTCAAGGGCAGGGCCTGTCAGGTCCTTCACACCTGGGTCACAGCATGATGAGCGCTCCATTAAGATAGGCTCACTTAAGAACAAACAATGTTAAAGGAGAAAGCTTGGCGTGGTTGCCTGTGCCATAGCTGTCCTGGCTGCAGAGACCATCTTCCAACATACCGCTGCTGAGTCAGCGTTTGTCTGGGGGTGACTGGTGAGAGTGTATGGCCCAGCACCCACCCAGGGAAGCCGGGGCACCTCTGTGGGAACCCAGAGCTCTGAGGAACACATCTGGAAAACCACTGCCCTGATCCAAGCTCCTTATCTTGCAAATGGGGTCACTGAAGCCTGAAGTCATCCTGGGGCTGGCAAGCATGATCCCAGGGCCCTGGTCCTCCAACCCTCTCAGGGTTGCACCTTTTCTGTGCAGTTTCATACCATTCACTTCCACTCTCTTAGGTAACTTTCATGTGTGTTTGGTCCCTCTTTACACAGAAAAGGTGAGCCTCTGTAGTGGTTCTGACACAGTGTTACAGGTGGCAAGCTGAGACCTTAGCTACGGGCATGAGAGTTCATACTGCTCCGGTTTGGATCCTGGCTGTACCATTTATGAGCTCCATGACCCTACTTAAGTGACAAGTTACCCTCTTTGAGACTCACCTTCCTCATTTGTGGGTAAAGATAAAGCCCACACACAGACCTACTGTGAGTATCTGATGATACGGTGCATGGGAAGCTCTTAGTGTAGTGCCGACATACAGTCAAGTCTCAGAGATGCCACCCATCCGCGTGCATGCCCTCTGCAAACCCTCTGAGCTTATATAGATTCTGTGCAGAGCAGCTGTCAAATCAATCATCTTTATTTACTTCCAGAAAGAGCTGTCAGAGGGAGAGGAAAGGGTCTCTGGAATGCATAAACTAGGTCAGGAAATACTTGTGGTCTTCTTTTCACTTGGAAAGTACTGCTCACTGCCAGGTACCAGTGGAATAGTTGCCTCCTACAAGAAGCCCTCCCTAACTTCATCAGACAGTTACATGAGCATGTTTCTGGTTCTCCATGTTGCATATTGTTGCTCTACCCACATAGGATCAATCACCACAGCAACTAAGTGAGTGACTGAATTCTTCTGTCTGTTCAGTATCTGTCTTCTCTAAGAGGACAGAAGACAGAGTCTGTTTTGTCTCCACTGCAGAGCACAGTGCCTGGCACATGCAGGGTTTCACTAACTACCTGTTGACGATGGACTGAGCGATTCCAGGCGTCATTGCATAGATCCCCGCCATATGCCTAGTTTGGAAGTGGGAAAGGGAGACGTGTGTTCCTGGCCTTCTAGATGCATGATTTGCAGGCTGCCTTGCTCTTAAAGGGGTTCATGAAGCTACCCTGGAACAGAAATAGTGTTGAGTGCAAAGTGAGAATCAGAGAGGGTTAGTATGGTGCTCACACTCACCAGCTGGCTGGCTGCAATCATAGCTCTAACCCCTCCCTTTCAGCACCCACTTTCAGTAGATCCCATGGTTTGCTGAGGACAGATCTCGCTGGGCGCTTGGAAAATGCAGATTCCAGGCTTCATCCTTCAGACTTCTCTCTTAGTAGCTCTGCAGTCAGGGCAGCCTAGGGTGTACAGGGCCCTAGGCCAGTACTTTTTCTTCTTCTTTTTGCAGGCCAGGCAAAACACTTTGAGTCACTCAAAATCATGTGAGCACCATTCTGTTGGCTCAGTCTCATGTGGTGCTGTGGAAGAAATACTTTGCTGGCCAGTGGGAGCAATTTACTGGCCAGGCTGCCTGCTTGGTACAGGGGTCTGACTACGGGCCCTGGGCTGACCCCGTATGTATGAGTCCTTGGAGCTTGTTGGGGCATCTGGTCCACCCCCGGAAGCTTCTGAGAGGAGAAGCTGGCCAGGGATGGGGGGCTGCCTGAGTCCAGTGCGTGCTGGTGCAGGCTCACAGGCCTGTGGGCGCTCTGCCCGGCTTAATGGCTGTTGCCCCCAGGTCTCCTGAGCAGGAGGAGGTGGCGGGCTTCCGGTGGCAACTGCCTCCCCAGAGGCTTTCCGATCAGACGGCCCTTGGCAGCCTCCTGATTTGTCTCCTGCTCGCAGTGCCAGTATCAGCTTTCTGATGCAGAGGGACCCCGGTAATGAGTTTCTATTAAAAGCCGAATCCCAGCTCTCGGAACGCGATGTTCAGAATAAACAATGGGGCAGAATCCTATTAAAAAAGGCTTCCAACACGGACAAATTAAGCCCCTGGGAATGCCCTACAAAGAATACATTTTCCCAGTGTCGAACCCAGATCAATAGAGGAAAACAAATAATTTCAAGTGGGAGTCGTCATAATGACACACAGGTAGAGGCAGGGGTTGGGCGCCTTATTTTGGCCCGAGGACACCCCGGCGGAGATAATGAGGGAGCAGAGACTGCAGCTCCTAATGGGCGTGAGGGGTGTCTGGGTTTCCCAGGCAGCTGAGTGAGGAGGATGTCGTGTCTCATTTGTCTCTGTCGAGACTCCCTCTTTCTCTGGAGGATGGTTAGGCCCACAGTGCTGCGTGCAGCCCACGGAGCCTGGGGAGGGGCAGGAGGCCTGCTTTGTTCACCAGGGGCCAGATCTTATCTGCACAGGCAGCCGGGAGCTGTGTCTGCCTCACCCCAGCGGGCTGAGGATCCCCAGACATCTGTGCAGATGCCTGGATTGTCACCACTCGGACTTCCCCCCTCCTCTGCGCTCTCCACATGTGACTGTTCTGAGAATATCACTCTTGCAATATCCAATTTTGTTCCCTGGAGCCCTGCAAAATCCTACCCATCATTCCTGTCCCTCCTTCTCCATGGAACCTTTCCTGAATTCTTCCTTCCTTGTCTGGATCCCTAGTGGTTCGAGTAACACTCTTGAGTGTTTCAAGCATGCCAGGTAGGTTCCTTGCCTGGCACATCTCTACCCCTGCCCACCCTCCCCCGCTTGGAGCCTGCACCAGTGTTGACTTCCTGTTGGTCATCATCAGATCAGTGCCTGGCCTTCTGTCCAGAGCGCCCTGTATTCAGGCCAGCTCACCCTACACTCACCGGCAGTGCTCCATTGTGGTTTCTATGCTGGGCTGAGTTGACCAAGACACAGGCTGGGATCCCTTGAAGGCAAGGAATCACCTACTAGTAACCTTCTGATGTGGGCCAGCTGCCTCCATTACCAAATGGGGACCTAGAGATTCCGCAGAAAAGGAGGGGGTGTCAGGGACAAACAATGGGCAATGGGGAGAACCAGACCCCGTTCCACTGCCTTCCTGCCGGGAAAGGGCACTGAACCCTGACTCTTTGCAAAGCACCGTTAAACCCATTCTCCCCAGAGAAGTACTGTATTTACCCATTTTACAGGCGAGGAAACCGAGGCATAGTGAGGCAAAGCAATTGGTCCAAGGCCTCGAGCTTCAGATGGCCAGATTTCTGTTCCCAGCCAGCTCTCCTGCCCCTGCATTCCCCAGGGAGAATTGTGAGTTGGGAATTGGTGCGGGCAGACCTGGACAGAGGATAGGCCCCTGGAGGCCCGGGAGCCTGGGCTGCAGCGGGGAGCTGGAAGGAAAGGAGGCTGTGATCTGCGGGTGCTCCTGGCCACTCAGGGTACCTACCTGTCATCTGTTACGTGGGACCAGTGGGGCTGCTCCTCTGTGCAGATCTCAAAGGAAATTACAATTGCATGTTGGTTCACTCAACAAAAGCCCTGAGAAGTGCTGCAGCAGCTTAACTCTTCCCGGTGTCTACCAGACTCACTTGCAATGGATGCCCTTTCTTGTCACCTCAGAATGCGTTGTGTCCTGAGCTAGTCCTCTAGGGAAGTCCACCTCTAGGCTGGGAGGCCAGGGCCAGCTGGACAAAGCGAGGACTCAGTGACCAAGACTTACAGTTACAGAGGCAGAACCGAGGTTATGGATTTTCCTGACGCCCAGGGAGGGAGAGAATTTGCAGGGTGAGGAGGAGGTCAGCAGTGTAAATGCCTCAGATGCTGAGGAGGGTGAGGTCTGAGACAGCCTGTAAATTTGGTGAGCAGGAGTCTGGGATATAAATCTATGAAGGCGCCCATGTTGGTTGCTGGCAGGAGTGCAAATGAGCGGGGAGGGGTTTGGTGGGGCGGGGGCAGGGGTAGGCTTATCTCTTAAAGTTCAGAATGCACATACCTTATGACACAGTCATGCACTTCTCTCTCTGCCCAGAGAAACGCTCTGCTGGGCTCACGGAGGCCTGTTCAGGGACGTTTGTTACAGCCTGGCTAGGCAGTAAGAAATGGAGACAGCCTTCATGCCATCAGCAGGAGAGTGGCTAACGGCCTGCTGGCGTGTCTACTGCAGCAGTAAGAATGGGGAGATCATGTATGTGCTGACACAGAAAGGTCACCAGGAGAGTACTGGACTAAAAAACAAGGTAAAATATGTATATACAATATGATACTCCTTAAGGAAAAAATGCACATGATTTTTCACATGTACTCACACTCATAGGCACACACATGCACATATGTCCTCACAAGCATCCAATGCACACACGTACACCCACACACATGCAGGGCACACATGTACACAGCTGCACACACATGCACACACATGTATGTACTCACACAGAACACTACAATATTGGTGTCCAAGAGCCCAATCCCTAAACCTAGAATTTCTCTGAATCCTAGTTCTGCCACTTTGTAACTGTGGGCAAATAGCTAACTTCTCTGAACCTCAGTTTGCTCATCTGTAAAACAGGAATAATTGTATTTCAAGCTCAAGCAATTACTGAGTGTAGTAAGCGATTAGCTAGGTTAACATGAACAAAGTACTGTGAGAGTGCTGGCCATGGCAAGGGCTAAGTGACCTAGTTATTGCTATGACCACGTTTTATCTATTCTGAAACCTCTTTTGCTCACACCTTAACCCTACACTGGAGATGCACTATATGATGAATACATCTTAACATTGGGTCTTGGTTTCATTGGCAACTTTTTTCCCCTTCTTTGTAGCATATAAAATAATGGCACATCTTGCAATTGGAGACAGGTCAGATACAATGAAACAGAACATTATTTTCAGGAAATATTTACTGGGGCGACATAGGTTTGTATAGAAGCATGACCAGGGGGCTCTGGGACAGACACATCCAGCTCAGACAGCAGCTCCCTCCGGGAAGAGTGCTGGAGGGGGCGAGGAGGCCCGGGGCCTTATCAGGACTGCCTCGGTGTTTTACAAGCAGCGTGGATTCGTGTTTACATGTGGTTTCACTTAGCGTTGCTTGGCTGCAGCCGGCAGACACTAATACTGGTTAACTTAAGCAAAAAGGAATTTATTGGCAGGATGTCGGGAGCTCACAGAAGTGACAGGAGCCCAGAGAAGCAGACTCAGAGGGGGGAGTGGAGGCTCAGGCCTCTCCCAAGGGAGAGGATTAAGAACCACAGTCACCACCTGGTGTCAGAAAACATCTGGTCCACATGCCACTACGACTGAGGTGAGATCTCCAACCTCTCCTGTCTCCGGGTCCAGTGGCTTGTGTCATTCTTTTTGTTTGTCCATCATTTGATGACCCTTCTTCCTAGACTTGAGATAGTCTTTATTTTGAAAGTCTTAGGGGGAAGTAGCAGTCAACCTCCCACAGTGGACCAAGGGCTATGGATGTGCGCAGTCCCAGCATCCCTTGCAGCTAGGGCACAGGCGCATGCCCAGGTTGGTCAACTGCCAAGCCCCTTCTCATACAGTGAGCCAGGAGCAAGCAAGACCTGGAAACAGGGCAGGATACAGCTATGCCGGTGCAAAGACATTCGGCAGTAACTGCAGCAGCAAATCCACATCCAGGGGCACAGCTGGTTGGAATGGCAGTGCCTGTGCCCAGTGCCTGGGGCAAGCGGTGGCAGCCTGTGCTTACTGGTACAATGGCATCATCACTGGATAGCTTCATTAGGTCAGTCTGGCTGTGGTCGGCTGTGACCTGGACTCTGCCTGTTTCTGTGTCTGCTTCCCAGCCTTCCCAGCAAGCCTGTGGGCCATCTCACTTCCTTTTGGATAAATCCCACTTCTTGCTTCAATATGACTAAGATAGTTTCTGTTGCCAGCAACCAATAAGCCTGCCTGACACCCTGTGTCACTCACTCCAGATGCGAAGTCCCAGAAGAGAGGTCAGGACACGTGCCTGCTCCCTGGGGTGGACCAGGAGATGCAGGGAGCTGGCTTTTGTAATGGGAGGCAGAAGCCTAGAATTCCCCTCCACCAAGACCACACACAATAGGGAAGAGGCAAATCCCAGAAGGAAATGAGGCCACAGTTAGCGAGGGGGTGGGAGGGCAGCAAAACAGGATGTGTGTGCACCATATTGCTTAATCAAAATAATGCACGCCCTGCCTGGAGGAAACCGAGTCATTCATTCACTCATTCATTCATTCATTCATTCATTCATTTATTCAACAAACTAATTGCAAGCCAACTATATGCAGACACTGGGGACATAATGATGACAGCCCCATGGGACAAGAGGCTGGTGCTGGTACCAGGTAGTCAAACATACAGGGGCAGGCAGTGGGCCTAAGAGCACTGTGGCCTAAGAAGGAGGCAGTCAGGGAAGTCCTCACAGAGGAGGTGGCAAATAAGCTGGGCTATGACAGAGAGGCAGGGATTTCCAGGCTGGCAAGGGGAGGGGTGCAGAGAAAAGGGTCTGGAAACCACCTGTACATAGGCTCCGGGTCATGGGGGGGCACCCACCCTGTGCTCTGGGAAGGGGCTCAGGGTGGACCTAGGGGAGGCTGAGGGTTGGCAGGAGGATAAAAGTGGTAGAAGATGAGCCTGAGGGTCAGGTTAGAGCCAGAGGTGAGGGCCTTGAATGCCCACTGAAGGTGGGTCAGCAAAAGTGTTTTAAAGGGAGAGACACATCATTAGAGCTATCTTCGAGGAGATGAATTGGGTGGGTGAATGAAGAGGAATTTTTTTGGGGGGGGGCAGGAAAGGAGGGGGCAGTGCAAGAAGAGAGGAGGACAGGCATGGTTCAGTGTCTGAGCTTTGTGTTTGGCGAGGTGAGAACCTAGAGCATGAGTCTCCCCAGCCACCACTCCTGGCTTGCTGGGTGACCGGACATGTCACTTCCCCTCCAGGCCACAGTGATTTCCAGCAATGCTCAGTGGAATCCCCTGGGCTTTCCCAGAGCAGTCCCAGTGGGGGAGTTTTACATGTTGGGGTTGCACCTAAGATTTTGCCCTATAATGGTTCTGCTATGAAAAGTCCATGTGTAAAACCAGTGGACCAGCTCCCCCCGTTGCTGTGCAGCTCTGACATCTCAGTGACCAAGTCACCCTGGTTTGCCCTGAATGTTCCTATTGTGACTTTGAAAGTCCCCGGTAGAAACCCTTCAGCTCCAGACAAAGTGGATGGCTGTCACCTTATAGCTGAGGATCCATGAACCTAACAGACTGGCTCTGCTGCAGAGTCAGGACCTCGTCAGGGAAATAGTGTAGGGTGTGGCCTGAGCATCAGGGACCAAGTCTCAGATGGGGTAGGAGTGGATGGCTCGAGGCCTCCATGGTTGTAGAGGTGCAGCCGCTGATGGGAGTTGGGCCTGGAGCTGGGCCAGGGCAGCTGGACAGGGGCGAGGAGAGGAAGTGGGGTGTCAGGAGGGGAGAGGAGACCAGCAAAATCCACATACCACTGGGGCTGCCAGGCCTGGTGCAGGGTTTGCTTTGGACTGTGTGTCATGGAGAATCCAAAACACCTGCTTAATTGTATAGTGATTCATTTTTTAATAAATGTTTTGTCTAGAGAGACAAAGGCCAAGGATGGTGCAGTGGTTGCGTCGAGCCAGCCAGGTTCACTGGTGTGTGGGATCCCGTCCATGTTCTCAGAGATGAGGAAGTGGCAGAGGGATGAGGCAGTGCCTACAGGGGGAGAGAGCTTCCCAAACATCCGTGCCAGAGGCCTGCTGCTCTCACGGGCCAGATCTGTCACAGGATCTCCCCTGAATGAAAGGGAGGCTGAAAATGTGGTGTTTCAGCTGATTTGAATAAACTCAGGGGTTCCATTCACAAGAAATAAAGAATACTAGGTACTATTTAGACAGAGTCCACTTCACCAGGTCTATAGGACTCTACATAACACTGAGGCACCCCAACTCCCCACCACATGCCCCCAGTCCCTGCCCAGGGCCCCTCGTGGCCACCATTGCCTGTCACAGCATGATTGGCACCCTCAGGGCACAGCTGCTGGGGCCCCTTCTCATTTCTCTTCCCCTCAAGGCCAGATGGCAGGCTGCATGGCCCTGTCTCCTCTCCTGGCGAGGTCCAAGAGACCCTAAGCCCGCCCGCTGGAAGGCTGAGTCCCCTCCAGAGGGCCTTCCATGGCCTGCAGCCAGCCTCACTCCTAACGTGACTGCCCCTCTACTCCGGGCACAGCCAGCGTGAGCAGCCCAGCTGTTCTGTTTCACTCGTCACTCCTGCTACTCACGGGATGTGTTTGCAGCAGGTACCTGATGTTCAGGGGGAATTCTGAAGCTTCTGTAAAAGAAGTAAATAATGTCTTTTATGGCCCGAACAGTCGTGACATTGCACTTTGCTGAGGAGATGTCAGGCACCTGGGTGGCCAGTGACCCGCTGGAGGCAGCGGCTGCTGCTCCAGGTCGGCCCTCATACTAAGCCTCTCCTGGTCCTCTCGTAAGACCCAACTTTGGGAACAGAGGAAGTCTGTCGGCGGGGACACCCCAGCTTGTCGCTTGCTCTCTAGCCAAAAAAGCTTTGAGGGAGAGCTCCTCCCCACCCTCGCCTCTGGGCCTCCCTGAGAACGCCCAGTGCCCGAGGCAGTAGGCCCCCAGCTCTGGGTTCTCCACTGTGGTCACAACCCACAGGGCGGGACAGTGTGGTCCTCATGGCCTGGGAAGACTTATTCTCCATCTGCCGGGGCCTGGTGGTCACGGCGAGGAGACTGGGCCTCTCTTCTCCTTCCTGAGCTAGTTGAGTAAATGTCAGAGGCCACTGGATGCTAAGATGTCCAGGAGGGAGAGGAAGGCCTTGCTGGGCCTTACCCGCAGTGCAAGGGGCCACCTCCATACCAGCACCACCATCTCCCTGGACACCACACTGCCTCTAGCCTCAACACAGAGGTGACACCTACCTCTTCCCTCGGTGCCCCATGGCAAGGCTGAAATTTTCCAGAGAAGCCTTCGTGAAAAATCAAATGCAGTTTCCTGGCAAGTGCTAGAGCCTTGGGTTCTTTGGGCAAGGTGGCCCCACCCTCCACCTGCACCTCCTTCCCTGCAAAGCGCCTGCCGCATGAATGAACCTGTGCATCCGGGATGGCTGCCAGCAGATGGAGGCCGCATTCTTACCCTCTCTTCCCTACCCAGGCCCTGCTCTTGTCAAGCCCCCAAAGCAGGTCTGGCTGGCTGGCAGGGTTTGGGCCCCACACCAGGCTCCATCTGCTCCCCCCGCCCGCACACAGGGACTCTGGAGGGCCATTCTCCCAGCCATTGAATTGCATCGCAAACCCCGTGCTTCCTGTGGAATCCTTCCCAGAGCATCACTCATGACAGCTTACAACTCCGACTATTAAACATTGATCACTCAAAATTTAACATCCCGTCTCCCCTTTGATATCCTCAACTGCTCTCTGCTTAAGACAGCACGGGCTATTCGCAGCTCAGCGTGAGGAGACTTCAAAGGTGCCTTCCACTCGCCACTCCCAGCAGCTCTGCCACTCAGCAGCCAGCCTGCCCAGTGGAGGGGGCGACCACCCGGCTTCTGCTGTGGGACTTAGACTAGTGGGGAAACCTCCCGGATTTGAGTCCTGGCTTAAGATGCTGAGGTGATTCTGGGGCACCTGGCTCTCTGTAGAAGCATCTGTGGGAAATGGAAAGTGATTTAGATGAAGAATCAACTGGAACTGGGTTTGTATCCCTGGCGTGCACCTTGCCAGCTTGGAACCTCAGGAAGATCGCTGAGCCTCCCAGTAAAATGGAAAGATCACATTATGCCCCGAGTCTTCCCTCTTGCAGGCCAAATGGCTCCATGTTCTCTCTTCAAAAATTCCTCCCAGTGATGGCTCTGCATCCTGTAACTCTGTGGGGAGAGTAGAGGAGAGGAGGCTGGGGGGAAGCCTGGTAGACAGTGGCAAGCTTCCAGGGTCCAGAGCCAGGCACAGTACTGGACTGGAGAGGGGCGACCAGGGCAACTGGACTGAACAGTGACTGCCCCAACCCCTTTGGGTGCTTGGGGAGCCTTCCCTGTGACCCTCAGAGGGGGAGCAGAGGGACAGAGAGGCCTGTCTTATCAGCCTCCACAGCGTCTACGGTAACCCAGGATGGGCACCAAGACCTCGCCCAGCAGGCTGCTCAATGCCACAGGGAAACTTCCGGTTTCCAGTGAAATTGTAGGAATGGGCTTTAGGTCTGGATAATACTGTTTTCTAAGGTGCAGAGCTCATGCTGCGATGGCTCAGGCTTGCTGAGCAGCTGTCGGACCCCTTCCTGTGGCCCATCTGGGCAGCGTCACCCAGAGTTCTGTTCAGGCACTGCCCCCTGGGCATCAGGGTCCGAGATCCCACAGTCAGCGCCAGCCCGGCACTGCCACCGGCTCGTGGTGAGCACTTGGTTTGTCATCCTCGCAGATCTTCTCCACTTTCTGCACCACCAGGAAGGCAAAGTGACGAGACAGACGGGGAGCCGGATTTTGAGCCTGGATGAAAATATACATCATCTTTCTTTTGGTTGGGGGCATTTGAACTATTATTTACAAAACTCAATGTTTTGTTTGGGAAATGAAGTAACTCACAGGGTCTCTGGAAGGGCGGAATAAATGGCATTTGGGAAAGCGCCAGCATGGATATACAGTAGGTGCTCAATGAACGTTAATGGAAAAGAGAGCGGCTTCCAGATATGGAAGACAACATCTGGATATCAGACTGATAGCAACTGGTGAATGATCTCTTGGCAAGAAGCTCCGGCTGGGGACGAAGGATAGAGGAGTGAAGAGAAGTCCTTCAGACCTGAGGGCCTCCCACGCCCACCCTGAGTTCCCTAGCCCCACGCTCCAAGTCTGGTCGAGAGCGCCCACCTCACCAGGACTGAAGGTCGGCACAGAGCAGGGAGGATCACGGCCGGCCTCATCCGGACCGGGACCCCAGTAAGCACTCCATCCTGCCACGCTGGCTTCTTGACAGCCCACCGAGCCGTTAGAGATCTGCTCACGGCTGTGGGCTGTCCTCTGAATCTGATGCAGGAGAGGCAACACGCTAACCCATCGTCCCCCATTAACACCCCTGCGCGGCTACTTTGGAGAAGTGGGAGCCGGAGGCAGGACCTGGTGTGTGTTGCAGGTGCTGTTTCTGAGCCCAGCTCTCCTGGAATTCCCCTGGAGCGTGTGAGGGAGGCAGGGTCGGGTGCTGACTGCTCCTGGCACTGTGCTCGGTGCGTTGAGTGCCCACAGCCTGGCTGGGACTTAGATAGCAGCGTCCCCAGGCAGCAGCGAAGGGACTTCAAAGAAGAAGTAACTGGCCTGTGTCGTTGCCGCCTGTGTCACGTTGTCGCCTGTGTCACATTGTCAGGAACTGCTCCATTGGGGCTGCCACCCTTGCCTGGCTCCGAGTAGGCCTTGCTCATCTTATCTGGTGTCTGCGAGGAGCTGGAGGTCAGCGAAGCACTCGCATGTGTTACTCCATTTCACGCTCACCAGTCTCATGATTATATGTTGTTCTCATCTGCCTTTTAGAGATGAGGACAGTGAATCTTAGATTGCTCGAGGTATTTGCTCAAGGTCACTCATGTAGCTTAGTGTGTGGCTGGGTCTTGAACCCAGGTTTGTCCATAACTCCAAGTGCTCACCATTAGGTTTCTTGCTGAACATTATTTCGTTTATCCGCCAAATCATACGCAGCAGCTATTACGGGTGAGATCCTGCTTTAGACTCACAGAGGGTTATGGAGATGGCTGCGCCCGGGTCCCTGCCCTGAGAGTCCATCCATCCTTCCATCCCCAGCTCTGTCCTCCGATGGTGGAACCTTGCTTTCATCTTTTCTCGTCTCAGAGCTCATGTGTTGTCTGGTGCCCTCCTGGGGCATCCGGAGACACAGGACAGCCCTCTGTGCCATGCCCATGGCAGGACTGGAGCCCAGGACTCCTGCTTCTGTGCCAGGGTGTCCTCCATATGCCCATGATCAACCTGCCTTTTCACCGCTATTTCCATTCTTCAGCGCATTGGTGTCAGACAGGACAGCCAACTGCGCTGTGACCACAAGCCACCTCTCAGCTGATTGCAACAAGGTTTTCCCTCCATGAGATACACGCAAAGGGGGTCAACAAGGGAGCTCTGCTCCTCACAGTCACTGGGAGATGCGGGCTGGCACCTGCTCCCACCACCTCTGGGGTGAAGGAGGTGAATTGTAAGCTATGCACTGACTCTTAAAGACTTGTCTGGGAGTGACACCTGTCACCTCTGAGCATATCTCATTGGCTCGAGCAAGTTGCCTGGCCTGCCTACATTCAAAGTGGGCTAGGGTGCAATCACACCACCAGCCCGGAGGCCGAGGAGCAGTGGAGTATTTGTGAATGGCCCTGTGACCATAATAAATGCAGCTAAACCCAAGCCAGGTGAGCCAGTTGTTGCTGTGGAAGATTCTGAGCCTGAGAATGCCCGTCTCTTTGTTTGAAAGGGAGAGATCAGGAAGTGTTAGAGGTGTGTTAATGGCATATTAGCTCCCAGATTCAACTCCCTATTTTATTTAACGAATATTTCTTGAGAGCACTGTAAGTGCCAGACACTCCTAAGCACATGGGACACATGAGTAAAACAGACAGAAACCCATGCCCTCAAGGAGCATGTGTCAGAGGGACAGACACGGAGCAGTGGAGAGCAAACATAAGCAAATCACGTAAGGATGACATGCCGTTAAGAAGAACTGAGAGAGAATGGAAAACACAGTGCTTCTCCGAATGAGGCAGTGTTGCCGGAAGCTCTAATCGTGCCCTCAAGCTCCCCACATGCAGCCTCTGCCACGGGACCCTCTCCGCTAGCCCTTGCACTTTAGTCTACACTTGTATTTTCTTTTATTATTTTGGGGGAGGGACCTAACAGATATATCTTTCTCACAGTTCTGGAGGCTGGAAATCTGAGATCAAGGTACTAGCAGAGGTGGTTTCTGGGTGAGGGCTCTCTTCCTGGCCTGCAGACGGCTGCCTTCTTACTTTGTTCTAACATGGCTTTTCGTGTGTGTGTGTGTGTGTGTGTGTGTGTGTGTGTGTGTGTGTGTGATGCTCTAGTGTCTCTTCCTCTTCTTATAAAGGATACCAGTCCTATTGGATTAGGGCCCTACCTTTATGACCTAATTTCACCTAATTACCTCCCAAAGACTCTGTCTCCTACAGTTGCATTGGGGGTTAGGGCTTCAATAAATGAATTGGGGGTTGCAATTCAGTCCATAACACCCCATTTTACTCACCAGCATATGACTTTATTTTAAAGCCACAGTTCTCTTACTCCCAGGTCCTCTCCTTTTCTCCATCTTCCTTGGCTTGTTTCTTCCCGAACTCTTTCCCGTGGACATGCCAGGCCCAAGGCTCTCTTCGTGCTGGGCACTGCCCTATACATCAGGATTTTAAGCTGCAGCTGCATCCTACAGTATATGTAATTTATAAATGACTGTGTCAGGCTGGACTTGCTGGCTGGTGCCTTCTTGACACAGGATATTAGAGGTGACATTACTGAGACTTCCTATCTGTCAGGCACGGTCCTAGGTGCTTTACATGTATATGTTATCCTTTAACCCTTGCCAGAGCCCACGCTGTAGGACTTGTCTGTGTTCCCATCTTGCAGAGGAACCAGGTCATGCATGCAGAGCACAAAGGAGGTCAAGGGCAGCCCAGGCCTGTCTCAGCCTCTGCTCTTTGTCTCCTTGTAGAACCCCCTCCCTGCTTGGGGGTCATTGGTTTAAACACGTATTCATTTGACTTTGCAGGATTCTTCCCTTAACTTGGAGCATGTGTGTGTTTCCACATCTTTAAGATTTTCTTAGACTTTCTGGTGCCAAATGTATAAAACAGCCCTGCTGACTTGTTAAGTAGCCATCTATCACACCCGAAGCTGGCACCCTCCTTCAAGGCTCCTGGGAGGGGTGGGAAAGTGCCACCTCAAGGAGTGGAACTTAGGAGAATGGGTCTCTAAAAGACCACACACACACTGCTGAACTTACCAATTTTACCTGTGGAGCAGGTAGACTTTCACATAGGCTTAAAAACATCAGTGCTGGGATGCTCACTGCAGTGTTGTATATTATTAATAGCATTAATGGACTGGAAACCAGCACATGCTCGATAGTAGGGGACTGTTTAAACAAATGATGGTGTGTGTGTGGGGGGGGAGGGGTGTGGAATGCTACCCAAGCAATCCAATGGGTGGCTATGCGTGGCCTCTGAGTGGAAAACATGAGTGGCAGAGCATTTTGTGAAGTGTGAACCCCTTTATGTGAAGGCATTTATGTATATATATTACAAATAAATGATTACGTGGATACAGAATATTTGTTGAACTATTATACACCAGGCCCTCTCTCCAGTATTCTATAAATTAATTTATTTAATCAACTGTGGTGCATGGTGCAGTACTATTCCCATTTTACAGATTATAAAACTGAGGCACAGGCAAGTTAAGGAACTCATACAAGGTCACTTAGCTGGTAAATGGGGAAGGGAGCATTTTCATCTGAAAAGTCTAACTCTGGAGCCTGAGCTCTTACCCTCCATGAAAGTAGATGGGCCTGGCCCTTCTCCCATCTTCTGGTCTCAGAGGGGAAGTTCCTCTCTTCAAGTCGGTGCCCCATCACCAGGCCCTACCCACTCTCTTCTGACTTCATCCCTCCTTCTCTGCTAGTTCCTTTACCTTTGCTTATCAATGAGCCAAATTCTCCTGCAGTCCAGAGAGCTTATGTGTGGCAGAGAAAATGCTGGGTCAATGGAGCCACTTCTTTTTCCAGCGCCCTGACTAAAGCATATCCCCAGATCTCATGCATGTAGGAGCAGTCATAGGCCTAATTCTCACCAATGAAGAAGGAGCAGAAGCAAGGGGCCACCTCCGGTCAGAAGCAGTTAAGGGCCTGTGAGCCTTCGCCACACACGCTCTCGTTTGTGCAGCTGGAGGCTAGGTCTCCGAGATGGAGTGCCAAGTGGAAGCAGCTTGGGTCTGGGTTACCACTTGCAGAAGGACCATGCTGCCAGAGCTGTCAAACTATGAAGGAATGAGGTGCATCTCTGTTGGGATAAGTTGTTGAGATTTAGGGGTTTTAGAGGTGCACAAGCTAGCATTGGTTTCCCTCTCACAGGAGCCAAGACCTCATCCCTGTCTGCTGTTTTTACTACTAAGTTCTTAAGAAGATACAGATGGGGTCAGGCACTTTCAGGGTGGTATGGCCCAAACCAGAGGAACCCAGAGGCCCACACCAAGACACATCATAATTAAAATGCCCAAGATTACAGACAAAGAGAGAATCTGAAAAGCAGCAAGAGAAAAGCAGTTAGTTACCTACAAGGGAGTGTCCATACCTTGTCAGCTGATTTCTCAACAGAAACTTTGCAGGCCAGAAGGGAGTGGCAAGAAATATTCAAATTGATGAATAGCAATGACCTACAACTAGCATTACTCATCCAGCAAAGCTATCATTTAGAATTGAAGGTCAGATACAGAGCTTCAGAGACAACAAAAAGCTAAAGGAGTTCATCACCACTAAACCAGTATTACATAAAATGTTGAAGGGTATTATTTAGGAAGAAGAAGAAGAAGATAGGAAGAAGAAGAAGAAGAAGAAGAAGAAGAAGAAGAAGAAGAAGAAGAAGAAGAAGAAGAAGAAGAAGAAGAAGAAAAAGAAGAAGAAGAAGAAGGAGGAGGAGGAGAAGAAGAAGGAGGAGGAGGAGAAGAAACAATAAAATGGCAATAAATACATATGTATCAACAATTGAATCTAAAAATCAAAATAAATGAACAAGGAATCCAATGAACAAAATAAACATGAATAAAATAGAACCAGAGGCATGGAAACATGGGATAGACTGAAGAATCTCAAAGGGAAGCGGGTAGGAAATGATTAACCAAATAACTTATATGCATATATGCATTACCTATGGACAAAGACAACAGGGTGGTGAAGGCCTGAGGTGGGGTGGGAACCAGGTGGAGGGAGACAATGGGCGGAAAAAGGGGGGACATCTGTAATACTCTCAACAATAAAGATTTTATTTTATTTTTTTAAAAAGAAGATACAGACCCCAGAAATGTAGACTGGAGCACCCACCTCTCATTGCCCTGGAGATTGCCACACCTCTCTTGGGCCTCCACACACAGTGACAAACAGGCACAGCCAGTGGCTGCTTCTCTGCTCCAGGCCCCTCTGACTTCCCTTGACCTTTCTGTACTCTGTATCCTTTGTTTTGGGGCACGGCCATCGGATCCCTTTCTCCTTCCTCACCAGCACATCGCAATAGAAAATCCCCATCAAGGGGCATGGACTCAGAGCCAGACAGCCTTGATCTGTATCCTGCCTGAATCTCACTATCTCTTAGCTGAGCCCCAGTCTATCCCTCTGCCCAGTGGCACCCAGCGCTGGGTCCTGGGCTCCTGTGAGGAGGACTGAGGTAACTTCCTCAGGCAGCAAGGCCAGCACAGGGCTTGGCAAATGTGTGTTGTTTTCTTTTCTTTCACTTAACTTTTATTTTCCATATTATCTGTCTGCCTTATGCGCTTATGCAAGAAATATAAACAGTGCTTGTTCTTTTTTTTTTTTTTCTGAGAAATCTTAACTACTCCCATGATTTCATTCACTTCTGTGTGAACATCTACCAAATGGAGACCTTTAGCCTAATATTTTTTTCCTAGCCCTTGAGCATTGCCTCAGACTTCCGGTATACATACAATTAGTTAATCAATCCACTCTATACTAATTTATTGAGAACTTCGTGTGGATAAAGCCCTGTACTTAGTGCTGGAGACAAAATAGTGAACAAATGCAGAATGCTCTCTGCCTGGTGAGGCTAATCTGTCTAGGAGAAGACAGATGTTAATCAATAATCTTGCAAATAAATTTAAACTTGGGGTTTTGACAAGTGTTTCTAAAGGAAAGATATGTGAGTCTTTGAAACCCAGTAATTGATTGATTCACTTAGTGAGGATGTTTCTTATGGAGGAAAAGTTTAAGCTGAGTTCTGATGGACAATTGGGAGTGAATTAGGTGAAATGGGAGAGGAGAGAGGTAATGATGTGGACAAGCATCGCACATCCCCAGGGAACACGGCTTGAGTGAGGTGGTAAGCAGATGAGAAACTGAAGGGGGCATGGTCCTGATCAGGATGGAGCGGGAGTGTGGAAAAGACTGCTCTTTGTCCCCCAAGATCTGGTCTCCTCTTTATTTCTGACTAGAGAGCCTTTTATTTTAACTTGGCTCAAGGCAGCCTAAAATAAAGACTACATTTCCCAGTCTCCCTTGCAGCTAGGCTTGGGCATATGAGTAAGTTCTGGCCCATGGAATGTGCAATGTGTACCTTTTGGGAAATGTTCTTAAAGGGACAGGCACAAGCTTCTCTGTCCATTGATCTTTCCTACTGGGTGAAATTCAAATATCAAGTCTAGAGCCAGAACCACCATTGTGGACCATGTTGTAGAATCATGTGATTGGGATGGCAGAATGACAGAGAAGCTGGGTCTCTGATGACCATGGACCTACATACATTTTCTACCCTCAGCCATTTATCTCTGTGGATAAATACACTTCTCTCACATTTAAGCTATAGCTATTTGGGGGTGTCTATCACTCATAACTGAGCACAATCCTAACTCATACACAGAGGCAGAAGCCAGGCATCGTGGGCCATGTTAGGGCCCGTGGTCGCCACCCTAAGAGGGGTAAACAACAACAGAAGGACGTGGAAGGCGTGCCTAGTCACTCACACAGTCTCCAAAGCCAGCAGGTTTCTCTATGCATTCACCTGCTCAAGTCCTTCAGCTGCATTTACCAAGTATCTGTTGCACACCAGGCACTGCCTTAGGTCTTTGGGGATTTCAAAATAAATATGACACATTCTGTCTTTGAGTCAGAGGCAGTCTGATGAGAATTATAGGCATGCAAATAACGGTTACTGTTCAATCAACAACACTTGTGGAGCACCAAGGAGGTATTCAGTGATGGCATCCCCATGGTCAACTGGGAAGAGTGTATGACCGGTCAGAGGGGCACTGACATAACAACGGGACCACCTCCCAGCCTAGCTCAGCAGAGCAGATGTGTCAGATGCAGTGCCGGACTGTGGGGTAGCAATGACCCAGGGGAGGAGGGCCTGCTCCCAAGGAGCTTGCAGCCTCGTACTCTACAGGAAAGAAAATACTATAACTGGCGTTCCATGGGTCCTGTGATAGGTGTAGAACAGTGTGCTGAGGGCTGCGGTGGTCAGTTCTACCCGAGGGCTCAGGACAGGCAGCCCAGATGAGGTAACCCTTGGCCTATGTTGGAAAAGATAAATACTAATTACATTGAAGTAAGCTGTGAGGTATTAGGAATATGAACAAAATGCCCTGGGAGTACTGAGAATGAAGTAACTCATTTGGTGTGTGTGTGTGTGTGTGTGTGTGTGTGTGTGTGTGTGTGTAAAATGCTTATGTTTAAAGAAGTGAGGGGGTATTAGGGGAAGGTTTCACAGAGGAGGTGACTACTGGGCAGAATTTTAAAGGAAAGTAAGAGTTCCTCCCTGGGTCAAGGCGGAGCAGAATTTTAAGGCAGTAGGATCACATCTAAAAGGCTGCAGGGCATGAGAAACCAGAGGTGTATGAGGGGTATGAAGGGACTTCCAAGGAGTCTGAGGTGGTGAGCCAGAGACTAAGGCGAGAATGAGGCTCGGAGAGAAGGGGGCCATGTTGTCAGAACTCCAGTGGTCAGACTCAGAGCTTTTGTTTCTGTTTTGTTGGTAGAGAGAAGCCAGGGAGAATTTTAACCAGAAAAGAAACATAGAGAATTTTTCTCTATGCTTAAAAACAAAAATTAATTGGAACAAATTCCCAAAGTGCCCCTCTCTAGAGGCTGGGTAAAAATGATGGTGCGTCATCCAGTGGAACTTCAAACAGCCATTAAAAACAACGAGGTGGATCTATATGTGCTCATATGGCACCATTTTTAAGATAAATCGTTGAGGTTAAAATAATCAAGGTGCTGTATGGTATTTGTACTATGGTTCAATTTGTTTGAAAGATGTGTGTGAATGTGTATGCGTGAAGGCATCCATCTATCTATCTATGCTTATATATATCTTAAAAAATTTCTATAAAGATATGCAGAAAACTATTAACAGTGTTGCTTCTATGAAGGAAAATTAAGAACAGGAGTTGTAGGAAGTTACTTTTCATTGTAAACCTTTTGGACTGATTGAATATTTTTTATCATGTGCAGGCATTATTTTCTAATATATTAAATAAATATGTATTAAATTTTTTATTCTGCCTGAAATGTGAGTGATGGATTGAAGAGAGGAGAGACTCGGGGGAGAGTGAGCCCTCCCCCACCTCCATTTTCTTGATTAATGGCAACACCATCCATCCAGTTATCCAGTCTCAAACCTTGAAGTCATCTTCAACTCCCCCTATGTCTAATCAGTTATCAAGTCCTGCCTGTTCTACACCAGAAATCTCTCTCCCCTCAGCCCCAGAATAGACAGAGAGATGGATGGGACAGAGCAGCAGCCTCGAGACAGACTGGAGTATGTATAAATATTTAGTATGTGATAATGGTGACATTTCAAATCCTTGTGGAAAGGATAGATTATTCAATAAATGATGTTGGGGGAAAATTAACTCCTATCCTTAGCTTAGTCATAAACAGAAACAAAGTCCTGGTGAATTAAGGATATGTATATAAAAATAAAGTCACAAAGTCATTAGAAGAAAACGTAGGTCAGTCTTTATATTATATGGAGCAGGACAGGGTCTTTCTAAGTAAAATGTTAAAAAAAAGATATGAGGACAAATCTGATAGATCAGACTATATAAAATGATTGCTGTTACAGGCTAAACAAATGCTTTAAAATCAGAAGCAAATGTAAAACTGGAAAAAATACTTCCAAAAATATGGTATATTAAAGTGTTAATAAGCTTAATGTATAAAGAAAGCTTACAAAACAATGAGGAAAAGATAAACAGTCAAACAGGCAAATGAAAATAAGTGATTAACAGAAGAGAAAAACAACTGGTCATTAACAAATGAAAGAATGTTCCATGTTGCTCTTTTGTAGAAAAAAGCACATTAAAACAGTAATAAAATGCCACATTTCACCAAATATTTTTAATTAAAGATAATTCCCTCCACTGGTCAGGTGCTGGGGAAGTCTTGCACACTGCAGGAAGGAGTGTAAACCAGGCCAAAGTCCACAAAGTAACTGCTAGTACATATCAAAACCCTCAAAAATGTACCTCATGTTGACATGCTGATTTTACTAGAAGTGAACGTATGTATGTCTGTATCCTGAGGAAATAATTAAGTATATGACAATGATTTTTGTCACAGTGTTGTAGATAACAAAACCCCCAAATTCCCTTAACCCCCTAATTCTCAAAAAAAGATTAAGTAAATTATGATACATTTAAACAATATAACATTATGTAATCAATAAAAGTATCTAGGTTTAAAATTACAATGGTACTCAAAAAGATATTTATAACATAACAAAGTCAAACAATTGTAATCCATGCTATGTTTTTTTAAAAATATATTTTTTTATTGATTTCAGAAAGGAAGTGAGAGGGAGAGAGAGATAGAAACATCAATGAAGAGAGAGAATCATTGATTGGCTGCCTCCTGCATGCTCCCTACTGGGGATCGAACCTGTAACCTGGGCATGTGCCCTTGACTGGAATCAAACCTGGGACCCTTCAATCCGCAGGCTGATGCTTTATCCACTGAGCCAAACTGGCTAGGGCCCCATGCTATGTTTATACAAATATCATGCATGGATGAAAAGGGGAGATAAAACTCTGACGTTTCAATAGCAGCTGTTTCTGGGGGTTATAGACGATTCTTATTTTCTTAAAAATCACTCTGTATTTTAAAAATTTTGATTAATAAATATCAATTACTATAAAACGATGGAAAAATAAAAAATGCACTGCCCTTTGTCCCAGATATGATAGGAATTCTTTATAAAGAAATGATTAGGGCTGTGAGAATGGATGGTGGTAGAAAGGTGCTCAACACAGCATTACAAATAAAGATGAAGATGAAACAAATCTGAGTGCCCCAAACCAGGGAATATTTAAGTGAATGATGATTGGATACAATGGATCGCTATGTGATCATAAAAATCGAGTTATAAGAGGATATTAGTTAAAATGGGAGAAGAACATACACAAGAATAAGTGAAGGCAAAGCTGGCTATGAAACCACAAATGAAATGACACACTCTTGTTTGGAAGAAGCAGAAAATACTAGGCAAGTCTACAGTAAGATATTAATGTGGTTATTTCGGTGGCTGAGTTGCAGGTAAGCTCTTTTGTTTGACATTCTTATATGTTTCTAAGTGTTTTGTATTCCGCATAGATCACATATTTTACTTGTTAAATTTGGGGAACTATTAAGACATCATAAATAACATTAAAAGTCAAATGACAAAACTAGAAAAAAATTACAACATGGGATTTTCAAAGTATGTTAATATAGTTAATTTATAAAGAGCTCTCACAAGCCAAGAGGAAAAATATGAACATCTCAATGAAAAGATTTGCATGGGAAACACAAAGACAATTAGAAAAGAGATACAATCATTCAGCTAGCATCTAAAAAAGGGTTGGATAGCAAACGTAACTCATAGAGAGATGGAAAGTTTTGCTCTTCAAAGTGGAATTCATTCCTCAAACACTGATAATACTTAGTGTTGCTATTGGAGGGGAAGCAGCCCCCTCGCACAGGGATGCTGCCAGTGCAGACTTCAGCTTTCTGGAGGGCAGTTTGGCAGGTATATCAAGAAGCTTGAAAATATTAATTCTCTGTGACGCAGGAGGTCAATCTTTAGGAATAATCCTGAAAAAGCAACCATGGCTATTCAAAAATTTATGGGCAAGAGTGCTCTTTGCAGCATTACTTAGAATAATCAAAATTAGGAAACAACCAAAATAGTTAACAATAAAGGGTTGGCTTGGTTGCCAACCACAGTACAGGCCTCCAATCCTACATGAATCATTCTAAAATCCAAAAACCCCTTGGGATTTTTGTAAGTTTGCTGCAAGCTCATTGGCGGCAAAAAATCTAACTTGAACTTCAAGGAGCCTGCTTAATAATCAGTATTTATCTCATTTAGTGTGATTATTCAAATGTTTTCTTGCCCAAATGCAGGGGTTGGCAAAAGTAGGTTTACAGTTGTGAATATGTGAAACAGTTTATTCTTGTATTATTATTTATTAATTATTATATTATTTTTCCATACTAACAACTGTAAACCTATATTTTAAAAATATATGTTTTTATTAATTTCAGAGAGGAAGGAAGAGGGAGAGAGAGATAGAAACATCAATGATGAGAGAAAATCATTGATAGGCTGCCTCCTGTTCGTTCCCTACAGGAGATCGAGCCTGCAACCCGGGCATGTGTCCTTGACTGGAATCAAACCCAGGACCCTTCAGTCCACAGGCCGATGCTCTATCCACTGAGGTAAAATGGCTAGGGCCAACTGTAAACCTACTTTTGCCCACTCCGGTATTTCTTCAATTCTCTTTAGTGTATTAAAAGAATCTATAGACACATAATTAAAAAAAAAGCACAAAACATATTGTAGCACTATATCAAAATTGTAACAGTAGTTATCTCTAGATGGTGAAAGTATGAACAATTTTAATCTATTTCTATACATTTTTATAGTCTCTAAGTTCTCTATAATGAATCTATATTACCTCTAACAGATAAATGTATTTTATAAATCTAAACTAAATTTTGCCCTGTCAATGGGTTGAGTGTCCCAAGAGTTTGGGGTTCAATTCCTGGTCAGGGCACATGCCTGTGTTGTGGGCTCCATCTCCATGGGGGGGTGGTGGGCATGCAGGAGGCAGCCAATTGATGATGTTTCTCTCTCATCAATGTTTCTATCTCTATATCCCTCTCCCTTCCTCCCTATCCAAAAATCAATAAAAAGCATATTAAAAAATAAAAACCTAAACTAAATCTGGATTTCACAAATGTATGCAAGTAGGAGGGTCGGGTACCCCATTCCTGCCCCCTCCACTAAATAAAACGTCAAAGATACACAGGCAGGATTCAAGCTTAGTTCTTTTAAATCTGACTCCTGTGTTCCTTCCCTTCTAATGTGCCACATCAAAACTGGTAGTTTTGAGAGAAGGTCTAGCATAATTTTGTTATTTTTTTTATTTTTTTGTTATTTTTTTTAATTTTTTTAATTAAGGTATTATATGTGTACATATCTTACCATTGCCCCCCCCCACTCCCATTTATGCCCTCACCCCCCAATGTTTTGCATCCGTTAGTTACTCTTATATGGTCTAGCATAATTTTAATAAATGCTATGTTTAAACAGATTCTGTGGACCAATGCATATTGAGAAATGCAATATATAGACCTTTACTGCAGGACTTCTTAGGGACTTTTATATTCTAAGATGCACTGTGTTTTCAAAAGAGAGGTGTAATATGCTGAGTTCCTCCAACACATTTGGCCGTAAATCTTTTCTATTTAATTGTACTTTGGTTTATGTTAATGAGTGGGAAATCAGCACCATCTTGAGAATGTACTTCCTACAAAGCACTTTGGAAGTGCTAACCTCATGGAAAATTTCATCCTTCAACTGGGGAAAATGTGCAAGAACACCTCTAGAGCAGTGACATTTTCCTGAGGGAATGCGGACTCTTTCCGTGTATTAGCTTTCCCTGTAAGAGCGATGTTCATAGCACGTGAAAGGCTGTGCTGCTGGAATGGAGATTTTTGTTCCACTGAGACAGCATTTGACCCGATGTGATTCCGTAGGGTATGATGGCCTGTTACATAAATGCTGGTGGAAAGTCTGTGGAGGCAGGAAGTCAAAGCTCCCAGACAGAGTTCTCTGTATCCTCCTTCTGGTGATCAGGCACCTCAGAACCTCTCACCGAGACACCAAAGACTGGGGGAGTTTTGTGAAATGAACCCCAGCCTGGGAGGTGGCAGCAAAGCCGGCAGGTGAACATCCAGGGTAACCTCGGTCAGGTTGCTTCTTCTCTGAGTGTCTCAGTAACTTCATATGCACAACAAAGAAAGGGGTTGGTTAGGGCAGAAGAGCAACCTTGTTCCTTCTCACTTGCCAACTACAACTCAATCAATTGGTAGAGGCTTCCTAGAGTCTTGAGTCAGCCCCCCTGCTTAGTGAGAAAGAATGCTGGGATTGATTATTGATGTCTGCCCTGGGCACACATGGAAAGGGTGGGTCACTCCTGCCCTGAATGTCTAAGTACTCTTGGAGACCTGGGATGCTTTAGAATGGGCACATAGGAGCCACCTCCCAAATCTAGCATTTGTTTCATGAACTCTGGTGATCTTTTGCCTCATTTCCTCTTTTTTTTTTTTTTTTATTCCGTTTCATCCATAGAGATTCCAAAGTCTTGGCTCGTGGTCTTTGTAATAGCGAAATAATGGTTTTCTGGGACAATCTTCTTCTACTCCCTTTCTTTCACCCTCTTGCCAGAGCTGAATCTGTTTTTACTAAAAGAGAAAAGAGGAAAAAAATACATATGTAAAAATCACACATCCTCACCATGTGCAAAAATCATGTGTTTGGCAGCAAGAACATGTTTCCAAGGCCAAATGGCATTTTTCTTTTCTTGCAAAACGAGCAAGAAAAAAAAAAAAAAAAAAAGGTCCTACTTTCCCAGCAGCTGGCACTGAGTTATTGGCCCTTGTCAGTTGCTGCTGCTGATGCTGGAAACCCGTGATGCTGGGAGAGCAAGTCTCAGGGGAATCTGGTTGCAGCCTCCTCTCTTGCTTTGCACAGGGACTGAAACACACAAAAAAACCCATGGTTGGCAGAACCACTGTCACGGGTATTAGAGGGAGGGTGGTATGGAGGCCAGAAGGCCAGAGTGTCTATAAGAGCTCCATCTCACCAGCTGTGTGATTTGGGGCAGAATTCTTAACTCCTCTGAGCTTTAGACGGCTAAAACAAACAAACAAACAAACAAACAAACAAATAAATAAATATAAAAGGTACCATAGCCTCCAGTTGGTCAGTGTGTGAGGATACCCCAGAGAACAAAACTGGCAAAAGTCCCTGCCCTTGGGGGACTGCTATTTTAATAGGAAGGGGAAGGATGGGAGGGGGTGGGAGGGAAGACGGATAATGGGCTGGTTAATACACACATTAATATTAGATGGTACCAAAGACCAGAAGGAAACTAGATCTGGGCATGGAATATGAAATGCCAGGGTGGGGTGCCCTTTCAGGTGAGACCAGGAGCCACTGAGACCAGGAGTTGGTGAGGTTGTGCGCCATGTGTCTACCTGTGGTATTAGGGCTCTTGGCAGAGGGAACAGCAAGGGCAAAGTCCCAAGGCAGAAACATGCCAAGGGTGGTGGGAACAGCAGGAAGCTGGTGTCTGGGATGGAGTGGGGCAGGGAGGAGCAGGATATGAGAACAGACAGGTGTGAGATGGTGGGCAAGGCAGGGAGGGGGTCAGGTTGGGCTTTGTGAGGATTTTGGCCTTTCCTCTGAGCACGTTAGGAGGCTGTGGGAGCTTATTACACCAAGGAGGAACATTCTCTCATTTACATTTTAAAAGGAATATTTGACCCCTTTGTTGAGAAATGGATGGTGTGGGAGGCAAACGTGAAGTCAGGGAGGTGCTTTGAAAGTTGTTGTCCTGCTCCAGAGAGTGATGCTGGTGCCTAGACCACAGGAGAAAAGGAGGTGGTGGGAAATGCAAGGGATCTGCGTATAATTTGAAAGCCCCCTTACCAGGTTGTTGTGGGAGATTGTGAAACAACATGAGAAAAGCCCCACCCAGTGCCTAGGATATAGTAGGTGCTCAGTTAAAGTTAGGTCCCTATTCTAGTCATTTGATCAGCCACGCTTGCACTTAGGGAGGAGCTAGGTGGCTCACCTGAGGGCATCCTCATTCATTCAAGCATTTCACCAGATGTTGCTCTCTTCCATGTTCCCTGGGATTGGAAAGGAGATGACAGCATGACTTACTATATAGGTGTCAGCGCTTCCCAAAAGCAGGACAGGGGGCTCTCTATGACCAGAGGGAGGCTGAGAGAGAGGTAAAGGGAACAACAGTCACTTAGGGACTTTTGTTCCCCAAAGTAAAGCAAATAATGAAAGCTTGCCAAGGATCACCTTGGAGCAGTATGGTTGATGGAGGGGAGTTTGGAGCTAGTGTTCAAGTTGCTTTAGGGGGACTCTGGAGTTGGAACTGAGCGGTGACACTGGGTTCTGGAGAAAAAAGTTCTTGAGAGTGAACTCCTGAATGCGTCTTACTGCCAGGGGTAGGATGCTTGTGGAGCCATGGCTGTAAGTGGCCAGGCACTGCCTCCCACGGCCTCCCAGCCATGGCCAAAATAATAGGGCTGCCCCCATGGAGAGCGGCAGTGTGCCTCCACATTGAACATGGCTGATGCTGAAGGCATTCCTGAGGAGGGGCGGTGAGGCAGAGGACTTGAGGGGACTCTGCCCAGGGCTGGCAGGCCCAAGGGCCTCAAGGAGTGTGATGGAGTCCCTGTCATGAGGTGTCCGAGCCAGGATGCAGTGGACATGGCAGAGGCACTGGGTGGAATGGGAACAGGTTCCCAGGTGAGCTGGAGAGTGGGAAACGGTTTCATAATAGATAGATAGGTAATTTTATGTTTTAAAAAATACCACTTTCCTTTTTATGATAGTGATACGCACTCTTCTTTTAAAATGCACTTATAGAAGCTTAAAAATAAGTCGACTTAGTGGAAACCAGTGGGCTGGACGGGCCGCGGGGTCCCTGGGAGCGATTGAGGTTGGGAACTGCGGACTCGAGAGAAGCTTTGTGCCCTGGATGGTAACGGCAGGAAGTTAATTGTGCCAGATTCTCAGGGTTGGCCAGGCCATGATGGGTCTGTTGTCACAGCTGAAAACTCCTCGCTATGGGCAGTCCTACATGCAAAGGACAGGTTTCCCCTTTCCAGATGCTTCCATCTCGTGTGAGAGCAGTGATGAAGGGAACAGGATGAGGAGGGAAGGGCCCATCACCCCTTTGTTTGCCTGAGAACCCACGGACACCCTGCAGCCTGTGTGCTTGGACTTGCTCCCAAGGCTTCCTTTCTCCCAGTCCTGGGAAGAGGAGCCTGACAGCAGTGCTTGCCCACCTCCCATCCCACCTGTCCGAGGTCTCCACAGGCCGTCTTCCTGTGCAGACAGTTTGTGCAACTCAGCCTGTTAGAAAGCAGTTACATATGGCCAGTTCCCCACGTGGGCGAGGCAGGGCGCTGCGGGAGCAAGCCTGTCCCCGCTGCTCTCCCCACTCTGTCTTTCTTTCTACCCAGGGACCTCTGACCTTCAGAGCTGACCAGACCCCGAGCCTTGTCCCCGTGAGGGGGACTTGAGCAGGCAGTGGGATGGCTCCTGAGGGCCATTCAAAAGCCACAGGAATGCTGACCTTGGGCCTCAGGGGGCCTGTGCATTCTCAGCAGGGTGGGCAGTAGTGATGAATTATTGATGCACTTGTTGACCAATAAATAGCACAGTGGGCATCTGGCACATGTAGGAACGAGAGTGCCAAATGGGCCAGGTGGCTTAGGGGGGAGTCCTGCCCCACTGACGCGCTGTGGAGCATGAGGGGCTGGGCACCTCAGGGCAGCTCGGTGCCCTCACCTACGCTTCCCTCACAGGGCGTCGTGAGGACCGGAAGGTGTCTGCATGTACAGGGCCTGTGCCTGGTACCGGTCAGGTCTCAAGAAATGAGGCTATCATCCTTGCTGTTTTCATTGGAGCTGATTCTTATGACAAGTCTGAAAAGAATCGCCATCTCGCCCTGGAGCAGGAATTAGCGATGTCCTCGGCTTGTTTGATGACCCCAGCGCTCCTCCATCGCTCTCACCACCCTACAGAGCAGGTCCAAGCAGCGGCACCCCAGGAAGGCTCAGGATGGGGGCCTCCTGCAGTATATCTATCTTGGAACCTTCCTCAGAGAACCGAGCTTGGTGGCCCCGCCCTGCTGAATGCCTGTGAACTCACCCAGGATGAGGGTGCTGGACACTCCACGCAGCTCAGCTCTCTTCAGTCCACTTCCCAGCGGTAGGAGTACAGGCTCTGAGTCTTTGTGTTCCAGCGCCCGTGTATGCAAGCAGGAGGGTCGGGTACCCCGTTCCTGCCTTCTCCACAGCCCCGTGAGGCAGGGACCAATGTCTATTTGGTGACTGAGGACACAGAGACCTGAGAGTGCTGGTGCCATGTCTCAGCTGACCCGCCTCTGTGTGTCAGGCCAGGTTCCGACCCTGGTGGCCAACCCCCCAGCTCCACTATCACCCTCCTGACCCGGACTTCCCAGCTGGTGCCTACCTATTACAGCAGAGTTTCAGAGCTGTGTCTGGTGGTGGTGGTGGCGTGTGTGTGTGTGGGGGGGGTGGATTTTGAGGGGGCAGAGGGACTCAGACTGGAAGGATCTGGTTGAAACCTAGGAGACAGACCCAAGCTGGGACCAGAGAAGAACTCCAAACCAGACCCTCAACTTTCCCCTTGAGCTGCTGAATACACAGGTTGGGTGGGGTGCGGTGGCCCAACAGATGCCACTGTGTGCCATCCTCAGTTGGCCTCTCCAAATCCTAGTGCAGCCTCCCTCCTCAAGGCGCACCTGACAGCCCAAGCCTCAGGCTTCCTGACCCCACATCCTCACCTCCAGGTGTGGGGCCAGGAGAGGGCTTCACCCTGTCTCCTTAGAGTTTGGGACATTCTTGCTAGAACTTGGACTCTTAGGGGCAGGGGCCAAATGCGGAGGAAGAAAGAGAGGAAACACAAACTTCTGAGTCAGACTGACCACCTGGGAACCCTGATTGTACCATTTTGAAAATGGGTGACCTTTCTTCATAATGTTGAGACTCAGTTTCCTCATCTTTAAAATGGGCATGGCAATGTCTGCCTCACAGAGCTGTAGTGAAGAATGAAGAGGATCAGGCAAGAGGCTCCAGCACCAGAGCCTGGGGTAGTTATGCTCAATGCAATCACAGCCTCCTGTGTCTCACAGCCCGCCCCCCACCCGCCCAGCCCCAGCACCACCCCCTAACCCCCACCAGGCTGGGGTGCCAAGCTGGGCAGAGTCAGGGATGAGCCAGTGCTGCTTGGTGCAGGGATCATTTCTCCTCTCAAGAACATGCTGCCTGCTCTGTTGTTGGAGGCATCTATGTATGTCTCCCACTAGCTGCGTGACCTCAGGCAGGCCCTTTCCCCTCTCTAGACCTTATGTTCTCCAAGCAGGGATGGGTGCTTTCTCAGGCTTCCCAGTTTGGACATTCTGTGGTGCCAGGATGCCCAGAGCAGCTGGTCTGGCCGGGGACAGAAGCTCTGACCTTTTCTCAAGCCCTCCTTGATCCAGGTAACCAGTCAGGTGGTTAATTAGCACTCTGGCAACAACCAGGTAACCAAGGTCAGCAGGTCAGAAGTTAATCATTTCCTCAAAACACAAGCAAACCCCCATTTCCACATGCATGGTGATAATGCAGTCACACAACCAGGCCAAGGCCCAGGGCCACCTTCTCTGATCCGAACTGACCCCAATTAGCTAGGTGACCCTGGCTCAGATTGCTCATCTAAAGAGAGAGCGTGTGGGATCAGGGGTAGATACAGAGCTGTAACTACTGCTCCCGATGGGGTCAAAGGCTGGAAAGTGAGCTGGGACCAGGCCTGCCACACTCTCCCCCTCCCCCTCCCCCTCCCCGCCCCACCTGGCATGGTCTTCTCCTGCACCTTCCCAGAACCTGTGCCCCGGGCTTCACTGGCGCTGCTTGTTCTGCCCAGCCTGCCGCCCTTTAGTGCTCACCATCCACTGGACCCCGTCCTCTCACCTGGCCACATCCTGCCCCTCATGCTCCCCTGGCCTCTCGGTCCTCTGCCTGTGGGTGACAGGAAGGTCTGCCCAGTGCCAGGGCCAGGTGATCAGAGTGCACAGAGCTGGGGTGGGCTGAAGAGCCTTGGACTTCCACCCCAACTGTGCTTCCTAGCACAGGACCCGCGCCTCCTGTGTGTGTGGAGACAGGGTGTGCAGACAGCCTGCTGGGAGCCACACTGCAGGGGAGCCAGACAAAGTGGGTGGGTGGGAAAGCTGTCTGCCTGGGGGGTTGGTGAGCACATGGGAACCCGAGGCCAGAAATAACTGAGCATAGTTTCTAGGAGAAATCGACTCAATATCAGATTCCTATAGCCAAAGGGTGAACAGACAGAGCTCCTTTGTGGAGGAGAATCCAGCCTGGCTCTGCTGCGGACTCCACCCTGGGGTAAGCCGCCCACCCGCTTAGACTTTGCTGCCCTTGCTCTTCCCTGGGGTGGAATAAAAAGATGTCAGTCCCAAGGCCATGTCCAGCTCTCTTGTCCCAGCCTGTGCCTGCTGAGGGGACAGACCCTGCCCTTGGAGAATATGCGTCTGTTCTGGGCCCACGCCCCATCTGACCCTCATGGTCCACCTCGGCTTCCCTGATGCTTGCCCGGTGCAAAGCTCAAAGTCCTTGCTCCCCCACCTGCTTCCTGCCTCCTGCCTCCCGCCAGGAGCCCATGGCTCCAGCTCCCAGACAATGAACCTGACCTCAGCCCCCCCTGGTAGTTCTCCTTGTTATCTCATCCCCAGGGTGACAGAAGAGGCAACAGGAGAAAGAAAAGTTAGATGTTATAAAGCAAGAGAAAAAAGCTGATGGGAAAGTGCCTGCTGAATGTTTGCGCTCTCTCCCTTGGTTTTGGGGTAGGGATGAGGAGAGGTGGGTGGCGTGTGCCTATAAACGGCCTGGCCTGGTGTCTGTCCCAAGCTCTGCCTCTTTAAGAGAACGCTGGGCCAAGATTTATTGGCTGCGGGGGGCCCTGCTGTGTGTGTGGCTTGGGTGTTTACAGGCCTGGGGAAGGCTGGGCTCTCTCTTCCCAGGCTGCACGGCAGTGGCGAGCAGAGCTGGGTAAAGAATGGCTGCCATTCACGCTGGAGTTTGCGGCAGGACTTGGTGTGCAGCCCAGGAGAGCGGACGGCCTTGCATTTCTAATGGAAAGGGAGGGAACTCCCACCCTGCTGGGTTCAGACTGGGAGGGACCCGGTGGGAAGGCCGGTTCCCTCTGAGCATCGGGTACCCTGGCCAAGACCCTGGGTGTGCAGGCAAGAGCCACTGACCACATGTCTTCCCTGGGTACCCTGGCCAAGACCTTGGGTGTGCAGGCACTGAAGACAGCCCAGAGCCGGGCACGCAGGATGTGCACCCAGGAACTGACCAGGTGAGACCCTGAATGGGAGCAGGCCATAAGTTAAATCCCATAGACGAGAGAAGGGGGGATGCAGGGCCTGCAAGCTGGGATGCCCTGGCAGAGAGTGTGTCCTTGGCGTGGATACTTCTGTAATCGGAGTCTTCATTTGCTCACCTGGAAAGTGGGCAGAACGAAATTGGGTTCATAAGGTTTTAGGAGGATTAAATAATGGAATGTGTGCAAAAGGCCTGGCGTGTCCGCACTGGGCAGTGGCTGTTACCACACCTCCACTGCTGGCACTGCCTTCCCACCGGGTCCTGCAGGCAGAGCACTTGGAGCCTGGTTTCAGCCGAAACCCTGCTCCTGCTGACAGTGCGACACGCGCGTAGCACTCGGGTTGAGGAACACAGCCCTCCCTGCTGCATCTGCATCACGCTCAGCACTCATCTGGGAACAAAAGCTGCTGTTCACTGATCACTCACTGCAGATCGGGGCCGAGCCAGACTCGTCATCATTCATCACCTTCATTCAATATTGTGGAAACCTTCAAAGGTATAAAGTCAGTCCTTGGATCTCAGCTTTAGCATTTGTGGATTCAACCAACCTCAGATCAATAATATTTGGGGGAAAAAATCCCAGAAAGTTCCAAAAAAACAAAGCTGAACTTGCCACGCACTGGGGGCTCCTCTGAATCCACGCAGATGAAGCAACGTGTAGGCGCACCCTGCTGTAGTGCACATGCCAGCATAGGTTACATGCAAACCCCACGTTATTCATGGAAGGGGCCTGAGCATCCATTGACTTGGGAGTCCACAGGGGTTCTGGGACCAGTCTCCTGCCGATGCCCAGGGATAACTGTCCAGAAACAGAAGGCATAGTAATGAGCCCCTTAGATCCATCACCTTGCTTCAATAGTGATCAACGTTTTTTTCTCACTCAGCCCTGACTTTTCTTCTCTCCTTCTTCTCCTACCCCTGGCTCGCTGCTGGAACATCTAAAACAAGCTCCAGACTTTGCAGTATTCCCCTGTGAATACCTAAGGATGGCTGGCTGCCGGGCAGGAAATGTTGAAAGAGAAAGCAGAAACTATCATGCCTAAAGAAGTAAACAGTAATTTTTAATATCACCCAATATCCAATCTGAGCATCTTTTCAATTAATCCTCAAAATGACCATGGGAAGTAAAACGATTGCTCCCACCTTTCAGAAGAAAATGGAGTGAATGAGACATTAAGTGACTTAGGCACAGTCACTCAGCTTGGCCCCATCTCCTGGGTCCAGTCAGCTGGCAGGTACTAAAGGCAGGATTGGAATCCAACATCAAATCCCAGAGCTGAGCCCTCACTTCCCGTCCTCCCTGAGCCTCAGAGCCTGTGGCCTCTCATTCGGGAACCTCACCTGTGCTCAGCCCCTCCACAAGCCCATTTCCTTATGGCCACACTGACCTCAGCTTTGTTGTGCCTAAAGTGGCAACCATGCGGCCCCTGCCTCCAAGGGTTGCTCATTACTTCACATTTTTCATAACTCTTTACTCCCGGCCTACATTGTCCTAGTGCTGTTGGGGGTTCTTGCCACCAACCAAGAGAGTTTTTTCTGTTGTGGAGTTGTCAGGCCACACACCCTTGGGGACTCAGGTCCCTACCCCCACCCTGCTGCATTGGAATCTGTGCATTAACCAGATCCAGGAGTTGGAGAAGCACTTCCTTGGACCATAGTTTTCACCCTGGCTGCACATTAGAATCCTCTGGCCTGGGACCCATCCAGAACCATTAAATCAGAACCACTGATGATATGAACAAGTTCCCTGTGCAGATAGCATTGAGAACTGCCGGCCCAGCTTGATTGTTTCAAGAATAAATGAGCTGGGAGTGAAATCTCTAGCCAGTACCTAGGACTCAGTAGGTGCTAAATTAACGCTCTATTTATTTCCCCTGGCCATCTCAACCTGTTCCCATTCACCCTCCACCCCTGCCCTACCCAAATCATATATTCTTGAGTGGCTTTTCACTTTTCCAAGTCCGAAGGCATTCTTTGGCCTCATGAGCTTCCAACCAGAGTGTTGCCCTTTGCTGGGAACCCACAAAACGATATATGGGGTCTTCTCACAGGAAGTCAGCCTGCAGGGAAGACTCAAGTGTCTTCCCTTCATGGCCCGGTGTGCAGAGCTGGGCTGAGAGCTGCAAACAAAACTCAATCAATCAATCAATAAATGAAGTCTCAACCACGTGTGCAAAGAGCTTTTCTTTCACCACCGCTGGATCCCAGGCCAGATGTTATCTCATCCCACTCTGTCCCTAGGGTGACATGGTGAAGGGCAGGTGCCACCAGTCACAGCTTACCAGGCCAGAAGCTGCGGTTTGAATCACTGGGCACGCAGGAGAGGGTGCTGACCCCGGACCCTAGGGCTGAGCAGCAGCCCAGACTACAACTGGCCTCCCTGGGTGGCCTCAGCACAGAAACATTTCCTGCTGAAGGTGGCACTGGCAGAGCCCCAGGGTGAGGGGTGGGCCTGTGTGAGTCCCCACTCTCCTCCCTTTGCAGGCCACCAGGACGCTGGGAAGGGGGCTGTTTGCAGGCCTATAAATGAGCCACAGCCCATAGGGGGGGCTCTGGAGGGTCAGAGGCTCTTCTTTGGGAGCTGGCAGGGGTGAGGACGGCTAGAGAGGGGCAGGGAGAGGGGGCAGAGGTAAGAGCTCTGAGCTGTCTCCATGCTGATTCTCCATCAGTCCATTAATTCAATAAGAGGTACCGGTCTCTGCACTTCAACTGCGAGACTGAGGCTGGAAATGGAGAGGCACTTCCCAGGCCATGCGGCTGTTTCTGGAGATGGTGAGGCCTGTGATATCTCTGAGATACGGCAGACAGGTCTAGAGAGTCAGGACCCAAACACTCCGTGCGTGCCTGGCATCTGAGAGATCTCTCTGACCCCAGCCATCCCGGTGGGGAAATGAGACCAGCAGGCAGAGCTCGGGGAGACCAGTCTGCACTTGGGAGTAGGAAGGCTGGGTGCCTCCCACTGGCAGCGTGTGAGCAGGCAGCCTTGTGCTTTTGCTTTTCTCATCCCTGAGCAGGCGACCGGGCTCTGACCCCTGCTGTAATGCTTGTTGGTGTCTGTGGGCTGGTCATTCCCCTCCCTGGGTCTCAGAGTTTCCTAGCTCTTGCACGGCGGGACTAGCTCTCACTGCCTGCGTGGCTGCGAAAAGGCGGCAAATGAGGAAACAGATTGTGAAGAGCTGCCGGCTGCCTGAATGACACATCCACTCTACAAGGGGCGGAAAGCAGCGTGCACACACGTCCTCGGTCTCCTCTCCTGAGCCCAAGCAGAAGTCGCTCACTCTCACCACCCCGCCTCCCGGAGGTGGATCTGGCTCAGGGCCCCTCTGGGCCCCAGGGTTCCAGGCAACCACCTCCTGTCTAGCAGAGCACGCACAGAGATGAAATCTTGTCTTCTATTCCTACCTTGTCTGCCGAGAAGTAGCTGTCGGGAGCCAGCTTCTCCAGGAAAATGCAGAGCTTGAAAATGAAGCAGGAAATCTGGGGTCACGGAGGATGGGGGAGACACTGGCGGGGTAAAGGGCTCTCAGACTGAATGGACAGTGGCAGTATCTGCAGCCCATCAGGGCCCTGGCAGTGGGCAGAGTGTGTAGAACAGCAATCAGGAGGAGCTGGCACCAGGAGAGGGGCACAGCGAGGTCCCACCATGATGATCTCCACCTCACATGGAAAGAGGAATTACAGTCAAAGTATATGGTAACCTATTTGCCAGCGCCTAACGCCCACATTCTCTCTCCATGCTGCCCTCGGAAAGTATAGCCTGTTGCCTGAGCACCTCCCATCTCCTGAGCAGGGCTGGGCCTGGGAGAGACTAGCCTGCCCCAGCACTTGGGAGTAGGAAGACAGGGTGCCTCCCACAGGCAGTGTGTGTGCAGGCACCTTGTATTTTTGCTTTTCTGATCCCTGAGGCTTTGGAGTTTGTGAATCCTGGAACAGGGGCCCGAGCTGTGGGTGGGAGTCCCTCTCAGCCACGCTCTTTCCTGGGGGAACCTCAGGAACTCTCTGCCCCTTCTGGGCCTCAGTTTACCTCTCTATGACTGAGAGCCTTGTGACTCAAGCTGCAGTTGGCAAAGTGTCAGCATTGGCACCTCCCCTCCCCTGGAGCTTGTTGGGAGAACCTCAGGCCCCCAGATCAGAGTCTGCCCTTCCCCAGGGCTCTGGGCCCTTTATGGGCTCACGGAGGTTGGAGAGCCATCCAGCTCCAGCACTGGAGTGTCTTGCACACTCAACAGCTTGGGCATCCTGTGCCTCACCAGGTCAGCACCTGAGTCTGGGCCAAACCTGAAGCCAGCAGGGTTGTTCCTGCCAAGAAGGATGAGCGAGGAATGCCGGCAAGGACCCTGGTGAAGGCAGAATGGCGAGCGTCCTGCGAGAAGGCTGTGGCAGGCCTGGGCTGGCCTGGGAAACCCAGCCAGCCCGCAGGGAGCTCCCAGACTGGGGCGGGAGGCCAAGTACACCAACACACAGAAGCGACTCAGGCCAGCAACCTGGATGTGGGGCAGGAGGGGGGAGCCTTCAGGAGGGCAGAGCTGGGTGTGATTGGGTTGGGCCTTTGCTCAGGAGGCTGGAAGAAGAGCTCACTATGGACTCCAGACCTGGTGGCAAAACACTCCCTCCCTGCTCTGCAGGTGACGCCCAGGCCCAATACGTAATATCTCCAGGTCCCATCACTGAGCCGTGGGGGCCACAATTAAATTTAAATTCTCATCCATTTCTCCACAAGCACCAGAACTTTCCATCCCTTTTATGGATTTCTGAGGATTGATCAAATGCAGCTGTTTTGGCTCCTGAGCCAATACAGTAATGAAAGGTGGCCCGAGTCCCCTCCAGGGAGATCAGCGGCTTATTTATTTATTTTGACTCCAAGGCTCATAATGAACTTGAGCTTCTAAGCCTCTCCATCTCCCTGGCCCTCACCTGAAATCACTTTTTTGTTGACACCCAAAAACCTTCTGGTGATCTGACCTTGGTCAGTTTTCTTGTCACTTTTCTCTTCTGAAAAACAAAACTAAACATGGGCTTCTCAACCCTTACGCCATGCAGGACCCTTGGCATGGTTCAGTGAGATATTGCAGGCCAAGGGCTAGCAGAATGCCTGGCACACAGCAGGCACGGTACAATGCCACTTGCTTGCCTGATGGCCTGCCTCTCAGAACTCTAGGGGTGGGGGAGCGGGTAGAGGATGCATATAAAGCTGCCTGCTGCTGTTCCTGCTGAGCCCTAGACATCACTTCCTTCATCATATAAGCAGCCCCGCCTTCCCAGGCTCAGGGTTGCTCAGGTCCACAAGTGCATTGGGCCTCACAGGGCCCTTGAGACAGGTAGACAGCCCTCGAGTCGCTGTCACTCTCATCAGCTTCTCCGGGGCCAGTGAGATGATTTTGCTTTCTAGCACTATTACTGCATGTAGTGGGTTGAATTGTGTCCCCACAAAAGATATGCTCAAGTCCTAACCCCTGCACCTGTGAATGTAAAATATTTCCTTATTTGGGAATAGGCCTTTGCAGACGTAATTAAGTTAGGGATCTCAAGATGAAATCATCATGGGTCTCGGATGGGCCCTAATTCCAATGACTGGTGTCCTTATAAGGAGATAGAGATCTGAGACCCAGAGGCGAAGAGGCAGGCAGAGATTGGAGTGCTGTGTCTACAAGCCAAGGAGCACCAAGGGTTGCCAGCGACCGCCAGAGGCTGCAGAGACAGGCAGGGTCCTCCCTGGAGCGTCTGGGGGGAGGAGGCCCTGCTGACACCTTGGATTCAGCTCTGGCCTTCGGAGCTGAGAGAGAATAAATACAATGGCCTAGAGAGCTAGTATCCCATGTGAATAATAAGACATTTAAAATAGAGACGACTCCTGTGCTGAGATGTTGTCAGAGTGCGGGTGACGAGGCCCCGGGCCAGCGGAAGGACCCCGAGGGCCCTCCCTGTGGTGGACATGGCCGGGCAGGCTTTGGGGCCTGCAGGGCACAGTGCAGGCTCAGGCCACCTCAGGGTTGGGAGGTGGGCGATAGAGAGCTGGGTGGGCTGGGGTGCACTAAAGGAGACAGAAGAGAGAGTGGCTGCAGGGCATTGTGGGAAATCAAGCCACCTAGCTTATTTAAGGACCCGAGGGGCCTTGGCAGCGGGCACTCGTCCAGGGCAGTTATTGTGGAGACGGCTGTCCGGGTGGTGGACCCAGGGTGTGGAAACCAGAGCTGAATTATGCTCTGTCCCTTCCGTCTAAGGGAGGGAGGACTCAGAGATGGGATGGCTCCAGCCTGAAGAGTGCAGGTCACAGAGGCTCACAGGCAAAGGCAAGGGTCTCAGGTGGAGGAGCCTCCCCCAGGGCTGGGGTGTCCAGGGAGACCTCCTGGGACACGTGGCGGGTTAGGCTTCATTAGGTCCAGAAGGAGGAGCCTGGGTGATTTTGAGCAGGAGACCCTGAGGTGCTCCAGGAAGTGCACTGTGGCCTGGTGTGTTAGGACAGAGCGGGGATGGGGCAGAGCAGTGAGCTGCGAGGGGCAAGTAAGAGCACAGAGGGGAGGGGCAGAGGGAACTTAGTTGGAGGATATATTCCCAAATGCTTTGTGACCCAATGGGCGCAGGGCAGAGAACAGGGAGATGGACCATGCCTCAGGCTGTGGAGCCCAGAGAACCCAGGGGTAGCGTGAGGGCACTGTCTCTGTGGTGGGCTAACGGCAGGCTTGGGCTTCTAGGACTATTCTCTGATGGACAGATGAACAGATGGCCACACAAACAGAAACACACAAACTCACAGGCACACACAGGCACATGGACACAGGGACCACACACGCAGGGATGTCCACAAAGCTGTCCATGGAGACAAACACATGCAGGAGCACACATGCACACAGACACATGTGTGTGCACACAAGCACATTCACGTATGCACACATGAAATGCACACACACAGACACACAGAGGAGCCTGTTTCTCTGGCTGTCTGCTTCCTACCCCACCTACCTCTTACTCTTTCTCTTCCCCCCACAGTCCACTCCCTCCTAACAGGGAGGGTGGGTAAGGCTCGGCCCTAGGCCAAGGGCGGTGAGGGAGAGACCAGAGCAGGGGGCCAGAATCCCAGAGAGCGTCATTCTTCTGTGTGAAGACAAAGGGCAGGGATGGATGGAGACACAGGCGGGAATGGAGCGACAGTGTCCTGAGAGGCTGGCCCACAGCACATGGAGAAAATGAGAGACACAGAGTCTCCAGTTGCAGCATGATGCACACAGAGCTACTCAGGTACACACAGACACATGGACACACAGACACACTGGCCCACACACAGGCACAACACACACAGACACACAGAGACCTCTACACGCAGACTCACTGGCATGCACACACACAGACACACATACCCCCCCTCCCCCCAGAAGGAGATACACACACAGACAGTCAGACGCACAGACACACAGAGGCATAGCCAAATCGACCCAGGCAGAGCCATGGAGACAAAGAGGCTTTGAGCGAGGCCAGCCCTCCCCCAGAACCCAGACATCCCAGCTTTGCAGTCCCCCTAGGAACCCTCTGAAACGCCAGGAGAAATTCCTGGGATATTAGCTAAATTTCAGACACAAACATTCCGGTCTCCCTCTCCAGATGTAGCGCTCATGAAAGCCGGCGCGGCCCTCCCTGCTTGCCCCTCACGCCCCCGCTCCCTGGCTCCTAGGAATGCTTCCTGTCGGTTCAAGGAAGGGGGTGGTCCGGGGGGTGGTGCAGGGCCCACATCTGCACACTGGGGGACCCTGACCAATGTGGGCCTCAGGCAGATGGGGGGTTCCTTGTTGTAGGGTGGGGGTGCTGCCCAAAGCCAGGGCTGAGCAGGCCCCAGGGGCCTGTGGCGAGGGCTCTAGACTGAAGTTAGAGACCTCGAGTTAGAGCTCAGCTCCTCACAGAGGCCTGGCTCATCACAGGGGCCCTTGTGAGCTACGGGCCTTGCTCACCTCCCCACAGACACCTTGGCCATCTCTCAGCTCCAGGAACTTAAATCAGGTTCTTCCCACCTCAGGGCCTTTGCAAGTACTGTTCCCTCTGCTTGGGGCTCTTCCTCGACTCTGCCTCCATCTCAGCATAGATGTTACTTCCTCAGAGAGGGTTCCCCCGCCAACCTGGGCCTCCCCTTGTTTCCTCTAGCACAGCTGGCTCTTCTCCTGTCCAGCCCTTATCCTGGCTTGTAGGTGCTTCTTTAAGGGTGAGGTTATTATCTAGTGTTTTTCTCCCCTGGGCCAGACCAGAAGCTCCCCACAGACCGGAGGCAGAGCGTAGTGCACAGAAATTGCTCAGGAAACGTGGTTCTGTCTTCTGGGCCATGCAGGCCACTTCAGCACCCGCAACCCTGGTATCCGTATCTATAAAGTGGGTTGGAATGGCATTTTCCTCGCAAGGTCCTTGTGGGAAGAAAATGAGGTGATGGACACAGAAGGACTTTGGCATACATCCCCTTGTCTTGTGTGAGGGCTGCCGGATCTTCCCTCTGAAGCCTCCTACAGGTTTGGGGGTAACAGAGTTAGACACAGACGGGGCTCTGCAAACACGCCCCCGACATGCCTGGTGGCCTCAGAAGTTTGCTTTCAGAAAGGCTATGAAGCCTCCCGACTCTCGGACCTGAAAGCCCTCCGGTCTTATCTCACATCTGTGTCAACGCCGAGCCCGTTAGAGTAATCAGTCACTCACAGTCAGAGGAAGAGGTGGCAGGGCAGGGCTCTCTCTGAGACACACACTGCTCATGTCCTAGTACCTGGGACCCCGGGGACAGTGGGGTGCCGGCTGTGGGTCATCCCAGGACAAGCCATCCGGTGTGCTCCCTGCCTGTGAGCACCCATCTCCTTCCTCTTATGGTCCCAAGGGAGCGTTGGCATCCAGCAGAGGATGGTACCTGCCAACTAGCTTTGCCTCTTGTGAGGCAGGCAATCAGGTTAGTGAACACCTTTGCGCCTCAGTTTCCCCACGTATCCCTTACTGTTTTCCCCTTGGAAATAAATTGGCTCAGAGCATGCGCAGATCCCGGATGGCGCTCCTGTCACACAGTAGGGCTGCAGGAATTGGGATTGTAATGATGCTGCTGATGACAAAATAAGAGGAGCTCCCCACAGGGTGATGGCTGTGTGTGCTGCCCTCCCAGAGGCTGCTGGGTCCAAGATGCGGGCCTGCCTGCCTCCCGCCAGGGCAACCACTACTTATGTCAGAGATCTATGTCCTGTCGTAAAGCGTTTAATATTTTAGTTCCTAATTGCGTTACCAGAGACATACAGCTGTTTACCCTCATCACTCTCCCATCGCTTTCTTTGGCAGGACCCACTGGGCCGCTCCAGGTGTTTCCTCGCCTCCTCGTTTGAAAGCCTGGGGCGGCCATACAAGCACCTCCAGGCTGTTCAGTGTGGCCAGAGGAGAGCGGGGCGGCAGGCGGGGGCCTGCGCGTGGCACCGTGGGTGGTGCAGGCTACCCTCGCCCCCTCTGATCTGCCCGCAGCCTCCCTGTGTGTGGAGCAGCCTGCCGGCCCCGCCTGGTTCTCACAGAGGTCCTGCGAGGCAGCACTCTTACTATTGATCCCTGAAGACAGAGGAAGCGATGCCAGGAGAGGTTGTGAATTTCACTCGTTCAATCAGCCACTGCTGTTGGTAGGAGCAGCGTTGTGGAAGGTGCCGGGGAGTGTGAAATGATAGGACCCAGCCCCACCTCAGGGATGCCACAGGCTTGCCCAGATGGAAAGTGACAATGGCACAACCACCCTCAGGCATTACTGGGTCTCTAGGGGGCGCGCACAGGGGCAGAGTGTTCGTTCTAAAACACAACCCAACCTCAGGTCTAGAACTCTTCCTTGGTCGCCCTCTGTTTAAAGCTCCAGATTCTAAACTTTCTATTCAAATTCTCGTCTGACCCAGCCTCCCCCTGACCATGCTCCGCTACACTGAGCCTTGTGGAACCTCAGACACATGCACCAGCCTCATGCATTGCCCACCCAATGGCCTCCCCATTCCAACTGTCCAGCTATGGAACCCTGATGTTGATGGGTGGTGGGCAGAGACTCGGGGATCCAGTCCCCGCTGCAGCGCCAGTGTAAACCACCTGTGGTCAGCCAATCATGGTCATCAGTCAACCCACAGGGCAAGCCTTTGCCAGCTACTCCCCTAGTCTTCCTTACAAGGGAGGAGCCAGTGTATTTATAACAAAGTTCGTGAGAATGGGGTTGTCATGCACTGAGTGTTTGTGTCCCCCTCAGGTGCACACGTTGACTCCTAACCCCAAGGGGGTGGTTTGGAGATAGTGCCTTTGGGAAGCGATAGCTCACTAAGGTGGAGCCCTCATGAATGGAATTAGTGCCTTAAGAAGGAGGCCCGCAGAGTCCTCTCCCTCAGCTGCCACGGGAGGAACATAAGGAGTCAGCCGTGTGCCATGGGAGGAGGGCTCTCCCGGAACCCGACCTGCTGGGACACTGCTCTCAGACTCGGCCCCAGAACGTAGGGCGCTTCTAGGCCCTGCAACACTTGATTATCGCTGCCCGGACGGACAAATACGGGGTATCCGCTGGGGAGCTTCGGGAAGAAGGTGGAAGAGAATTCCCTGGTGTCTCACCTTGCTCCTCTTCCTACCGGGAATGTGTTTGTCTGGCGCTGCAGTAGCCATCTTCTGATCGTGTGCTAACGGACCAAGGGCAAAAGCGAGCGAGAGAGGCTGTGAGCCTCTGGGTCTCTGCGGGCTTCGGGTTCTCCGAGCTGCTCTGGGTTCTGCGGAGATGACACGCCCTCTCACTGGCACCACTGCCCTCAGGGTCTCTCTTGCCTGCTCTGACGCATCCTCACAGACGCCCAAGCAGCCTTTTCACCCCCTGCCTCCAATGCCCTCCTCCTAGTTTTGCTTTGGAAACTGCTTTTTTTTTGAGACCTAACTCAAGGGTCCCTCTCTGAGGTATTTTTTTCACACCCCCTAACCCTACCCTGACCACAGGTTTGAGCACCCACTCATCTGAGCACCCGCAGCACTTCGTTCTTACCCTTTCGTAGCTCAAACACACCAATTTGTCGTTACTTGTTTTCTTTATCTGTAGATACCCTGGAGGTCCCAGCCCAAACTGCTTAGTCAAGGTTTGAGTGACAAGGGCCTGAGAATGCCCCCATGTCAGTGAACCCTCCTGGTGACCTTGGGAACCATGAGAGAGCCCACCTCCATTTGCAGGTGAGGAAACTGAGGGCAGAGAGGGACAGAGAAGATGCTGGAATGAGGTCTGTCTGGGCTGGAGGGAGCCCTGGGCCACACAGTCCAGGTTCTGCCCCTGCCCTGAGTGAACTGTGGGCCTGCAGCGCGTGTTCCTGCTGTGGCCGATGCTGCCTGCAAGGGGGCATTCACCCACGGTGGTGGGCGGTGGGTGGTGGGTGGCAGGGCCAGGTGCGGGGCCCCGGGCGGTGAACAGAGCTTGCTTGTCCTGGCACAGCCGCCAAGTTGGGGCGCAGGGGCCATGTTCTCCAGGCAGCTGGGGCTGGGGCACATCAAAAAGTAAGACCCAAACAGGGATGAAGTCATGTGGAAAAACACTCAAGTCAGAACAAAACTGTCTTTCTGCAAATGACCTCATCATGTTGCCAGAGGCTGGGATCACCCCACCTCGCACCTCGTCCCGCCTGCCCACGGCAGTGGGGAAGACCAGTTCCCGGGCCCTGTTACATCACGCAGGCAACAGTAAATGCTACAGGGACCCACCCACGAGGTTCTGGGGGGGGGGGTTCGGCTTCCATCGCCTCTGCAGCCAGGGCTTCCTCTGACCCCCCAGGCGGGGAAGGCCTTGAGGGCACAACTGAGCCTTCTCCTTCTCCACCTCTGTGTTCTCAGTGCCCAGCTCAGAGACCAGCAAACATTAAAATAAAATAATAAAATGAAATCCACCCGGTGAACACATGTGTTTGTGCATTCTACAAACACTGACTGAGCAGCTCCTTTTCTCCTCTGCAGGCAGTGTGCTGGCCCTGGGGTGCGCTGGCAGGAGAGGACGTAAGTGGCTCTATGGAGGGACAACTGGAGAAGTTGGCTTCTCTAAGTTTGATATTTCTTACCTACAAAATACATTCTGTGAATAGTGATATTGATTTTTAACCAAATAAGCATTAAATATGATCAAATCATTGCTAAAAGCATGTTGTGTTTCCCCCAATTTGGCCTCAGTTTTCCCAACCATTAAAGGGGGTACTAGGAAATTTCTTCACATGGATTCCATGAGGCTAGCTGAGTGGGCTTGCGGGGTCTGTGGATGCTTCCATGCTCAATGTGGGGCATACCTTTTTCTTGGAAGAGTCTATGACTTTTAAAAGGTTTATGAGGGGGTTTGTGACCTTAAAAAGTTGAGAAACAGAATAGAATTACTCAGGACCCTCCACGTTCAGGACCCTTCACGCTCATTTGTGTGATTCCTTTGTACCCACCTTGGAGCGCACACTTGAAAAGGAGTCGAGAGAAAAGAAAAAGGCAATTGAAGGGCTGTGGGCCGTGGAGAGCCTGGCTCCAGCCTCATCCAGAAGCTCCCACACGGGCATGGGTGTGGGCATCATCCCTGGGCCTTCCTCGGCAGTCCTTGACCTGGCTGAGCGGGGCCTTGGCTGTGTGCACGCCTGGCACACCCTGCCAATGTCTCCCATGCAGTCCCCAAAGCTGCCAGCCAGGAGCCAGCTCGGGTTTCAGAGGCACAAGCAAGCCCTGTGCGGGGCCTGCCAGGTGAAGAGAACAGAGCCGGCATTAACGAGACGCTCTCTCTCGGTGTCGCCTTTCCCTTCGCAGGCAGTGTCTTGGACAGGGAGCAAACCTGTGTCTCTCTCCGGAGCCAGGGACTTGATATTGTTGTGAATGGAGGTTTTCATCCCCCAGCTAGGTCTGCCCTCCATGGCGCCTGCCGCCGGTGCCAGGCTTGGCACCTGAGATGTGAGCCCCCAGCTGTGGGAGGAGTGGGGGGATGAGAAGTAGCGGGCTCAGCAGCTTCTCCTCCACCCAGACGCGGTGGAGGAAGAAGAGGCATTGTGCCCCAGGAGAAGGAGCAAGGACGGCAGGGTTCTGGCTGGGCGCTGACGGGTGGTGCGTCCTGGCCGGGGACTTTTCGACAGCTCACGGAGGAGCCAGACTCAGAGCAAAGTCACCATCCAGTCAGGATGGTACAGAATAAAGCTGGAGAGGAGGATTTCATTGCAAGGGAATGGGAGAAGAGAAAAGCATCGGGACCCCGAATAACTTAGACCAGCGGTGGGCATCTCAGAGCACGGAGCACGGGCAAGGAAGCGTGTGTGCGTGGCGGTGGAGGCCCGCCCTGGGCACCGTCTGGGAGATGGGTCAGGGAGAGAGGACTGCTGGCAAAGAGCGGCATGGGCTGCAGGAGCAGCTCCAGCTTGGGGTCCTGGCAGCTGGAACAGCACCCTTCACCCCAGGAGAGCTAGGCCAGCAGGCGACGTCAGGGCTGGGCGGCAGGGTGTGGCCCTGCTGGGCCGGGAGCTGGCCTGCTGTGCTCTCCTGTCTGCAGGCCTCCCTCGGCCTCTGTCCCCGCCCTGAGCTCTCATCAGCACAGGCAGCCTCTGACGGCAGGTGTGGGACCTAGGAGGGTGGCCAAAGGAAAACAAAGGGTAGAAGGGACCGGCTATGATTTCAAAGAGCAGCACACACAGGCCTGCGTCGTGGCTGGGAAGTGCTCGCTTGTCCATTCTCTGGATGAGGTCCCACAGGCCTGTGAGCGACGGCAAGTCCCTATAAACACCAGTGGGTGGGGGCAGCTCAGCAGCACCGCCATTCACCACATGTCCATGCGGCGCTGGGTCCCGGGGTGGATGAGAAGGAGACGGATCGGGGTGGACTCAATGTTTGCAGAGCTTCCGGAAGGTTGGCCGTCTGCTGCTGGGGCTCAGACATGCATCTCCGGAAGTCCATCCTCGCAGCATTCCTGCCAAGGAGCAGACACCCCAGTGGAGGAAGCAGGTTCTGAGAGGCTCAGGGTCCTGCTCAGAACCACACAGCTATGGATTTTGAATCCCAGTCTGTCCAACTCCAATGCCTGCCTGTTCCGCTGAGTCCAGTGGCCCTCTTCTCTGAGAGGGGAAGAGGCCGAGGCCTGCACACAGGGGTCTGGCTGGCTCGAGGCCTAAGGGTAACCTGGTCACAGGCCCTTCCAGTGCATGCTGCCAAGGCACCGGGCACTCAGCGAGTCCCCAGTAAACTGAGAGATGAAGGGGTCTCTACTCAAGGACCACCCACTGCAGACCAGGCTCTAGGCTCTGCGGGCAGTTGGAGATGAGAGGGTCAGTCCCTGTCCTCAAGGAGCTCACAGACCAATAGGAAGTAGGCGACTGATGTGCTAAGACCCCTCAGGCACCGAGTCAGACAAATCTCTGTCCCTCTGAACGGGGTGGCAGAGGTGGGAGCCAGAATGTTTCAGAACCTCAGTTTCCTTCTCTGTAAAACACAGATAGCAGTACCCAATTTATTACATTGTTGTGGAGATTATGCAAACTAATGAGAGCTGAGCGCAAGGCCTGACACAAAGCAGGGCTCAGAAATCATTATAATTATGATTCTTATTACCATTCCAGATAGAGTTCAACGACAGTGAAGAGCAGTTAAGTTGAAGAACTATAAGAGAGGCACCGATAAAGTGCTAATGGGATTCAGGGATGGGAGGAGGGCAGGTGCGTGGGGAGATGCAGGAAGGCTTCCGGTTTTGTTTCCACTGTCCCGTGTAGTTTATTATCATCTGGTTCCGAGCCCCTCCACCTCACTCATGCTGACTCCCAGGCAGGCAGTCAGCACACAGCCCATCTGGGCAGTGAGTGACTGGGTGCTGAGGCCTCTGCTCCAGGGCCTCAGGAGCTCAGGTACCACCTGCTCTCCTCCCCATCCCAGCAGCTCTGCTCAGAGCGTCCATGGTGAGCAGTCCTGCCCACACAGGCCCAGCCACAGCCACAGCCCCAGCCCCAGTGCCCCGAGCAGGAACCCTGCCCTGAGCCTCCTGGGGAGGCAGCCTGGTGAGCTTCCACAGCCTCGTGTCCCTGGGAGGGTGGAGAGAGCAGTGGAGGGAAGTCCAGAGGCCGGGTTATCACTTGCCTGAGAGCCATGGGCCAGGCTGCCCCCTCTCCAGGGTACGGCAGAGCTCACGTGCCCCTGGCCTTCCCAGGGTCTACAGCAGAGGGTGTTTTGCCCATAGGGCATGCAGCCCTCAACCAGTGAGGTCAGAGTTGGTGGGTATACCTCTCAGTTCCTCAGTGGGACAGCCGTTAGGTGTGTCCTCCCTGGGTGGTCCCCAAGAGGAATGAGCCATAGGCAAAATCAATATGTCCTTTATTTGCTCATCTTTTTCACTGTCTGTTTCCCATGTCTCCGCAGTGCTCCTGGGCTGGGATCACCTCCCAGGTAAACTACTTGCACCCCAATCCCTGTCTCTGAGTCACTTCTGGAGAGCCCAGCTGCAGTCAGCACGTGGCTGATCATCCTTAGGCTGGAGGTCGGGGGCCAAGGGCTGCGGTGTGTTGTCCAAGGCCTCTTGGCTCCAGTGTTCCTGTTGCTGCCTCTCTCTTCCCTGGGCTGCTCCACCCACATCCTCACGGGGTGGGGGAAGTCAGGACCTTCCACGCACTGCTGTCTGGTTTACAGGTGACCTCCTGCTCCCAGGAAAAGCATCTTCCTGATGGGAGGGTCTGGCAGTTGGGAAAAAAATTCAACAGCTTTGGTCTGGCTTCAGGAGGAACAGCAGGCAGCTCCCTCAAGCCTCTTGTAAAACGGGTGTGCCTCTTCATGGTTAGAGAGAACGCTGTCAGAGGCCACGGAAAAAAGGGCTGAGTCATCAGTTCCTAATGACACTAACAAGCGGCATCTGCGAGCCACCCTGGCCCTCGTCGAGGGGAGTGGGAGTGATTTGCTTTCCAGGGCTCCACCATCAGAGCCCCCTCTCCACCTCCCTGGAGTGTGTCATGCTCTGGCTTTTCACAGGAAAACTGCCTACCACCATAGCAAAGGCAAGATAATAAAATATTCACCAGCGGAGGCCAGAGGGTGGAAGCTCACGTCCTCCAGAAGTCCTAAATTAAAGACACACAGACCCAGACAGAAGACATGCCAGCCGGCAGACATTCCCAGGCACACTGAGGAGCAACACAGCCTCATACACACATACACACACACACCCACGTCTGACAGCACACACATAAGCTCTGATCACACGAGCCTATACTGAGGACATATGTGCCATTATGTGAACGCAGACACGCATTGCATGTCCTTGTGAACCCCCACTACATAAGCCCACCACACAAATCTCCCCCACCCACATCTGTATAGAAAAGTGACTTCTTAGCTGGTGGATTGGGGCAGAAGAGCCTGTCATCCGCCCTGACTTTTGAAGCCCAGTCGTCTGCCTGGCTGTCCTGAGGAGGCCGGGCTCTGTCAGGTGGAGAGCGGAGCTGTGCTGGGGAGTGTGACTCAGAGGGGAGTCACACAACTCCATTCTGCTGTCTGCTGCCGGGAGGAAAGGACGAGGGAAGCTTGCAAATGTGAAAGCCGAAAGGGCTGTGTGCTTCTGGAAGCTTCCACATTACCATGTCACTTGTCCAGGCTGGTGGAGTGCCCCTGAGGGTAGTGTGAAGAGTGGCTGCGCTGTCAAGAACACAAAGCCCTGTGCTCAGTTACAGGGAGCGCTTCTCTCAGGGGTGGCTACGGAGTCGCCTTTCCATGCACTGGCTCCAACCAGGCCGGCCTTGCCCAGGGCTCTGGCGTGCCTGCAAAGAGGTGGTCACATCAGTTGACGTGTGTCTGCAAGGTGATCCTGCCTTCTGACTGTTCTAGAAGCTCTGACTAGCAGCTCAAAATGAGAGGATGCATGCCAGACTTAAGATGTTTGAAGCTTCCCCAGTTCACAGGCCATGTCCCAGGTCCCTGGGATGCTGTTTTTCATGTACCTACTCTGCACACATCCATGGAGCCTGGGCCCTGGGGGGAGAGAACTGGCTGCCCAAAGGAGCTCATAGTCTGTGAGGGAAGCTGACAAGGGCCAAGAGACTGGCAATTTGCTCTTGGACCAGAGACTAACTGATCCTGGAAGGTAAAGAAGTTGGCCAGACAAAGAGAGAGGTATGTGTGTGAGTGGGTGGGAGGTAAGAGGGGCAGGGGATAGAGGATGGAGAGGAGGGAGAAGTACATTTTGAGTGGAAATGCAGCATTCCCAAAATGAGCATCGTTTCCTACTTAGGCAATGGTAGACTAGGGCTGGCAAAGGACAGCTTACAGGCCAGATTCAGCTCACTTCCTGGTTTTGTAAATAAAGTTTTATTGGCCCACAGCCACAGGCATTCATTTCTTTAGAACAGCAGAATTCATTTCTACTCAACAGCAGAATTGAGTAGTCACAGCAGGGCTCTCAAAGCCTAAAATATAAAATATAGTAAATACTATCTGACCCTTTATATAATACTAGAGGTCTGGTGCATGAAATTTGTGCACTTGGGGGGAGGGGGAGGGTGCCTCAGCCTGGCCTTTGCCCTGTCACAGTCTGGGAGCCCTGTGAATGATCGCCCCAAAGAGGTAGGCCCTGCCCACCCACCACAGCCTGCCGTTCAGTGGCCTGGGTCGGTCTTCCTCTTTGGGGCAATTGTGGAGCCCCCCAATTGGTCAATCGCCCTGCCAGCCAGTGGCCTGGGCCTCTCTCTGCAGGGTGATCATTGGGTGATGGCCGGGCCCCCGACTGATAGCATCGCACCCGCCTTGGCTGGCCTGGTGTCAGTGGGTGTCATAGTGTGGTCATCTAGACAATCATTCTGCTGTTCAGCCATTTGGTCAATTTGCATGTTATGCTTTTATTATTATAGATAATTTGTCAACCCTGTTCTAGATCTATCAGTTAATTCTGGAACCCATTGTAGAATTCTTAAGCCAACCACAGACTATCCAGACCCACTGCATAGGTCTGGAATCCGGCATGGTTTTCTAGAGCTCCCGGGAGAATGACATTTGTGTAGGGATTTAGGAGTTCACAGTGTGCTTTTGCATCCATTATCCCATTTAATCCCTCAACAAGCCCGTGTGAGGTTAATGGTAATTTTATCCCAATTTTTGCAGATGAAAAAAACTAAGACAAAGGCAAGTGAAGAGACTTGCTGAAGACACATGGCGGGGAGACAGCCGAGTCCCCGGCAGCCTGATGCTGACATTCCACGCTCTTTCCAGCACATTAACCTACAGATGTTTCTCCGTCACACATTCCACCACTGAGCTGCCCTCCCTGTCAGTGCGTTCCCCTCCGCTCCTTCCTAACAGCCCTGCTGCCACTGAGGAGCCCTTTGTCCATTGTGCTGCCTGGTGGGAGAGCGGCTGGAGGAGAATCGAATTTCCTTTCCGCATCTGTTTGCTGGTGCCCAGTGCACCCTGGGACGCTAACCAACACTGACAGATGAGCTTCAATTGGCTGGCGCGTGTGAAGAGCCACTGGACCAGGTAATTCCAATCCACCTCCTCAGAACTCCATCGAGGAGGGAGCCCAGGGAGACAGTGATGGCCCTGCCCTTGGGGCCTTGGGGTGCTGAGAGAGGGCCCTGACTGACCCCATTCTAAACACAAGGGTTGCAGCACCCTTGCTCATTTATTTTCACAGAAGCTGCTCTTAATGGGCTTTCATTCCATTTATTAGATACAAGGACCCAAGATGTGGCTGTGTTGTATCAGGCGGATTCTGCGTGCGTGTCTGCACACACACACACACACACACACACACACGCACGCACGCACGCACTTCCTGCAGCTCTGTGCTGATGACTGGAGCTCTGCATGCTGTGGGTAACACATTTAGCTCAATAAAATATAATATATGATGGGATCATATTTAACAAGGAAAACAGGGCCCAAAAGGACAGAGGAACAGTGTGGCTGGGTTGCCATGGAAACCCCTGGTTCGGAATTTCCTGACTCCTAGGAGATTACATTTTCAACCTTAATGCTGTATTAACATAAGCTTTGGCACTTAATGTCTCTGTTTTTCACCTCCCTTCTCTCCCTTGCTCACAGGCAAAGGAAAGCATCAGAGATGAGCCAGAGGGAGGAGAGAGGCTGCACTTGTAAAAGTCTAAACAGGACCCCGCTGGCTGCAACCAGCCACCACACCGGGCCAGGGGCTCTGCCCTTTCCGAGGCCTCCACCCATCACCTCTGTGACCTGCACAACAAGCCCAAGAAGCAGAGCTGTGAGGTCGCCACGCCCCATGCAGGCTGCCCCTCAGACGCCTCTGTGTTCTCTCCTCCATTGCACTGCCCCTACCCCTGCCCTTTCATTTCTCCTTCAATAGCTTCTTACCCTTCTCCCTGCTCCCTTCTCACCTGTCGCCTTGCCCTGCATCCCCTCTTGCCGCCTGAGTGATCCCTCTGCACTGCAAATGTGTTCATCCTGCAGTTGACTTCACAGTCGCCACGGCCCCACCAGGTACAGACTGAAGTCTGCCTCCTGTGCTTTCAAGGATCGCTGTGTCTCTCTGCAAGTTCCTTTCCACTAGTTCCCACCATATCCACCTCCTTCAGCCCTCCAGCCAGTCGAAGCAGTGATGTACTTTCTGAATACACTCCCAGGGGCCATCCCTCTGCTCAGGCCACGGACTCAGCCTGTACCCCTGCCTCTCCTGTTTTGCTCACCAAATCTTCTGCTTCCTTTAAGACCCAGCTCAGCATTCACCTACTCCAGGGGCCCCTGCCCACCTGGCTGCCACTGTTTCCATGGTGCTTGTACCAAATGCTGTTGCAGTCCTTACCACCTGATCTGTCCTTGGTTCTCCATGCAACTGCCTCCTCTTGAACCCCAGAGCTTGTCACATCTGGGGTTCATGCCCTCTTACCGCCATATTCCCATCACCCAGCATGGTTCTGGTACCTGGTAGGTGCTCAAATGACACCGGTGAAGTTAAGTTGACAGGTGAGGACACTGGTGCTCAGAGAGGTCAAGAAGATGGGCTGCACACCACTTACCTGGTAAGAAGCCCAGCTGGGGTCTCTCTCCTGTCACTGACCCTCCCGGCCTCTCTGCTTGCTTTGGGGTTTCAGCACCATTCACAGCCCACAACCCACTTCTCTGTTTCCGGAACTGCACTTTTTTTCCTGTGAAACTCTTTCTTTCTTCCCCACAACCTCTCCACCAGCTGCCCAACAGCCGTGGACAAGCGGGACTGTTGGGAATCCAGGTCTGGAAGAGTGAGGCTCAGAGGCCACCAGAGACCCTTCACTCCATGGAAAGCCCATGAGGAGACTTACTCTGCAAAACAAGGCTCTCGAGGTTGCAAAGAATAGCCACTCATCCAAGCAAGCCCGCGCTTTGGGGTTTCACAGTAAGGATCAGGGAGCATGGCCAAGACCAGAATCTTTATTCCCTCAACCAGTATTGGGTGGCAGCCAACTCCCCCACCCCACCCCACATGCTTATATCCCCCTGGAACCTCAGAATGGGACACTCAGAAATGAAGGTCTTTGCAGATGTAATTAGTGTGAGGATATTGAGATGAGCTCAACCTAATGGCCGGTGTTCTTATAGAAGAGAGAAAGGAGAAGAGACACAGACATAGGAGAGAAGGCCACGTGAAGATCCCCATGAAGACAGAGGCAGGGGTTAGAGTTGTGTGTCCTTAAGTCCGGGAGCACCCAGGGTTGCGAGGAGAGAGGCCTGAAATAGACTCTCAGAGCCTCCAGAAGAATCCAGCCCTGCTAATACCCTGGTTTAAGACTCTGGCCTCTAGAGCTGTGAGAGAATAGTCTGCTGTTTCAGCCATTCAATCTGTTGTTGTTTCAGCTCTAGGAGAGGAATACAACCATGTGCTGTAAGAATACAGGGAAAGCCCCAGCTAGGCCACAGGGAAGGGAAGACGGGGGCTTCCTCACCCCTCACCATCACCTTTGGGCCTCTGCCCTGCACCTTACCTCTCCTCAGTCTCTGCACTGCCCTCTAGCTGCCTCCAGCCCATCCCCTCTCCTCCCTGTGTCTCCATCTCAGGTCTACACGCAGCTTCCCTTAGCTCAGGGCTCTGCAGCCCGCACTGTCCGGGGTCCATCTCATTGGTGGTCTTGCCATTTCCCTTACATGTGCTGACCAGCCAGCTCTCTCCTCACATTTAAACTGCCCATATCTAATGGTTTAATTACCACCATTATCCCAAATGGGCATAGCCTTCACCCCAGGGCACCTCATGGGCAGCAGGCCTTAGCTCTGCCTACCCCGGTCAAGCTCACCCTGGTTTGGTCATTGGTGCCAGTGAGGGAGGCTCTGAGAGGGCAAGACAGGTGACCAGAGGCAGTCCCAGATGGGTGGCACTGTCACTGTTGAGACACCTTCATGCAGAATTGAGTAATATGCAGTAGGAAGGGGAAAGGGAGAGAGAAGAACAATTTTTTTTTAATCAAATGTAAGAAGGAAGGTGTCATCAGCTGAAGCTTTTGAAAAGTTAAAATTGCATCCCACTTGCCTCCCTCACTGGAGGATGGCTGCCTTTGATGAGCTGTTCAGAAGTGTCCATTGCTCTGGGTGAGCATGACAATCTTGGGGACAGAGGGGTGGGTGTAGAGAGGCTGGGCAGGGGCATTTGCAGAGGGGCCAGGCCAGTAACAGGGGCATTGGGATGCTTTTGCTACAATCCCACTCCCTTCTAATGAATCCAGACACCCTCTAATGAGCTCCCCAAAGCCCCAGGGCTGGTGCTAGTGTGGAGCTTGCCGTGCAGATCAGGGCTGCAGGTGTAAATGCCCAAGGCTACAGGACAAGCGAGTGATGGAGTCAGGATTCAAGCTCAGGTCAGAGGGCGCAGGAGACGTGACAGCAAATGCACCTTATGATCCTGGAATGGCTCCTGGGTGCAAGGAAGACAGCTATAAAGCATGTTACCATTGGTGACTTTTGAATATGGAATCCAGATAAAATATAGTTCCATACTGATGTTAGATTTTCTGATTTTGATAACTATACTATGGAAATGTAGAAGTTCTTGTTCTTAAGAAATAACACTAGATTGTTTAAGAGTAATAGAGAAGAATGTCTCAACTTACTCTCAAGTAGCTCAGAAAAAAGAGAGAGAGAGAGAATTATCAAGGGAATGTGACAAAACGTAGCAATTGGAGAAGCTGGTGATGAGTGTGTAGTGGATCCTTGACTATTCTTGCCACTCTATACATTTAAAACTATGTCAGAATTAAAACTGTAAAAAAAGAAAACTCCAAAGTCCTGGCTATTTCCATTTTTTTTTTACAGCAGCTTTGAGTTGTGATGGAGTCAGGATTCGAGCTCAGGTCAGAGGCGCATGAACTGTACACATTTAAAGTGAATGCTTTGATAAGTTTGACATTTGCATGCATCCAGGAAGCCATTATCACTATGAAGAAAGTGAACATACCATCACACCCAAAGTCTCCTCCTGCTCCTTTGTAACGATGCCTATCACCCCTTCCCACCCTGACCCTCCGTCGCAGGCAACTGCTTTCTGTTACTGCAGACTAGTGTGCATTTCCTAAAATTTTATATAAATGGTATCATGTAGTATGTACTCTTTTTTGCCTGGCTACTTTAACTCTATCATTGTTTTGAGATTCATCCATGTTGAAGCATGTAGAGATAGTCCCTTCTTTATTATGGTTGAGGAGTATTCCATTGAATGGACATACCACAGTTTATGTATTCCCCTGCTGATGGACACTTGGGTTGTTTTCAGTTTGGGGTTATTATGAATAAAGCTGCTATGAAGACTTGTGGACAGGTCTTTATTTGGATTATGTATGCTTTCATTTCAATAGAATGGCCAGATCATATGTTAGACGTGTGTTAACTGTTCAAAATGACTGTACCGCCTGAATATATGAGGGTTCCAGGTTCCCCACATCCCCATCCAGGTATTGACTGACCTGGCATTGCTGGTATTTTTGATCCGTCATGCTAGAGGTATCTCATGGTGGGGAATTTGCATTTTCCTAATGACTATTGGTGTTGATGTTGTTATCATGCCATTTTCTCTCCAGCTTCTCTGGGGGCACTGTGCCCCTCTGGGTGAAGAGGCACCTGCAGTAAGCCTGGGAAGCTAAGTGACTGCCTCTCCAATGCCCGAGGTGAAGGGTCAAGTCCCCAGCAGAGAGCATGGAGATGAATGGCTCAGGTTGAAGACTAGAGCCCTAATGCGAGTGCCCAGGGCACTGTCTGACCAAGGTATTGGCCCGATGGCCCTGATTGGAAGAGAACACCCTTCGCATGGGGCATCTACCAGCTCAGTAGCCCCACCTGGGCTTTTTCACAGGTGATCAGTAAATAGGATGCATCAGTCCTAACTCTTGGATTTCACCCACTTACTCACCAGTCATCAAGTGTCTTCCAAGTGCCAGTTCTGTGACCAGCATGAGTCTTTGATCGGCTTTGGTTGTTTCTTAGGTTGTAGGTAACTTTCAGAATGAAGTCAAAACACCTAAGACTTATGTTCAAGGCCTTTCTTGATCAAGTTCCCAAATTATGGTTTCCTGCCACATGCTTCTACCCTGCCCGGGCTCCAGAGCTAACAAATGCCCAGTGTCCCAGACTTGCCAACTCCTTTCTGCCTCTCTGCCCTAGTCTCCTCTCATGCTTCTTCCTCCTTTGGCCAGTGGAGACCTTCTCAGCCAGCTGAGGCACCAAGCCTCCCTTGTAGCCCTCCTCATCCTCGCAGGAAGAATTAATTGGGGCCAGCACTGTCGGAACTTGTATCCCGTGTGCTCTCTATGAGGACTGCAGTGGGCTGTGACCTCCTGAAAGGCAGGCGTCATTGCACACACCTGGCTTAGCACATGGAAGACGCATAGTCACTTAATCACCATCAGCTGAACTGAGCCGATTTCTGCCCTACCCTCCCTTTCTGCATTTGGGGACTGGGAGGATACACCCTCACCATCACCCACATGGTCCACAAATCACTCCAAATGCCGGAGGTGGCACCTGCTACGTTGTGAAAGTTAAGTACCTCTGCCACCTTGCCCACTATTACCTGAAACAGCCATTATCGTTGTGCAAACACATGGCCCAGGAGGTTAAATACTATAACCAATTAGTTTCTCCGGGTGCGTCATCTTAAACATGCCGAACTCAACGAGATGCGAGCTGGTCCTAGGAGCCTCTTTTCTCCCTTCCTCTTTCCCGGTTCCAGCAGCACTTACCCATCTGTACTTCCATGGCAGAGCTTTTCCCACTAGAAATGCCGTGAAACCTCTCAAATAAAATATTTAACGCGTGGATCGGTAATTTTATGTTGTGAGTTATGAAACCTTTATTTAGGTCCCACCTTTTATTAAACCTCAGGGTTCTCCTTTGGTCTCTAATGACATTACATTGCATCCGAATTAGACAGTTTTTTACAGGGGGCTGCATTATTTGTTGTGACTGGGTAATGCTAATGTTTAAATTTTGAGTCCTTTTACTGCTGATTAAACCTCTAAAGACGACAGCAGAATTTCCGCTTCACTGCTAGAAGAAAGAACACAGCGCAGCTCGCGTGGAGGAGATCGCTTGAAGAATGTGCAGGAAGGTTGCTGCATTTATGAATAAAGGGAGGCATTATCATTTTTAATAGGAATTAAACAGCTAGAGGGAGAAGTCGGGCAATGCTGTGATCAGTGCAAAGGAAAACAATCTAACAATTTTAATTAACTGTATTTTAATAGCTTTAGTTATAATTGAATAATTTAAATACCAAGGGAAACAGTTAAATCTCCTAAAAGCCTTTTTTTATTTACATTTTAAATACAGTTCACGGTGAGGAGATGACAGTGTGTGTGCTGGGGGGGAAATCGCCGGCTGACTCCAGCAGCCCGATGAGCCCGGTAGAGGCGGAATGGAACCCAAGTGATCAGAGTGAGGGCTCGCACGCATCAGAGTCTCCCGCCCCTCAGGATGAGCTGGCCTCCGGAAAGGACCAGGGGACAGACGTGGGTGGGGACATTTTCTGCCTCCCCAGGGCCTGCAACACAGCTGGTGGCACAGCCCCCCAGTTAGTGGGGCCTGGAGTACGTCTTGATATTCATTCAGTGTTCAAGTGGTATTTATTGCTAGTCTACAGGAACAGCCACCTCGGCAGTAATAAAAGAGTAGAAATAACAGTTGACACTTACAGAAGCCTTGAATGTTTGGGGCTGGAGATAACAGTGTGTGTGAGAGAGAAGTGAGCCCTGCTCTCCTGGAGTTTTTCAATTGGAGGGAGAGACAGATAATAAACAAAACAACATGTAAACAAAATTAGTGTAAATTGTGATAAGAGGTGTATAGAAGGCAAAACAGGATGCTACAATAGAGGATAATGGGGTGCTAAAGGTCATCTTAGATAAAGGGGGCTGGAATGGTCCTTCCCCGGAGTTGATATTTATGTCAGGACTAAGAAGTGTGAGGTGGGGGCTGGTGTCTAAGCCTGGGCAGCTGGAGCTTTCCTGCCAGATTGAAGAGCTTATGCCAAGGCCCTGGGGTAGGGCAGACTTGGTAGCATTCTGGTGGGATTGAGAGGAGCTAGCAGTGGGTAGAAAATAGGAAGGTGGGGCGGGTGAGCTAAGGTAGGGTGGAGAACCTGCCTGGCGCAGAGGGTCATGAGCAGCCATTGGACGTTTTTAAGAGTGGAATTATGCAATTTGATTAGTGAGTCTCAAAGATATAACTGCTGCTTTCTTCAGCCTCGTGCTGGGGTGTGACCTCCTCCTACCTCACCTGTGGGCCTTCCCAGCCCCTGCGTCAGAAATCCTAATACCGCTGTTCCCACGCACACCCATCTGAGAGCTGGTCTTTGGTGCTCACCCCTGGCTGCTTGGGGCCCTGTTTGGAACTGAACCAACTCCACCCAACCTCTGTCAACCCTGAACCATGGAGGTATCGCCTCCCCAACTCCATGTGTTACCACCAGCTGAGACTCCCGCTACTGCACGTCCACCCCATGGCTGGGGCCATCCCACAGGGCTGGGGCCAGTGAGGCCCAGGTCACTGTAGTAACCAACAGCTACACTGGGAGACCAGCCCTCCGCCCAGTCAGCGCCCCTCCCTCCTTCCTCAGCAGCCTGCAGAGAAGGCCCTGGAGCCTTGCAGTCAAGCCCTCTGAGACGGGAGTCTCATCAGTGCTAATGAGGGGTCCTGGGAGGAAAAATGCCACCAAGGCAGGACCCTGGAGAGGACAGGATGTGCTCCGTGGGGAGCCGCTGGGGTCCTAGCAGACACGGCTAATGGACAGTGCTGCAGATTGCCATCCCCTTCCATTAGAGCCGGGTACCCTGCAGCTCCGGCCACCTTACCATGCCCAGGGTTCCCTCCTGCTGGGAAAGGCTGGGCTGTGTCACTAATGGGCCACCGGCCAGCTCGGAGAATAGCTGGGAAACCGCTGGCTGAGCAATTTATTTCTTCCCTGGGAACCTCACGCTCCTCAGAGGCTCCATGCGAGAGGGAGCAGCTCAGACTTTCTGGTAAAGCAGCGCTGCACTGAGAGGACTGGAACGTGAGTTTACTCACGAAATGATGCAGAGAATACTCATCCCAGGGGACCGGACAGGCTGTGTGGGCGGGGGCGGGGGGAGGAAAGGTGTGTGGACATGGAGTGGACTGTGCTCTGCACGCTCTGCCTAATTCCACCCGGAAGGGAAGTGTCCCTGGAGGTGGGTCCTACCATTCTGGCTCCACAAAGAAGTGAATTGCTCAAGGCGGTGAATTTGCTATTGCGTGATGGGCAGAGGACCTGCTGGACTGTGCCCTGTGCCCAATCATGATGCGATCCACTTGCTCCAGTCCGAGCCCTGGCCTGACACTCGCCGACTGGTGTCCTCCACAGCCTCACCAAGCTGTGTCACCCAGGCTGTGCCCTCACTTGCTGGCCCCACATTATGCAGCCTTCCCATCAGATGGAGGAAAACGTCCCCCAGTCCTATGGGAGAGACGTGCACCCCAGAACAGGTCATGACAGCCCCATGCTGCCAACCTTTCCCCACAGTTTTGCCACCCACTTATCTGCATCCTCCTTCTCCCCCTGCCTCTCTGCCAGGCCAGCTCCTGCCTTCCCTCCAGGACCCCCTCTGGGCCTCTCCATCTCATTTGCAGATGGAGACACTGATGCTCAGATACAGGAGCCCCGACACAAATGCACACCCTGTTCATGTCCTGGAAACGTGAGCTAGTGGCTCGCCAAGCCCCACTTCTCCACAACTCCATGCTGCTTCTCAGTGCCGCCTGCATGGCTTGGACATTTGCCCCCCCAATTCGTAGTAGGCTGCCCATAGCCAGGCTATTCAGAGTGGGCAGCAGTGGTGGCGAGAAGGACTGGCAGGTCTTTAGGGATAAGGGTGCAGGGACAAGAACTATTGAGAACTACAGTCCACAGTCCAGAGATCGGGACCTGGAGGGGTGTCTCTAATGTCCCTTCCTGTGTACGAACTTACACGGACCGGAGGAGTGCCGTGTGCACCCTGCTGGGGGAGCCTGGCTCTCTCTGCTCCATGTTCCTGGAGTCCAGGTTGAACAGGGAGGTGACCACATTTTGCTCCAGCTCCCCAGGCAAGGTTTGCCCCTGGCTTGCACTAGGAAGACTGGAAGGAGGGAAGGCAGGAGCTGGCCTGGCAGAGAAGCCGGGGGAGAAGGAGGGCACAGATAAGTGGGTGGCAAAACTGTGGGGGAAGGTTGGCAGCACGGGGCTGTCGTGACCTGTTCTGGGGTGCAGGTCTCTCGCACTGGACCGGAGGACGTTTTCCTCCATCCGCTGGAAGGCTGTCTGTTGAGAGCCCTCCACAGCCAGTCCTCACTGGGCGTGGACTCAGCTACAGAGAGCTGCCCTGCACTGTCAAAGCCACGCCCTCCCCGGGATGCCCACTGCACTGACTGGCCACTGTGGGGGTTAAGAGACCCCACCCCTTTGCCTAGACTTAGGGCCCCTCTGAAGGGCACTGGCTGCAGCACTCCCTGCGAAGCCGCTGAGCCTTGCATGACGACATCGCGGCTGCCTTCTCCCTCTGCCCATCTCCTCTTGCCTCTCTTTTCTTACAGGTGTGGATCTGAGAACATCCCTAATCACCAGCCCACACTCATCTCCAGCTCGGAGCCTGCTTTCTGGGGAGCTCAACTGCAATGGCCACTGACCTAATGGAACTTAGTCAATAAATCTGCATCTAGTTCCCATATGGGCCAGACATGTGGGCACCGGGGACAGACTCACAGATGAACTGTCTTTCTAGTGCTCCAAACGGGCTGGGAAGCCAGACAGGTGAGCACACCTGGCGCCATCATAGGGGTTTGCCCCTGGAAGGTACCTGTTTTCCCTGCACACATCCCCAGTGTCTACAACTGAAAGGTGGGAAGAGGCTCGCCTTCCTTCTGAGGCCCGGCCCCCAGGCAGTCAGCCTACTGGCCTGGGCACCTCCAGTGACAGGGCTCCTGTGGCCCCCAGCAGCTCTGCTAAGTGGGACATCTGATAAAGAATTCAGTCCTGTCCCGCTGCAGCTGTCCCCAGACTGGTCTTGCTTTGCCCTTGAAACTTCCAGGACAAGGTCACTCTGGAGTTGTGGAGTGAGTCAGGGAGCCTCTGGCAGAGGGAGGAGCTGCAGTCAGGGGAAGTTCAGAGCATGGGGAGGGGCTGCTGCATAGTGTGCAGAGAAGGGGGTCTCCTGCTGCCAGAGTGTGCCCTTTTGGAAGGAGGTGTCCTGCCTGAACCTCAGTTTCCCTGCAGCATTGGAATGTCTTCTCGCCTTTGGAACCCGTGCTCTAAGGATAAAGGACAACTTGAGAATACACTGCAGGACTTCTCAGTGCCTACCTCACTGTGGTGTGCATGGGAGCCAGCAAGAGCAAGCAGAGAATGTGGCTTCTCCCCAAGCTTCTCTCTCTCTCTCTCTCTCTCTCTCTCTCTCTCTCTCTCTCTCTCTCTCTCAGGGCCAATGCTTCAGAGAATGCGCTTTGAAAAATAAAAATGCTGTTTTCAGAAATTTCCAGGGCTGCCACTGTTCTTGCTCAAAAAGGAACGAGGAATCCATCCTAGTGGAGGCTGCAGTACAATGAAGGGGGGCAGGGGTATGGGCAGTGCAGGAGCGGGGCTAGGAAGGAGGGGTGGGAGGCCGGCGCCCCCTTCCCCTGAAGCAGTGCAGGGCTGCGTGGCTGGCCGGGGCAGGGCCCTGGGAGAATTGGGTGGCCTCCAGGAGTCCCTGCCTCTGACAATGCCGTGCTGCAGGCTGACAGCAAACGCGCGTGTGCACCAGGCTGTCCTTCCTCTGCCCGTGCAGACGCTCAGACACTGGGCGCTGGCCTCCATCCGCCCTGACATCTGAGTCACGGCCAGGCAGGAGGCAGGGCCAGGGCTCCGGAGCGGGAAATGATAAACAGATGTCTGAGGACAAAGGGGCAGCATGTACTGGAAGGGTTGTGGCACCTCAGGCCTGCTTGCAACAGCCCTTCTCCCTGGGGAGTGAGGAGGGTGGCGAGGCCACAACAAGGAGGAGCCAGTGCAGAGGGGTTACGGCATCGGCTTTGAAGTTCCACAGGCCTGGGCATGAGACCCAGCTCTACCACTTGCTCGTTGTGTGACCTTGGTCAAGTTATTTCACCTCATGTGCCAAGTGGGGAAAATAATAGTTCTTTACTTAGAGTGTGGCTTTGGGTGGATTAAATAAGATGATGCATGAAAAGGACTTAACACAGTGCCTGGCAACGAATGGTAGTTGTTTATGCTGCTGCTTGTGGAATGGGTCCTGCAACTTGAAACGTTCATTTGTCCAGCAAATACGGACTGTGCCCTGCTCAGTGCCAGGTGCCAGGGTACCAACCCAGACTGGCCTTGGCCCTGGCCTTAAAGAGCTGACAGGCAGCAACAGGCTGTGCCAAGAAACCACAGCTGGTTGCAGAGTAACAGCTAGTCACCCAGAACCCTCTGGGCTGTTCCTAAAATGAGAAGACAGTGAAAGCAAGGGTGTATGGGGAGCATTGAACCGTGCCAAGACCTGGCATTGTTCTCAGCTGGTGACAATGGGTATCTTCCTACAAGTTGCTTCTTCAGACAGACTCTTACTTAACCTTCAAAGCCCAGTCCAAATGTCTCTTCCTGCAGGCAGTCTTTCACATGTGATCAGGGTCCTCCTAGCAGTGGATGCACACCTTGGCTGAGGCACTTACCAACTTCTGATGGTGCAGATGTTCATTCTTTACTTTACTTGAGTCTCTTTTTGGACTAGAGGGTCTGTGAGGGTAGGAAACACCAGGGGAGCAGTATAGAGTGATATTTAGGGGTGTGGGTTATGGAATCAATCACATGTGGATTGAAATCCTTGGCTACATGAGATTTGGTCACTTTGGGTGAATTAATTGATATCTGTATGCTCCAGTCCCTTTATCTATAAAGCCAAAGCAACATGCAGATCTCCGGGAATTGCTGTGAGGCTAAAAAGGGGACTCTGGCCACAGCGGGCTTGGCACAGAGCCTGGCACCAAGGAATCTCGGGGGGCACTCACAGGCATGGTGTATTTCCATCTCTGTCTAGCTAGTCTGACCCCAGTAGTTGGCCCATGGTAGGTGCTCTATACGTAGTTATCAGTTGAATAAAATTAGTTCCCACCCCAGGACTCAGGTTCAAATCTGCCTCATGGAGCAACTTCAGATCAATTCTATGCTGAGGCAGTCCAAACCCACCTTTTCACTTCACTGCTGGGGAAACTGAGGCCTGGTCAGTACTGCAGAGGCAGTGCACACAAGCAAATGCATTCTGATAGTCCTTGGTGAGTTGCAATGGTATTTTGGTTAGTTCTGCGGTGCACGGGTTCTCAATAGCCAGTTTCATTCCCATCTGACTTGTTTTTGTGAAGAGGAAATATCAAGGTGTATGATGTCAATGCAGTTAAGTAATCCAGCCAGCTGTGTAAACATCTGGAAGCAGTAGAGACACAGCCCAAGAGCGAAAGCAGAGATCAGTGCGTCCAGACGTCTCTGGGAGGCTTCTAAGCTATAACCCAGAGGATCCAGCTAGGAGAGGCAGCGCTCTGCTCAGAACCGGGTGTGTGCTCTTTCCTCTCAGGCACAGAGTCTGGGAGAGCCAGCGAGGAGGACAAGACCGCCACTGTGCCCCGTCTGGGCGACTTTGGAAAGGGGATGTGAGGTTTAGGAAAATCCTGCTAATGACATGTTAGCAGCGGCTGGAAACAACCTGTCAGATTCACAAGGACCTGCCTCTTCTCACTCTCCCCCACGGCGAGGAGGGGACGTGCCATGCTCTGACTCCTGACCCCCAGGAGAGAAGGGTGGGTGCGCAGGCCTGGGGTCAAGGGCACGGATGGGAATCCAGCTCTGTTTTCTCCTCAGAAGTGACTATTCACAACCCAGTGAGGAAAGACTCTGCTGGCGCGTCCAGTCCAGTGCTTGAATTGCAGGTGAGGGAATTAAGGCCAGAGGGGGAAGCTGCATGGCCAAGGTCACACAGCTGGGCAGGGAAAGAGTCAGGGTTGGGAGCCAAGCATCCAGACTCCAAATCCATGCTGGTTTCCCCATAACCTGATTGTCCTCTCTCGTTATTTAAAATTATTTTAATAGCGCTCCTTGTTTCTTTTTCATATTTAATTGAAAAACTGACATCGTAAGAAAACACTCATTAGCACAAAAGGAATTTGCCAGCAAAATCTCTAGCTGGAACGAGTCACTGGTTCTTATTTTCTCCCTCTACACATCACAACACACACACACACACACACACACACACACACACACACACTCACACGCACACGCACACCAGCTCCTTGACAGGTGTGGTCTATGGCGTCCTGGGACCCGATATTGTAATTTGCATGTAGGGAACACAAGGCAAAAAGGAGGATGTGGATTCTGTTCCCTTTACTAACTATGGGGTCTCCTCTGACTCTCACGTCCTCATTGCTAAAGTAGGTTAGTATATGCACCTTAGAGTGAATTGAATCAAAGCAAGGGTGTGACATTGCTTTATGAAAAAGAAAGCATGTTGTTCAAAGAATGAATGGATGGCACTGGCAACGCTGGTGCTTGGGAGGGTGGTGGGTTCTGCACAGGCCGCCTGCCTCAGTGTCAGCTCCATTCCAGAGCAGCCTTCTTCTTCCTCCCAAGTCCAATTCCAGCTCCCAGGCCGGTCGTATCCCCACCCCCAGGACAGCCCAATGTCGAGGTCCCTGCTTCAGACATTCCATGGATTGATGGATCCCCTGGGAGGCATTGGGGGTGGCCATGGGGGCAGGAAGGCCGGGCAGGAAGGCCTGGCAGGGAGGATAGGTGGCTCCCCACCTCATGGGTCCCTCCTTGGCTGGAACCCAAAGGCTGACATGCACATCTCTCAGATTCAGTCCCAAACATCTCAGGGCTATAGTTGTCTCAGCACTGTGTTGGTCATTTCTCCTACAGCCCCTTTACCCTGAGTGGGATTTCCATACCCACTTGACAGATGAGGAAATGGAGGCCTCTGCACTCCTCTACAGAAACACTAGCATTTGGAAAGGAAGCTCTATGAAACCCCAGGGGGCTGAGGTGAAACGTGGGTGCTGTGTCTGCATTGTTGCTGATTAGAGTGTTCCGGGGACCTGTCCTCCTCACCCCTGATGCAGTCACATGCGTGCTAGAATGGGCCTTAATCCCCTTCTGCCTCCCTCTCCTCTGCCTCTCCCCCTCCTCTGCCTCTCTTCCCCTCTGCCTCCCCCCTCCTCTGCCTCTCCCCCTCCTCTGCCTCTCCCCCTCTTCTGCCTCTCTCCCCCTCTGCCTCTCCCCTCCTCTGCCTCCCCCCTCCTCTACCTCTCCCCTCCTCTGCCTCTCCCCCTCTTCTGCCTCTCTCCCCCTCTGCCTCTCTCCCCCTCTGCCTCTCCCCTCCTCTGCCTCCCCCCTCCTCTACCTCTCCCCTAGTCTGCCTCTCCCCCTCCTCTACCTCTCCCCTCCTCTGCCTTTCCCATCCTCTGCCTCTCCCCCTCCTCTGCCTCTCCCCTCCTCTGCCTCTCCCCCTTCTCTGCTTCCCCCTCCTCTGCCTCTCCCTGTCTTCTGTCTCTCCCCTCCTCTACCTCTCCCCTACTCTGCCTTTCCCATCCTCTGCCTCTCCCCTCCTCTGCCTCTCCCCCTCCTCTGCCTCTCTCCCCCTCTGCCTCTCCCCTCCTCTGCCTCTCCCCATTCTCTGCTTCCCCCTCCTCTGCCTCTCCCTGTCTTCTGTCTCTCCCCTCCTCTACCTCTCCCCTACTCTGCCTCTCCCCGTCCTCTGCCTCTCCCCTCCTCTGCCTCTCCCCCTCCTCTGCCTCTCTCCTCCTCTGCCTCTCTCCCCCTCTGCCTCTCCCCTCCTCTGCCTCTCCCCTCTGCCCAGCCAGGGTGGAGGCAAATGGCATCCAGGCATTCCCTGGGACTTGGCAGAGAGACCAGAGCAGAGGCAGAGGCTGCTTCCACCAGCCTGGCACAAAGGTGGCCAGGCACCTGGCTTCCTCCAGTGTCCACCCCTGGGTGTCACCAGTCCAGGGCCCTAAGCTGGGAAGTGCTTGGGACCAGGATGCTGTGGTCTCATTAACCATCTTGGCTGATTCCAGACTTCAAGGGGGCTCCTCCTCCAAGTCCCGTGTCTAGGGCCCGCCTCCTCCTGAGATGCTAGACCGCAGACCCAGGGCTGGCTTTGCCTTCCCCTCTGCAGAGCTTAGGCAGATGCTCTCACCCTCCCTGCTCCTCACGCTCATCTGCAGGATGGGCACAGTGACAGGGCCCCCTTGCCTCTCCCTGGGGAACAAATGAAGGCCTGTTTAAAACCCTGCTGGAGTGTGTGGGGTTTTACGGTGGGGCAAACAGGAGGTGGACTCAGGCCAGAGGGACAGGGGACCCTGGAGCCAAGGGACATAAAGAGTCCCCAACTGTGACCTGCCTGTGGATGGTGATCTTGGCTTTACCAGACACCCAGAATCGGGACCTTATAGGAGTCATCTCCAAACCCTGGCCCACCGCTCCATGCCTGTGACAGTGCCCCTGCCAAGGCTCCATGCCTCTGTTAGTGCCCCTGCCAAGGCTCCATGCCTGTGACGGTGCCCCTGCCGAGGCGCCATGCCTGTGACAATGCCCCTGCCAAGGCTCCATGCCTGTGTTAGTGCCCCTGCCGAGGCTCCATGCCTGTGACAGTGCCCCTGCCGAGGCGCCATGCCTGTTACAGTGCCTCTGTCGAGGCTCCATCCTGTATTAGTGCCCCTGCCAAGGCGCCATGCCTGTGACAGTGCCCCTGCCAAGCCTCCATGCCTGTGACAGTGCCTTTGCCAAGAACTCCCGCTCCCACCTGCCTCTGCTAAGGGGCACTCCCTGTCTCCTGGGGCTTCCTGGCACCGCTCCACTGGCCCCAGCCACTTTGGGCTCCATAGGCTTGGAAGTGCTTCTGTACAAGGGAAGGTGCCTTAGAACCAGGCTGGCCTGCATGGTCAGGGAGTCCTGCAGATGGCAGGGGTCTCTAGGGACCCACGCTCGGTGTAACCTGAACTCTCCTATGGCCTCGGGTGGCCCAGGAGGAACCCTCTGGCCAGTAAGTCTTATATTCTCTGTTGGAAAGCAGGTGGCTCTGAACACCCAGCTCAGGGAGCCAGTGGAGTCCCGCCGGTCCCTTTCATGGGTCTTGTCAAACAGGCCCTGTTCCAGGGGTAACAGGAGGCCCAGACGCCGGGGAGAGCAGCCCAGAACCAGCCAAGCACCTGTCTTCTCCTCAGAGCAGTCACTGGGTCCAGTGGCTCCCATTTATCAGGCAGATGTAATCTCCTCTGTAGCTGCTGAGCCCACTCTTCCTGGAGTCCTCAGGATTACTGCTTCCCCGGGGGTGAGGGAGCACTTCCTCCCCAGGACAGATGCCATCTGACGCAGGTCTGCACAAAGCTGCTCACTTCCAGAGGCAGAAGCTGGAGGCTGCCTTCTACAACATTCATGCTCCCTGGTCATGTTAATACCAGCATGTGTCCAGGGCAGCATGCCTCCAGCTAAGGACTGCTATTCCAGCTTTCCTTGGGGCCAGAGGAACTATGTGACTAAGTAATGGCCAATAAGATGTAGGCAGAAGCTGTGTGAAAACTTTGGGAAGTCTCTTAAAAGGCATGGGCCTGATCCTACTCCTTCCTTTTCTGCTTCCTGTTGCCTGGAATGGAGAGGTGATGGCCGGAGCTCCAGCACGCATTTTGGGTCTTGAGGTGACCTACACAGAAGGAGCCATCTGACGGAATGGTGGGCAAGCAATAGTGAAGATTTAGCCCCTGACCCTGGGGAAACATTACATCAGCCCAGACTACCTGCCTATGGACTTCTTTACAGAAAAGCAAGTAAACTATTTTGTTTGTTTGTTTGTTTAAGCCACTATCATGGGTTTTCTGTCACACTTCATTAAATCTAATCCTAGCAAATATACTTTGAATCCAAAGTCTGACAACATCCCATCACTTTACTTATTCACCAATTCCCTGGTTTCTCTCCAGTCAGGCGGCATTGTCTGTGCCAAGCGAGGGCTGGGGGTGGGGCCTAGAGGTGAGGGGCACCAGCCTCTACCTCATGAGCGCCTCCAGTCTAGGTCAGTGGTTGGCAAGCCGCGGCTCGCGAGCCACATGCGACCAACACCCCCATTCTCCTAATGCCACTTCTTCAAAATAGACTCGCCCAGGCTGAAAACCGGCTTCTGAGCATGGGCCACGAAGTTTCAATCGCACTGTACGTGCGCGCCCACACGTGGTATTTTGTGGAAGAGCCACACTCAAGGGGCCAAAGAGCTGCATGTGGCTCGCGAGCTGCGGTTTGCCGACCACTGGTCTAGGTGAACATTTGGGTGTTATCCTCAGCTGCTCAACTCTCTTCAATGGCACCCCTTTGCCTTGGGCACCTGCACTGCAGAGCTCCCCACCCCGGCCTCCCCTTCCCGCTTCTCCATGCTGGACTTCCTGGCTGGCAGGCGGCTAGGAGTAAGAGTAGGGCTATGAAGTCAGGTGCTTTGAACTGAGATCTGACGCTGGCCTCACTAGCTGTGCAGCCCTGACACCCCCCTAGAAAGTGCGCACCTCCTTCCTCATCTGTAAAACAGAGATAGTAGTCACCCTCTCACAGGACTTCCGAGAAAGTGTGAAATAACCTGGTCAGCACCTCGCATAGTTCCCGGTGATGCATAATGTCATCAGCACCCTCCATTCAATGCACTCTTTCTCTTAGTGATCCTTCACCCAGTGATGGCTGCTTGTGAAGCATCTGTTTGTGCCATACACCATGCCCTCCCCTATGCCCACTCCCCCCATCCCTGTAGGTTCATCTCTCATCCTTGCCTGATGCCTGGACTCCCAGGACCCTGAGCCCAGACCCTGGAGGACCTTCCTAATGCTCACAGAAGACTGAGGTCGGTGCCCCTCTTGGCCAGTCTGTTCTTACTTACCCTGACCTACCCCACCTCATGGACATTGCATTTTACAGGCCGAGGTCCATGGGAGTAAAGGCCGTGCCCTTGTTTTTATCTTTCTCTCCAGCAATAACTGCTACTTACTCAGTGTTGGCTGACTTGATGCATGAATGGTTGGATGGATGGATGGATTGATGAGTGAGTGCATAAATGGACTGAAGAGCTGGCCACGGCCAGTGAGGTAAGCACTATAATAGATCCGTGTGTGAAGTGGCATTGGAGGAAGTGGGGGTTGTAACCACTCAGGTAAGAAAGAAGGGCAGGAGAAAAGTTTTGTGCTGAATGGTGGTAGGTGAGTGGTGACCTGCAGTGTGGACAGTTACTTATACAAAATCATAGAGTGATGGGGTGGCCTGTGTTTTATTGCACTGACCCCAGGTGCCGGGCACTTTCTATGGGTGTCACACCCAAAACTTCCTTCCTGAGGCGAAGAGAAGAAGGGGACCCAAAGTCCCTTCTTGAGACTCCAAACCACTGACTAGAACATGGTTTTGGATGAACAGTCATGAAACTGTTCCATGAAGAAGCCCAAGGCTGGTCTCGGGGACAGCAAGGACAAGGAGGGAACCTACATCAAAGTGTCACCGTGTCCCAGAGTCAGACACACGTGACATCTGAGCTCCTCCCAGTGACCAAGGAAGACAGTACTTTACTCCACCACTGCAGGGCTGGGAGTGGTCAAGTCACCCCTGCCTATCACCCAGTGGTGGGTGGGAGAGAAGAGCCAGGAACTTCAGACTCATGGGCCAAGACCCACCCTCCTTCAGGTGTTCCATGCTGCCTGAGGCATTGCAGAGGGGTCGGGAGCTCAAGACCCACTGGGTACCTGGCTGTGTGGGAAAGGGTCCTGGTAGAACCATAGATGGCTGGTAGCAGGCTGCAGCAAGTACGCACAGTACACACAGTACATACAGCACTGTGAGCTGAAGGATTTAGAGTTTAAATGGGTCCATTCCTTCGTCTACTCACTCATTCACGTAGTCACCATCATCCATTCGTTCAAACATTTATGGATCAACTTTTAGGCACTAGACACTGTTCTTGATGTTGCGGGAACAGCACAGGTGGGGGTCTATGTGTCCTGGAGTTTGTTACGGAGTGTGGAGATGGGAAGCAATAAGATGAGCCAATGACTGCATGGAGATGGTGCATGGCAAAGACAACACGGGGTTTGGACTGAAATGCCGACGGGGCCAGGGAAGGTGAGGAGGAGGTGAGAATGCTGATGCCTGATTAACAGGGAGTGGGCTGTGGGAGGTGTGGGGGGAGAATTCCAGGCAGAAGGCCCAGAGAGGGGAGTGGTATCAGAGCTGGGCACCCAGAGTGCCTACGGGAACCACAACCCGGCGCCAGAGGAGCAGGGGCATCAGCAGCTTTAGAGATTGTGGGGGAGGAAGTACCACCAGTCAGCGCTGAGCTCCGGGGAGAGGCTGGCTAGGAGCGTGTGGCTGAGACTCGGAGGTCTGGGTGGGGCCTCCTACTCGCCTCACCATGGCAGCCAAGTTCCGGTACCAACACTTACTCAGCTGTGCTCAGGGAGAGAGAAAGTTGGCAGGCTCAGTGGGGACAAACCCTGGCTCTGCCCCCGTCCTTGTCCCCCATAGCAGAAGCTCCTTGACTCCCGATGCCCTTTCTCCCTTCTTTCCCTGATAACGAGAACCCCGGTTTTTATCTGGGCTTCTGGGTGCCCAGATGAAAGCTCACACTCCCCATCTTCCATTGGAGCCCTTGACCCTCTTTTGCAGCTGGTCTCCACCACCATTAGCCGTGTGCCAGCTGTGTGCCTGTGTGCCGGCTACAGTTTGCTCATCTGGACACGGGACACGGGGCAGCTCCCCCCGCGAGCTCTCCTGACAGCGCGCAGTGCTCAGCATCAGCTGAGACACGGCTGTGCCTGCTGCTCTACTCCCACAGTTTCTCCGGCTCCACAATAAAGCCCCGGTGGTGGTCAAGGTCTCAGGACCTAGTTCTTGGCCACTTCTCCAGCGACCTTTCTCACCAGGGCTCCTTACCTGTAAAGTCCACTCACAGCCACAGGAGGCGCTGTGCAGCTCAGCTGTGCTCTTGGAGCTGGGGAGCCCTGCCCATGTCCCCCTTCAGCAGCCACCCCAGCTCAGGTTTCTTCAGGACTGCCTCCTGCCCTCCCCAGCTGGGACTGACTGCATCTCTTAGCTTGTGTTCCCCTTACCCCACATCTAGCTGCTAGGACAGGGCCTGCATGCAGGTATTTTATTTTCAAGAGTGACCTCAGGATGGATTGACAGGAAAGAGTTAAACAGGAAGGGAGGGGAAGCCAGTCTGACCATGTGTCATTGAGCTGGTCACATGTGTGAGCAACTGGGAGCACTCTGAGAAATCTTCTGGAATGTGCTTGCAAATTTTGCACTCTAGATAGTGAAAACAGGAGTGTTTCCCCAGCAGCTTATGTCACCCACTGGTCAGGGTGCCCCAGGGAGTGTCCACCCCCTACAAGGTGAGCATGGCTGAGCTGCTCACAGGTGACCCACCAGTCGTGGCAGGGAGGTGCTGGGACAGGAAGCGGGAGAATGGGATGAATCTGGGCTTTGGTGCTGCCAGGCCACGTCTAAGGGCAGCCAGTTGTTGCAGCAATAAATGGTGGCCCAGATGTGGGACAGGGTATGAATACATCTGATAGCTCACACCTCTTCAGTCTCCTCTGCTCCCCATCCCTCCTTACCCACCTGACTCTCCTCACCACTCACCATCCTGTACTGTCAGTGCCCATTATCTGCCTTCCCACCGCCCCCTCCATCTCCTCTCACCAGGAGACTGTGGCTCCTGAGAGCAGAATCTATTCTTCTTTGTTGTATATCCAAATCCCATAGAGTGACTGGAAGAAACTAGTTTTTAAATAAATGCTAGTTGCATAAATGAATGGGTGAATGAACAAATGAGTCAGAGGTGGGCCTAGAACCCAGGGCTGTTACAACTTCTAGGCTGTGATGAAGCCATGTCTCATGTGCACCTCGAGCCCTGCTCAGTGCTGCCAGCCTGGAAGAGGCCGGTCTGCAGGTGAGGGTCACTGGGTGAGGAGACATGAGCATCAGGGAGACATGAGATTTCCAGAGCGCAGCCACTGCCCAGGGCCACGACTGGCCTTTGCAAAGTGTGACCTCAATGAAACTTGACGTGGCCATGTGTAGGCTGCACAGTGGATGTTGCTTTTGGCTTTGCTACTGTGCACAGCCACAGACCCTGTACATGAGTTAGGCAGCAGGGTCATGAACCAGCGGAGAGATGCTTGTGGAGCTTCCATCGAGACCTCAGACCCAAGAAGAGACTTTAGTATCAAAAGATACCTGTTTGTTTGTGTGTGTGTGTGTGTGTGTGTGTGTGTGTGTGTGTTTAGAAAGAGTAGAAGGGAGTGGGGTTGGGGAGAGAGAGAGAGAGAGAGAGAGAGAGAGAGAGAGAGAGAGAGAGGAGACATCCTTCTTGAGCCTCAGCCAGGGCTGGGGATCAAACCTGCAACTGAGGTATGCAACACTTTGGCATACAGGCTGGTGCTCTAACCACTGAGACACCGGCCAGGGCAAAAGATACCTGCTGTCAGCACTCAGAACTGTATGGATGGCAGGAGCCTTTTCAAGCACTGTCTCCAAGGAGCTGTTTCACAGACACAGGAACCAGGGCTCTGCCTGAGCCTCACCGAGCCAGGGTTTGGGCCTGGGACCCTGCCTCCTGGCCCAGACTCTCATCTCCTGTGTGCCAGATTATTATGATCTCTGAATGCATAATAATCTGGCCACTCAGTGTGTGTGTGTGCATATATATATATATATATATATATATATATATATATATATATATTAGAGGTCCGGTGCATGAATTCGTGCATGGGTGGGGTCCGGCCAGCCTGGCTAGGGGGAGGGGACATGGGTGGTTGGCCGGCCTGCCAGCTGGTCAAAGTCCTGGTCGAGGGGACAATTTGCATATTAGTCTTTTATTATATAGGATATACACTGAGTGGCCAGATTATTATGCATTCAGAGATCATAATAATCTGGCCACTCAGTGTATATTGTGCAGCTGGGACCTCTTCTTAGGGAGATTTTGCCGATTGTTTTATTTTCCCCAAAGCAGATGCTGATTCAAGGACAGGGTGCGGATGTTTTATAAAGGAGGTGATTTTGAAACGTGGGTGTAAAGGAGCAGGACGAGTGAGGGAGAGAAGGGAAAACTACTCTGCAGGTGTTTGGTGAGGCCACTGCCACCAGCAGCAGGCCCAGTGCCAATAGGCAGTGAGTGCAGAGGTCGCCTCTCACTGTCAGGGAAGGCTGAGAAGCTGGGCATTGACTCATTGGCTCTGGGCCCCATTGTTCAACGTATTACCACTGAGGACAGTAATTCTTTGTTCTTCCCTGTGTGCAGGCTGGGTGACTCCGACAGTCCTGAAGGGGCATGGGGACAGAATGCGGAGGGCTGCTTGGCTGGGCTTGAGGGGCTAGGCTGGCAGAGCTGGGCGAGTCTGAGTGTGCACAGACCTGCTCATGGTGCTGAAATCAAAAGGACCAGCGAGATGGGACACAGGCCCTGAGGTGTCTGCTGCTTGTGTAGGTCAGAGACCAGCCTCATGGTCCACAAAGAAGTTTTACCCGTGTCTCTGGTTCAACCCAGTGCATTGTTCTGGGTTACTTACCTAATCCTTGGCAAGCTGGTGTCACAGCCAGCCCAACATGGCACCATGTTAGAGCCTGTCTGCTGAGCCACTCTCTAATCAAAGCTGCTGGCATGCTCGGAGTCCCTCTGAGCTTCGGGTGCAAGCAACAGAGAATGGCTGGGGGAAACCTACTCAACAACAGATTTGCTGCAAGGATCTCGAGGACTCTCAGACCAATGGGAAAGCCAGAGACACAAGCTTGAAAGTGAGCCAGAACCAAGAAAGGATGAGCAGAGCTCTGGGTGATATCCCATACGACTCTAGATAATAGAAAATAACTAGTTTCTCAAAAGGAAATTGGCAAAGAGTTAGGCATAGAGTTACTGTATGTCCTGGCAATTCCACTTCTAGGAATATATCCAAGAGAAATGAAGGCATATATCCACATAGAAACTTGTATACAAATGTTTGTAATAGCACTACTTATAGTAGCCAAACAGTGGAAACAACTCAAATGGTCATTAACAGGCAAATAGATAAGTAATGTGGGTACATCCATATAATGGAATATTATTCAGACATAAAAAAGAATGAGTACTGATTCATGTAACACTACGGATGAGCCTTGAAAATATGTTAAGTGAAAGAAGCCAGTCACAAAATACCTGCTGCTATATGACTTCATTCATATGAAATCAGAGTAGGCTAATCTTTAGAGACAGAAAATAGTTGAAAGGTTTCCAAGGCTGGAAGGGATGGTGGCATTGACCATCATAGCTGAAGAGGTCAGGGTTTCTTTTTTTGGGGAGGGTGATGGAAATGTTCTAAAACTGGATGTAGTGATGGTGGCACAACTCTAAACACCAGAAACTATTGGATTGTACCATTTAAATGGCTAAATCACAGAGCCTGTGATTTATATCTCAATAAAGGTGCTTAAAAATCAGTGGGGACGGGGTGGGGTTGACCTGGATGTGTCTCACTTATGGCTTCCCTCACTCTCTGTGTGGGAGTTATAGGAAAATCGGGGAAAACCAGGTGGGCCAGGAAGGGACATGACTGCTGGATACCAATGACCACCATTGCATTTCCTTTCCCAGGGCAATTATTATGACCTAGTCAATTCTAGGAGTTTGCACCTGTTCATGCTGGGCAGGGATGAGAACCCAAGGCCGGGCTCTTTGATACAGCTCAGCTCCTCCCATCCTTGTGGCTGAGCTCACGAGGCGCAAAACTCGGAGGAAGTCACAACACTCCTCCAGGACGAAGGACCTGAGCACCTTGGTCATGTGACATCTGTCCCCTCTGTTACCCAATATGGGGCTGCAGTGCTGGGCAGGGATGCCTTGCTGTGTCCTGTTGGCCTAGGGAAGGGTTGGAAGTCTTGGTGAGCGTGTCCAGGAAGGGTGACAGGTGAGTCCAGGCCCTGTCTGGGCCCCATGTGACATTCCAGTGCATCCGCATCACAAAGCCTCCCTCGTTATTCTTGCCCCTGGGACCTCTGTCTCTTACTACACAGGATGGTCACTGGTCACTTTATCAGAAGAGCAATCCAATGTCTTGTGTTACAGTTGCCCCTTATGTGTGATCTGCTTGGGCATCCAAATCCAGATGACATTCCTGTATGGGCGCTTGCAGCAGCTTTACCATGCATGGTACTACCCATCTCAGAGCTTGGCATCCCTCCTTCCATCTGCTGTGGAGGTGGGGCCATGCCATTTCTTGGGCATGGGCTTACCAGCCCACACACTGTTCCTGCAATGTGCTCCCTCATCACCCCCTTCCCCCCATCTTCCGCACATCGGAGTCCACCAGAGAAGTCGTGCACAGGGAGCACGTCCTCTCTCCACATGGGAGCCTGTGGGAAACCAGGATCATTCTGCAGTGATGGAGTCCCTGAGGCAGGCAGCTCTGGCTCAGGACTTGTCCACCTGAGGTCCTTTAGGGCTGACCTTCCTGTCTGCAGATTCAGGGCTTAATTGGGAGCTCAGAGCCCTGGGAGGCAACTTTGGTGCCGGTGACCATCCAGTGTCTTGTAAACAAGCCTTTGTTTCCTTTTCACAAAGCGGGTGTTTTCTTTGCCTTGGAAACTGGATAGTTTAGTTACACCAGGGCGGATGTGCATGGACACGGAGAAAGGAGGTGGGCAGCAAGCAGCCAATCACAGCAGTGACACATCAGGGATGCCTGATGAGAAATGTCTGCACTTTGCGTTGTCATCCGCTAGTCCACACAGCAGGATATTTCCCCTGCCTGTGGTCACCCCAGCCCCGAAGCAGGTGGGCTTGTGGAAGGAAGATGCAGGGGTCTTTGCGAATTCTCAATCACATGGCTCCAGTGGAGGATCAACTGAACACGGACCGCTCCTCTATCACGTACAGCTGCACACATGCACTCATCTTGTCACCATCACCCATCTGCATGGTGACTCATTATCCTCATTCATTAGATGGGCCAGAGAGGCTAAGAGCAATGTTCAGACTTCCCTATAATAGGTCATCTGGAGTGAGTGATCTGTAGCAAATGGCGGGCCACACGGAAACCCAGTGCACTGAGCCCGGCCAGGCGATGCTGAGCCAAGCAGGCGCTGGAGCAACGAAGGGGCTGCAGCCACTGCGTGCTCCCTGTACTCACACCCTGGCCCACCAGCTTACACGCAGATCCTCCACTCCTCCTCAGCAGCTCTGCAAGGCGGTGCAAAGACCCAGGTTCAGAGAGTGTAGCAGGCAGGCGGTTGGCATTCTCTCCAGGGAACTCAACTCTCTGCCAGTCGAAAGCTTTTCTGCCCTCGATGCAAAGTGTTCCAGGTCAGCTCACATTCTAGAAGCGTCTGTGACCAGGAGTGAGTGAGCCAGGCAGGGAATGTGGAAGCAGCCAGTAGAGAGGACAGAGTTTGGGTGTTTTTTTCCTTCTTTCTTTAGAGGAAGCATCGCTGCTTCTGAAAATACAGACACGGGTGAGAGTAAGAAAAAAAATTGACAACACAGAAAAAACCCTCACACCCTTGCTACTCCAAGTGTTTAGACTATCATTAGAAATGCAGACTTCTGGGCCCTATGAGATACCTACTAAGTAAGAATCTGTATTTTAACAAGGTGTCCAGGGTGAGGTGTATGCATTTGAGTTGGAGAAGCCCTGGTCTCTGCCATCCCAGCATGGCACACATCGCACCTCCACTTCCCATTTCTACAGGGATGTCATCCTGATGGACACTGTCTCCCCTCTTCCCACCCCAACCCCCCTCTCCCCACCACACACACACACACTCATCATCCTCCCACAGACTTGCTCCTCCCTCTGGGTTCCTATTTCCAAGGGTCCATCTTCTATCACCCAGGGCCCAACCAGAGCTGTTGGTTTCTCCTGCCCCCCTCTTCCAATTCCAAGTGCAGGATCCCCACATCCTGAATACCTCTTGTGTTGGTATCCTTGTGCCTGGCACACTTGTGTTGGTACACTTGTGCCTTGCCTCACTGTCAGCCCATCACATAAATGCCTCACCAGTGCCATCTGACAGTCCTCCCACTGGGGCCAGAGTGCTCTGTCCTCAGCCCAGAGCTGGAAGTGTCACCCCCAGGTAAATCTGGCCCCTTGCTGCCCCTGGCATGAGGTCCCCTCTGGGCCACTGTGATCTGGTCCTGCTCATCTCTCCAGCCTCTGCACTCACTCCTCCAAAGTGATTGCAGAGTTTGGTTCCTCTGTATGTAACATGTATGTGTGTTTTTAATCTGGCTACTTTGCAATGTCTATCTTTGTTTCTGTTTTAGCCATTTGATTATGATATATTGTTATTTGGTTTCCTTTGTGTTTATCTGCCTGGAGTTTGTTGACCTTTTTTGAGGTCTGTGGGTTTATACATTTTGAAAATTTGGAAATGTTTAGTTATGATTTTTGCCAAATACTTTTTGCCTCCCTCCCTTCCTTTTATACTTACTGTATGATATTGTCCCATAGCTTGCTGAAACTCTGCTAATTTTTCAATTTCCATGCTTCACTGTGAATAAATTCATTTGCTACACCTTCTAGTTCATTGATCGTCTTCCCTACAGTATCTGATCTGTCTCAATCCCATCCAGTAAAGTATTCCTTTCGATATTGTTTTTTAATCTCTAGAAGTTTCATTTTCTTCTTTATATCTTCTACTTCTCTACTTGTTTTGTTCCTATTTTTGTTTAAATGCTTTAACAAACAATTGTTTCAGCAACCTTGTATGCCAGTTCCACCCTCTCTGTATGCCAGTTCTCTCTCTGTCATCTAGTCTGTTTCTCTTTCTGCTTCTGGTATGTCTGGTAATTTTAGTGGACCCTGGACATGGTGAGTTGTACATGATTGAGTCTCTGGATTTTGTCATCTTCCTTTAAAGAGAGTTGGATGTTGTTCTGAAAAGCAGCTAAGCTCCTTATGGATTATTTGATCGCTGGCAGCCTGTTTCTGAGACTTGCTAGGGAAGCTCTGGAGTGGTCTTCACTCTGGGGATCGTTCAGCCTGAACACTGAGGCATGACACCTCTAGGGTCCCACCAAAGGCCCAGTGATGCTGAGGGCTCACCATTCTTGTCGGAGTTAAAAACAACTTCTGCCCTGTGTCAGCACTGAGAACTGTCCAGCCTACAACTTTCCGTTGACTATTTGCCTGACTTTGTGGAGTTCATTCTTTGTAAGCAAGGCCCTGCACTCATCAAAGACCCATGGGAACCCCTCTGCAGACTTCTGGGGCACTTTTCTCTGTCCCAGAAATATGTCCTGCAACTTCAGCCACTTCAGCCTTCCCAATCTTCTATCTCTACCCTTTCGACTCAGTAAGACTATGATTTTACTTCCCATGGTCTAGCACTTGCCTCTAGGCAGAAAGCTGGGGTGACCACAGGCAGATGGCTGGGGTGAGTTAGGGCTCCCCTAATCTGTAATCCTGTGCTGCCTATTGTCCCATGTTTGGAAAGAGATGCTTCATATATTTGTTCTATTTTCATATACACGATTTGTTCTAGTTCACAGCAGGAGGGCAAGTCCGGTCCATAATGTCCCATCCTGCCCCAATTTCAGGGCTTTGATGATATTCCTTCTGGCTAGAACCCTCCTATTGGACTCTTCCATCCCACTCCACAATTTCTTTCAATGATTCCTAAATCTGCTATATCCCAGGAGAACCCTTTTTAGGAGCAACTCTCAATTCCCTTTTTAGGGTTATGCCCAACCTGAACTCAAATCTGATTCCCAGAGCTTTCTGCATCGTTAGGAAGAGTCAGAGCAACTGCCATTCACAACGTGGGCCGCATGTTGCAATAGACAAGCACTTTCCCTTTTTCTAAATTATTTTCACGAAGCGTTGGCAAGGTGAATAAGACACAGAGGCTCAGAGGTGCTCAGGGCCTGCTCAAGTCAGCAGCAGAGTCTCCTGATTCCAGAGCCTACACTTGGGGATTTTCCACCAGCAAAACGAACATGCCCTGGTTCTGGTCCCCCACCCTATTCTTCAGGGGCCCATGGTGGAAGGTGCTGGAAGTGCCTCACAGTGTGCAGCTGCACAGAATGCACTCTGCCTGCCCCGTGTTTGTTGTGACATTACAGTTTTTTCCAGGGCAAACTATTCTGCTACCACAGCACCATTGCTGTGACTCTAGCTGGGGAATGAGCAGTGGGAGCCCAAGAATCACCAGGGAACCTGTTAGGAGCGATGATAAAGTTTCCTGCAAAATAGAGGGTAGAGGGAGCTGCCCTTCAAAGGGCACTAGCTTGGGCATCCATCAGTCACCAGTGGACAAAAAGGCTCAAAGGCTGCCCTGGAATACGCAGCGAGGACCAGCCAGCTGGCTGGATGGTGGCCCTGGGAAGAGGGACTTTTGAATCAAGAGGGAATGTTCTGCTTATCAAGAACCACTCCACATGAAGAACTGTGCTAGGACAGCATCTCTCAAAACTCTCACAATGCTTTTGAGGTCCACATGCATATGACATGCTGTTATCATTCTGTATGCCTTGGTATGAATGTGTCAGTTTGTTCACCTATTTACTAGTTGATGGGCATTCCAATTGCTTCCAGTAATGTTGCTGTGATGGGTCCTGTGTAAGTATTTGTGTGGATACATTTTCATTTCGTCCAGGTAGATGTCTAGGAGTAGAATGGCTGGCCTGTGTGGTAGGTGTATGTGTAACTTGATTAGGAAAGTGTCCAACTTTTTTGCAGTGGATGTACCAACATGTGGCACCATTAGTCCTTTTGACTAGAGCCATCCCAGTAGATGCCTGGTGATATTTCATTTCCTCAATGCTAATGATGGTGAGCTTGTTTTCATATGCTTATTGGACATTCATATATCTTCTTTGGTTAAAGGTCTGTTAGAATATTTTGCTTATTTTTAAACTGTGTTGTTTACCTTCTTATTGTAAGAGGTGTTTTTTTTGTTTTGTTTTGTTTTTATTTTTTTTGTGTGTGTGTGTGTTTTTTTAATATTCTGTATACACATCCTTTATCAGATGCTTGGCTTACAAAGATTTTCTCCCAGTCTGTGGTTCATCTTTTCAATTTCTCATTTTTTTTAAGAGCAAAAGTTTCTTTGTTTTGATGAAATTTAGTTTATCAACGCTTTTTTCAGAAATTTTTTATGTAAACATATTTTAATAGGATTGTAAAAGTGTAATCATGTTTTCTTTTATTATTTTTAACTCTATAAAGTATGTTAATAGATTTTAAACTTACCATTTCCAAATTACACCCTACCTAATCACAGTGCATTATGCTTTTTACTATACTTCTAAACTTTGATACATACACATACTTTATTTAGACTTTACATGTAATTCGGTGGTTATACTGGTATTATTTTATAGATTTATTTTTTGTACATTATCTTTGTCAGACATGGTTATTAGGAATATTCTAATTTGTAAAATTAATTCGGTATTGTTTAACGTTTCTTAACATTCTGAAATAGTTTGTGTAGGTTGGTAAGATATATCCCTTGAAACTTTGGAAAAAAAAAAACAGTATAAAGTGATTTGAGATTGTTGCTTTTTTACAAGTTGCAAATCATTTAGAAATAAAATTCATTGACTTTCTCCCCATTTTTTTTCAGGGTTTTGCTCTAATGAAATTTTTATCTTTAAAAATTAATTTTAGCAATTTACATTTTCATGGAAAATCATACATTTGATCATGACTTCAAATTTTTTTGCACAGTTGGCACATTTATTTTTATTTTAGTCTTATGATTTTTTCCTTATTATACCAATGGTCACATTCACTTTCTCAATCCTAATTTTGACTATTGTTTTATCTCTACTATTTTTCTTAATTAGACTATCTGGTTGTTTTCCTATTTTGCTATTTTCTGTGTTCTTCTCTTCCTCAAACCTCCTGGTTTTGATCAATTCATTTGGTTTTTAAGACAGGAGAATTGATAGATTTTTTTTAATGCAAATTTCTCAAATTCACAGCAGTCCTTTCAAAGAGTTGTCATTTTACAGATGAAGAGACTGAGGTTCAGAGAATTCACAAGACAAGGAAGGTGGTAGAGCTGGGATTGGATGCAAGGCTGACCCTACTTCCCCAGATCGTGTCTCATCCCTGGGAAGTGATGAGGGTGCTTGGGAGTAAACTGATACCTTCTCCCAACACAACACACTTGACATCAGGAGAGAGCCAGCTGTAAGGTACACAGGACAGTGGCTCCTCATCTCTGAGGGGCATAAGCAATCCCGAAGCCTCACGTCCCACACAGAGTCTCCATCACCACCCCAACCCTCCTGTGAGGCAGTTGGGCCAGGCCTGCTAAGTCCCTAAGCTATAGATTTGCACATTAAGACCCCAAAACATCGAGTCACACTCTTTCCCCTGGTGTCAAAGATAGGAAGGGAGGTGTGATAGGTGTGAGGGGTGTGATGTGGGTGTGTATATGAGGGGAAAGCAGACGGCCAAGTATTTGTTATTTCTCATCAGCACTGCCCGGAGAACAGAGCTTGACCAAATATTTGGCAAGATAAAATATTATGTTCTCTGGAAAGGTGTGCTATAAAAGGGACACAGAGGGGTATGCTACAGCACTCTGCCTTAGCCTGTGCCCATCTACCCGGTCCCCCAGCCAGGCTCAACTGAAACCTACCAGTCACCACTGTGTTTCCCATGTGTTTAACGCTTGGATAGTGTACATAAATATTCTGGTTGCAGAATTCTGTCCCCTCTTGGGAATTCATAAGTAGTCTTTGGACATCACATGAAGCAAAAGGACATCCTATAATTCACAGCCACAGAATTTGCATGCCTCCAATGCCCCCTCCACCACGAGGCCGCGCTGGGTCCCGGGTGGAGCAGTGCTCTCTCCTAGCCTCCTGGGCTGCTTGGCTTTGCCTTCCTGTTGGCTCTTTCCAGGGTCTGCCTTGTGTTCGTTCATTCATTCTTTCTTTTGTTCAGCGCTTATTAGGACACAACTGTGCTATGGGATGGGCTGCAATGGTGTGTGAATCAGAACTGGTGCTGGCCTGCATGGAACTTACAGCCTGACGGCAGGGAGAAAATGCAAACAAGAATTGATTACAGATTGTTATCAGTGCTCTACAGAAAAGGCATCAGCTTGGAGCTGGGTGAGATGAGGTCATTGGAAAACCAGGAGGATAAAAAAAGCCAGCCATGGGCCCAGTGGTGGGGAGAACAGGCTGGGCAGCAGTCATGGGGAGAGGAACCCAAGGCCCCTGTGGCTAAAGCACAATGAGTGAGAGGGGTGATGGGATAAAGAGAGGGAGGCAGAGGCCAGCTTACAGCACTGCTCTCCCCTGGCTCCTCTCTATGCCTCCTTCTTCCTCTGCTCAGCCCTGTCACCACCAAGACTGTACTGGTTGTCCTTTAGCTCGAGAGCACAACAGCTTGGTCTGAGTTGCCTCTGGGTCTCCAGCCCGGAGCATGGGATCTGGCTCTGATCAGACCTCCCATTGCCTGCAGCTTCCTCATCTATCACAAGAGCAGCTCTGCTTGCCGGTCTGCATCCAGGACCCTCCGTAGGTTCATTGTCCAGGAGAATGTACATGGAGAGCACTGTTGATCCCCAAAGTTACATGGGGGGTGACTGAGGGTGGTCCATGCCCCTGATTCATGTTCCAGAGAGATGATTCCAGAGCAGCTCATCCCTTCCCTTGCCCCACATAGGCCTGGGAACCCTGGACCCTCCAGGCAGTCAGGTGGTGGTGCCTCCTCTCTTCCCTCTTTCCTGGGAGTGGTGTGGGGACATCTGCTCAGAGGGGACCAGTCAGGGATTGTCCCTGACATAATAATACAGGCTGCAAGGCATGCTGGGAATGTGCATATCCATTGGCCATCCACTGGAGGCCCTCCTGGAGTCCAAGGTGACATCAGCAGCAGTGCTTGGTCATGACAGAAATTCCATTGCCATCTGGTATCTGCCATCTGACTTCAGCAGGTCACCCTGGTTCACCGGAAGCAGGCATTGGCCTCAGATCGGGGCTTGGCATCCCTGAGGAGTGGGCAGCTGAGCGCTTGGTGCCCACACACTTGGGCAGGTGGGTGGGGAAACCCACCTCTCCCAAGGCGAGACTAGGAGAGGGCATGCACTCCAAAATGTGAAGACGTATGCGGCTACCTCCACAATGAATAGTCACATAGCAGGAGGAATTAATAATCCGCACTCTGAATTAATTATACTGAGTTTCCAAAAGGTGAGCACTTCAGGGCCAGGAAGGAGGTGGCTGCTCCCCCTGCACCCCCCTTCTCCCCTCTCCCCGTCATTAAAAGTGACAGCACACAGGCTCACTCACGCCAGGTCACAAGGTTCCATTTTCTCGTGTTGGAAGGTGACTCATGGGCTCTGCCTACATTTTCTTTTTGACCGTAATAGGAAATTACAATATCCCTAATTGACCCAGAATCCTCCCCTATGGTAGAAGTAAAAAATTCAAATTAACTGACTTCTTGTCTTCCCTGAGGTTGGCGAGGACAACCTTGCAGACACAAATCCCTTTACACTTGGACATGGAGAGAAGAATCGAGATGGACGGCCCCAGCCCCCAGCCTGCTCTGCGCCTGCCTGCCAGCTCCTGCCCCGCGCCACCTCCCTCCTGGCTGGTTTCCCGACAAGTTCATTGCTGTGTTAACCGAAAGCGACCAGCACAGTCTCCTGGAGGAGTCACGTGCAGCTGACAGTCCTCAGGGCTCTGTGGATAAAAGGCTGCAGAGGCGTTGGACGCGCTTCACAGAGGGACCCGCATCTACACATACGTCAAGAGAACTATTGTGGGAGAAAACACACTGTATTGGAGACTCTGGGAATTGCAGGGAGGTTTTGCAAGAATTCAAAGAAGCAAGGAGGAAAGAAAAGACGCAGCCAGCATTTGCTGAGTGCTTGCTCTGTGTTAGGCTTCCTGTGAAGCCTTTCCAGTCATTGTTTCAAGGAATCTTCAGGACCTGGGGGGCCTGCTCCGCTCATTAACCCTCCGAGGTGAGGTAATCCCACGGAGTCACCGAGGAGGTAGGAGACTGAGACTCATGTCCCTGGCAGCCATGCTGTGACCCGTGTGAGATTGCAGGGTTTGTAGAGAGGAGGATGTAGGCATGTCCGTCCGCAGGCAGGACTGCAATCCAACCTCACAGAAGCAGCAACAAAGCCAGCAGCCCTGGACTCACTCCTCACTCCTCCCCAGCTCCTGGGGCCTCGGAGACATCCCTGTACTGCTCTGTCCTGACTCTTATCACTGGTGAGACGTGGGTTTCAGTGCAAGGACCCCAGGCCCAGCTTTGTAGCCCTCCCCTTTCGCAGCCCACAGACTTACCCAGTTTGGCTCAAGAACAGGGCGTAGAGTTCAGCGGCCCATCTGAACCAGACAGTCCCGGGGCCTGTAGGCCCTCCACAAATGCCGAGGAACTCGGGGCCCTGCTGCCGAGGCTCCGAGATGGGGATGATGAGGCCGAGGCTGCTCACACTGCCTGCGTGTGGAGAGGGCGAGCAGTCTCTGCCTGCCAGCCAGGAGCAGGGTCGGGATTGGATGCATACTTACTGAGCAAATGCGGGGGTTTCAGTATGATGTCCCCAGGTCCTTGCTCTGTTGCGGCAGGAGCAGCAGCCTTGAGCTCCTCATCTGTGTTGAATCCACCCAGTGTCCCCAGGATAGTTTTGACAGCCAGACCCTTGGCTGCATCTGTCTCAGGGGTAGGGGATTCAGGGCAAGCCGTGACTCAGCGAAGGGAACACACTCATTTCTAGCAGTTGAGTTAGAGGAAGGCGCTGTCCAGTGGACTAAAGAGCATGCAGTATGGCGCCCAGTGCACCTGGCTGAAATGTTGCTGACACTCCCTAGCTGGGTGACTCCTGACAAAAGCCCTCCCAAGCACGCAGGTTGGTTTTCTTCTCTGAATAAAGAGATGTAGGAATCAGCCCACTGGAGTCAAGGCGCCAGAGGGAAGAGTGTGTTGTTCAGGATGCTCACTGCACCCCGTCTGGAGCAAGAACTGAGAGAGCAGAGCAGTGCCCAGCAGGGGAGGGAGGGGTGTCAGCTGCTGCGTCTCCCTTGGCGTGGGTCATGTGGCCTTGTTAGAAAGCACGGGCCCGCTGACCTGGAGGGGGTGCTAACGCAGACAAGTGTATATTCTGTGACCCCATTTTGTAAAATCAGGAGCAACAGAAGGTGTATTTCGATATGAGTATGTGAGCACTGAAGAAGATGCGTGGGGGTCATTCCCACTGGTTGCCGGGGTTTGTGGAGATGGATTGCAAAGTCAGGAGGTGGGAGAAAAAGAGAAGAGTGGACCAAGGAGATGAGAATTAAAAGGAAAAATGAAATTAAGTTATCCATAAGCAGAGAACAGCGTGTCTTAGGGCATTGGCATGTGTAAGGAAACGGATGAAGAAATGCTCAGTAGAATGCGACTCTTCACGAGGATGCTGACATGTCTCAGAGAGCTGTCCTGGGGTCAGGTGTAGTCATCACAGGTCAGGATGAGAGAACCGCCCAAAGTTCTATCTCCAGAGGAGATTCTGGACTTGAATTCCAGCATGCAGAGCCCCGGGCTGGTGTCTCCCTCACGTCTCAAGTGCCTCACTAAGTGATCACGGACCAGACATATTCCCGTGACTGACTTGGTGAATATGGGGCATCGATTAGCTATTCTGTCCAACAAAGAGCGGAAATCAAAACAGATGACAGTCCCCTCACGTTAGGTGGGTGAGTGTCACCCAGTCAGCCACAAATGCTGTAATCATGATGTCAAGGCAGCAATCACATTTCTGTTTAAAGTAACTGGAAATGCCCACTTGAACTAAGTATGTGACAAGCATGATGCTAACGAGTGGTACCAGTGGATGAGTTTTGACAACTAGCCCGTGGTCAGACACGTGCTTTGTGCTGGGTGCTCATTCTGTGTAAAGCACTTTGCATGTGTTATTTGAATGAACACTGTTAAGAACCCCATGGAAGTGTCCCCCTTTACTGATCAGGAAACTGAGGCTCAGTGAGGTTAGCTAACTTGCTCAAGATCTCCTGGCTGATGTATAATAGGACCAGGATGAAAACCCTGGGCAGTCTGATTACAGAACCCACATTTGTAACACTACATCACATAGTGCACCTCCAAATGGGGAGATTTTTTTCAGGCTCTATTCATCTAGATTGCTGGGTGTGTCCACAGTGATCTAACACAGCTTTTTAAGCCATCAGTGGTGGCTTAATTATGGTGTACTCTTGATATGGTTGGAATACATTTTTCAGTGTATTCATTTGCAATGGGATCTGACTCGCAGGTGTAATTTATGTGTCCTTTGGGTGTTATTAATGTGTGCTCTCAATGGAGGTTTAATTTTGGAAGTGGTTTTCCATATCATTGTGGAGACTTGAGAATTAATTGGAGCAGCACCATCTAAATGAAAACAAAAGCGCCCTGTTGCTTCCACAAAGCTCACAGTGACCGCTGGGACCCCAGGCCAGTAGACCGGTCTCATCTGCTCCCTCCTCCACCTGCCGCATATGGGACACTGTGGCTGTTCCCTCCTGATTGCTCTCTCCTCTTCCCACAGTGGGTCCTCCAGAAATATCGCCATGGAGACCCAGATGTGCGGAGGTGTAGGAGGTCATGGATGAGTCATCACTTCCCATGGCTCAGCTTTTACTGGAGCCTCCTCAACAAACCCCTGCTAAGCTGGTGTCCAGCATCGATGGGATGCCTGTCGTCATGGTATTTGCATACAGAAGGAAATGGATAAAGAAATGTTCAATAGAATTGGGAAACTCACTTGCTTACAATATAGTAGTTTCATCTCTGGGCACTTTAGTGCTATTATTTCATTCAAAATATGGAAGGACCCAAAATACAAAGGGCTCGACTTGGTGCTAACCTGAACCCTTGGGCAGCAGACATTGTGTTCAGTCCTTTAAATAGTTGAAAGTAGAGAATATACACCTTCTGAATTTTGGGGGGCTGAACATCTCTATTTCCTTTTACTCTTGTGATGATGTTTGAGAATGTTCAAGGTTGTCAGTTTTCTTCCTCAGTCTTGGGGCTGAGAACTGAATACATACAAGACTCAGGGGAGACTGGGCAATATGAGGCTTTGACCTTTGTTCTGCACAATCTACTTCTGCTAATATAACCCCAAAATGCTTCTGGGCAGTGAGAGCTGGAGCACAGTGCCAATGCCTAATGAGTAACTGATGATCAAACTCTCTTTCTTAGGTTGCCTGCATGACCAGCACCTTCCCCACATTTATGACATGACCAGCTCTTTCCCATGTTTATTACACAATAAACTCTTCCCCCATGTTTATTACATGGTCAGCTCTTTCTCATGTTTATTACATGACCATGACCATCTCTTTTGCATGTTTATTACATGACCATCTCTTCCCCATGTTTATTGCACGACCAGCTCTTTCCCCAGGTTTATTACATGACAAGCTCTTTCCCATGTTTATCACCTGACAAGCTCTTTCCCCATGTTTATCACATGACAAGCTCATTCCCCATGTTTATCACATGACAAGCTCTTTCCCATGTTTATTATATGATGAGCTCCTTCCCCATGTTTATAGTAGAGGTTTGGAGGCACAGTTTCTGAAGCTCACTTTTCCCCATTATTTTACTTTATTTATTTGCCCTGTAAGTTTTGTTGCATCACTACAACCCACTGAGAGCTTTTTGAATTGCGATTTTTCCATCTACCTCATTTGTCATCCCCTCCGAATTCAGTGGCTCCAGAGACTTGATAAGGAGTTTTCTCTGCCTTCATTCAAGTATTCACAAAATTTGCTTTAACAGGAGAGAGCCAAGGACAAAGCCTTATCTCAGGCCCCTGGAGAGCTCCTGAAGTGACAAGCTCACCAGGAATGAATTAATCAGCAAGCCCTGGGCATGGCTCTTGAAGTGGTTACAAGTCTACCTTCCTAGCTGTATTATTACCTTCACTGGAGTTTTTTATGTTACCCAAAAAGATATCATAAAAATGTATTATATACCATATGGAAATTCAAATAGACAGTGACCAATTGCATTTTCCTCATCTAACAATCTAATAATTGCAAACACTACCAAAAAAGGAAGGAGAGAAGGAAGCAAGAAAGAAAAGGAGGGAGAAAGGCAGCAAAGAATGAACAAAAAAAGAAAAAAATCAGATTGTTTTTATCAGAACTCGTTTTTAAATGGACATTCTGATTGCTAGGAACCAACTTAAGTTCATGGACCATCCTTCTATAAAAACCATCCCTTTTGCTGCTGTGTTATTGCTCAGGAGCAGCATTAGGCATGGGCCTTTCATTGTTGCCTTCATGTTGTTTTTGAAAACTGGAAGAGCCTTGCTCATCTTCATCCATTCCTCATACTTTCTTAGGGACCTGCTCTCTGTGTGGCACTGGGCTAGCCGCCAGAGTTCAAAGTATGGGAAGATCATGGGGCCACACCAATATCCTCAGCATCTTCATGTCTCTCTTATTTCACAACTCCTTCAACTCATTCTCTGGTGAAGAATAAGTGACCCCATGTTCAAGTTGTCTACATGCCAAGTGACCAGAGGTCTTGAATTAATTTAAAACTGCCAGGTGGGGGTCTCTTTCCTCTTCAGAACCCCAAGCATCCCCGTTGAGTTCAAAGAACATGGTCCTGAGCTAGAAAGACAAAAGTCCATTCCCATCACCACAGATGCATCATCTTATTGGGCCCAAGCAATAGGTTAATTTCATACTCATCCTTTTAACTCTGAGTATAAATTTAAAAGCTCATTTCCCCCAGATCTCAGTCTACTCTGGACTGTAGTCCTTTTGACACTAGGGTATTAGGACTTGTGTATTTGCAATGATGGAAAACCAAGTGCAAACCAGCTAAAGCAACAACAGATAATGTATCAGCATGAATAACTGAAAAGTCTGAGGACAGACCATGCTTTAGGAATTGTGTTCAGGGGTGCAAACAGCAGCAGCAGCACCTGATCACTCTCTCGGTGTCCCTGGGTCTTAGTTCTCTGGCTTCTTTTCCAAAGGGCAGCTTTGGCCTCCCAGAAAGTCTAGGCGTTATCTCCACTGATACAGAGTACAAAAGAAAAGTTTCCATCCTGATCAGTAAATAAAGTACTAAGATTAACAGTGATTGGATCCCTCGCTTGGGTGACATACTCACCCCTGACCAATCACCATTGCAAAGCAATGCTGTGATCTGATTGGCCAGGAAGAGTCACATGTCCACTGTAATAGGGTTAGAGCCAGCTTCACCTGACACTTGAACTGAGCATGGGAAGGTTTCCAAAGGAACACTGGGTACTGCTACTGAAATAAAGGGAAATGAATGATGAATTATAAAAAAAATAAAAATAAAATAAACAAACCAAAAAACAAAACCCCCACACCAAACCTGGAAGAGTTCCTCAGTGTTTATAAGGTGCCTGGTAAAGAGTAGCTACTCAATACACCTTCGCTGAATGACTTAAAGCCCTGGCATCCATTATGTTCTTGCATGTCCATCTTTCTCTGATGTTTTCACCAATAGCAAGCTGATCATATGGTTGTCTGTGTAAGAACCAGTCTCTCTTTCTCCCTTGTAAATAAAACCTGATTAGGCTGAAGTCTTCGTGCCGAAGGGAAGATGATGTCTGAGACAAAACCTGATGGATCCAGACTAATGGTTCTCAAACTTCAGCATGCTCAGAAACACTGAGAGGGCTTCGAAAATAGATTGCTAGCCAGTGCAGAGACCATGTTTTAAGAGCCATGTTCTAGAGCAATCTCTCCAGTACAGGATGGAGACTAAAGTTCAAGAACCTCTGTTCCAGTAAAAGCCAACAAACAGAAAAGCACAGATTAGATGGTGTTGGTATGTCTTGACTGGAAAAAAAAAGAGAAAAGAAAAAACGGGAGCCATCCCATATTTATAAAATATAGGCCAACCCTCCCTGTCAGAGCTTTCTTAGCCACACCTTGTCTTCCAGCCCCAGCCCCATTTCCTGGCATAGCTTTCTTCCTGGACACACAGAACCAATGATTTCATGGATTTCTGCCTTTCCTAGAGCTCATGTCCACCTTGTCCATCCACTTGTACTCCATGGAGAAGCTCTCTCAAGAAGGCTCCCCTCACTCCTCTCCCCTCTCTTGTAAAGCCCTTAAATGGGAAAACCACCCACTGCAGGGCCCCTGTTGTCTCCCTGCCCTGGATTCAGCTTCTGGAGGACAGATGCCTGTCTCTTCTCCTGATGGTCCAGTGCCCAGCACTAGGCTGGTGCACGATGAGTTCAATGAAGTTTCACAAGGGCGGAAATAACATCTGTCATCTGTATACCCTTTACCTTGCTGGGCACAGACTGTCTGCTCACTATACACAAGGGCTAAAAAATAAGGCATCTGAATGGCCACTGCACACCTAATCCCATGCCAGGAAGCACAGGGACAAGAGCGCCAATGTGAACATCAGACAAACAATGTTTTATCCTGGCTCTTCCCAGTTACTAGCTGTGAGATCTGGGCAAATTATCCGAGCTTGCTAAGCCTCACTGTCCTCATCTGTAAAATGGAAATATTAATAGCACCGAAATTATTGCTATTAAGATCATTTGAGTTGAGATACCCAAGGCTCTAGGCATCATATTTGTCACATAGCAAGGCTCCATACACTTAAGATTTTATTATTATTCTATCATGATGGTTCAAATATTATAAGCAAACAGGTGTCCCAGCTTGGTCAATTCTGGTTTCAGTGGCCTTGTTTCTAGGATGGAATCCAGCCCAGGATGGCAAGGGTCTCATATAACTTGAGGGCTGCTTGATGCAGCCAAATTCACCAAGCAATCACAGGATGCTCAAACTTGCTTTAGGCTAGTGGTCGGCAAACTCATTAGTCAACAGAGCGGCAAATCGTGGCTCGCGAGCCGCATGTGGCTCGCAAGCCGCAGTTTGCCGACCACTGCTCTAGGCAATCTCTGTGTGTTGAAGAAGAGAGTGTAACAGTTCATCAGAAATGAAGACACAGTCCTACAGAAACTGAATTCTTCTTCATCTCCTCAAATGTAATCTCAGCATTCTTTGTCCAGAAGCCATTCTTGCATCTTGGGTTGTCGCTCAGCTTCCATGTCACCCCTGAATCCTGTTCTTACACCTGCTTTAGCTTCATTCCCATGGTGTGATGCTTAGTTGTTGGCACATCTGTCTTCAGCAGTGAACTGGGAGCTCCTTGAGTCTAGCCCGGGGCCTGGCACAAGTGGGGGTTGCAAACTTGGTGGTCTTCCTCTCTGGGGAGCTGTTAGCCTCTTTGAGGAAGTCTCTATTGACCCACAAAACGACCACAGTGAGCTTTAAGTGGTGTGGTGCTTTACGATTCAGCCTGGGCTCAAGGGCCCATCAATCCTGTCACCACACTCTGTGGATGAGAGAGGAGGCCTGGACTGTCGGAGGAGTCAGACAGCCACAAGATGAATGGATTTATGGAGGGGGAGGAGAAGGAGGATGGCCAGGAAGTGAGGACAGCCGGAGAGGAGGAGGGAAGGGACCTACAAGACAGGGACAGCCTCAGCCCTCTGCATCTGCTGAGGCTGCCCCAGGCTCTGTCCCGGCCCCAGGGTCATTGAGGCAGCTGAACCCGCAGCCCCCCAATACATGAGACTTGAGTCCTAGATAAAATATTTACATGGAAATTTGCTTATTGGATTTGAGCACTTGGTGCACTGCCTTCCACTCACTAGGTAGCCTAGGGTAGTGCTTTGCATCTCTGATTGCCATTTTCCTCGTGCTGTCTGTCCCATGTCACTTGGTAGCAGTGTGGTGAGGATCAAAGCTGGTGGCAGTTTGAGAGTGGCACCTGGAAACAGGAGCACACTACCTGCATTCCAGGCATTCCTAAGGCTGGTACCTGGGCATGTTGCTTCATCCTGCAAATACTGAGAAAGAGGGAGGGACCCAGAGAGAAGGAATACCAGGAAGGAGTGTCTTGTCATAGCCAATCGTGGTCCTATACCTCCCTGAGCCTTTTACTAATCCTTCATGTCTCATATGTTCCTTTATTTAAACTCTAATACTCGTGGGTTATCCAAAATGCTAGAAGTCCGTGCCACCACAAAAGCCAAGAGCAGGAAACAGAAAACTGGCCAGTCTGTCTTTCTTGTTAACAGCCTCATGACCCACTGGATGTGTTTTTAGGAAAAGGATCACAGAGGCCAGTTCACGCATCGGGGGTCCTGGTGTTCCCATCAGATGAATCATTTGAAACGGGATCTCAGTTTATTTGAGCAGTACCGTGTCAGTGCTGCTCAGTATGAAAGGTGTCCGTACAACGCATCTCGATGTGAAAACGTTCTCACCACAGCAAAGGTAGGAAGCCTGGATTTCAGCCTGCTGCTTCCTGAGCTCTGAGCTTTCTTGGTGGGAATCGACTTTCTTCAAAAAGAGGAGGGAACGACATATAACCATACTTAATAAGGAATGAATGGACCCAGTCCAGTTTCCATGGTGGTAAAGGAATACCACACCCACGAGCCACAAAGCCCCAGCCAGAGGAAAAACAGGAGGCTGACTTTTTGCCCATTGTTCCAGCTATTCCTTTCTCCCCATTCTCCTTTCTCTCCCACACACCAGGGTGTTAAAGGCACAGTGCGTTTGCCCAGATCACGCTCTCTCCTTGTAAATTTTCTTTTGTAGCTGACACCTATTAATAATGTAAAATGCCTGCTCTTCTGAACAATGATCAAAATTAAGCTATTACTCACAGGGGGATATTTACATACAGTTAGTCGACAGCTGTTCAACAGCTTTTTCCACTCAAGATTTCTCATGACCCTCACATATCATTTGTAATCAGAAGAATATTTGGTTATTGTATGATTTTTTTCATGTATTTGATAAACAGCCACTGGGAATCACTTAGGAAGTAAATAAGGTAATTCCTTGTGATTTCTGCAGGCTGCTGAAGTTAAGGGAGGAGAGCAATTACTTTTATATCCCCCTACATGCAATTTACTAATAAGCCACAGAATGCAGAAACATGTAATTAGTAATTACTATAGTATGTAGTGATGCGGTGCTTACCCAGCCAGTCTATGGGCCTATAATCTAGTGGCAGAAAGTGAATCTGGCTTGGGGTACCCAGGCAAGCCCTGATACATATAAAGGGAGGTGTGATGATAAATGTAATTGCTGTTTAGGGAGACTGTGGAGGGCACGTCAAACATTGTGATATCTGGGTCTCACCTGATCCCCATTGTAGGCTCATGTGAAATTGCCTCTTTGTCCCCAAATTAAATGAGAGTCCAGACTCAAAAAATGTTGAGAGGCTGCCTGAGACCACAGGCTAATGAGTGGGGGGCCCCAGCCCAAATCCTGAGCTGCAGGGTCCAGAGCATCCCTGTCAGTCCCAAGAGGGCATTGCTTGGTTTTGCTGCCGGAGAAGTGACAGCCCATCTTAGGGTCAGGACCCTAAGGTGCATCTTCATGGCAGAGTGGGAACATGAAGAGAAGAAAGAAGAAAAGTGGAACTAAAACAAGTGCTGGGTTTTGAGGAGTGAACTATGGACACTTGATGTATATTATCTTAGTTACAACAGTGAAGTACTCTTGCACCCACTCTACAGGAGAGAAAACCAAGGTTCAATTGTTAAGTGGCAGAGCTGGAATGTGACCCCGCATATGTGTGACTTCAATAACAATGATCTCTCCCTCCTACCAAGATGTGATTCTGATGAATGTAGTCCTTATTTCAGGAAACTAAGTGTATCTGCATCAAATACCTTAAAAAGGTTTTTGGGAGGCAACAAGGAACTACAGAGAGCAGGAGCTTAAAGCTGATTACTTTCACCCAGTAATCTCAATTTTAGAAAATTATCCTAAAAAGAGACAACCTGAAAATTGAAAATAAGAGTTCATGCACAGAGCTGTTTAACAAAGATGTTATTTATAATAGCAGAACCTGGAGAAAAATACAAATGCACAGTAACACAAAAATAGAGAACTAGGTTAGAGTTGTAGCCATATGATTGAATATTATGCAGTCATGAAAAATGATATTAATGAAGAGTTCTTAAAAACACAGAAAAAAGCCTTAAAACCTAACAAAGAGGAGGCAAAATACAAAATTATGTACACAGTAAGAACTCATTATAGTAATATATTTATAAAAAGGGAAATATAGACCAAACCTGTGTCTTGTAGGTTCAAGGGTGATATTATTTTTTATATTAAATAAGAGTGTAATTGAGATATAATTCATATACCATAAAACACACCCTTTCAGTGTGTAATATTGATGGGTCTTAGCATATTCACAGAGTTGTACAACTATCAACCATCATTTAATTTCAGAAGAATTTCACAATCCCATACCCATTAATTGTCACTCTCACACCCCCTCTCCCCAGCACCTGGATAACACAAATACATTTTCTGTCTCTATACCTTTATATATTCTGAACATTTTATAGACATGAAATCATATCATGTGTGGCCTATGTGTCTGGCTTCTCTCACTTGGCATAATGTTTTCAGGGTTGATTCATGGTGTAGCATATCTTGGTTCTTCATTCCTTTTTGAGGATTAATAACATTCCTTTATATGGCTAGATCACATTTTTTTAAATCATAGATCTTTGAATTGTTTTCATTTTGAGCTATTTTGAATATTACTGATATGAACATTGATGCACAATATGTTTTTAGTTCTCTTGGGTATATACTGAGAAGTGGAATCACAGGTAACTCCATGTTTAACTTTTTGGGGAGCGGCCAATCTGTTGTTGGAACTGGCTGTGCCACTCTGTATTCCTACTAGCAATGATTGAGGGTTCCTACTTGCTACATCATTGTGCACACTTGCTTTTATCTGTCTTTTTAATTTTAACCATACTAGTGAGTGTGAAGTGGTATCTCATTATGGTTTTGATTTATGTTTCCTAGTGATTAACCAGGCTGATCATTTTTTTAAAATGTGTTTTGTATCTTCTTTGGATAAATGTCTATTGAAATTCTTTGCCCATTTTGTAATTGAATTATTTGTCTTTTTTTAAATTATTGACTTATTAGGGTTCTTTATATATTCTGGATACTAGACCCTTATCAAACATAGGATTTGCAAATATTTTCTGATTCTGTATGTTGTCTTCTCACTTTCTTGATGATCTTGCTGATAATATGAAAGTTTTGAATGTTGAGGAAGTCCAAATTAACTACTTTTTTCTTTAGCTGCTTGTACCTCATGGAAGGGCATGAAGACTAACTTGCATGTTTTCTTCTGAGAGTTTGGCAGTTAAAACTGACATCTCCAGCCCATGTGTGTTTGGTTGAGGTAAGAGTCCAACATCATTCTCTGCCTGCAGATATCAGTTATCATAGAACTATTTGTTGAAACCAAGACGTTTTTGCCATTAAATGGTCTTGGCACCTTTGTCAGAAACTAGTGGGCCACAAGTGTAAGGATTTTATTTATGGGTTTCCATTCTATTCCATTGACGGGCATGTCTATCCTCATGCTAGCACCACACTGTCTCGATCATGGCAGCTTTGTTGAGAGTTCTCCAACTTTGTTCTTCTTTTTAAAAATCATTTTGGCTCTTTTGAGTCCCTTGCGATTCCATATGAATTTTAGGATAGGCTTGTCAATTTTGGCAGGAAAGGCACGTGGGTTTTTGCTAGGGCTTGTGTTGAAGTCCTAGGTCTGCTCGCTGGAGTTCGCTGTCCTGTTGACAAAATGATGGCTGAGCCCACTTGCAGCCGCGTGGCTTTTCTGAGCTGTAAGTGAGCGCCATCTTTGCCTGCTGGAGCAGCACAGCTCCATGGAACATTAAGGCAGGCTTGGAAATTGCATCTATATGGAGATGACCTATTAGGGCGAGGCAGCTGCTCCCCTGAGGCCAGTTCTCAGTCACTCCACACACCATGCGGCTTCTATTACTTAGGCGGCGTGGCTTTAAATGCCTCTGGGCACCCCCTCCGCTGTTTCCTGTGGAATACTATTTCACAGTCTAATAGATCTTTCTACAGGGAATTTCCCCTGCTACTTAGCCTACATTTCCTCGTATGCTTTCCTCCGGTGCTTCCTCGGGACCAGCCATTCCAGACTGATTCACCTCCTTGGGATTCCCATGTTTTACAGCCTCAGAGGCCATATCTATCCCAAGTATTGAGTAAACTCTGGGTTTTACAGACAAAGACTCTCAAAGGAAGGCCCCAGTGAGGGCTGACACCAAGCCCAGGGCCCTGGCTCATGAAGCCAAGAGCAGAAGTGACCAATCTGAGAACACCAAGGAGCCAAGGTTGTTCTCACCGAGAACTCGGGGAGCACTTTCTGAAGTTTGGGGAAGGAGGTCTTGCTTTCCTGGGCCCCTCTTTTTGTCCAGAGCTGAGGCTGTACTCCTCCCAGGCTCATGCCCGAGCAAGAAGGGCAGGCACCAGGCGTCAGCTGAGTGCCTGCTTCGTAAGCTCATAGGAGAGCTGGCCCTCAGGCCAAGGGGGGCTCCCTCATCACTCTGGAGTGAGACTGGGGGGACTATATAGAGGCTCAGAAGAGAGAGAAGGGCCAGAATAGACAAGGGTATGTAATGAACATTCCGGAGCGCTTTCTGCACACAGAATCTGTCACTGTTTTGCCCAGCATCCACTGAATCAGCACATATAGGCTGCGAGCCCTAAGGGAAGCCTGCAGTGCAAAGGGGTGAAGTCACCAGCCTGAGCCAAAACCCACACTCTTCCTGGTGCAGAACTGGACCTCAGTTTCCCCATCTATGGGATGGAATAAATGCAATATCACAGAGCTGTTGAGAGAGCTGAGTAGGAGAATATAGGTGAAAAAATCGGGCTCAATAAATGTTATATTGCTTCCTGCCTCTTTTCCCCCTGGATGGCTGATCAGGGCCATTTCTCCAAGTAATTTAGCAAGGCAAGTGTCTGCGTTCCCTCTCCTCCCAGTCTCCTGCCCTGCACTGATAAGTTTTATTAGTAAAGAGGGAAGGGATTTTTCTATGACCAAATTTCTTTTGGGCTTTCCAGAAGAAATTGATGGAGCTGCCTGGTTCCTTGGCCGGAACCTCATCCTGCAGGGATTGGTTGGCCTCAGGGACTGAATGCTACAGTAACCCTCCTAGCCTGGAGGGTGGGCTGAGCAATGTTATTCTTCTGAAGGGGAAAATCATCATTTGGCTTCTTGTGTTTATGGACCCTGGGCACAAGGGAGACAGCTGGAATTTGCCTGGAAGCTGCAATGCTGTCTGCTTGGTTCTCAATAGGTAACTGGGGACAAGATGCATTTGATAGTCCATCACCTGCCATTCTGTTCTGCATAATAAAGATCAGTTCTCCAGGCATTGCATTGGCTCTGCTGGGCTCAGGCTGCTATTTGGTTCCCTGAAAAGGTGTGTGTATGAATGTATGTGTCTCTCTATGTGAATGTGTATATATGCATGTGTGTGTGGGGGGGGGGGGCATATGCATGTGCTGTGTGTATGTATGCATGTTTGTATGTGGGCCTGAGTGTGTGCAAATATGTATGTACTAGAGGCCTAATGCACAAAATTCATGCATTGGGGGGGAGTGTCCCTCAGCCCAGCCTGCACCCTCTCCAATCTGGGACCCCTCAAAGGATGTCTGACAGCCCTCTCACAATCCAGGACTGCTGGCTCCCAACCGCTCGCCTGTCTGCCTGCCTGATTGCCCCTAACTGCTTCTGCCTGCCAGCCTGATCACCCCCTAACCCAGTGGTCGGCAAACTCATTAGTCAACAGAGGCAAATATCAACAGTACAACGATTGAAATTTCTTTTGAGAGCCAAATTTTTTAAACTTAAACTTCTCCTAACACCACTTCTTCAAAATAGACTCACCCAGGCCATGGTATTTTGTGGAAGAGCCACACTCAAGGGGCCAAAGAGCCGCATGTGGCTCGCGAGCCGCAGTTTGCCAACCACGGCCCTAACCACTCCCCTGCCAGCCTGATCGATGCCTAAATGCTCCCCTGCCAGCCTGATTGCTCCTAACTGCCCTCCCCTGCCAGCCTATTCACCCCTAACTGCCCTCCCCTGCTGGCCTGGTAATCCCTAACTGCCCTCCCTTGCCAGCCTGGTTGCCCCTAACTGCCCTCTCCAACAGGCCTGGTCCCCCACCAACTGCCCTCCCCTGCAGTCCTGGTCCTTTCCAACTGCCCTCCCCTGCCCGCCCAGTCACCCCTAACTTCCCAACCTTGCCAGCCTGGTTGCCCCTAACTGCTCTCCCCTGCTGGCCTGGTTCCCCCCAACTGCCCTGCCCTGTAGGGCTGGTCCCCTCCAACTGCCCTCTCCTGCAGGCCTGGTCCCCCCGCAGCTGCCCTCCCCTGCAGGCCTGGTTCCCCACAACTGCCCTCCCCTGCAGGCCTGGTCCCCCCTAAACTACCCTCCCCTGCTGGCCTGGTAACCCCTAACTGCCCTCCCTTGCCAGCCTGGTCCCCCCCAACTGCCCTCCCTGCTGGCCTGGTTCCCCCCAACTGCCCTCCCCTGCTGGCCTGGTTATCCCCAACTGTCCTCCCCTGCAGGCCTGGTTCCCCCCAACTGTCCTTTCCTGCAGGCCTGGGTCACACTTAACTGCCCTTCCCTGGTGGTCTGAGTCCCCCCCAATTGCCCTCCCCTGCAGGCCTGGTCCCCCCCAACTGGCCTCACCTGCAGGCTTGGGTCCCCCCCCAAATGCCCTCCCCTGCAGGCCTGGTTCCTCCCAATTGCCCTCCCTTGCTGGCCATCTTGTGGCAGCCATCTTGTGTCCACATGGGGGCGGCCATCTTTGACCACATGGGGGGCAGCCATCTTGTGTTGGAGTGACGGTCAATTTGCATATTACTCTTTTATTAGATAGAATGTGGGATATACGTTTGTGTCTGTGTGTATGTATGCATTTGGTATGTATATGGGTTTATGTGTATATGTGTTTAAATGTGTATGTGTGTGTCTATATGTGTGGAGCATATGCATGGATCTGTGTGTGTGAGTGCATGGGTGTATATGTGTGTGAATCTATGTGTGTGAATCTATGTGTGTGAATACAAGTGTGTATAAGAATGCATATGAAAATTTATCTGAATGTGTTTGTGTGTTGCTGCTTCCATTGGGTGCTAGGAACAGGGCCCAGAGACACCTGAGGAGGTAAAGCTTTGGGAGATGGAGAGACACATATGTGGATGCCCCACCCAACCAGTGACCTCAACCGACCTTGAGAAGCAGTAGTGTGCAAGGGACGTTCTACCCACATTGGGTCCAGGGTTGGCCTGTGTGAACAAGCTGGACATCTCAGGCAAGACCTCCTGTTCCTGCCCCCTGATCGCTACAAGGGTAACTATTCTCCTTGTCCCTCTACTTCCTCCTGGAAGCCCTCTGATTCTCACTCCCATTCCACTCCTGGGTGAATGTCTCTCTTTGAGTTTTCATTACATCAGCACTACAGATGCCATCCTAAATTGGCACAAGGCTCTGTTTACATATCTGCTCCCACCCAGGACTGTGGCACTCTGAGAGCAGGGTTGTTTCCGCTCTGTATCACAGGGTCCAATACTGCAAGCACCTCTCAGGCACTCAATAAGTGTATGTGGAACGAGTAAATGAACGAACAAATGTTCCCGGTGTTTCAGAGTTCCCATCTGTGAATTTCAGGTAACAATACATGGTTCCCAGGAGGATGACCCAAGTTGAACTCTATGAAAGTGTCCTTTAAAGTGTTAATAGTTAATATAGCATGCAGCCCTTTGGGGTCTGGAGCACCCAAACAGTTGAACAGGACAGCAGGCAGCAGGCAGGGTAGAAGGGGAGCAGGCTTTAAAGTCAGAAGGTTCTGGTTCAAATTCTGGTTCCTCTACTCACAGTTTCTGATGGACTCTGGGCTCTCAGCCTCCCATCTCCTCAAATGTAGAAGAGAGCCATTAACATCTTCTTTACTAAGTACAGGACACACAGAGCATCCTGTAAAAGCTGGCTAAACAGAGGAATACGTATGTGTAGGAACATGCGGTATTTATGAGGAAGTACCAGAAACCTTGAGCAGGGTGATGAGTATGCCCTAGAGCAGTGGTTGGCAAACTCATTAGTCAACAGAGCCAAATATCAACAGCACAACGATTGAAATTTCTTTTGAAAGCTGAAAACCGACTTCTGCGCATGGGCCACGAAGTTTCAATCATACTGTATGTGTGTGCCGCACGTGATATTTTGTGGAAGAGCAACACTCAAGGGGCCAAAGAGCCGCATGTCGCTCTCGAGCCCCAGTTTGCCGACCACTGCCCTAAAGGAGAAGGGCCTGGAGTGGGGCTCAGAACAGGGGGCTTGGAAAAGCAGGAGGGAAGGTATCTGGGTAGGTGGACCAGAGTAAGAACATGGGCTGGAGGTAAAAGTGCTGATGGGAGTTCAGGGTGTGTGATAAATTACCAGACACTTAGTGGCTTAGAACAACAATCATTTGTGATCTCAGACTTTCTACAGGTCAGAGTATATACAAACCTTAACAGGGGTCTCTGCTCATTGTATCCCAAGGCTGAAATCAAGGTGTCAGCTGGGCTGTGTTCTCAACTGGAGGCCTGACTGTGGAAGGATTATCTCCCTTGATTTTTTGGAAAAAATTTCCTTGTAAATCTAGAAATGATGTTCCCATATTTTTACTAGCTATTGGCCAGGAGTTCCTTTCAGCTCCTAGAAGCTGCCATTAAATTCGAGTCGCATATCACTTTCATAACATAGCTTACTCCTTCCTTACTTCTTGCTTCCTTTCTAGGAGGGCCAAGTCCTTGCAGTAAGTGCTTTCACCTGATTAGGTCAAACCCACCCAAGACAATCTCCCTTTTGATTAACCCAAATTCAATTGGCTTGGGACTTTAATTACATCTGCAAAAGCCTTTTACCCTTGCCAAATGCAGCTTTATTATGAGTTCTATCCCATCATGTTCACAGGTCCTATTCCCACTCAAAATAAAGAGATTATACAGGGTTTGTGCCCTGAGTCTGGGGGAGTGGCCATCTTATAATTCTGCCCACTAGAGGGCTATCAGGCAATCTCCTCTGCTGGGCCATGAGGCTAGAATTCTATAAAGAGCAGCTTTGCTCTGTTTTACACCAACCCCCACAGCTGACAAAACTAGTAGTGGAAGGGTGACCATGTCCCCGTTGGCTTAGATGGTTCTGGTTTGGCCTGTTTTGGGGGTGTAATTATTAACAGTACCCCCTTTTATATTAAAAGTCATCCCAGTTGGAGGAAACTGTGTATTATCACTTGGGCTAAAGGAAGCAGCTTGTCCCAGAGTCTTCCAGGCTCTTCGGGAAGAACAAGGTTGAAGGCCTGTGAGCTGTTGTCACAGGCGACATGAGTGAAACTACTCAGCCAGGGCCATACTTTAGAAGGAGAAGGTAAAGGACATGAGCATGTGCAGAGGCCTTGCAAACACCCAGCAATGTGGATAAGGTCCTACTGAATTCCCATGACAATACTATGAGAAAAACAGCATCACCCAAAATTTATGGCTGAGAAAACTGAGGCTCAGAAGGTGATACTGACTAGTTCAAGGTCACACCACCAGGAAGGAGATGATTTGATTTTCCTCGACCTCTCTTCAGGTTTGCTGGCTCTGCCCCGTCCTGCTCCCTGTCACCTCATGGGCTACTCCAGAAGCTCACCTGGGCCCCTTCCCTGATGATCATCTATTTCCTTCACAGTGACTTCGTTTTCCCACTGAGACACCAGTTACAAGGCTGAGTTGTGAGATATAATGAGCTCAAACCATGGGTGCTGGAACCTGCTCTTCTCTGGGGGAGATCAGCCAGCTCTCAAGCACTGAATTTTATCCCGAGGGTGAAATAGACAGACTCTGCCCAGAACAGACTCAAATGTCAGGTCCATGGCAATGAAATCTACATCTTCATCAATGCCTCCCCAACCGCTAGCAATAGGATACTACATGGTCCTCACTAAATATTTGTTCAAAGGATGAGTGAATACACTCTTTTTTAAAAAAATATATTTTATTAATTTTTTACAGAGAGGAAGGGAGAGGGATAGAGAGTTAGAAACATCGATCAGCTGCCTCCTGCACACCGCACACCTCCTACTGGGGATGCGCCCGCAACCCAGGTACATGCCCTTGACCGGAATCGAACCTGGGACCCTTCAGTCCACAGGCTGATGCTCTATCCACTGAGCCAAACCGGTCAGGGCTGAATACACTCTTGACACAAGGGAAACTTAACTTTAATATCATAGCCAACTTACCTCTTTGAAAAGCAGTCTGCCCAGGAATCAACAGTGCCCCACATTCTTCCACCTGTCTGGCTAAACCTTCATTTCATAAGACTCAGTGTCATGAGAATGGAATAATACACGTTTTTAAATAATGGCTAAGACCATTGATTTATGTGAGTTCTCCAAGGCTGAGAGCAAATTAACCATTCAACACCAATTCAATTAACTCACCAGTGATTCACGTGAGAGATTTACATGGTATCTGGAACAACGCACGTGAGTGTGCTGATTCTGAAGGTTTTGTGGTTTGTGTGACGTGGTCCAAATGGAGCTGGTGGATCTGAAAACCTGATGGGATGGAGTGATGATGCTGATTACTGACCTCACCTCTGTGTCCTCACGGGTAGCCCTGATTGCAGGGTGATGCAAGCCGGAGCAGGGCTCCTCCCTGCTGAAAGGGGATGGCGGGAAGTCTGATGGCATTTGCCACAAAATCCCTCCTGATTAATCAGTTGCTCCAATTTGTGAGTCAGATCTTCTTAGGGAGGGAGATCTGCCTTGAGTGCAGTTATCTGAGCTCCGACGTCAGTGCAGAGAAAGTCTTCAGGACGCAGAGGCGGCTCCCGGGAAGCCAGGCCTCCTTGTGCTGGACAAAGTCTGGGAGGAGAAAACGGCTGCACAAGGAAGATGAGAAAGGGAGAGAAAGGCAGGCTACAGGAATGACACTTCCAGTCATCAGGATGGCAAGCCCCAGGGAAGGGACTGTATTTTTCCATTGAAGGCAATTTTATGTAAAGGCAGATGCATAACCACAGGGGTCCACCTAGACCCCTGGCTGGGCTGACGCCATTCCCATTCTTACCACTTGTTGGCTGGGGGCCTGGGTGAGTTGTAAAGGCTCTGAACTTTGATTTTCTCATTCCTTAAAGGGGGAAAGTAACAACCACCCCACTCCTAGTTTTTGCTTGTTTGTTTGTTTTGTTATTTTTTATTTCTTTATTTTTTAGAATGGCATACTACATGAGGATGCCTCTCTCTCACAGTGGGACTTTTAATGAATGTTGGGGTCTTTCCCCATCACACAAACCAAGCAACCAGTAACCAAGGTATATGTATTTGACAGGCTATTTAAAAAATTTTAATAGCCCTGACCGGTTTGGCTCAGCGGATAGAGCGTCAGCCTGCGGACTGAAGGGTCCCAGGTTCAATTCCAGTCAAGGGCATGTACCTTGGTTGAGGGCACATCCCCAGTAGGGGGTGTGCAGGAGGCAGCTGATCGATGTTTCTCTCTCATCGATGTTTCTAACTCTCTATCCCTCACCCTTCCTCTCTGTAAAAAATCAATAAAATATATTTAAAAAAAATTTTAATAAACACATTTGTAGGAAAAGTTTTACAGTGGTATACACATTAACTCACATTGAACATTTTTTTTTTTTTTTACCAAAAACAATAGAATACACAAAAAAGATTTCAGAAACCCAGGGCATGTAGGGCTGCTCAACAGTCCTGTAGCTGTGGCCATGGGCTCTGCGGTCTGTGTTTGTGAATGTAAGCGAGCCAGCCCTCACGTGAGCAGAGGCAAACTGGTGTGCAGCCCAACTCAAGCTTTTGCTCCAGGCAACCACACCTGACTCCAGGTAGGAGGCCACCATCAGAGTAGGTGAGTTCCCAGCCTGCACCACGAAGTCTTTTCCCTACTGCTTCCTGACCCCACTCTGACAGTTGCTTCTCTCTCCATCTGTGACCCTTTGCCTTCTCACCCTTCCTTCCCTCTACTTGATCTTAGACCTACCCTGGAGTCCTGCTCTCTCCAGTTCATTGGGAACTCTTCCCACTCCACTCAAGGAAAGGTATCAAATAATCAAGGGTGTGTCCCCCTGAAAACAAGATGCTGATTTTTGCATTGATTGCAGGTCAGCACCTTCTTTTTCTTCAAAAGATGGATGAAGCAAAGAGCCAAAACCAAGGGAACCCGGGAGGCAGCAGGGTTTGTGAAAGGCAAGATCACTCCTGGCCCTGGAATATTCGTAGCTAAGCCATCCCGAAGCCTGCCAAGCAACTGAGTATTTTTTAATCATTATTACTCTCTTCTAGGGGAGAAAAAGAGTCATTTGTAGCCTGGCAACAGAGATCTGCATGTTCTTCCTTCATGCCAAGCCGTAAACACAGCCTTCTTTCTACTAAAGCTAATGATGTTAAAAGGCCAGTGACCAGGAGAAATTAAAGCGGCAGCATTGATGGCTATAGGCACTGGTGGTGCGAACAGGCCAGCAGGGAGTGCCACAGGAATTGGCACAGTGACCAGTGGGCATTCAGGAGGAACCCAAAAGCTCATTGGAAGAGTCTTGCATTCATGGGCAAGGAGTTCCTACCTGATTCAGGGCTCCATATCCTGCTCTGGTCACTGAGGAGGAGTGGGTGGGGCAAGAGCACCATGGAGAAGGGCTATGGGTTGAGCCTGGACAAGGGGCCATGCTCACCACCCTTCCTCTGCCCCAGAGGCCTGCCAGCCTCCTCCAGGGCACGCCCACTGTTGCTGTTGCCACTGCCCACCTGGTCTCTGTGCATTGCTCCTCTGCATGTCACTCTGGCCCAGGCCCAAAGCCTTTGCCTCAGCATGCCACAGCAGGCTTGGATGGGTTCAAGGAAAGTATTCTTACAGGAAGTAAGAAACAGGTCAGGAACCCTCATTCAGGTCTTAGAAAGGCGGTACGGAGGGAGGAATGGCTAAGAACGTGCTTTGGGGTCAGACTCCCTGGAAGCAAATCCCGATTACTAGCAGAATGGAAGACTTCCCTCTGAGACTCTGTTTTTCTCTACGAAGTGGAGATAAATGTAATTCCTATAAAATAAGGATCTAAGTGAAGCACTTAGAACAGGGCTGGCAATAGGAAGTACATGCTCTAAAGATATTAGGGATTACTGATAGTATTCCTATTCCTATTCCTATTCCTGCTACTACTATTATTATTTCCATTAATATGGTGTTACCAAGTCATGCAGGCACTTGGTTTTCTTCTTTCAGGATTATTATTATGGTGAAATGAGATTATGCATTGAACTCATTTAACACAGGTACAAAGTTAGTTCTTTAATCAATGTTATCTATTGGCTCCCCGTGCCTGCTTTGTAAACCATGATACTCTGTTCCCCTGACAGAGCCAGGCGCAGAGCAGGCGGACACAGAGGCAAGTATCTTCCCCCAAATTACCTTCTCGTCCACAAAGGCAAAAATGGTCATTTTACAGTGAAGAGACCTGGCAGACACTACCTTCACCAAGGGACGAAAGCAAACATGACCATAGCAGGACAGATCCACACACGTGCCCGTGGTGTGATGCACCAAGAGGAACACAAGGGCACTTCACTGGGATTTTTGCCAGGAACCTGAAACCTGAGTCTTACCTTGAGAAAATACCAGGCGGACCCAATTAAGAGACAGTCTATTAAGCAACTGGCCTGTACGCAGAAATATTAAAGTCAAGAAACAAAAAGGAATCTGGGGAACTGTTCCAAATCAGACACTAAGAAGACATGAAAGCTGAATGCAACACATGAATCTGGGCTGGACCCAAGATTGGGTCAAACAAGGATAAACGGCAATATTGGCACAACTGATGAAATTAGAATATGGGCTGGGGACTAGATAATGCTATTATATTAATGTTATGTTTCCTGCTTTTGATCACTGTACTGTGACTACATAAGAGACCATCCTTAGCCTTCAAAAATATGCACTGAACTATTTAGGGACAAAGGGGCAGGAGATCTCAACTTTTCAATGGTTCTATAAAATTGTTTTTAATATATCTATATCTATATCTATATCTATATCTATATCTATATCTATATCTATATCTATATCTATATCTATGTCTATATCTATGTATATCTGGAGAGAGAGTTATATCTCCATATCACTATCTATATTGATTTATCTATCTACCATCTGCTATCCATCTAGACCAGTGGTTGGCAAACTCATTAGTCAACAGAGCCAAATATCAACAGTACAACCATTGAAATTTCTTTTGAGAGCCAAATTTTTTAAACTTAAACTTCTTCTAATGCCACTTCTTCAAAATAGACTCACCCAGGCCGTGGTATTTTGTGGAAGAGCCACACTCAAGGGGCCAAAGAGCCGCATGTGGCTCATGAGCCGCAGTTGGCCGACCACGAATCTAGACCATTTTAGTTATTACTCTGCTCCAAGGATATCAGTTCTCCTGACCTCTTCTCAGGTTGCCTTCTTTGAGACTTTCTATCGAGGAGATCACATAGCATGTACTCTTTCAGGTCCTGCTTTTTGGTGTTACATTATGATTAGGAGATTCATCTGTATTATGCGTAGGGGTGGTTTGCTAATTTTATTGTTGTATAGAATTCCAGTGTATACTATATATATGTTTAATATACCCATTCTGCCATTGGTGTCCATTTGGTTTGTTTTCTCTTTTTAGCTATTAGGAATGATGTGTCTAAAAACGCTTGCACATGTCTTTTGGTGAACATCTGTATGCATTGGTTACATTTATTCACAGAAATAGAGCTGCTGATTCGTATGTGTATACTCCACTTTAGTAGATACAGACAGTTTTCACATTGGTTGGACCATCTTAAACTTCCAGGAGCAGTGTCAGAGTTCTAGTTGCTCCACACCCTCATCAACACTTGATATTGTCAGCTCTTTGGATTTTAGCCATTCTAAAGGATTTACATCAACCAAAGGGCTTGTATGCATGCATATAAGCCTAACCAATGGACACAGACAACAAGGGGGGGGGTGAGGGCATGAGTAGGGGGGATGGGAGGGTAATGGGGGGATAAGGACACATATGTAATATCTTAATCAATAAAGAAAACATTTTTTTAACAAAAGGGTGCACACTGGTATCTTATTGTGGGTATAATGGGCATTTCTCAAGTGACTATTAAAATTGAACCCCTTATATTTGCTGAACATTTGAATGTATAGTTATAATGACATTTTAGTCAATAATACTGCATATACCGCAGTGGTCCCATCTATAATAATAAAAGTGTAATATGCTAATTATACTGGACGTCCTTCCAACATACTTCCAGATGACCTTCCAGGCAAAGCCGGGGCTGCAAGGGAAGCCCAGGTCCTGGGTGCCGGAGGGAAGCCTGGGTCCTGGGTGCCAGAGGGAAGCCTGGGTCCCAGGTGCCAGAGGGAAGCCTGGGTCCCGGGTGCCGGAGGGGAAGCCTGGGTCCCGGGTGCCAGAGGGAAGCCTGGGTCCCAGGTGCCAGAGGGAAGCCTGGGTCCCAGGTGCCAGAGGGAAGCTGGTGCCGGCAGCTAGAGGAAGGAAGGCCTACTCTTGCACAAATTTTGTGCATCGGGCCTCTAGTAAGATTATAATGGATTTGAAAATTCCTATAGCCTAATGACATTGTAGCCATCATAATGCTGTAACTCAAGCATTACTCACCTAGTCATATTGCACTACCAGTCATATTAAAGTATAATGCATACAATTACGTACAGTAAATAATGCTTGCTAATATTAAATAATACATGACTGTTACTGGTTTGTGCTTTCACTATTATTTTAGAGCGAATTCTTTCTACTTATAAAAAAGTTTGCTGTAAAATAATATTCTGTGTTATGATGGCAGCAGCCTCATGTATGCTATGTTTACCGAGTCTCTTGATTGTATCATTTTCTTTCGTGCTTGATTTAATCTCATGTTATTTTGTACAGTAACAGACTGTAGAGGCTTGTAGCCTCAGAGCAACAGGCTATATCACCTCACCCATTGGTGCAGTAGGTTTGTGTAAGTGCACTCTGTGATGTTCACACGACAATGAAATCACCTAACCAAATTTCTCAGAACGTGTCCCTGTTAAGTGACACATGACTGTACTCTTTTGTAAAGTGTTTATTCAAGTCTTTTGCCCATTTTTTGTAAGCATTCATTTTTGTTGATTTGAAAGATTTCTTTATATATTCTGGATAGAAGTCAGACACACTTATTGTAAATATCTTCTGCTTGTGGCTTGCCTTTTTACTCTTTTTGTGGTATCTTTCCATGAGTATGCTTTAATTAATCCCAAATTACCATGTAATGAACATGGAGATGATTCAAATACAGGCCCCACCTTTGAAGAGGAGAAAGGGAATAACACAGCTAAGAGTTCTGACATTTTAGTCAATAATACTGCGTATACCGCAGTGAGGAAGTCAAATCCTGGCAGGCTACATAGAGGAGGTGGCACGGGAGGTAGTCCCTGAAGACCCTGCCATTCCTTCAGCAGTGGAGGAAGCATTAGGGGATCCTGCTGAAGGTCACCAGGAAATTCTGAGCTGGTCCCCAGTGTGGCGATGAGGGCTGGGACCCTCCTCCCAATGCAAAGTCCCTAGGGACTTAGAGGGAGAGGAGTGGACATGGCATGGTGGGGAGCTGACCTCTGCCCCTCAGACAAGCTATGCAGGCTGCTTACCTGCTCCTGCGGACTGGGAGCCAACGGGACGTAGCTGCATTAATACCTTTTTGCAAAAAGCTTACATAAAGTTCTAGCTGCTCCTGTGAGAGCCTGCTGAGCAGAGCTGTTCTGATGTGCCTCTCGGCCCTGAGCGGGGAGCCTGCATGCAGGTCAGCAAGCACAAACCCTGTCTATAGATGTCAAATACCGAGTTTTCCTGCAGAACACATCCCCCCACACACATGCACACATGTACCACAGACACAGGCATGACATACACACATGCCTCTCCACTGTCTTCATTTCCATCTTCTTAAGTAACTAAAGCTTGAAATTGGAGCCAGGATCAAAGACTAGAACACTTTATCACTCTCTTTCCACTGTCTCATCATGATGTTTGCTCGTTTTAAAAAAAATGTTTTTGTTACCCTTTTAATAAATCCTTTTCAGATGCACAGCTGATATCAGTGTATTTTTCTGTCTGTCTCAGTCCCTATCTCTGGTTTCCTTCCAGGTGGTGGAGAAGGAGGGGGCCTGCAGGTGGGTGTTGCAGTGGCATTTCGGAGTGACGCACACAGGTTTACGAGAGCACATCTCTTCTCAGCTCCATACTCAATGGTGCTGAGCAGGGAGCTTAAAATTGGCCATGGGTAGGGTTTATACCACAGAAATTGGAAAAATGCTACAAATCCAACTTTTCTTTTTTTCCAAGAGAGTTGGTTGTTCAATATTTACCAGGAAGCCACTGGGACAGGTGGCTGGGTTGTCACTTGGTTCACCAGCAGCCAATGCTGGGCCCAGGTTGCAGGTTCACTGCTCAGTCAGCTCCCTTGCCTGTTGACCTTACAGATGCTTGCATTGAGCACAACCCTGTATGATGTTTACTGTGACCATGCGTCTCTTCTACGAAGGAGTTAAAGTGCAGAGGGGGAAAGGCTGGGGTGCCTGATCCAGGTGAACCCTGCTTCCCTGAACGCCCTGAGCCAAATGGAAACTCACGCTGGATGTAATGTGATTTCACACCAATGTTTTTAAAGTGTCCATTTGATAGGAATTTAGAGGCAAGGTGGAGCTCTGTGGGCAGAGCGACACAGAGTGGGGAAGGTTGGAGCCGGCCTTAGTTTCTCCTCTCTTGCTCCAGTTGTTCAACTCTGGCCCAGACTTGCACATTCCATGTAGCAGTCAGAGGTTCTGCACCAGTGCCATGCTTGCCCTCCTTGGAAGGCCTGCCCTGGGGTCCTCTCCACCCCACCCTTCACTGCTCACAGGTGCTCACAGTGGTCTTCCCATCCTCAGGTGGGAGCACCAGGCGAGTTCTATGAACATGATTTCCTGTCCTGTTACATTTCCAGGGATGGTTAGGGCTCCTCATAGATGGGCACCCATGCTGTTGTCCAGCTGGCCTGTTCCTTAAACTATCCATAGACTCAGGACAGCTGTAGTGACTATGCCCTCTCTCACTGGCAGCCTTGGAATGGGATCAACTGACCTCGGCCTGCACTTTTCCTCCTTGCTTCTCTCTTCCTGCTTCATTCTTCCTCCACCAACTACTGCCCTGCACACCCTCCTTGAATTTGGATTATATCAAACAAGCTCATTAAAGCTCTGGTAACTGCGGTCCCATTCAGACCCTCAGGCTGGGCATTTGGTTGATGCCCCAAGCTGCATTCTCTGGCCTCTGTGTCACCTTGGTGCCAAAATATGGTCCAGTGTGATGAGAGAACACCCATGGGAGTGGTTGGAACCCCAGGGTCACCATGGCTTAGATTCAAGCCAGCCTTACCAGCTGACTACACAAGTGTGGGTAAGACATTTCATTTCCCAGAGTCTCAGTTTCCTCATCTGCAAAGTGAGGTTAATATTTCACCTCTTGAGTGTACCAAGTATCTTTGATGAGCATGTAGCCTAAAGACATCTATTACTTCATTCAAATATTTTAGGGCAACTCTAAGTGCCAGGCCCAGAGCCAGGAGCACAGTAGGTACTTAATTGATAACTAGTTCCCCTGAACCCCTTCCTTTCTTGCAGATGAATTGCAGAAAACACCAGGAGGAACTGACAGGATGGCCCTACATTCTTCTTTTCTGGGCTCTGGAGGGGATTGTGTCCAGCAGAGCTTGGGGCCACTGTCCTAAGAACAAGTGCTGAGGACACAGTCTCTGTCTCTGTGGGTCATGAGGTCTATGCTACTGGACAAAGCAAGTGTTCCTTAGGTGGCCCAGGCCTCTGCTCTCAGCCTTGCAAAGGCATAGCCCTGCTGAATGGGCCTGTGAGCCAGCCACTGGCCCCCTGGAAAGGCAGGGAAAACAGCTGCAAATTCCTTGATAAAGTCTGACCCCTGGCCAGCACTGTACCAGCAGGTTCAAGTCTGGCCCAGGTCAGAATAGAAAGTCCAGGCAGGTTCCAGGGCTTGAGGGTGGGGCCTGGTGGGGCAGAAGGTGGGTGAGCAGAATGCAGGGCAGAGAACATTCAGTTCAGCTCAGAGGATGCTCACCAGCACTAGGCCCAGGCTTTGTGGAGTAGGAACATTCACAGTGACCAGCATGTTCTACACATTATTTTACCTAATCCTCAATTAACTCAAATTTACAGGTAGGAACACTGAGGTTCAGTTGGAGTCAAAATGTTGTCCGACATCCTCTTAAGTGTTAGAGATGTGATGAGAACTCAAGTCTGTTGCTACATAAAACTAACCTAGATCACTGGGAAAATTTAATCAGCACCTGAACTAAACCAGACCCTGAGCCAAAACCTAGAACAATCCATCTGTAGTGAATGTTAATATGAATAAAACCAGCCTCCTTGTTTCCCACCCCAAGCACCTACTTCATCTGTGCAGACAAGAGCCACACCCACATATTTTATTATTGAACTGGAGCTAAGTATTAGTGAAGGTTCCACGCTGGGCTCCCAGTAGGAGGTCAAGGCCTGCTCCCTAAAGTGTCCATATGTACAAGAGGATGATCCTGGGGGCTGGGCTGGTGGAGAGAAGCCAGAGAGAGGAAAGCAGTGCAGGGCGAGGTCCTGCTAAGCCAGGAACTAACCAGCTCTAGTTCCAACCTGGAACATGGTCACCAGCATGTTGAAAGCACCAGAGCCAGGATTTGTGTGCCAAGCCGGGCCCGGCATTTTTGTTGAAAGGAAATCACCAGCACGGGCTGCTCACCAAGCCTATCCCGGAGCATGATCTCAGGGAGGGCCGCCTCCACCAGCCCTCGCTCCCTGGGGGCTGCGCAGCTTTCCTGCTCCCATCCCTTCACCAGGGCAGGCACCACTGGCTGGCAGCGGCTCTAGAACTGGAAATCCCAGGTGGATGCAGGACCTGCAGCCTGAAGACACATGGTTCTGAGGCTCTGGGGCTCTGGGGCGTTCCCTAGCAACCCAAGATGCTCTGCTCACCTGCAGTTCCACAGCTGCCACCCTTCCATCCACTTGTACCAGCGTTGGTTTTAGGGGCTCCAGAACGCTTCCCAATGTCCTTTCAAGGGTCCACCCACGAAGCCACTTGCTTCTAAAACCTCCCTCCGCCTCCTCCCACCCCCACCCCTGCCCTTACACCAGTGTTTAGTGTAATGAACCCTCTGCCGCAGACTCAGCTCACAGAGCCTGGGTGGCTTGTTGAACAAAGCACTCCTTCCACAGTGACAGCAGCGTGGGGGGACCCCCTTTCTGTGCCACTGTCCTGTGGGCTGTGCTAGGGGGTGGGAGGGAATGGATGGGATCCAGAGACAGAAGCAAATAAGCCCAGTGCCAGGCAGAGGGGGAGGGGGATGAAGGGGCTGAGCAGGGAGAGGAAGAGGAATGGGGTGCAGGAGGGAAAGGGGAGGAGGGAGGGGAGAGGAGAGGAGGGGGAAGCAGGAGAGGAGAGGCCACTTCATTTATTTATTATGATGCCAGTTGTAGTGTTGGTCTCATGTGTGGGGAACAGACTGTATTTTATGTTTTAATCCTCCAAGCTGTGTGTGTGGGCTGGGGATAATTACGTTGAAAAATGTGGATAATATGCGGAAGGTTCTTTTTGTAGGGAATGGGATTGCTTCAGTGGAATATCTTCCTCATGGCAACCAATGACTTTTCCACGAGCCGCTCAGGAGGTGCCAGTAATTGGGAGTGTGGTGGAAGCCTAGGCCCACCCCCAGCCCACCAGCTCTCCTCTGTGGGCTGGCATCCCTCACCCCACCTGCCCACCAGCCCCTGGTGACAGGCAGGATACAAATGGGAGGCCTGATTGCTTTCTCCTCGCAGCCTTGGGGCCGGTGCGGAGGAATCCAGGAGGGAGATGGCAGGCAGGCCGCTATGAGACCGAGCAGGGGCGTGCGAGCTGTCTGCTCAACACACACACACACACACACACACACACACACACACACACACATGTGCGCACACCCATTCACCTTCCGTACTCGTCCACAATGCTGCATAGGTGCATGTGCACAAACTCACACATCACACGTGCAGTGCATGAACACTTGCACACACATACTCATACCTAGTCATACACACATACCCACATATTTATACACAAAAACACAGACATATGCACACTCACACATCCCCATCTTCACACACACATATATTCATACACAAAACATACACATATACACACACACTCGTATGCTTACGTGCACAATAATACACACACATATGCACTCACATGCCCATTAAATTGCTTTCCCATGCACACATATTTACAAACACCCACACATGTCCCCATAGCTATGCATGTGTCACGTACCTTCCCATTCTCTCACAGGCTCACACACATCTTCATATCCAGGGTGGGGCATAAGGAGGTTTACAGTACACGAAGCACAGAGTTTATTCTTCTTATTATTATTTATTAATTATTGTATTATTTTCCCTACAAACAACGGTAAGCCTACTTCCTCCCCACCCTGTACTCTCACACACACATATTGGTACACAACTTCCTTCTTGGGGCTGAACACTGAGAAATAAAATCAGAAATATCACCAGTGACATTTTTATTTGGAATTAAAAAGAAAAAAAATTGACATCGGTCTTCCCTAAAGAGCCACAAAAGAATATCCACAACCCTGACATTCCAAATGTTTACTTTTTAGTACACATGCGTTACTGACTGCACAGCTCACTTAATTTGAGCCACATGGCAAATTTGCAAACTTTCCTTTGGCTCATGCAGACTGCTGATCTGCTGCCTGCTTACCCAGAAAGTGCAGATCCAGTGGAAAAAATACCCCAACCTACTGCGGTGCCAATTAGCTGCTCTTCCCACGGTGGACCAGCATCCCACAGAAGGAAATTCACGGGCAGAGCAGCATGGGCCCCGGAACGCCTGGCTGTGATGAATGGGGTTTCTGGTTCCCCTGGGACTCGACTGGTTATTTTGTAGGAAATTGAATTTCTTGGTACATTAGAGGACGTGCTAATGAGCACTAATGTGGGGCCGGGCGGGCTGGGGAGGCTCCGACCTGAGCATCATCAGCTGGGTCAGCTTCCACTCTGCCTCTGGGATCCCTGTGTTCTCCTCTTCCCTGCACCCACTCCTGGCTCCCTCCGCCAGGCCAGCACAGAGCCACCCCACCCCATTGCACATCCCCTGGCACTGTTTCTGCTTCAGTCCAGGCCCTATTAGCTCTCTTTAGAGTCTATGCTGAGCTCAAGATGCACTCTCAGCATCTGGCCACACCCAACCATTCATGGGCAGGAGCCCCTTAGACAACTTGGGGCCTACAGAATTTAGCCAGAATTAGGTCCATCTTAGGCTGGCAAAAAGCTGAACTTTTCTTTCTCTATACTACAAACTCTGTGGAGGGTTCTTGCTGCATATTGACCCATTATTTTTTTAAATTGAATGTATATTAAGAATTAATTGTGTTTTTAGGTATTTTACATGCATTATCTGATTTGCTACTCACAAAAATGCAGTGAAGTTGGTACTATTATACCCCTTTGACAGATGAACAAACAGAGGCTCAGAGAGGTGAAGTATCTCATCCAGGGCACACAGATTCAACCTTCCTGTGCTTTTTCTGCTGCCCCCCCCCCAACCCAGCACTATTTATAACTGCTCTCTCAGGGCCAATGATTTCTGTTCCTCAGCTAGCACATGGCTCTCCACAGTTGAGCTCGGCCATGCCTGAAATGTGAGCCACTAGAGAGAAGTCCCTGCTCCTCAACCCAGATAGCACTGCCACATCTGAGCCCAGCAAGATAATTTGTTTCCACTGCAGAGTGGGTTTCCCTCTGAGAGTCTCTAACCCAGAACTTCCTGGCCACGTAACCTTGGGCATCATTCTTTACTCTTTGGGTCTCTGTGTTCATATCTATAAAATGGGTCTAATACCTGCCTCCAGGGTAGTCATGAAATGGCATATTCTATGTGCACAGAAGGACCTAAGTAAAGTTTAGGTTTGTTCTAGCCTCTAAATAATCTTCTATAAATAATTTATAAACTCCTCACTCAGGGAAGGCCATCTCACCAATTGATGCTTTTGCCATTGCCCAAGACTGCTTTCTCTGTGTTGGGCCGCCAGCCATCCTGTGCTGCAAACCCACAGGTGTGAGCAGGCAACTACATGTGCAGGCCGTCTATCCTCGAAGCTGCCCTTTAACACAACTCTCACCTTTGAACTGGCTGCAGTGTCAGGATGCTGAGGAGGGTTCCACAGGGATACCCAGAGCGGTACAGCAGGTGACGGGATCACACCCAGACCAAGGAGGGGTGTCCAGGCCCAAATCCAGACCCGGGCAAGAGGTCAGAGAGACAGGAGCAGGAAAGAGCGCACCCCCCCACCGCCACCTCCACCCCCCAGGAGCAAGGATAAGACATAGGGCCCAAGGCTGAAAGCTGGTGGGAGATGGATGTGTTTGTAGCCCCGATCCTGGGGACATGTCCACACCACAGCCTCTCAGCCACTGTGGAGCAAACAAAGCCAGAGGTGCTGCGGCAGACATTGCATGCTGCTGGGAAACAGGGGCCGTCTGTAGCTTTCAATGCTCTCATCTCATTAATCTTGTACCTCTGCAGTCCTGAAGCGCGCACTCACAGCGGCTCATTCATTACCGCTCTAATAACGGCGGCAGGCATTAAAGCGCCGGGCTGCCGAGGAGCTGGCCTCTGCAGCTGCAGAAAGCCAATACCTTTTTAAATACATTTACACAGCAGTAAATAAAAGCGGTCTCAGTTTACCTCTTTATTAAACTCTATTTGCTCGTCAGAGTTAAGGGCCGCATTTGTGTCTTGCTATTCAAATTTATTCGTGCTCGTCTCCTAGGCTGGCCACATTTATTCCATAACGCAATAATGGTGGCAGAGGCTTAACGGGGCCTTTCATCACCAAGCAGCCCTCATTAAGGGCCCTGCTCCAGGCTCCTGGGCTCAATTTGACCACCAAGAAGACCACCCCCATTATCCAGAGGGGAAAGCGAAGGCAGAGAACCAGCACGCCTTCATTAGTCTCGCTTAGCAGCCAGCCGGCTCATGACCTGCGGCTGATGGATCAGTGTCCCCTAAAGCCTGTTCCACAGAGATGGTCCCGTAAAGGGGTCGAGTACCTTATGGCACCCACTTCCACCCACGTGGAAGATTCGCAGGCGGATCAGCACAGCTAAGGCCCTAAGAAAGCCTGCAACCTGTGCAAAGTGATCTTGACGTTGATCTTCTTCATCCTCCTCTCTCTCACACCTGGTCTCATTCTAAGGAGCCATCACGCTGTGCATGTTTGTGGGGCACGCAGGACTGGCCAATCTGGAAGGTTTCCCCCATTTGAATGCTTCCATCATGGACCATTCCTTGCCTCCACGGGCAGTTAAATGAGAGTCCTACTGCCTCCCTCTACGACCTTGTCTTCTTTGAGATCCTGGACTCTGAAAAAGATCCCCGTGGATGGGGAGGCACACTCACTGCCATAAACCCCTGTTCCAAAGCTTGTGGGATGCAGTCATTCTTTGGATTGTAGTGCCCCAAGGCCTCAGGGCCCAGGCCACTGTGCCCAGACTCAGACGAAAGCAAGTGGGTAGCAGGATGCCAGCTGATTGTGATGTGACTGGAAGACCTAGGTGGATGGGTCTCCCTGGGCAGGTGCTGAAAACAGGGCTCTGCAGCAGCAAGATGCAGAGAATCTGGGAGGGTCACATGAGGGCGCCTGGATGCCCGAACCTGGCCTCCTCCAGAGATGAGTGGTGCCTATCCCCCAGCAAGGACCAGCAATGACTGGACTGCTCCTCAGCTCACCTGCGGAGTTCTGACTCTCTGAGTACACTGCAATGGCTCACCTGTAAGGACAGTGAGTGACATGCCAGGAACACATCACCACCTCCAAGGAGAGAGCAGACCTGGGAGAGAGCAGGGCGATTGTCCCAATTTCATGAGCAGAGAAAGTGGGCACAGAGAGGTCTGATGTCTTGCTCAAGGCCACACAGCTAGTCAGGATTTCAATTCAGGAAATGCACTCCCCTTTCTAACTTCTGCACTGCCACTTCTGCAGAAGCAGTGTCAGGAATCATGTCAGCACTAAGGGACCACTGAGAGGCACCAAGTCAAGAGTGAGGGAGACCCTGTGGGGTCAGCTCCCTGAGTTACAGGGTGAGGGAGGCGCTTGGGGTCAGTGCTGAAGGGCCCCCAGGTCCTGCAGTCAGTTCATTGCTCCAAGTTGTGCTGAATATTGGAGTCTTCCTTCCCCAGGATTTTCCACTACTTCTCTTTCATTCCTTCCCCCCGCCCCCGCCCCCGCCCCCATATCAGTTCCCCAAGAGCAGCCTGGCCTGGGCCCAGTGGAACCAGCAATGATCAGGAAACCAGCAGATGAGGATTCTGGTCCAAGATTCACAGATCTCTAGTTACAAGGCCCTGGGTGGCTCCCCTCACCTCTCTGACCTGCGGAAGTCAGAGCATGAACCCACCCTTGAGACAGTGTTCCACGCCTAGTGCAGAGACTTCTTTTGCAAGAGAGAGGCCAGGCAATGGTCTTGGGCTGGCCTTGGGTCCTGGCTTGCTGACTCACAGTTGTGCTATTCCAGGCAAGCTGCTCTACCCCTCTGGGTCTGTTTCCACATTGGATAAAGGTGAAAGAATGCCACACCATATACATATGTACACATGCCATCTATACAAGTTCTTCGGAAGGATAGGGTACACGGGGGGCACCCAGCACCTAGCATACAGGAGTTACACAATAAATATTGATTTAGTTTCCTTCCTTCATCTCAGCTTCAAGGCAGCTAAGGCAGGCGAGGAAGTTTGTTCTTCTAAGTGTAAGTTCATAGCAGAGCAGCCTGCCCATTGGCTGATGGCACCCAAACACTGGTGTAACAAGTTCATGCCAACCAAGTGGCGAGGGTGCTGACCACCAGCTGCATGACCAGGGGGCCGGCTGTCCCACTCACTCTTCATTCCCCAGGTCTGAGCAGTAGGTGGGGCAGCCCAGCACTCATGCTCCATTCTCTTGTTCCCTTGTCCCCTGGAAATCAAAGTGGCGACTTTCCCAGCCACCCTGAAGTTGGGAGTGGTCACGGGACTGAGTTCTGGCTAGTGAAACAACAACAAAAAGCACAAACCTTCAGGCTGGGCCTGGCTTCTGGAGAAGATGTCGTGGGAGAAAATGAGACATTCGTGGTCTTGACTGTGGTGATGGTTTCATGTATGTACATATGTTGGAAGTGATCACAGTTGACAACATTGTGTTGCATATTTGAAAGTTGCTAAGAAAGTAGATCCTAAGCATTCTCATCACCAAAAAAATATTGTAACTGTGTATGGTGATGGATGTTAGATTGTGGTAATCATTTTGCAATATATACATATATCAAACCTTGTTGTACACCTAATGTTATATGTTCATTATATCTCAATTAAAAAACAATCTGACCAAATTGTCCACTTTACATATGTGCAGTTTATTATCTGTCAGTCAGACATCAATAAAGCTGTTTGTAAAGTCTGCCAGGAGTTCTGGGAAAGACAGGCTTCCTGAACTGAAGGACCTTCATGGATGATGCCTCTCCCTTCTCCTCCTCCTGCTTCAAATGTGGACCTGGATGTCTGAAGGCTGGGCTGGCCATCTGGTAACCAGGTGTGACTGCTATGCTGGAAAGGCCAAGATTGTCCCTGAGAGGCTGACCCGAAACCTGTTCAGAGGCGCCGTTTTGTTATATAAGCAAAGTTTACGGACATTTGTTTAAATCTCTGTAGTTCAGGTTTTGGTTCCTTGCAGCCCAAAGCCTTCCTACAGGCACTTAGAAGCTCAGTCAATATTTGTTGAATAAATGCACCAAGGATTGGGTCAGCCAGTGAGCTGAGAGGAAGCAGAGGTGTCTATGACCTCCTGGGCCGGGGGTTAGGGCTGGTCTGGAAGGATGGGAAGGGTTGGTTAGGGAGAGAAGGCACAGGGAGAGGTTCAAGGCAGGGAGGACCACAGGAGCAAATGGTGTAGAGATGGAAACAAGCAAGTCATCTACTCCCAGGTCACCCCCCGAGCAAGAGGCAGTGTCACCCCTGCCTCTGTATTGTGCTTTCCTCCCACATTACATTGTTTCAGTGGCAGAAAATGGCAGCTGACAAGTGGCCCCTTATCTCTTCACATTATTTCGAAGCAATTCCACTGAAATTGGAAGCAATGCTTCCAGGAAAGGGCCTGATAACAGAGTCCACCTCTGAGACAAACAGGGAGGCCACTTTGCTCCATGTAGCTGACCAAATTTCCTTCCAGAAATTTCAGTCAATTACTGCCTGGAAATCTTCAAAGATAACTTCTGCTTCAAGTCAACGGGCAGAGGACAGGCCAGAGTCAGGCAGGCACCCCGAAAAGAGCTGTTTTGCCTTGGGCCTGCCAGGACTCCCACCCAACAGAGGACCCTCAAATTCTAACAGGAGGGTCTCTGTGGATCCAGGTCTGAGCACACCAACGCAGCTTCTACAGACAGCAGATGCTATAATCCTCCAATGTAGAATAGCCTAAGACTCCTAAAAAAGCAGATTCCCACAGCCCCCAATACTGACTTAAATTATAGCATTTGAATGTTACAGATAAATAAATAAAACCAGCAAAAGTGAATTAACAACATCAATGCAATGCAAAAGACCGTGCTGTCTTTGCTGTCTCTGAATTCCCACCTGGGACCTGGGGATGATGACGCCTGCTCCGGCCTGGCCAAATCCTGAAGAGTTTCATGTCCCTGTAGCTGCGTGACAGGTGATGAGCAAATCCCACCACTTATTTACACTAGAACCTCCACAGGTGTCTGTCCACACGCGTGGCCACGGGCCACTGGCCCCACCTGATGTGGGAGGCATCACTGGCCCACCCTGGGCCTTTCCTCATCAGCCCACAGCAGCTCCTCTGGTGCCATCAGGATGGCAACACATTCATGGGACCTCAAATAGTAAGGGGCACCTTGGTGTAAGGCCGTTCCCTACACTAATGTTTCTCAGCCTTCTCTGCACATTGGAGTTATTTGGAGAGATTTTAAAAATCCTAATACTCAGACTAAACCTCAGACTAATTCAGTCGGAGTCTTTGGCACGTCCCCAGCTAATTCCAAGGATCATCCAAGGTGAGCTTGGAGGATCCAGATCGAGTTCTCGAACGTGAGCAGGCATCAGAACCACACGGAGAACTTGCTGAAATCTAGATCTTTGCGTCCACCTGAGTTCTCATCTGCTCCCTGGGGATGTTGATGCTGCCACGCAAGCTCCATTCTGAGAGTCACAGCTTCAGTGGCCGGGATCCCTCATACTCACTTGTTCTGGGTTCTAATAGAAATCAAAGCATCTGCATAAAGAACCCATGAATCCCAGAGAATGCAGCTGAAAACCCCAGTTTGAGAAATATCCATGCAGTGGACCTAGCATTAAATTTTGAGTTTAAAAACAGGGGCTATCATTAGCCCTTGTTTTGGAAGCCAGGCACAAAAAGACAAATCCTATATGATTTCATTTACATGAGGCACCTAGAGTAATCACATTAATAGAAATGGAAAGTAGATGGGTAGTTGCCAGGGGCTGGAAACAGATATGGGAGTACAAGTCCTACCTGTACTCCCATATCACCTACTCACCTCTCTGAGTCACAGTCTAGGACTTGGTGAGAAGGGAATAATGTCTGTCTCAGAGAGTGGCTTGGATGTCCAACGTCACTAATCATTAGGGAAATGCAAATCTAAGCCACAATGAGATTCCACCTCACATTCACAGGATGGTAGAAATGTAAGATGGCGCAGCTGCTATGGAAAACAGTATGTGGTTCCTCAAATAATTAAAAATAGAATTATCATATGATCTAGCAACTCCACATCCGGGCATATACCCCAAAGAATCAAAAGCAGCCATTGACGATGTATTTGTACACCCATGTTCATAACAGCATTATTCACAGTAGCCAAAAGGTGGAAGCAACTCAAGTGTCCATGATGGATGAATGGATAAACAAAATGTGGTCTATACACACAACAGAATATTAAGCCTTAAAAAATTTCTGACACATGCTACAACATGGATGAACTTGAGTACACTATACTAAGTGAAATAAGCCAGACACAAAAAGACAAATCCTGTATGATTTCATTTACATGAGGCACCTAGAGTAATCACATTAATAGAAATGGAAAGTAGATGGGTGGTTGCCAGGGGCTGGAGGGAGGGAGACATGCTGGGAAGGAGTTGTTAGAGAGAGAGGGAGAGGGAGAGGGAGGGAGGGAGAGAGAGGCAGAGAGAGAGAGAGAGAGAGAGAGAGAGAGAGAGAGAGAGAGAGAGCAGCTTGGAGAATGCAATGGGATACTATACTGCATGGGTTAGATGGAGAGAAGATTCAGGTTTTGTCCAAGGTCCATGGCTTGCTAGCTGTCTGACCTTGGTCAAGGTGCTTATAAGCACTGTAGAGATGAGAAAAGGGCTAATGATAGCTGACAGGCTTATTATGAGGCTCGAGTATATGTAGAAGTACATTTTAAAGCGCAAAGTACTAAATGGCTTATTTTGTAAATGAAAACATATTTCTACGGTTTTGGGGACACTTGCGAAACAATTTGCAAAGGCCACAATAACCCATCTCCTCTGCCCACGTTCAGGTGCTTTTCCTAAAGGGACTCTACAAGCAGTTTATTGAGAAGTCTCCTGTGTTTACAAAGCTGAAAAATATTATCCGAATCCCATGGATAGTTGCTAATGGGGGGCCCATACAAGGAGACCTACCAGTCTCTCAGCATCTGCAGTCAGGGAAACCGTTAGAACGAGCCTCTCTTCATGACCTGCCCCCTACGTACCTGAAGCTCAACGCAAGTTAAGTGAATGCTTCCACGAATGGAGCGAATAAAGGGTTTTGAAGACATCCTCCATAGCACAGTTGACAGAACCTGGGAGCTTGCTGATGCTTCAACATTTGTAAGGCAACAAAGACCAGGGCACTGTATTTTATGAGGAAACCAAGAGGGATCTTGGAAAACCAAGTAATTGAGTAACATGACAGCAGATGAATTTCATTGAAGAGCACAATTTAAAGTGTTCACACGAGCTGATGGATTTTGAATTACATGTAACCTTTGTGGAAAAAGATCTTGGTGTCGCTTTGGACAACTCAGTGAAGAAGCCAGAACACAGTGGCCGGCTTCACAATAAAGATGTTCAATCTGACTGGGGGCGGGAGGAGAGAGACGGAATTGATCTTAATGTTTTCAAGAGAAGTTCTTCGGCAGAGGCCTGGATCCACCTCCTTCCCAAGATGCCTGGCCCCCAAACCAGAGGGACGAGCATCAAGGTCCAATTTGCAGAAAGCAGCAGGTCCAAAGAGTATCCTCTTTTTTGAAAAACTGAGAAACAGAAGCTCGGAATAGAATGAGGGGAGTTCAATTTAGGAGTGTGCATTTATCTTAGTCCATTTGGCATAAGTCAACAGTTACTCAGAATGAAAAGCCCAAAATTTAAGGCAGAAAGAAATCGCTTTTTCTGGGCCATGTCTAATTAACCCTTGGAGCAGCATAGCGATTTTGTTTTAGGGAGACGTCTTGCTCAGGAAGACTCCAAAATAAAGATTGAACATGGGGTGTTGCTGAGTGGCTATTCTCCCCAGGACGTGACTCCCAGAGGCCATCCATCCTTGTATCCAGAGGAGCCGGCGGGGCAAGCAGAACATCTCTACCCCTGTGCATCCTATGTGGAGAATGTGATGCATTAAGGGAACGAGTGTGTCTTCTGGAGCCTTCGCCTATGGTTCTAGTTAAAACAAGGATATGAAAAATCAACTATGTACCTACTGTTGCCTATTCTTCAAGGCAAGTATGAATTGCCTTTGTCTGGTATATTCCGACTGTGACCCTGACTCTCCCAAAACACGTCTTTGTAAGCAGACTCACTCTCTCTCATTCTCTTGAGGTTTGGGGAAGGATTTCCTAAATTGTTGGGAAAGCTATTTGAAGGGCAAAAAAGAAAGAAACCTTTAGCCCACAGGAGGTCAATTACTTTGGGGAGAACCCATTTGAAAGGCTCTGAAATGAGGGCCAGAGCTGGTGTGAATGCTGACAGACCTGACAGCTCACCTTGCAGGCGAAAGATCCAATTCAATATCAACAGCCGCATTCGCACCACAGGCAGAGAATAACACAGCTCCACCTTGAATATGCTAAGTGTCCTCGTTATTCAAAAGGCATGCAGAGTGGCCAGGTGCTTGGCTTAAATGACTAAACAGTGTGCAATCCAGCTGCATGAGAGTCCGTGATGGCACTCCTCAGGTTAAGCAGATTACTCTATAGAATGTCTAATTTCCAAATATGATAAAGCAGAAAACTAGTCACGATGCCTATTTGGACAGAACGATCACTGTGATCGCTTCTACTTTTAGTATTCTACTAGAGGCCTGGTGCATGAAATTTGTGCACTGGGAGGGGGGTATCCCTCAGCCCAACCTGCACCCTCTCCAATCTGAGACTCCTGGGGGATGTCCGACAGGCAGTCAGACATCCCTTTCACAATCTGGGACTACTGGCTCCCAACTACTCTCCTGCCTGCCTGATTGCCCCTAACCACTTCTGCCTGCCAGCCTGATCGACGCCTAACTGCTCCCCTGCCAGCCCGATCGTTCCCAACTGCCCTCCCCTGACAGCCCAGTCACCCCCAAATGCCCTTCCCTGCATATTCCCTCTTTATTAGATAGGATTTTTTTCTTTAACATATTGGACAGCTCTAACTGGTTTGGCTCAGTGGATGGAGCATCGGTCTGCTGACTGAAGGGTCCCAGGTTCGATTCTGGTCAAGGGCATGTACCTTGGTTGGGGGCACATACACAGTGGGGAGTGTGCAGGAGGCAGCTGATCGATGTTTCTCTCTAATGGATGTTTCTAGCTCTCTATCCCTTTCCCTTCCTCTCTGTAAAAAATCAATAAAATATATTTTGAAAAAAAAGAAACATTTAAGATTCCTCCATATATGCCTGGCTGGTGTGACTCAGTGGTTGAGACCTCAGGCTGCCGCTGGGAGGGGATCACTCCATGGGGGTGCTTGCCTCTCCCAGGCTGAGACCCCAGGCTGCCGCTGGGAGGAGATCGCTCCAAGGGGGTGCGGGCACCTCCAAGGCTAAGACCCGAGGCTGCAGGTTTGTGTGTGTGGGATCACTCCATGGGGAGTGAATTTGTTTTTTATAAAGGGTCAGGAGGACCTCTGGACAGCATTCTGTCAGGCTGCTTATGCTGCCGGCTCTCAGCGGCAGACCTCCCTGAGACTGGGTGACTTTGGCGGGGCTGAGAGGACTGGGCGCCACCATCTTGTGGCTATGGGCATCACCATTTTAGTTGCGGAGTGATGGTTAATTTGCATATTACTCTTTTATTAGATAGGATGAGTTTTGAATCTTTAGGTTGTGTGTATACCATGAGTTAGAAAGCATCCTCTACTGGTGAACTGCAATATTGCAGCCCAGCCCAAGGAGACATGGGGATTACCAGTAGAGCCATCTTGTTTAAAAAGTGCTTCCTATAATATTAACTATTTATGTGAAAATCCTTGGTTGAGGGATGAAGTGAAAAATACAGACTCAAAGGTCAATTGCTGTCCGTGCCATATGAATTACGTCCCTGGCCTGTGTTTCTCAGTGGTTAGAGCATCAGCCCGCACATCAAAGGCTCTCTGGTTTGATTCCTGGTCAAGAGCACATACCTGGATTGCAGGTTCAATCCCTGGTCCTGGTTAGGGCACATGTGGGAGGCAATCAATTGATGTGTCTCTCTCACATTGATGCTTCTCTCTCTCTCTCTCTCTCTTCTCTCTCTCTCTCTCTCTCTCTCTCTCTCTCTTTCTCCTCTTCCTCTTCCTCCTCCTTCTCCCTCCCTCCCTTTTACTCTCTCTAAAAGTCAGTGGGGAAAAAATATCCTCAGGTGTGGATTAACAAAAAAAAGAAAGAAGAAAAAAAAAAAGGTTAAATATAGAACAATTCTGAAACAAGAGAAGGCCTATTGGGTGCTGAAAAGATAAGAAAGCATACACGGCACATTGTGATTCAACTACCACACCCTCCTGCACACCAGAGGGCAGATGCTGGCACAAGCTTTTCCCCTAAAAAATAGCTTTGATTTAGTATTTTGAGATATACACCTAACTTTGTAATAGAAGCCATTAGAAAAGTGATTTATTTAGATATCTCCTCACAGCCAATTAAAAAAAAAGTTTCATATCTCATGTGACAGTCACACAGTGGGCATTCTCTTAGTTTTAAGGCATATATAGTTGGTCCCAGAGAACAAAGGCTGATTTTTCAAGGTAGTTTAAAATCTCAAGTCAGAAGGGCAGGGTGTGATGCATGGAAACATAGCGCATCAGAATTGGGAGGGTCTCAGAAGTCCATCTTACCCAATTTCCCCATTGTACAGATGGAGAAGCTGAGGCCCAAAGAGCAGTGGTGATGTTCCAAGGGCCTTTCAGCAAGAGGATAATGTAATCATAGACAGAGCCAAGGTTTATTGCTACCAGCCCAGAGCCCTTTATAATTTGATAGCCCAGCTCCTGGATTTTCCAGGAAATTAGGCCGTCCTGTAATCCCACCAAAGTATGATTACATATTGGAAATTCCAATCATTCTTCACCAAAGTATATTTCCCAGATGGTCTCTCCCTGCAGGAGGTGGGCCTGATTTTAACTCAGAAATTATGGTTATGGAAACAGTACGCCCCTCTAATCATATTAACACCAAGGACTGTGTCAACATGGCAAGGTGCCCCTGGAAGGTTAACCACACATAAGAACATGAGAAAAAGAAGCTGACCCTAACCCACCCTGAGTCCTCTTCCTGCAGGGGGAGCAGCTCCTGCCCCCAACCCCCAGGACCCTTTGCAGGAGGAATGCTGTGCCCTTCAACAGACATTAGAGTCATCTTAAAGAAAGCTGAGTTAGGAGAACAAGCCTCCACAGATGCAAGAGCTTCTTCCCTCCCAACATCCCTTATGTTCCTCATAATGGATCCTTTCTTTAACCATTACCATCCCTCAATTAGCTCATAATTGCTGTCCGTGCCATATGAATTATGCATCATGCAGTGCAAATCCAGGTTCCCTGGCCCCCGGACCAAATCACAAGCTGTTGAAGAAGCTGGAGTAATTACCAAAACAATCCCAGGAGACCTGGAGGAAATGAACATTATCTGGTCACACAGACCATTCTTGCAGCCCGCCTTTCCC